>NC_141402.1:5722694-6452694 GCF_034619465.1 Leptosomus discolor | reverse complement strand
CTGAGCATCATACTACTCTGTGTAAAAATCTCTGTACTCTTTAAAAACTTTAATCACTGTCTTTCAGGCAAGGCTAGACTTCTTAGATATATAAAATCTTTAAAGTGGGACTGACTGAGAGATTTGTTCCAAACTACACAGCTGTCTTCAGTGCTTCTTCGTACTTCTTGATAAGTAAACGGATGCAAGATGGAAAGAGTTTAAAAAACTATCAGGGATGATTGTTGCTGTTGGTTTTTTTAGCTCTAATTAAATGAGGGCAGGGAAGGACCAGTAAATAAGCAGCTGGAGGAAATAAGGAATTATCCTTGCTTCTGAGGAAACCTTTTTTAAATGTGCAAGATGGTTAGCAGGCTCTTCTGCTGCTTTCTGCGTATTCTGCAGTTATAGCTCACTAGGCTAAAACTGGAGTACCAGACAAAGAAATGGAAAGTTACCCAAAATTGCTCGCTTGTTTAAAAGTAATATATACAATATTGTTAGTCATCTCATGGCATTAGATCTTACAGTTACATTTCAGTTAAGTGTTCCTCTATGGGCACATTCTCTCTCTTGGTTTTTTTGGTGATAACGTTCCTTTCTAACAGTATTTTTGTGCTTAGAATTGATGGCAAGCTATATTTTATCTATATAATGTTTAATTTAATAAGGCAAAATGTAGTTATTTGAATTAATTAAAGAGTGTGTAAGAACTCTGTGTAATGCACTTTTGATACTTTTAAATGCATGCTTATATCTGTTGATTTATAAATATTGGAGGTATATTTATGCAAGTTTGATATACTAGCAATATATACTAGTTAAGCAGTGAGGGTTGTTCACTAAATGCCTGTGCTTCGACCATGTGTTTGCATGGTGGTAGTTTTTCTTTTAAGACTTAACTATTAAATCCATTGTAAAATACTGCAGAGTTTATCTCAGCCTTTTTAAGTGATCGCTTGACTCCAATGACTGCTTGGGCTGGAAGCTATAGTCAAAATATGTCTATTTAAAACAGATGTAGTCATTAGCAGGCCCTCTAAACTGTGCTTCCCAGCTTCTTCTAAGTCAAACCTTCTCCTAAGCAGGTTAGAAGATGGATGATTACCACTACTTCCCCGCATGTCAAGTGTAGCCACACAGCTGCAGTGGCAAGAGGTGAGTCCAGTAGAAATAGGTCTTGCTACTTAGTTAACAGACAAGTTTGCTGCCATCCATGCTCCTCATTCTGTCTTGTTGATGCTATTTTAAAATGAAGCTAAAAATAAATATTGATGCTTGAGTATCAGTAGGCATGATAAGGGATTTTACTCCCCTGAATGCTGTCCAGGGTTAGCTTTGGCTGGCTGTTTGTTGCATCATGTTGCAACACCATGGACTGCTACAGGGAAGGTCCTTTGGGCCCCTGTGATCCCAGAGAAGCTGAATGTCAGTGCCTAAGGTGAATTTAACCATAGTCTGATGAGCAGGAGGAGTAGGCCATAATCTGCTGTGAGAAAGAGAAATAGCAGAGCCTGAGCAAGGCCGTGTCAGTAACAGAAAAGAAACAAGATTGTTTTCCAGACTGCCCTAACCATGACCTTAGGATAGGGATTTCTGACTGACCCTGAGCCATGAAGCATTAAAAACGCAACAAATGATCCACTGGGCTCTCACTTCTTGACCTCCCTGTGAGCAGAGAAGCTTTTCTAGCTCTCACTGAGAGAATGATATCATTTCTGTAGTTATCTTTACAGCTTTCAGACTGAGTTTCTCACCTGTTTAAAGAGAACTGTGGCAACGATCACCATTTCACTCCAGTTATTTTCTTGTTTTAGGATAGCAGTTCTTGCACTTTTGTCATTTGCTGATGGACCAGAAGAATGTGAACCTGACCATCTGATTTCAGTAGTCCTTTTCTAATCTGGCAAGATAATGTGTAGTTTTGTTAAGATATTCAACACATATCCCTTCTTTAGGACTAGGGGAATTGCCACCATTGTGTACAGGGATTCAGCAAAAAAAAGGGACAATTTTTCATGGAGAATGAATTTCGTGGCCTACAAGCACAAAATCTTCCAGTCTCTCAACTGTGACCCTGTTACAGCAATCACACACACCCTCTTCCCCAGTGGCTGGCATCACAAGAGAACAAAGGCAGTAGAGGTGAGTTTACATAGGTCTGGACACAGGATTTTGGTGCTCTTTCCAAAGTGTCGGTGTAGGTAACATAGGTACTTACCTACAGGTAATGTTACCGGTGTGTTGCTGGTGTTACAGATTTGGGTCTGATGTGCTTCCTCCACCACTAAGTAAAGCAAAGAGTGCGTCTTGAAGCCAAACATACCACTGCAGCAGAGTTTCAGTGGTTATTCTCTTTGCGTTGCACCCATATATACGAAGCTAGAGTTTGTCAGCACCGCTCTGCTGGGTTGCATGCTGCCTGGTATATTATGGTTATTCTGTGCTGCTGTAGTATAGACCATTGTAATCAGCCTCTGGATGCTCCTAAATTAAGGCAGATTATCTTTTACTCCTAAGAAACCTCCAGAACCCAGCTGCAGCCATAAAGCTGCTATCAAATGCAAGCTGGCTGCAGTTCAGAATTGGCACCAATATTTTTAACAGCATGAAATTTTGTTGTAGGCCCTCTGGAAGTATTCTGTATATGAAAAGTTGAAGTGGAGCAAAATCAAAACTGAAGTCCCCTGTGTGGAAAAACAGGTGAAGAAAAGGTTGGCTATGTTTGAGAAGAGAGATGCGTCTCTCATATGCTGCAGATAATGTCTGATAGCACTAATTTGGAATAAGGTATATCTTTCTTTACTGTTCGCTTATGTTAACAAGTGCATTGTAATGTCATGACCTCTTGTGTCTAAGCTGGTGTCTAGTGGAACACACTGGTCATATTAATTTAATCAACATAATCATCAGAAAATAACTTGCTGTTTTATGTTAGGAACTAGATCATAAACTCTATCCACTCTGTATGGGCCTGTCCTTCTACATGTACTTTCATATTGCCACTGGTGGCTTTTTGTTTGCATTACAGCAACCTGAGGGTAAGCGCAAGGCAAGATCCAAGATAGGCAGGCAAATTGTTTTTGCAAACATGGCAGAGAAAGTGTGTGGAATCAAATGCCAATATTAATGCATGACATCTGCTCTCTGCTCCAGTTCTGAGTAAAGTAATCCAGTCCTAATTACACACTGCTGTGCCCTCTACAAGCTAAGGAGAATGGTGCAGCCATTCTTAGTACCGGTATATAAATTTCTTTCTGGATCTGATAGATACATTAGATGCAGGGCAGGCTTTTCATTTTTTGGCTGTCAGTTGCTTTGGGTAGCACAAAGAGAGGGGAGGAGAAAGGTTGCAGCAGGAAAAGATCAAAATCTTCCCAAAAGTACTCTGCTCCTAGAATAAAATTTTTTCCTAGAGAACTTTCCCTGCAGACCTCAATCAATATTATTCTCATCTGAGTGCACATATTATTCATTAAGAAACATTGGCAAGATGTGCACTGTAGTGTATGCCTTCATTAAAGCCTCCACCTGCCTGCTTTTATCACAAGATCTTCAGTAACTTTCATCTTCATTGAACTTGTTTCTGTCTTTGGATTGGGAAAGAAATCTTGTAATTTCACAGGATGGGTTTTGTTAAAAAAAAAAAAAAAAAAGTTAAAATATTTATCTCTCTGGTTTGTGGATGTGTTTTCTCCTCCCATACATTAATGGATCAAGAAGATTATCATTGTTAGATTCAGACTGAACTGGATGATGATGAAGTCATGCACAAACATGGTCCAGTGCCACAGACCCTCACTGGCTGCATGACATGGGAATAGCTGGAATTCCTCTGCTGTGTGATCAGCAGCTATGCCATATCCTTTGTGTGCACCTACTGCTGTTGTGCCAGTAGTCATTTTCCTACAGAATCAATGTTTTAGAATGATGCTATGAAGATCTGGCAAATGTCATCCATGCCAAACAGAGTCAGAGGGAGCCACAAAACATGGGGGACACTGGCAGCGTCTTAGGATATTGTTATCACAAAGCAATGTGAGCCTGACATTGCATTTTATCTTTTCAACTCATGTATTTTCATCTCTGATTATTCTGTGTCAATTCTGCCCGGTCTCTTCAGCAGCAAGACAGTGAAGAAAAAAAGATCTTATTGAAGAAAGGCTCTGGATTTTTGGACAATATGTTGTGGTCTAGCTTCATGTCTGGGACTCCTGTGTGCTGCTGCAGTATAAAGAAGAATGGATAGTAACAGATTTACGAACAGCCAGCTCCATAGCTCTGCCTCCATTCACCCATCTCACATTTGATTAGTCTCTGCTTGACACCAGCTGGGAGTGATAAGCTCTGATCACGACAGTGGATGTGGCAACAAGCCTGAGAACTCCCATGTGTCACTCCAGAACCAGATACTGTCTCACTGGATTCCTCCATAAAACAACCGAGGCAGATGTGTGCATGCCAGATTTGTCTTTCAGGTCTACCCACCAAGATAAGGAATAAAAGGCAGGACTATCTGCACAAAAACACTGCAGTAGCGATGAACTTTGAAGTAGAGAAGGGATATACAGAAAAGTCAATTATTGGTCCAGATGAAAGTGAGAGACATTATAGAACACTGTCACCAGAGTCTACTCATAAAGTTTGGGATGTCTTTTGTGGGTGTTTGGGGTGGATTTTTTTAAGGATTCTTTTCCACTTACTTTAAAGCACTCTGGAAACTGCACAGACATTGCTGTGTGAAGAGGTGGCAGAGTCAGGGTCCATAGAGGTTGGGCTGAAAGTGCCTTCCTGAACTTTTGCTCAGCTTCAGTATGAATTGAAATTTTACATCACTGTTGAGAACTGATTGACTGTACAAGAACACATCTCACTTGAGACTGGAAAAGTTTCGAGAAGTAGAAGGAGAAAGGAGACTTCTCCTGGAGAAGGTGTATCTCATCTAAGTACACTTTTCCTTGGAGCCCAGGGGAAGCCAGCCTGTCCCAGCTCCTAGTCTGGGCCTTCTCTAAAGCCATTCACTTGGGTCCTAGATTCCTCTGCCTTAGACCTGCCTGTCTCCCCAGCTGTATTGGTACTGTGGGACGCTGATGGATTCGCAGCATGTCAAACCCAACCTGATCCTCCAGTAATTTATACCCACTCACAAAACTTTTCTGGTGACAGTTTCTCATGTAGAAAAAAAAGTTCATGGAGTTCATTGCAGCTGAGCTGTTCTAGGGGGGCAGAATCTGCCCATTAAACTTCTTGTGAAACAAAAAGTAGACCAAAAATTTAGGTCTTGCTTCTTTTATTTTTGAAAAAATATTTTTCTTTTTAACTTTGTGCTGTGGAGAGCAGCAGAAAAACTTCTGAATAACTAATTTATCTGTTGTAAATTTCTCTAAAAGGTCATTACAGATTGTAAAGCGTAATGGCTTAAAGTGCCAGCCTTATATCACAGTGGTAAAGAATTCATTCTCTAGAGGTAGTATTTTTGAAGCTCTGCCATTTTTTTTCTATCAAAAGAAATGCGATATTTTTAACACACTATTTTTTTTTTTAAATAGTCTATATTTATTAAAATATTTAACATTCATTTCTTGAATTTCTTTTCTTGAATTAATTTCACACAAAACAGTAACAGGATCGACTGGTTTATTTTTATAAGGTATAGGCAGAGAATTTAAGTAGATCAAGAAGGAATTTAGAAAGAATTGAGCTCTGTAGATCTCAGGTATGTATTTAAGTGGTCTTTTGAACGGCAGCCCATGTTCTGTGTGAACATAACTTTTTAGAGCACTTGTGATTTTCCTCCTTTACAGGACTGCTGAACTGCAGTGTAAGGTCAGGCCCATGGTTGCTCTCTTCTGACACTAGCAAGGTAGGTGCAAGTGATTCTGAAATGGGTAATAACATACAGATCATTTATAGCTAATCTAGTATAGAGCTGTGCAAATTGTCTTGGTTATTTGTGTGAATTCAAGAAATAAAACCCATGTGTCTAAACTGGCAGACAAAAGTCTCATCTGCTCAGAAATCTGACTTTGGAAATAGCTACTAAATTCACCATGTGCAGCACTGGTCTTTGGTGTGGCCTGATACTGCCTTCACTGCAGGATTCTGACTGGCACATGACTTAATCACCTTCTTTTTTTTGTTTTGATTTTTTTTTTCTCCTGTCAGCTGAAAGATAAAATAAAAAACATATTAACCTCCTCCCTGATGAAGCTTTTTAATTCCCAACACTGAAACATTAACCAACTCCTTAATTAAGAGAGACTGAAAGTAGAAGAATGCTTTTATGTCATTAGCTGGTTTTTGCTCCAGTCATCTGCCTCATTCAAGCATAGGATAATATGAAACCTCACGGGTCTGCTAAAGGCTTGACTTAAGTATATTGCAGGCTTCCCTTTCAATTTAATAAGAATGGCACGTTGTTCTTAAGAAACTTCATTTTCTCTTGCTTCTACTGAGGACTAGCAAAAGAAAAGTAGGAGCAGCTAGTGAGCAGGGACCTCAAGTTAGACACAGAGGTCTGAGCCCTAGCCCTTACTGCAGCACGTAGGTGCTTTCATTCCTGTATGCCTCTTCCCTCCCACACCAGGAATATCAGGAATTAGTATTGGATCGGAAGCTTTCTTAGGCAGAGCACAGCTGTTCTTTTTTATCTCTAGTTTCTGCAGTATTGAGCATGATGACTTCTCAGAACTGCCTAGACGGGGCATGTGTAAGGTACCATAACTGAATGAGTAACAGTGCATGTTAATGATAAACTGGCACTCAGTGATGGTGTTGTCTGGTCCTCCTTCGGCAGCGAGCTGCTTTAGCGCTTTGTTCCAGAGAACAGAGGGTCGGGGGACTGAGGCTTATTCCCAGTTCTGCCAGTGGTCTGTGTCAAGTTTTCCTAGTCACTCATTATGGCGCCCATTACCTATATAAGTGCTTTTCGAAGGAGTGATCTAGCTGTTCCTCTCTGCTGCCAAGGTACTAAAAAATAAGTGTGGTAAAATTCTTTGTATGAGATTTCTAATCTACTGGGTGAAGGAGTCTCAAAAATTACTGAAACTTGCTCACTTCTCTGAAATGACTTGCTGAACAGATATAATTGAAAACCATGCTGAACAATGCTTCCTGCACTGTAAAAAAGTCATTTACCAAAGTGGGGACCTTTATACTGGGGTTCGTCCCTTCACCTTATTAAAGCTGTAAACCTAAAACTCCCCATAACTTACTGTAGGTTTACAGCAGACTGTTCAAACTGCAGGCTGTATGTTTGAGAATTGAATGTTTTGGCTTTTGTACTTTTTTGCATTATTTTTCTCCCCTTGTGTGACGCTCCCTCATGCGCATGCACATGTGCAAATTTCTCTCTTGCTTTTTCCCTCCACCTCTTTCTTTTTCATCTCCAGTGACCACATCTCTCTCAACTCAAGTGTGAACATGACTTCTTAAGAACAATGCCAAAGTCAACATCTGTTTCCTCAGTTTCTTCCTGTTCTACCCTTGGCATCCCAACAGTGACCCTGAGCTTCGGTGCATGCAGACAAATGCCTGCTACTCGGTAAGTCTGTGTTTAGATGGAACTGCATCACCCTTGTAACAAAGAATTAAGGCTCAAGAGTTGCATACTAAGATCTTGAGATGCTGGCTTTGCACCCAAAAGTCTCCTTGGCCACAGTGAGAAAAGGAATGGGCTCAAGGACCAAAAGTACACTCAGAAAGGAGTCGATGCATGATGTTCTCCAGGGCTGGTATTTTTCAAGTGCTGCTGTGTTCTTTCAGAAAAAAAAAAAAAAATAAAAAAAAAATCCATCGAAGTTAGATGGACCAAGTGCCGTACAGTGGAAATTAAAGACCAGAGAATTAACAGGGTTTATTGTGTTACAGAGCTGAAGGCATTTTTATCCTTATATGTGTGTACTCACAGAAAAACATTCGGTACTAATGAAACACAACTTTGTGTTCCCAGTCATATTTATGCTTGTAAAGAATGAACGTAGCTTAGTAAGTTTGTGCCAAGCAAGCTTAGCTACGGCGGGGGGGGGGGGGGGGGGGGGATTGACTGGGGAGAACATGAGGTGTTCGTGAACATGAGAAGATGAGGGAGAAGACGATGTTCCCCTCTGACTTGGCTTTGAGTGATGTGTACAAGTTGTACTTTAAATAGAGTAGGTAGAGGTGCCGAACAAGAAAGTTTGATCATGGCTGTCTTGATATGGGGGAATGCGAAAATGGGGAACTGGGAAGGGGATAGTTCCCGTGCGATGATGTGCAGCATTTTTTTCCCTGAAATCTATCAAAAAATGTCTGTCTCCTCTCAAGGGGAACCAGCCTGAACAAAAGTCCAAAAAAAAGACAACATGGGGGGACCTAAATAAAAGCTAATAGATGAGCTGAGCTAATATTAGTTTCCTCATATATAAAGCCAAATGGATTAATGGATCAGCTCATGCATTGCCTAAGGAAACAAAAAGAAAATCTTCAATACTTCTGTGCACATTGAGGACATGAACAACAAAGGTCTTTAGAAAGTAAAAACCTAATTTGGGGGAATCAATTACTACTTTTTTTTCTTATCCTTTTTTTTATTATTATTTAAAGGAGGTTCACAGAGAGGTAAAATTTGGGTAACACGCAAGCCAGAAGTCATGCGTCTCAGATACTACAATGATGGTTGATCTCGGTTTGCATCAGTCTTGCCTGGGCTCTTTTTAGCATTACAGCTTCAGCTAATGGAAATCAAGCCCATTATGGTAAATATAGGAAGCAAGTACATTAATAGTGGGCACTGACATTAATTCAAATGGTAAACAATTCAGAACTCTTCCCAGTACATACTAGATTATGTATCATCTTACCTGCTGCTTCAGAGGGCCACTTCTTTCACAGGTTTTTAAAGTACAGAAGAATGTCTGCCAAAGAGTTTTCTGCTTTGGTAAACAGAACTATTTGCAAATTCTGCTTTGCTCCCCATCAGTCCTCTATACCTTTTTTTTTTTTTTTTTTTTTTTTTTTTGGATTTGGTTGCAAGAACTTCCACTCCAGAACTGCCACTTTGTTCCTTACTATAAAAAAAGGGGGGCGAACAGGGCAAGTTTAGCGAAGGGGAGATGTGGGGAATAATCTAATGTAAAGGTAGAAAGAAAATTGAGCTTATTTACACAGGAACACGTGTGTTAGAGTAATGCCTCCCTTCCTCGGCTATGCGCTCCCCCATTTTCTCTCTCACACACGTATATACACACACACTTTAACTGTGCTTTTGTGTTTTGTCAGAATTAATGAGAAAAGTTCCCTTGCCCTAGGGGTAATTAGTGTCCTTGGAGTTAAATAAGCTAATACTTAGACACCTCTGGCACAGGCAATTATGTTTGTGTATTGAATAATTGATTCAAAGAGGGGGGGAAGGGGCTGCTAATCAGATCTGAGCATAATGAATTGATTTAATTAACAGGGGAATCTGAGGGTCCCTGGGAAATGTGTGCATTTATTCAGCAGCAGGAGAGAGTGCGAAGCACATAAATTGAGAGAGAGAGAGCGAGCGAGCAAGAGAGGCAGGCGGCAAGTGCTTTTGCTTTCAGTGATAGGTTCACATCTTTCCTCCCTCCCACCCCCCTTCCTTTGAATATAATTTTAGATTTAGAGTGAAATCAAGAGAAAAGCACTTTAGAAGCTTGGAAAGCTCTTGCAGTAGCAACAGCAAAGGGGGAAGAGGTTGTGAGCTGTCACGTTAAGGCAGTTTTTGACAGCGCAGCTTGGGAAAGGACAGCGCTGGGGAACTAGCCCCCGATATTGTTCCTCCCTTGCCTTTTTTCTCTCCCCCCCCCCCCCCCCCCCCTTCTTCTTTTTTAATATCTAAACTGGCACTCGAGCTGCAGCGGCGGGGCCGGGGGCGAGGCGGCTGGTGCACCAGCCCAGCTCCGGCTCTCCGCCGCCCAGCGCGACCGTAGCCCGCCGCAGCCCCGCTCCAAACTCGCGTCCCGGGGCAGCGCCGGGGCGGCCGCGCCGCTGCCCCCCGCCTCGGCAGCGCCCCGCTCCCCGGCCCGGCCCGGCCCGGCCCGGCGCCTCGCCGCCCCCGGAGCCCCGCGGCGGCGGCTGGAGGGGGAGCGCCCCAAGGAGCCGGAGCGGCGGCGGCGGCGGCCGCCCTCGGCGCCCGGGACAATGGTGCTGGACAAGGAGGACGGTAGGTGGGAGCGGGGGCGCGGGGCTCCGCCGCCGCCAACTCCGCCCGGGCGCCCCGGTGGCGGGAGGCGGCGGGCGGCGAGGGAGGGACGGGGGGCGGCCGCGGGGAGCGAGGGACGGAGGGAGCTGCCCCGCGCCGGGCCGCCGCTCGCCGCGCCGCGGCAGGGCGCTGCCGCCCGGCCTGTCCCGCAGCGCCCCGCCGGTGCCGCCGGGAGCGGAGCCGCCGACCCGCCGCCTCACAAAGAGGGGCCGGGGCCCGGCGAGCTCGCCCGGGACGGTGTCCCCTCACCGCCCCCGGGGCCGCTCCCCCGGCGGGCTGCACCGCCCCGCCGCGGTTTCAGGGCCGGGCGGTGCGGGGTCTCTCCGCCCGGGCGAGCCCAGCCCCCGCCGTGCGGCGCGGCGCGGTGTGGCGGTGACCGCGCCGGGGACACCGGCGGCGGCTTGCCCCGGCCCCGGGGAACGCTGCGGCCAGCGGGGAAGTGTCTGACGCCTGCAGCCCTGTCACCGGGCCCGACATCAGCTCTGGTGGCCTCAGCGCGGGTCGCCACCGGGCCAACTTCGGTGGCATCCGAGGCTGTGGTGCGCCGAAATGCCGCCCCGCGCTCCCACTGCAGCCGGTGCTGCCTTACGTGATTGCGTGAATTGCCATAAAATGTCTCTCTGTCAGGCTGGCGGGGGGCTTTAACTCGAAAAGTGGGTACCAGGCTAAAGAGACAACTGGGGGATGCTTTGCTTTGCTATTCTGTTCCTGTTTCTCTACCTCTTTTCCCTTCACCCTCCCCTTTTTCTTTTGATCTGGAGTTTCTGCTTCAGTAAGGTGAGAGTCCGCCCGCCACGACACCGCGGAGTCAGATGGGGCACGAAGAGAAATCACGGGCTCGCTTGTGCGATCCGGCTGTGTGGGAGGGGGCCGAAGCACTGACAACTCAAAGGTTAAATGCTCACTGCCCCAGAGAGGTGCGTGGGGAGGGAGCTTGCTGCAAACTCGTCACATGCCTCTGGGCCCAGAATCCCTCTCCCAGCATCTTTTCTTCCTCTAGTTTCTCGAAGCCCTCTGAAGTAAACTGATGTAGTGTTATTAATGGGGTCTATAATGCTCCAGTCGAAAGTGTGTGTGTTGAAGAGGGAATGAACTTATCTAACTGGTCAGCTAAAGATAACAGTAGGCAGACTTTTCTCATCCCTCGTCCCCCTATGCACAAAGGTAAAAGGGTTAAGTAATGACAGAGAAATTAAGCAAGGGTAATTTCTTACTGGTACGTGGAACAAGGTTTGTGTTTCTCTCTGACCTGCATTGCAAGAGTCCCCTGAATTTTGCTCGACTGTTGGAGGAAAAGGGAGGAAAGGCTTTTAACATCTCCATTAATACCCTTTAATAATAACAATAACTGGGTGATGTCTTAATCCCAGTGACTCTGTCAGAGGGTGCCTGCCAACCTGTATCCATTTCAATCTGACTGACAGGCTAACAGCAGGATGCTGCCTCCATCGCAGAAGCGAGAGGCACAGGTGAGCTGGGAAGAAAAACTGAGATCTGAAGAGGGTTTCCTAATAGGGCTATTTGGGTTCTTTCAAGTGTCGCAGACGTACTCATTAAACACAAGGAGCTTGGGGCCGGTGTGATGGTGGTGTAAGGAAATGAAACTAGAACCATTGATTATCCAGACAGTTCTCAACAGCCTCCTTCCAGGAGATCTCATGAGCGGCTGTATAAAAGGGAATAATGGTGGCGATGGTAGAGGTAAAGAGCAAATTAGTGCAGGGTGCACTTAAAAAGGAGTAAAGTAGGAAACAAACCCCTGATGAGAGGGATGTGGAGATGAGAGCAACAAACTGTGGTAATGCCTGGGAATCTCCTGTGCTGTTGATGGAGTAGTTATGCTCAAGGAGAAACTATGGTCACTTTTAAAAGTGCACTGGAGAAATTGAGGACAGGAGGTGAGACTGAGAGAAGAAACTCTTTTTATGACGAGGTGGTTTTACCTTTGTACATTTTTTGTGCCTGATTCAAATGGGCTTTATTTGCCCGCTCATCTGTGAATGTTAAAAGCGGATGCTGGACCTGCGTAGGTTACAAATGGACTAAAATGGAAGCTATTGCTAACCAAACCAATTCCTTTCAAAATCAAGCTTGAATGAGCTTGTTAATAAAAATGGGCCTGTTTTACTTCCATAAACGGCTCCTTTTTTGGATTTTTTTTTTCTTCCCAGAGGCCAGTCTGATTTCTACTATCTAAAAATCCTGGCGTTATGGCTAGTATCCAATTCTCCCCTTGGTTTTAAGAGGCTTTGCCATGCGGAGGTTTTTTTGAGGGCTTTTCTTCTTTTGAGGTCTCTAGCAGCAGTGGGAGTATTTGTAGTTATTACCGCATGGAGAAGGCAGGATTTCAGAAACGTGTGTGTCCCACACACACCCCCCCTGTAGTCCTGGTGCATCGCGAGGAGGACGCTTGCTGCCTAGTAGGTAGAGATTGCAATGCGCTCCTTGCTGTTGCATCCCTGAAGGCTACTTGGCAAGCTGGGCCATGGCCTCCGAGGCAGCTGCCCGCTCTTCCAGCTCCGGGTCGGGGCTGTAGCGGTGCCTTGGGGGTGCGTGCTAGCCCTTGCGTGACACCAGTAGCACCCCTGAAGTCTAATAACCGCTATACGGCTGTGTGAGTGAAAAGCTTGGCAAGCACGCTCCGTGGTGCCGAAAGAAGTCGTAGAGATGCAATAATACTTTTCTGTGGTCTTTACAGATCTTGTGGAGGATGAAGGGGCAAACTGAAAAAATAACAACAATAATAATGTTTTTGACTTGATGTGTTGTGGCATCACGTCAAGTTATGTCAGGGAGGTAACATAATTTTGTATGTTCAAAGTGACATAACATAACTTGACTGATGCGACATGGCTTGATACTGGAAAATACCATTTTACAGCGGAACTTTGGCAAATATCTTCCCGAAACAAATGTTAGGATTGAGAGAAGAGAGACGGGGGGGGGGGGAAAGAGAAAGATTGAGGTGAAAAACTTCAAGGCTTGCATTTTAGTCAGTTCCACTGCGTAAATCACTGCTGAATTTGCTGTGGGCAAGCCAACCTACGCACCGTGCAGCGCATTTATGAATTTCAAGAAAATGAGAGTTAAGATATTTCTCAAATACATAAATGTTTTGATTGCAAAGACCAGATTTCTGCTTAAAAAAGTAAACTGACATCAGGTATCGTGATTAATTCCAACAGATTGTGTTAATTGTAGTTGACTTTAATTGCTGTACAAATGTGTTGGGGGTTAGAAAACTTTTTTTATTGTTGGTGTGTGAAATGAGTAAGCAGATAACTCGTTTAAAAATATCCATTTGCAAAGGGGGCGATCCAGTGTCTATGACACGAGGAAGCCATAAAGGAATAAAGCGTGCATTGATCCAGTACGGCGTATTGTTTTTACAAGTGTGTTACGTCTGCTAGTTTGCTCTGCCACAGAAGTCAGCTGCGATAGACAACAGATAACTTCATTTTTATCAAAAGCCTGCCTTTCTTGTAATTGCAAATAGTTTAAGTTTAAATGTATCATCTATTTTGGGGTAAGTTTGGCCTTTCTGAAGGTGATAGGGCTGGAAAGTATGCAAATAGAAAGATGGAACATTTTTTGGAGTTCGTCTCTTCTAAGGGAGTCCAGTAGTATATTAGAAGTATTAAAATACCTCAAATTTAGAAAAGCCTGTGGTTTTGTTAGTTTTAGCACTGATGCTTTTAACTATTAGACTTTAATCTTTGGGATAAAGTCCTCCCCCTATTTAGCTTGTGATACTTCTTAAAATAAAATGATTATTTATGGTGGTTGCACTCTTACACTAAAATACATATTCAACACTTGCAAACTAGTATCACTAGGAAACAGGAGTTGTTCAAAGTACTGGATGAAAACGGTTCAGTGTAAAATGATACATTTAACATCAAATATGCTCAAGGACTGTTAGGATTAAGTATTCTGAATGAAGGGGGAAGGAAAAGCCACTTCAGCTGGGGATAAGGAATCTAATTAAAAATTGGTATTAAGGATATATAACTTGAGCCTGCTATCATGCTTTTTACAGTGCCGTTGTATCAGTTGTAAAGGGGAGGAAGAAGTATCATTAAAGCAGGAATGAAATGTTTTCTCAGATTAACAGGCAGAGATGGCTGGAATAGTGCTGTTGATCTTGGTGGCGAAGCGTCTGATCCCGCGATCCTTACGAGAGCCATCGGAGACAACAGATGACTGGTCTCAATAAGGATTGTGAGTCGCCAGAGGAAGGATAAAAGACGTGGGCCCCAAACTTGTCACTTTATATTTGGGCGTTGATGGCATCTCTGAAAAGTGGAGCAAACCTGTGGGGGTTTGTACCGCATTTGATTTGTTAAATTCATTTTAATATCGACCTGGTGAAAAAAGAGCTGTATTCTCTAGAGCATTCCCTGAAACTGATACGTACAAGTGAAAACAAACCTAAAATGTTTGTACAGAAAATTAGTATCGAGTTTTAGGTCACCACAGATGTGTGAAATGTAGCTGCGGGTGGCCGGGCTGGTGTAAGGCAGCCCAGGTCGGCGGCAGCAGCTGCGGGGAGCGTCGAGCCCCTGACCCGCCCGGGGCTGCCGGCGGCCCTCGGGCAAGGTCCCCGCTCCGGCGGGGCCAAGCCGGACCCGCAGCGCTGCCGCTCCGAGAGCCCAGCGCGGCTCTGAGGCGCAGCCCGCGAAGCTGCGGTGCGGTGCGGTGCGGTGCGCGGTGCGGTGCGCGGTGCGGTGCGGGCTGCAGGTGGTGCTGCTGAGCCGGGGAGCGGCGGCGCGCCGGGAAACCCCGGCAGGAGCGCGGGAGGGGTCCCTGGGAAATGTGTGCATTTATTCAATAGCAAGTGTGCAAAGCGCACAAATTGAGAGAGAGAGGCAGCAGTAGTCAGGCTGGGGACTCTGCCCTCTCTGAATATAATTTTAGATTCAGCTTAAATCCAAAGGGAAAACACTTTATAAGGTTGAAAGCTGTGTAGTTGCAACAGCCAGGGTTATGAGCTATCAAATGCAATTACATTAAAATAGATTATACTGTGTAAATTGAGCCATTTAGAAGGTGAGAACCAAAGAAACAGCTCTGATCCCCCTTCTTTCTAAATTGCAGTTTTAGTTCCTTGCGATTCTGAGGCACAAAAGTAGGTGAGACTGCTTTTGTATCTGCAAAGTGCTTTATTTCTGAGCGTAATTCTAACTGAGTGCAATCTAGGTTAAAAGCTGGACAACTGGGTAATTAGAGCTCACTTGCTGCTAAAGGACGATCAGCTGTACCGTAGCTCATTTGTGTTCCCAGAGACTTGTTCTCTTCTCCCCTGAGCGGAGGCTGCTGGAGAAGAAGCATCTGTCCCCGGACTTTTCTTGATTGCGGAGATGATGGTGCTGGACAAGGAGGACGGTAGGTGGGCTGAGATTGTGTAAGCCTGTGCTTGGTGTCTTCTGTGTGCTGCTAACGTAGAAATAAATAGTTTTGAAACAGATGCACGCTGTGCATATCAGAGTGCTCTGCTTTCAGCTTCTGATATTTTTCTCTTATGTTGGTAAAAGCATGCTTGCTCTTCATTTTATTTTTTTAATTGCTTCTCTGGCATGATAGAACCAGTCGAGAAGGGTCTACCCTGGGCTCTGTTTGCTGAAGGACATAGCAGAAACAGCTTGATTTGGGGTTTTTTAATATCTATTTAGCTTTTTCTTTCTGCAAGTTACTCTAATATATCCATTTTAGCCTGTTTATTTTAACAGCTTTTATTGTAAATCTAATTTTGAGATTTTCTTGCCTTTCCATTGCATGCCATTTGGGTCTCTTTAATGTTGCGCCTTTAATATCTATTTCTCACAGCTTTTCTTCATAGCTATAAACGTAATGACAATAAGCTAATAAGCTGCTCTGGCAAAAAAAGCATTGCATTATTCTAAGAATTTACTCCCTTCTCTAAAAGGCAGAAGTGGATGTTCATTTGGGAGGTAATTTAATGAATGAAGCTGAAGGAGAGCTTGACTTATTTTAGGACTTCATGTATAATTTTTTTAAAGCTGACTAGTCCTTATCAAGGATGACTAAGGGGTACAAATTGATGTAAAGAATAATGGACAGTGTTAGTTAGTAGTTCAAATGACCCGATGCTGCCTTTTGCATGTTGCCTACCAGGGCGTGCAACTTAACTGCTCAGTCACCGGTAGTTTCTAGGATGAATGCGGTAAGTCTGATCACAACTTTTTAATGAGGTTTTTCTAAGGCTGCTTTGTGGCTTAGGTCTTCCCTCATAGCTTGTACACTGAAAGCAGAGATTAAAATAGAGGCAGAGCAGAACGCTTCTGTAGCCATCCAGATGGACTTCCATCGATGGCGCTGCATCTTGCCAAAGACCTCTGCCTTGGTGTCACTTTGTGTATTGAAAGTGGGAACTACACCTTAACTTATAACATGCGTTTGTAGCTATAATCTCATTGTTTAATTTCACCTTTATAAATGGATGAAATGTGCTGTATAATGCGTATGTTTCCAGATTCTTTGATCTTTCAATTTTTTTTCAGAAATCTCTTTAAACATTAAAAAAAAAAAAACCAAGTAAGTCATAGGCAGTTGTCATTTGGAAGTAGAAGAAATTAGAATATTTGCAAGACTGTTGACTGGAGACAGCTTTTCACAGGGAGCCAGAGAGCTTGGAGAAATTGGAAGTTGGGCATTTTGGCAGTAGCATTGATTTAACTTGAATATATGTATTGCTTTTTAAAATATTTATGAGAAAAATAACTTGTAATTCAAAGTCACTTGCTTTGCTACGTCAGATTGGTTCTAACCATGTATTATGAGTAGTAGTGAAAGCTGCCCAATGCTAGTAAGTTGGAGCGATATGATTTTTGTTCCTCAACACGTATCTCTCCTGGTATTTTAAAACTGAATTAATACTGTACTGGAGAACAGTTAGGAAAGAAGGCTTGACTATTGAAAATTATGGATGGATGCTCACTTATAACCAAAGGTCTTCTGAAGTTTTTCTTCTCTCTCTGCCCTCCTTGCTTCCCAAAAACAAGGGTGAGGGGGGACTACTACTCAGTATTGTACATCTAGTATTTTGAGGTCTTTATCCCATTATAAGTTTGAGTTCTGAAATTATCAATCTGGTGTATTCATGTGCGTATAAGTTGAATCTAGTTTCTGAGATGGGATATGAGGTTTTCTTTCATTCTGATGTGAAGCACTTGGGACAATGAAAAGATTTGAATGGACTTTTCCCAAAGATTTTAAAATATGAGACAAAGCAGAAATGTGTCATTGTCAGTGCCCTTTCGTATGTATATTCGATCAAATTTTGACTAAGTGTTGACCAATGTGGGGCCAGTGCACGTATATATGTTGTCTTTCCCTTCTGAATTTATTCTGTACTAGTTAAGTTGGCATCCTAAAACTGTGAAATGATCTTATTCAGGGAAAAAAAGTAAAATAAATCCTGGGCTTTATTTCTGTTGAGAGCTCATAAGTTTCTTTGTTAACACAGTAGAATTTAGGAAAAAAAAAAAAAAAAAAGTGGACGTGAAGCATCTGTTACACATCTTCTAGATCAGCTTTGCAGTTGACTGGACTGTGGATAAAAGACACGCTAAGTGGTTGAGTATTGCTTATGCTGGGAAAACAAATGAAGCTAACAGGGTTTCAAAGGCTTTGAAGCAGTGTTGCTCTCAGAGGTGTTCCGTTGTTTTCTTTGGCAATATAAGTTGAAGCAAGCTAGTTTACTTTATTAGAGGCATAAGGCTACTCTTGTAACCTTCCACTGACTAAGATGAATTTGGCTGACTGACCTTCTTTCTTTCTGGACCACACGTGTTGTGCTGGGTTTGGGGTTTTTTGATTTTTCCCCCTTTAGGACCCATCTCTCTTAAAGGATAGCAGAATTTTCCATATTTTGCTAAATCTTCCTTTTCAATTTGTGTTTCTGTATAGAACTATGTTCTGCTATGGTGGAGCAATGCAAATCAAGTAGAATAGCCCAAATTAATTCTTCACGTTGGTGGCAGTATGATTGCCTGCATGGAATCAATAATGCATCATGGAGGGATCAAATTTTGGAGTATAATGTGTGAATAATGCTTGACACAAAACAAAAATTCAGTCATCATAATAGCAATTAGGAAAAAGCTGCAGCTTATCCCAGCTGTAATCTCTGCTAACAATGAAGCACAGCCTGGTAATCAGCATGTATGGTATGAAATGCACTAATAGAAATCACAGCTCTTTGTTATGTGTGTGGGGGGTGAAAGTTTCCTTTTAGCTAACTTGCACTGTGTTAACTAGACATAGTATCTTTCAACCAAATTATTGAGTGTATATGCACTTGTAAAAACACTGATCAGCTGTGTGTTCGTCCCGGTGTTTGCATAGATGGTAGCACCCCAAATCACAGATCCTTTGTGTTTTCAAGCAGAACTCTGATTAAATAGATCGCAAGAGTAGGCCAAGTAAATAATATATTGGAGGACCCTGTTAAACTTGTACCCGTATACAAACCTTGGGTTTTATTTTTTTAAGATTTCCATAGTTTCTTTAAAAATGAAAAGAAAATTACAGATACTCAGTGGTTGTCTGCATTGGGTTGGAGAATGGGTCTTAGGTTGATGGGAGGTATTTAGGGCAATGAATATTAGGTAATTTGAAACTGGATTAGGAGCAGCAGTTGGGTTCCCTGTTGTGTAAGAGCCCATCTTACCCTGCACAGAAGGAAAGAAAAGCAGCATTTGGAATTAGAAAAGCAGTGAAATTGATTGTATAATGGCAGTTACAGGAATAGTGCCACAGTGCCCTAGCCAGGACAGCAGAGCTGTGGGTTGGATTCACAATTGAGTATGCCAGCTGCCACACAGAGGTGCCTATAGATAGGTAGGTGGATATGGAGAGAGGTCTACCTCCAACAAGATAGGTCCTGGCAATTCTCTTCTGTTGATAAAAATCACGAGATGCACAAAAAAAAGCTATGTACAGGTTGTACACAAGGCTGATATAAATAGTGCCATATAGAAAGAAGAGCTGTTCTACGTGCTACTGGTATCTCTTGTTTTCTTTTTAACATACCTTTCTCAAGTTTTGAGAAATCATGTGAAAAGAGAGGAGGGGAAATGGCAGGGTGGCTTTTCCTCACATGACATGGAATTTAATTTTTCTGTTGCCTAATATTCCTGAAGCTGCTGCTTTTTTTTTTTTTTTCTTTTCCTTTTTATCTCCTACATCCCTCTAACTTAGACCTTCTCTGTGGTCCATTGTTCTCTAGCTTCTCGTGTATAAAGAACCACTACCTATCTTCCCAGATACAAGCTTATTCAAAGAATGTTTAATTCAGTTCACCAAAGACCTTGTGTTTACCTATTTAGCTGGGTTACCTGTTGGGTTTTTTTGAGGGCTTGATCTTGACACATGTGGTTTTGGTGTAATTTCAGAGGTTTGGCCTGGCTTTAGTTCATGACACAGTGCCCTTTTGTGACTCAAATGTACAGAGGTGGCTTAATATGTTTATGAAGAGGAGACAGAAGGTTGTAAAAGTGTGAAAGCAGGAATCTGAATAAGACCAGGGCATATTTGGCAGCAGAATAAACCATGAGATTTGGTTTGGCCAGAAAGGACCAAAACAAAAAAAAAAAAAAAATTGAATCGTTTCTCCAAAGCTGAACAAGTGTGGAGCTAGAGGTAGTCTGCCTAGAGGTGCCCTCTGGCCCAGGAAATGGCAGAGAAGCATGAGAGAACTACAAGATAGTAAAGTAACTGCCTAAACCTTCTCAAGAAATAGAAGGTACTGTAGTTGGATATCTAGATCTGTATTTAATGAAATCTCATCCTATGGGGAGGAGTGGAAGGATTTAGCAGGCCTAATAGGAGCAAAATACTTCGTACAGGAGTGTCAGGAATACTCGGTCAATCAAATAGTTCTTAGTGTTTGCTGAGACTATATAGCTGAAGGATCTGGGTAGGCATCTGTATAGGATGTCATCGTTCTCCATTCCGACATGCCGGTGACACGTGATAGTTGTCTGGTTGACACAAGCATTAAAACAGTGTAGGCATATTTTTCAGCTTGGGTAATAGGGCAAAAGAAGAAGCTGGTTTTTGAAAATTAGTTTGCTCTAATTTTGGTTTAATATAGTAGAAAGTAGGCTTGATACTCTGGCAGCTGTACATAATTTGTCATCTTTAGAGTTAGTGTTAAATTTTATTATCTTTAATAGATACAACGTGAACATGTCAGCCTGTTTGTCATAGCCATTCCGAAAATGCTCTCTTATGGTAGAATCTTCGGAAAAATTCCTTTTAAGAGCAGTGCATTATTAATAAAGTAATCCATTAGGTCTGGTGATAAAGGGTCACAGCAGAGTCTGAAATACGTTTCTTAAATGGTTAAGAAATTTATCATGGTTGGAGGATTAATTGATTTCATTTGGAGGCTTTCTTAAGGTTTTCAGGCTTTGTGTTTAGAGATGGTTTTACTCTCTTTGGAAATGTGCTTGCTTCTCAAAGTTTTGCTTCGCTGTCATTATTATGAACTATTACATTTCTGCTAAAGGCAAACTGTTCTTTTAGCATTATGACTGATTGCATCTGTGAGGAGTCTTACTTAGGTAAAGAATATGAAAGTTTATGGCAAATAAGGTATTTTACTTGAAATCAATTCAAAATCAGAATAATGGTATCAAGCATTAAGTGTTGCGGTGTAAGAATAAAAAACGCACTGCAGATGCTGCTAAATGCTGAACTATAAAACTCTAATGGGTCTATATCTTTTTAAAATTGGACAGAACTGTCATCATTTAGAATACATAGACATTGTTTTAAACCATATAGAAATCACTGCCCCCAACTTCAATAATATGCGTAACTGTTGCCAGGGAATGATTTATTCAGTGAATGTAGCTCCTATTCACTGAAGACTTGGGGGTGGAGGGAAGGGTGATTTAAAATGAAAGTTGTTCACTATTAGATTAACATAATTAAACCTATAGATGGTCTGACAACAACTCACTGCAGCTACTGTTTTTTAATTCTCAATAAGTGTGTGTGTGTTTTCTCTGCCCTCCAACAGCATGACTCCCAAGCCCAAGTTTTCAAGCGCAATGTTGGGTGCTATCTGGTGCAAACAGATGCTCAACTCTCCAGTGAATGTTTTTGCAAACTGGTTTCTTCATACATTGTACATCAAAGCAGATAATGGATGCTGCTGTCCAGATTTGGAGAGTTTTTTAATTTCATTGAACATTTCTGAATTCTTTACGCCAGCGTTCAGAGTTCCTTGAATGTTAATCAAACTCTAAAAGGGCGATTTGGGCAGCGAAAGTAATATTTGCCTTCTTTTTAAACTATTGATTTCAACAGTTTAGTTTCTCTTAAAGAAAAAGTGGATGATTGTTGCATATTCATGACTGAACTGCAGAGAATTTGGACCAGAATTAAACAATTAACCCTCTCGCCAATGTAAACATCCATTTGAGTATAAGCCAGGGATGTTCCTACTTGGTTTATTATGGATCTGAGATATAGAAATGTATTCCGGGGGACTGTGTTTCTAATAAATAAAAAGCCATAATGAGAATGTAACTGGGAAGGAAGACAAAAGCAGCCATGCTTTAAATTGTTAATGATGGTGCCAGTGGCTGCAGCTTTACCACAGCTGTTTAAATTGATCAGCTAGTGAAAATGTTTTGTTTTGGCATTTTCCCTGCATGTGCAACTCTTTCGAAGGGACTTCTGGAAGCTTTTCAAAGAGGAATCATGACCTTTTTTATGCCAGGCTTAGAACACCAGAGTTTCCAGTATTTTGGAATCCAGTATTTAAGGATGCAGTTTAGTTTTTCTTTCGTAAAGTTTTTGGCTGATGAGCCATTGCTTCTCCTAAATTTCCTTTACCACTCTTCTGTTTCTTTTTTTCTTCCCCCTCCAAAAATATTGCAACTTACTCACTATCCATAAGAGATGAGGCAACAGCACACTTCCTAGCTGTCCTTTTTTCCCCATTTCATCCATTTTTGTGGTGCTACTGGGCTTGATCAGAAAAGCAGCAAGGTGCTATGTCAATTTGCTATGCATCTTTTGGTGAAGCATCCAGTGTGAAATTGTTCTGTAAAATGTGCTTTTTCAGAGGGAACTTGCTACTAATTTGTTTCCTGGTTGGCCCTACCTTGCAGCTGATGTGGTTAACCAATACTTCTTTAATGCTTGTATCGTTTCCTTCTGTTCCAGAGAGATGGGTGTACCTTTCAGAAGGATGCAATCCCTTTGAGTCGAGTAGGCAGGGGAAGGTCATATTTTCTGTATGTTGACAAGCGACATGGTAGAGATGTACGGGTGAAGGACTGGTTTGAGCTGGTGAGCTTTGGTATGTTTTGCAGAACACCTCCTGCCTTGGGTTCCCACCTGAAAGAACTCATGGGCAGACCTACCTGGGACCTTGCATGAAGCCTCTTCCTGGCACTCTTGATGGCAGGTGACTCCTGGATAGGCCATGCCTTAGATAATGTTGACCAATCTGGTGTTTGCCTGATGTACTTGCAGTGGGGGTGGGTATTCAACATTATTCAGAATCCATTATATATTTATCTCTATACTCCTTTGTGGAAAATTATTTCTGTAAGTACCCTGTTATGGTTATGAAAGCCCGAACCAAGCATCAGTCTCAAACCCTTTGACCTGTCTGCACAGAATGGAAATCTGTTTTGAAGAGGACTCCTTTATATCTGTTTTTACTCCATGCCCTTCCATTCATTTGCCTATACAAAGCAATAAAGGGTAAAACTAAAGTAACATAAATTGGTCTGTCTTCCTGAATCCATGTCTCACTAATGTACCCAGATTAACTCAACTGTAAATTGTCTCCTTTGGATGTCGTGTCTTGCTAAAAGTTTCCTATATGATTCATGATTTGGATTGCTTTTAACAGCTATTGGCTAAGCAATATGGTAAATGTACAAGGTGATGCAATTGGCATTAGTGAGAGGATGCACAGGAGCATGTAATGCAGTCAATACTACATTAACTACTGATGCCCAATTACAGAAACTGGAAGAGTGGCTTTTAGGAGCATTAGGACTTGCAGAAGAGCTGAGATCACCTGCCGCTCCTTGCCTAAAAGCTTCACCCTTTATGCGCTGGGATCAAAGCAAACATTTAGTTGCTATTTTGTCATGTATAACAACGAAGGTATTTTCCCCCCCTCCTTTTTTTTTTTTTTTTCCAAAAAGTGTCACACTGATGCTTTTAGCACATGTAAAATCCTATCTCCATATTTCAAGATTCTCCTTCCATCTCCTGGGGCAAGACTTTATTTGAATAAAAACTCTTTAACCACCCCTACGTTCCCTGTTTCTCTGAAGCTTACTACTTTAGCCATTTTTTCTTTTAAAGAAATACTAAGTGCAATTTAGAGTGTCCTATTTCAGTGTGTCAGACAAGGCTCCCCTTCGCTTCCCCCAGCTCCTTCCCTTTTCTAATCTGTGTATGATTGTTTGTGACCTCAGCTGGCTTGAAGTCTCTAGAAAGAGTGTTTTAAAATACAACCAGATACCACATAAAACAGGATATTTGAGTGTGTGACCTCTCTGCAGTCCATGTTCAGATTAAGCACACATTGTTTCCACCATTGCTTTTAAAACCCATTTGCAGTAGACAGCAAAGGACCACGTTACACTAAAAGACAGTGCATACTTTTAGATTGAGCTGAGTCTGATCACAGCTTCTAAATCTATTTTAAAAATAATGAGCAATGCCACTGCTCCATGGCAAAACTAGCAACCCACAAAGTTCCTCTGGACTTGGAGTGAGATGGAAAATTAAGCAGCTCTAAGAACACCAAAATATTTTAATATAAAAGACAGCTGGCGGGTGGCTTATTGCTCTTGTTGCAGCGTTTGTCTTTACTTCCAGCTATGATACTTGGCATATCGCTACTGCTTTTAATCCTCAAAGCATTTTGCGAGTATTAAGGAATTTGTGCACCCCAAGTTAGCATTCCCTGGAACTAAGGCCTGGGTATCTGGGGGGGGATGTGCCTGACCCCCCCTCAGGTGTGGGTGGGCTTCTGTGCAAGTTGTCCCAGATTTGTCCAGCTGTGCTTTCTCTCTGCCCAGCCCTTGCTGCCCTGCCCAGCAAAAGAGGAGGGTGGGCTCTGCAATGCCATCTCTCATTGTGGCACAGTGCTGGGCCTGCGTCCCATCTTGCCTGTTCCCCCATGCTGGGTTTGGGGGTCAGATCTCTGCAGAAGGAGAAATAACTTCTGGATCTCATGGGAAGGATGGATTTTGCAACAGTTGTTGTCCTTCACTGTTGTTGGGGCAGTTGTGTTGATCCGCTCTCAATAGACGATTTTTTTTTATGTCCCTGAGGCTCAGGCCAAGTAATTACAAATTGTTGAGGAAAAACCTTCACTAGACTATCTTCCTGCCATGATTATAAGCGTCGGTCCCATTCCCCTCTGCTGTTGCATGTGTGCGACAGAAAAATGAGGTAAGACTCTGCTGTGAAACATCCTGACAGTCTACAGGTGCTTCCTTAGCGGCCCTTTTATGGTAGATGGTGCCTTAATTTCTTAGCCAGCTGGTGTGTTGGTTCTCTGTGCAATTGCTCCAAGGTCCCGTGGAGCTCTGCCCCATATCTCATGACTGTCTTGGTATTCAACTGGTCCAGAGCTGTTTGTTGTGGCCAGAGGAAGGAGGGACTGGAGGGGCAGGGGCAGAGCAGCAGCACTGTTATTTTTAAGAGGACTGTTGCTTTCAGTTCCTGATCGATGCTCTTTTGAACGTCCAGGGGGAGGGAGCAGAAGGTAACCTGCTGGTTTTCTCCTTGCACTAATGTGTTTAAAAGGTGGCACCAGCAGTGGAGGCGTGGGGGAACTTGACTGAGCTCTGCCTTCAGTGCGGCTTCAATGCAGACAAGTATCCTGTGCTTGATGCACTTTCCAAGCTGTACAAACAATGCATTAAATATCTGAAGTACCCAGCAGGGCAAGTCAAAACGTCCTTGAGCAACTTTGTATTTAGACAGTGTTTTCTCTTCCTTTGATCAGGAGGGAACAGATGTGTCTCTTCTTATGCGTGTGTTTGCGCACAACCCCGATGCACACGCGTTCCCGGTTCTTGTGCAGGGGCTGCAGTATTTAGGGTAGGCTGTTATTCCTCTTTGTTCTTTCTCATTTCTGTTTTTTTCCAGGGAATCTAAGTTGGAATTTAGAGAGGTCAGACTAAACAAGGTTTTAACTTACACTCACTCATTTCCTTATATCTCTTTAATTTGGATAGAGTGAAAAAACAAACAACAATAAGGCTCCCTTTAAAATAATGTATGCATATGTATAATCAATTCATTGACTAGTCTTTTTGGGGGTTTTTAAGCATTCAGTCTAAGTGGGCTGCTCAGTGAAATTTGTACATTCATAAAATAGCTGATTGAAAAGCAATATTTCAGATAAATACAAGCCAGCGATCTATCAGCAGTTGTAATAAAAGCTGGGCTTCAGGCTGTGATTTTATTTTGAAATAATAAGAATTGCTTTATTCTTTTTACTTGAGTTACCATGGTAATTCTGTCGTGTAGCAGTGTTATATTGATTTAGAAAGTGGACAGTAATATTTCTTTTGTGTTATTCTGTTTCTAGGGGTTGATTTCTAATTTCCACTTGGAGATTACTTTTATAAATTTCTTAAGTCCTTCCACTTTTTTCTCTAGCAGTGTAATTTTCCTCTCACACATTGCTATTTTCTGAGCTTATTGGTTTGCTCTTATTTTAAATTAAACTTGCTGGTTTCAAATATTGAAATGACATCTTTGTCTGTGTCTGTACTTTGGTTTAGCAAAATATTACAGTCTGCTGTTTTATGCTTAATAATTTAAGGGAAGCTTTATGTCTGCCATCAGTGGTCGTTGGTAACTTATGACTAAACCAACACAGAGCTTAAACCTCTGACATTTTAATACTGTGTAATGGTGCTTCCACCCTGCACACCGTTTCTTTTTTTTTTAATCTGCCTTGTGTGTGTGTGTATGCTAAAGAGAATGACAATTAAATTCTGAAGAGATCAGGAGTTTTGGGGTGGAGCTGGCTCTTGGCCACTTTAGGTCTCCATTGCACTTGGTAGAACCACTGGTTTTGTCCATCACGCTGGTACCATTCCTGGTTACCCATCTTCCTCATGCAATTAAGAAGCTTCAAGTTTTCTGGAAGCAAAACTTTTTGACTTGCAGAAGTGTGTGTACATGCACCATGGCTGACAAAAAGTAACAAACTGCTTTAGCTTTGTACAGGGTTGTTATACCTTAGCTGTGGAGCACTGCTCTTAGATTACTGCTGCTTTAAGAAATTACAGCCTAAACAGGATGCAACTGTTCCTTGTGGCATCTCTTTCTTTATTTGTGAGTGAGAAATAATGCTTCTATTCCGAATCTGGGAGATGAGGGGAAATGAACCTCAAGCACCACTGTTTTCAGAAGTGGTAGTTTAGATCCTGAAACCAAATCCATGAATTCTGCTTTGAAACAGAAGTCATTCGGCTTACCTTTTAGTATAGAGGGTGGGAAAGCTACTTTGTGAGGACCAAGTACAAATTTCCTGATCTCATGAAAACACCACTGGAAGGTTTTGCAGTGCAAGTAATTGATGGGAGGGGGGCTGACATCTTGTTCTGTTGCCCTTTGGTTTCATTCCTGCATGAAGCTTGGAACAGTACAAAAAGGGGTCCAAGGGCCCCATCTAATTTCTGCTGGGATTGCTGGACCAGCTACAAGCACGAATTACCATCAGCTGAAAGTGGCAGAAGAAGAGGGGAAGAGTAGTGTGGACATGTGGTCATTGACCTCAAAAGGTATGAGGTAGCTGAAAAAAGGCAAATGCAATCCTGGAATGGATTGAACAAGAAACTGCTAATAAGGATCACTGTTAATAATGCTGGAGAAAGGCACTGGTAGACCTAGTCTATCATGGGCAAACCACGGATCACTCAGTCTCAGGAACAGCAATTTCCGTGTGGAAATAGGGGCAGAGAGGATGGTTGTGAAGACAGAGGAGTCCGTGCTTCAGCTTGTCTGCCTTTGCAAAATGAAGGCTGGCTGGTCTGCCCTGTATAAGGACAGTGGGAGGGGAAACACCCGGGAGAAAGGAAAACAGGCTTTTTACCCTGGAAGATTTTGTTGTCATTAGAACAAGTAATTGGAAATGGCTAAGAATATTTCTAGGCTAGCAACTTGCAAGCTTCTGGGCTTCAGAAGAGTTGGTCTCTAGATCACCCTTCCCCAGAGAATAGTGAAGGCATGAAGCTGAATTGTTTGGGTTAGAGAAAGAGATGGTATGATATCCTCCAGCTGCAGGAGGTGGGACTCGCTGGTCCTTCTCAGTTGTTAGTCCATGCTGAGGCATTTATGTCACAGCATATGAAGCTCTGTCAGTGTTTCCATATAAACCCCAAATTTTCATGAACATTCATTTATGGTGAAAGTCTGCACATAAGATCCTGCCTGAGGATACCTTTTTCTTTCCTATTAAAATTTTATAAACCCGTCACTTGGCTGGGATTTTTAGGTCTCTGTGAAAGTAAAATAGAAGAGGGGCCCTGATGGGGAAGCACGGAAGGTATAGTGTCATTATCTTCCTCAGTTCTCCCTTTGAAAAAAAGAAAAAAAAAAAAAGAAAAAGAACACAAGTTACAAGCTTATGGGTGAACACCTTGGACACCTAGATGGGGATGGCAAAAGCCATGTCTGCAGGTTCTGAACTTCTTTTCAATGATCTGATTTGGTTTGATCTGAGTGTGAAAATGCACAAGCAGATGCTGTTCCCAGAAGTCTCCCCTAGCTTTTCTGCATGCCTGTTGGTGTGCAGGTGTTGCTTGTGCTGTTTTGCTTGAGAGCAGTGATCTACAAACTTTAAAACCTTCAAATAAGTCTTGACCTATGAGGCTGTAATGGCCCTTGGAGCCTTTACGGCTGATTGGGTGAAGTCTGTTACACATTAGTCTGTAATAGCTCCAGAATAAATAACTTGATTTTTTTTTTTCTTTAAAGTCAGTAATTATATCTCTTCACAATGGAGTGCAATGGCTCCGCGTGCTAAAATGCAGTTTTAAAGTAATGCAACAAGAGACTGTTTAATGTCTCTGACAGTCTCAGTGCTGAGCGCAAGTCCTCTGCTTTCTTTCTTCAACATTTTCTTTCTCATTGCTTACTCATATTACAGCATATCCATGCTAGCAGGAGCTGACATCTTGCCCCAGATTCTCTGTGATGTGGCAAACAAGTACCTGATACTATGGGTCTCCTCAAAACAGTGCTTTGGTCTTTCCCCATCATGCCTGCTTTTCAGGAAGAGCTTCAGCTGATAATTTGCACTCATCTCTGTGCTCAAGAGAGCAATCTTGCCCTAGTAGGAGAAAGGACTAGTTGATTTGATAGACTTTTTTTATAAGCACTTCTCTTTGTATCTGATCTTTTCATGGGATACAGTGCTGCCTGCATCTGAAGTTGAGATTTGGGTCTACCCCCTACCTAAAATATATTTTCTTTCCCTATGGTTCATTCAATTACAACTCTAGGATATATCTTCTGGGACTGAGTAATTGGCTAGGTCAGAAGTAATCTTTATTTTCACTAGAGAGATGTTTACAAACTGATGCTGTAGTATCTCTTTAAAACCCACTGAGAATCTGATTAAAGGCCTGAGGATCTTCTGCAAAGATTGCCTGCTCCCAGTTGGCTTGAAAGGGTCAGCATGCTGTCACAGTTTCGACGACTAAGAATTAACTTAAGGCTGATTCAAATGCTACTCTCTGTGTATAGCATTGATTGGACTGCTTTCAGATGGCAAGAGGTAACTTTATACCGTAGCATGTGTGAACTCCATTTAGTTAGATAGGAAAGCTGAATGAAGATGGTTGCTTGTGGCATGGGAGCTCAGAGGTGAACGCGTTCTACCCCTTCTGCCCTGAATTAAATACTTTGGGGACGGTGGGAGAGAAACATAATTCTTGTGGTGGTATACTTGGGATATCGACCGCTGCAGCTGTTCTTCACCAAGTGCAGCTCCTAACTTTTGCGTGATCTTTTCTTCTTTTCTTCCCCTGTGCGTGGTCCACCCTGTAGACTTGACCTTAATGAGATGGGACTGCTTGTAGTGGAAACGGCAGCAGAGTGCTCTTTTTTAAATGGGGAAAACCCCCAGACCCAACAAAATGAATTTGAAGCAGCATTATTGCTGGCCCTTTTTCAGGAATCAGTAGTAGAACTCAGATTTTCAACCTGGTTTCATGTGAGCATCAATGCTCAAAGGCATTGTGCATTAATGTGGGAAACAGCTGGTGTTGACTTGCACAAAGCTGTGGGGTTTGTGGTGCCACGCTTCCAGTTGCTAGCCTTAGAGTAGCTTTTAAAAAGGCCCTGCTGAATGCAACCACCTGACATAACGATGTGCTCTGTGGGAAGCAATTCCAGGCTGCCAACTGATGTATTCTAGAGTTGTCAGTGTGTGCACCAAAGCAGGGAGTGCTGCTGCTCCTGCTGCAGGTGAGCCTGCTGTATGGAAATTCTGCTGAACACCTTATGGAAAGAAAATGAGCTGAGCTGATGTGTGCTCCTGAGGACCTGCTTCTGCCTGCCAGACTCTCCACCAAGCATGTGGTTGCCTCTAGCAGATGGAGCAACCAGGGAAAGTGCCCCACCAGCATTAAACCTTCAGACAGGATGCAGGGGCCAGCTGGTGTAAGTCAGTGAGTATCTTGCTGCTTCAAAGCAAAGGTGGGATTTCCAGATTTCTTGCCTCCTGGTAAGTTATCTGGTAAGCTAAAGGCCTTTCTGGTGATACAGTCACAGCACCTAGGCCCTTCTTGGGGTTTCATAGATGCATCAGTGCTGTCCACAAGTGAACGATCTCAACAGTTTGGTGCATCTGTGTCAAAGGGTTCAGATTTCCCTGGGCAATATCTTGGGGATTCTCCCTAGTGTTGTCTTGGAGTGAGAGCTGTAGGCTGAGATCAAGGCTAACCTAAAGCCCTGGTGTGGGTTTTTTTTTTCTTTTTCATGCTTTTTTTTAATCTCACAACTGTTGTAATAAGTCCAGGATGAAGAGATGCTGGAAATCTTGACAGGCTCTGAGTTAGAGCAACGAGAGGTCATGCTGCAGTAATGTACTGCTCAGCTTTAATTGTGCCCAGTGCAATTTCTGTGTTCCCCGTGGGCAGTTGCTGTGCAGTGCTCCTGCATTGTGGCAACGGTTGCATCCAGAATTGCAATTTGCCAGTGGTCACTCTTGGAAGAAAAATATGCCCTGGTGGGATCCTGAGTGAGCTGAAGGCGATAGCAACTGCACCAGCCAAGGTGGAGGAAAAAAAGAATTATTTTGACATCTCCTGTAGATGACCAACCATGAAGTCAGACATTTTTCTATCTGCAAGACTTGAAAACTGACACCAGAGACTGACAGTCTTGTCCCTCCTTCCCTCCACCTCCCCTTCCAGGCTGGAGGACCCACTGCCTCGTGGTCACTGTAGTTTAGTTGTGGCATGTTTCACTGTACACAACTGGATCCATTTTCTGTACAGTAAACAAAGCTCTGATTGCCTCTTGCGACAAATATTTCTACTGTCTTTTGCCATTTTAAATGTTTTATCAAATTAAACAGTGCATTGAACTAAGGAGCTGTGGACATGTTGCAGGAGCCCCCATGCTACACTTGATGGATACTCAGTGTTTGCTTGTGCTTCTTTTCATCCTGTCTTCTTTCTGCTTAGGGGTGGTTGGCTCCTTCCTCATCACTGAGCAAGCTCCATGTGTTTAAGTCTCAAATAATGACTTGTTTCCCACCCACCTCCCATCCCAACGAACTAGGTAAAAATTTGAGCTCAGTAAAACCCTTGCGAAATCCTGATCTGTACTTAGAGTTTCTCAATATCTGCTGTTCTCATTTAGCTTGTAAGCTTACAGCACTGACTCTCCAAAGAACTCTCCTTGGTGATGCTTAATCAAAGAAAGCAAATATGTCTTGGTCTTGGCTTAAGTTTCCATTAGATCTACAGAGCAAGTCAGTCGTGAAGATTATTATGGTGGTTCCTGCTACAAGAGAGAGTCATGTGAGTTGTTACTACAGTACCAGCCGTGAACAGTGTGACAAGTCTCATTTTGTTTCAATTAAATGAATACTCTTCAAATGGTATTAACCTAGTTAAAATTTTGCTTATCAAAGCAAGATCTGTAAAGCAAGTCAGGTAAGTGCGTATTGCTTTTTGAAGTTGCATGAGAATGCAGGAGGAGGAGTTGATTTTGAACTTTCCTCACACTGCATATCATGATCAAGCGCTTGAGGCAACTTTAACATCTGAATGAGTTTGCCATTAAAGGAGTGGTGTTGATAGCAGGGCTGTGTTTACTCAGCATTTCCCTGCAAGCTCTCAGAGCACTCCTTCCACTTAAGTGTTTACCCTTCAGTTTAGAGAGGTGCCTACCCAGTGAAGGTAAGGTCTTACACATCCTGTGGGTGCTGAGTGACAGTATTTCCATGAAATAAATGCTGAACATGCTTTTTATGTCTTGGAAATCACTAAGACATCATGTAGGAAAATAAAAAAACGTCAGGACTTAACTCTGCTTGTATTTATATTTGTTTGGTACTACGCTACGTAAGGGAGTGTATGCATGCAGAATAGCAAGAAATAATCTCGTAAGTTAGACTGTTTGAATTAAGCATCAAAAAAAAGGTTGAGAAGGGCAGTGAAAGTAAAGTAATGTTCCCGAAATAGCAGCATTTTTGTTATCTATGGTGGGATGAAATTCTGGTCTCCAGTTCTCAGGCCTGAACGCTGTATGCTGAATTGCAAAAAAACGTGTAAGTTCATGTGATTCTTGCTTCAGTACCATACCCAAGGGCAGATCAGCGTGGGTGCTGGCTGTCAGTCTGTTTCCAGTTTACTTTGAGAGTGAGATTTTGTTTTATACTGTGTCAAATGCTAATCTGGCTCAGGCTTTCTGTATTCCTTATGCAATTTAATACGTCATCCTCACCTTCCTCCTTGCTGGATTTACTCTACTGTATGATATGGCAAAGGTGTTTTCCTCTAAAATAGAGAGAAACAATTTGAGAACAATGCACAAAGAAACTGAAACACACACTCTACTGAAAGATTGTTTCACAGCGATGATTTAAAAATATTAGCAAGGAGATACTCAACAAAGCACAAAAGTATCTTTGGAAATGTTAAAGTAAACTGAGTCATCATGTATGGGAGGAGATAAGTGTAGTCACCTAGTAGGGGAAGAGGAAGAGAAGGGCATGAAGGGCTGGAAGCAGGACATACTGGGTATTTTTGTGAGTTTCAGGTATTACTGGCTCTAAGTCAGAAGAACTGATACAGAGATAAACAGAAGTCATGTGGAACCTGGCATTTTTAAAATGTATACAGAAAAATATTCGTAATTAGTTAAGGGTCAAGATTTAGTCTTTATTTTGTATGATGACTGATCAGCTAGTATTTAGCTTTCTCCTGCATCTTGCATGGTTTGGGCTGATTTTGCATGGTATGCCTCATAGGAACTGAATCTGGAGAGAGAAATGGGAGGTGGCGAGTGTAGCATTTCTCCTCATGTCCCACAGTCCTGTGCAGAAGGCTCAAAAGGGCGATTTTGTGGCCAGCTCTGCTGTGGGGAGGTGAGGTGCTTGCAAGCACCCAGTGCCTTCAGTCCTTGGTGGCCGTCCTGCGGGACATGCCACAGAGGGAGCTGGTGATGTGTGCTGGCAGGGAGCTGGGAGACAGGAGCCCCTGCTGCAAGCTGTGGGCAGCTGAAGAGCCACCATGGGCAGCCCCTGGCCAGGACCGGGCTGTCTTTCTTATACCCTGACCAGCTAAACCTTGCCTGAGGTGCTTGGCATGGAGGCTGTGTCTTGCTCCCGCTTGAGAATGCATGGCTGAAAGGCATGGCTTGATGTACGGAATGAAGAGAGGAAGGGCAGAGCCCTCCTCCTGTTTGTCTCTGTGCTGGCTGTGGTGCAAACCCACCACCGTCTGTACTTCACCTGGAGCTGCAACCATTTGCCGTCTGCATCTGAGGAGCACGTCCTGCTTTATACCTCCATCTTCCTGACTTCTTTCAGACATCCCTGTGGCTCTGTACTCATCCTGCCTCTTCAAAAGATAGAAATCTTCATTTCTGCCTCCATTTTTGAAGAACTGAGATTCTTGAGTCCTTGAATCATTTGACTTGCCCTCTGCTATGCTGCCTTTGCAGCATCCCTTTTATATAATCATCACTGCTCACAGTATTCCGTAATACAGCCCCACTCCTCTCTCTAATAGACTGCTATGATGTCCATGACTTACATCCCTGAATTTTCATTACTGCTACAAAGACTTTTATGCACTTTAAAAGGGAACAGATGGATTCTTACCTATTTTGGAAGAGATCATTCGTGCCTGTCCACCTTCTCAAGTTCACCTATTTTCATTACTTTAACTTAAAATGATTTGTGGAGCCTTCTGAGCTCTCAAAATTAAACCGGAGCCTGAATAAGATTTGAACCTAGATTTTCCTCATCTAACCTAAAGTAGATGATAGCTTCAAGGGAGGACCTAGAGAATAGTTCATTTTGGTTATAGTTCAAAACAGTAGTCAGTCTGTTCTTTCCCACTGTGCTCTTTCAGAGTTGCTCCAAGGAAGCTCACAAAGAGCCCTTCTGAGATTGAAGTGTGAACAAAGTGCTAATTGTTAAATTGTCTTTTGTCCCCCAAAACCTACGGAAAATCATCTGAGGGATGTTAGTTGCATACAGAGTATTTCTGTCTCTATCCAGTGTTAAGTAGTCTGTTTTAGAAAACCTTTATGTTTTGTCCTTTGCGGTTCTCAATAGGCTTTTGCACTCAGACAATATGGACTCTAGCAGGTGGCATTTTTGGCAAATGACCTCTTCTCAATACCAGGATGTTCAGAAGTTGGCCTTTCTCATCTTTTTCAGAACTATTAAAATAAGAGGTGAAGGGCAAATGTACTACTAATAGGGTGAAGATGCACTAAGATCTTAGACCAGAAGAAAATCAAAATATCATTCCGAAGAATTAAGTAACTGGTGAAGAGTATGGTCTAATAGCTGGGTATGTAAGTAACTAGCAGCGCTTCTCTCTAGAAACAAATGACGCAAATTTACAAGAGCGGGTCTTCTGCTGGGGCAGAGGTTAATTATACGAGTGGTTCTGCAACTTCCAGGCTTTTTCTTCCGTGGTCTGCTCACATTTGCCTTTCTGATGTGAACTGCAGTAATATGCACAATTTATGTGTGTCTGTCTGATTTTGGTTAATTGTAGTAGTAATTACTAATTTCCAACCCTTGACCTGCTTTTTTAATCGCATTTTTTAAATGATCTTTTTGTGCCACTTTAGAATTTGGTGTTTGGTTTTTAATTTAGATAAATTATGCTAAAGTGTTCTTGAGAGAGCTGCTCACTAAGGTCAAAAGCTTTATCTGTGCAGTGCCCATTTTCTTTAACCTATTTTAATAATCATAGCTGCTTTCTTTAATGGGTAGCTTTTGTCTGGGCTATGCTAAATCTCTCCTGTTTAGAGCAGGCTGCTGATGTAGCAGTAAAACAAAGTGCTGCGGAGCAGCCCTGAAGCTTCGGGACCACCGCCTGGGTCGGGGAGGTTCTGAGGCCGGGTCTCCCCCCCCCCCAGCACAGCTCCCAGCACACCCAGCCCCACAGCTCCCCTAACCTGCGCCTCTGCAAGGCGCCCACAGCCAGGCCATGGGCCTGCGCTGCTCGGCAGCCGCCCGGGCCGTATCTTCAGCATCTTGCCTTCGCTTTAGCTGCGCTCGCACCTTGCCAAGCTTGTTTGAAAGCCTTTCCCTCCCCTTTTCCCCATAAGTAATAGGCAAATACTCGTTGCTGCTGGCAGTGGCCAGGGTCCCCCGCTACGCCAGTTGCCCCGCGAGCGCGCGTGGGCTGTGGGAGAGCTGTTGGGGGTGGCTAACACCAGCGGGGCGAGCACCTCCCTGCCCTACAGCCTGCTGCGTCCTCGGAGCTGAGGAGGTTAAGGGGAGGTGGCACTTCATCCCACAGAAGACCGATGGCCAGACATCATCGTGGACGGCAAGGGCTCATTGTCAGCTGCCTTGTGGGAGAGCTCGCAATGTTTTTAGAAAAGGACGCTTTGGTTTTTATCCCTCTGCTCTCCCTAGACATACAAAGGGTATATGTGTTTACAGGTAGAGAGGCGTTTTGCTTTGGCTGTCGGTGGTAAACTGCGCTAGACTTTACGCAGACCGGTTTTCCTACCTTTCTCTCCTCCTCCTTTTGCTTTCGATGGGGAAAGTTTAACAGTGTGTGATGTTTTCGAACTTGGCAATGGGTATTAAATAGCAATTATCTGGCCAGCCTCCCTGGGTAAAACAGAGAATCTTGCCAAAGATCTTCTTGTCTTTAAACATTTGTGCAAATCTCTTGTCAAATATAAAAGTAATTGCCTTTCCCCCCTTTCTTTTTCCTCTCTCCTCAACCACTTTCAGTCCTGCATCTGGTTTAATATAATGGGTGTTTGCATGAATGGCTTAGTTAGCCAGGGTGGTAATAAAACACTTTAAATTTATTGTGACATTTGGATTTAATTAAAAAGTACACACTTAGAAAAGTAAAACATAATGTGTAGAGGGAGTCAGGAAGGTTTTTCTCCTTTTCTTCCAAAAAGCTAATTAGAGTTGTATTTTAAATTGTTTATGTGCTACTAATCATTGTAATAAATCATTTATACCGAGAAAGACACACTCTAATGTGCTTGTGTAACTGTTTATGCTCTCAAGTTTCTATCATGAACAAATTGATCTGGAAGTGAATTTATTAACCACTAGGGAAGAAATCATTAGTGCTTTCTCTAAATATTCCCCAGGTACGCTTTTATTTTAGTAGTTTACTGTTTTAACTAAAAGTAACGTTACAGGGCCTTGGTTGTAATTATGATGCAAATTGACTTTCCATCATTTAAGAGAGAAAACTGCCTTTTTGATGGCAATATATATCTGTCGTATATGCCAGAGAGCCTCATAGCTTCCAAAGGACGTTTTGCTGAAAACAGTATGTAAACTTGTGTTTTCAGAGGAACTAGTTGTGGGGACTTTATGGAAGTTTTAAAATAAACCAGTGGAAAGTTTAATCTCTTTAATCTACCCAGCCTTTGCTAAAGGGTCTTAGGACTAGGTAAGAGTAGCCTGCCACATTAAATCTTTTGCATCTGGCAGCACACTTACACTTATAAAGCAAATTCATGCTTTCAGAGTGCTGGAGATCACTTGAAATCTCTTGGAGATAACTGGCGTTGCTGTTTCCCTATCACCGGTGAAGACACCTATGCAGAGATTTTCATGTGGAAAATCAGTAGCAGAGCTGCAATTATAATCTCAGATTCTATGGTTCATGTTGCAGTTCTTAATTCAAACTGGGGAGCTGCTGGCATCCCAGCACTTTCCAAGGGTTTTTAAGGTGGGCTTGTCCTGTGAGTCTGGAGGTAGTGGCAGAGCTATGTGTGAGGGCACAGGGAGCCATAGTCCATGGGGATTTGCAGCTCGCTGGCTGGGGCTGAGGAAAAGCTTTCCTATTTGGAGGTGTTACTGAACTAGTTTTCAATGCCCATGCTCCCCCCATGGTAGCAAATTGTGTTTCCCGCCTTGCTCAAGAAAGCAGATCTGACTGTTGAAAGCTCCAGTTGATGCTAGGAGGTTTTGTGGGTGCTTTTTAAAATTAGCTGCTATTATTTGAGTACTGAATTATTTATTTACACGTCTAGCATCAGGCCACCAGGCGGGAATACCCACAACATGTAGATTTATATAGTTGAATAGATGGTTAGGCATCTTTATTTGAAGTCCTCAAAACCATGGACTACAGTATAACTTAGTGGGGAGGTTTCGTTTTCAATGGTATATTCTTAATTAAAAAAACAGCAAACAAACAAAAAACAAAACAACCAACCAAACAAAAAACCCAACAGCCATCCCACAAAACTAACCAGTGTTCCAATTTCTGGTAAAGCAAACGGTCTTTCTGCAGAGAAAGGAGAGTCAATGTGAGTAAAATTGTTCCTTTTAATACATATATTATTCGGAGGAGGTGACTTAAAAAGGAAAGCCAGGGGGGTGTATGTGAAGCCCATGACAGACAGCTGCAGAACACAGTGGCACTAGGAGCAGAGCTGTGACAGGATTAAGCTGGAACCAGAAGCAAGGACTGCTTGCACCTTCACGCAGGACCTTTCCAAAATCACTTGCTGTGGAAGCTGCAAACCACCGTGCTGAACTGCCTCTGGAATTTCAGCTTCTTTCTCCTGCAAAACCTTACTCAGGCTGCCTGTGTGCTCCCACCCTTCCCATTTAAACGTTCGGTCGGTCCGTGCGTGAGCTGTCTCTGCACTCGGTGGAGGTGTATTGACTGCTTTACAGTTCACGTCAGCATTTCCGCGGCTGAGAGTGTTTGAAGGATTTGGTGGCTGATGTGTGTATGCACGTACGTGAGAAAGACCTCCTGTTGCCTCAGGGAGTTAGGCACTGGAATAGCTTTGGGCCTTAAGTATTTGCACTTTTATTTTTACTGTTTTTTAAATATGGTCCTTAGCTGCTCATGGTTGAGTTAATGTTATTTTTTTCTCTTTAGCCTTAGGGAGGTTCAAAAGTTACAAACGCTCGTGTATCAGTCCTGGCCATATGCATGCTGTGCCACAGCAACCTGTGGGCACATATGTGTACGTGTGAAGAATTTATTAGTACTTCAGTTACATAAATCTCACTGAAGTGGCTTTCCATTTCTAGATTTTCCCCCAGACAAATAATTTTCTCTCACAAGATCAAGATGTTTATTGTCTGTCTCCTTTTAGAAAATATTTCTGACGTGTTGGTTTAAAATCTAGTGACATTATACACATTTGCGTGCAAAGTGTGAATTTTTTTTAGACTTCTAGCTATTCATTTTTCTAAAAACCTACTATACAGTGTTCTGCCACATTAGGTTTTGCTAATAATCCATGGGAGGATGTGATCAAGATCTATTACTGCCTCTCGACGTGGACGTCACTGAATTCTGTGAAGGAGCTGTAGTGGCAATTCGCTTTGCTGTGTTTGCAGGCATTCAAATCTGTATTTGGAAAGCCTTGCTGTACTAACCAGGCTTCAGAACTGTAAGGAATCAAAGGAGTTTTGTGTCTTCTAGAAAATGTAGATTTATTTTTTTTTGGTCATCTTTAGATCCCTTTATGGCTATTTTCAGAGTGAAATAAGAGGCCTTCAGTCATTTCATATTCTACTGAATCTGACACTTGGAAATGTAAACGTGTCTATCAGAATGCCATTAATTGAGAATAATAAATGTCCCTTTATATGCAAAGTCTTTATATAGAGGTGACTCCTGCTGTGATTCCTGAAGGCGTTTTTCCTTCAAAGCAAAAATATATCAGCACTTAAAGCAGCATTTGATATCCTCGTGCCATTCCTGTGGCCTGAGCCTCTGCATTGCTGAAGCTTATTTTTCTTCTCTCGACACTTTACAAGGTGGGCTGTATCCAAATGTGGACCTTCTCTGCAGAAGTGTCCATGAATTAATGGAACTCAGAAATAGACAGTGAGTGTTTTACAGAAAGTTGCAGAATTCAGAACTGGGTTGTCCTTTGGCAAACAGAGGCAAAGGGAAGAGGACCAATGCAGCCATGTAATAAATGTAGTTAGTGTACAAAGTTGGTGCCCATTTACCCCAGTGGAGCTGATGAGGACAAGTTGATCTCTGCCACCTCTTGTTGCGTAAGAACAGCTTTTGTGTGCAGTCTGCTGGTGCAGCTTTGGGCTTGTGCAAAAGTGCTAAAGCATCTCCAATGATATAAACTGTATCTGCAAGCTACTTAAATATGTAGCCTTGGAGAACCAGGTCTGTAGGTTTTGAAGTAGAGCTGTATTGTAATTTCAGACTTTCTTAATAACCTTGGTGCATAGTGGCCTGGTAAGATTTAATACCTCTTGTTTAAGCTTCATTTTGTCTCTTTCCTAGTTAAAAATTCCTTGCAGCTGGGCAAGAAATTACCCAGGTTGACTCTTCTGCTTGTAAAACTTTTAATATGTTGGCATCCCAAACCAGGGAGACAGTGGCTCTTGTGTGACGCAGCAGGAGCTTTTCCTGGGTGTGTGAGAGGGGTTCTGGATTGCGGAAGCACCAGGGGAAATTGCCGCTTCACTGTTTCAGGTGAAAATGAGGTAAACCCTGTTCATGAGAAGTAAAAGTAAGTGATGATTTTAATATATTGAGGCTGTGTAAGAGGTGGGGACACATGATTGCTCCGATTCTGTCATGTGGAATGGGAAGAAGTGGTCCCTTGGTTTAACTCTTCACTGCCCTCAGAAGAGGGTAATGTACAGGTACCCATGCTGATTCAGACCTTAACAGGGTGATATATAGCGTTGCAGTGTATTTCAAGTAAAGCCACCAAATGTAGCTGTGATGAAGCCATCCATGAACTGCATATCAAAGACTATCGTTCTCTGGTGTTTATAACGCAGAGCATCTGTCTTAAATGCCAACTTCTAAAATATTTCTCTGTGTGCTGGTAATGTGATGCTAACTGTGGGATGCAGCTTTACCATTTTTTTTGTGCTCTGTAACAAAAATATGAGCTCAGGGGTATATTAGTATGATAATACATTAACACAAAGTATGCCTTTTTCCTGCAAAAATAGGCATTCCTCCCACCAAAACTGAAGAGCAAAGAGGATATTGTCTGTGGAGGTTTGCATACTGTACTGCAAGTGTATTTTGACACTAGAAACTGAAGAAATGGGAAACTAGATATGTCTGGGGAGTAAATACTAATCTAAGTGTCAGGTTTGATACTGGCAGACTCTGTGGAACCAGTAGTTCAAATCTCCAGAGGGCTGGCGGAGCCCTTGACCTTCGTAGCAGCAGATGAACTGTTGTTATTGCTGAGGGTTGACCTCAGAGAGAGGGATGGGCAAATCTTAAACATGGAAGTGGTGCCTGTTTTGCATAGATACAGGATGTCTCAGAGCACTAATACATAAGAAGGGTTTCCCCTGATTTCTTGTCCGTTTAAACAGTACTGTCTGCATGCTGTCTGTTGGCTTCACTTCTCTCTGGAGGGACCATGTTTCATCCCTCCGCTTGTCTATATGGTTGCTATATGAGATGTCTATATGGGGGCTCTCTAGGCAAAAGATGTTCAGTGTCAACACTGGAAGCATATTTTAAAATATTAAATTTTCTGATTGCTCAGGCTGTAGGAATAGTTTGTGGTGGAGCTCATTAAACAAAAAAGTAAATATTTTGGAGGTACCCAATTTGTATCATTGGTGATACCACATAAAAGTGACAAGATTTTACTTCCCAGAGGTCAGCATGTCAATGTGAAATCAGCTGTAGGCCTTTGAACACAAGGCAAGTGTCCACCGCTTGAAGCTGGCCAGCTGTCCTGTTGACAGACTAGAGAGAGCCTAGCAAGTCCAGTGTCAGCCCAGCACCATCTTAGTGGCGGCACATACAGGGAGAGGCTAAGGGAATTGGCTTTCCAGCCTGGAGGGGAGAAGGCAATGGGGAGATGTCACCGCTGAGGGGTTCAGAGCCAGCTGAGCCAGAGAGGAGCAGAATTCTCTCAGCTGGGAGAAGAATTCGAGCCAGGCACTTCCACAGGAAAATAACCCCTGCCCCAGGCAGCTGTCAGCAGGGGCAGACAGAGGCACAGTGGGACCGGCAGTGGATGATACAGTGATGGTCCCGCTACGACGCTGGAAGGAGAAACTGTCTGTCAGCTTCCTGGGCTGCATTGGCTTTCAGTGCAGTTCTGCCACTCCTCTTATTTTGCCTGGTGTAGACCTGTTTGGGACTGGGGCCAGATTTCAGCTGTGGTAGGTTCGAGAATGAAGTGAAAATAAGGCTGAACCTGCATAAAAAGTGAGAAGTCTCTGGAGAAGTCTTCTGCTGTTTAATTCACTGAAAGCAGAGTGGCAATTGCACACCCAGCAGTTGCTGTGAAATTGCTGCTATGGATAGCCAAAAATGGCATAGATTTTTTTTTTTTTACTTGAACTTTGGGGTGCCTGAAAAGCAGATATCTGGTCATTTTTACCCAATTTCTGTTTGTAAGGAGTTCAGTTAGGAACTCAGATGGATTTCGGGTTTTGCAGCTACTCATTCACACACTTCCATTAGGTATTAGATCCGGAGCAGATGTTGTTTTCCCTTGTCAGTTTTTTGGTTCAGTATGAATTGGGAATAAGTACACTAGTGGTATATAAAGATGAAGCAAAATAAATTAAGATTTCTGTATGCACATTACCACTTCAAATACTGTTGGCACTCAAAAAAAAAAAAAAAAAAAAAAAAAAAGACCTCCTAGCACTTGAAGTAACAAATTACTCATCATACGCTTTGCTGTGGCAGATCATGGCTTGCTTTAAAGTAACATTCTTTTTTCCTGCGCTTAGATAATTTAGACGCTCCTCTGAAAAGAGGTACCACATGGAGTGCAGTAGAGTTGAGGCAGATCGGAGAAAAGGATTACATTTTGCATGGGGAAGCAATGAATGTAGGCAGTAGATAAACGACATGGGTTTAGAGCGATCATTGCTGCTACAGCTTGATTATTTTTCTCAGGGACAGGTGCTGGCTCTCTCCTTCCTTTGAAGAACTACTGTACTTGTGTCTGCACCATATTTTATATAACGTTTGTGCTGACTTCTGTTCTTCCACTTCCTATCTGCCTCCCTTTCTCACCCAAAAGTAGGATGCTGCGATCATGTAACTTCTGAGCCTTCAGCAGTGGTAACAGGCAGCTACAGCAGGTTATGACAAGGGCACCCTATGGCCTGTGAAAAACCCATATAATGTATTTCATGTATACAAAAGCATCTGTTCCAGAGCTTTAAAAATGGGAGTTGCAGAGAGGCTGATGTGGTCTTGGGAGTAATCAGAGCTAGGGATAATGGTGGGTTGTTCAGGAGCTCTTTAGATTAATAAGCAAATGTTCGTAGTTGTTTCCTTGCTGAAAGGTGGGCTGAGAGTGAGCCGGGATTGTTCCCTTGACCTGTGCAGCAGAGGAGGGCATGGCAGGGCTGGAGATGTGCGCTGGGAAACCAATGCTTGCTGCTTGCATGCCAGCGAGATGTCCAGCCATATTTCTTGAGTACTGCATTCGCTCTATGAAAAGGTGAGGCAGGGAAAGAAGGAGTCTAATACAATTTGGAAGTAGTAAGGTGGACTTTGCAGCAGCCCTGCCCTTAATGACTTTTATTCTCACAAACCTGGTTACAGATATTTATAGTCTGTGAACTTTTTCTTCAAATATCAAAATATTTGTAGCTATTTTCTTTTTTTCTTTTGAGGGGGAATAAATTACCTGGTGTCATTTGACACTGGTGGATATGTTTCTTCGAGAAAGAACAAATTTTCTTTAGATTTGGTTTCTTGAACTTGTAGGGAAATTGTATAGCATTGAAACGCTAGGAATTAATCTAAATAGCCAGTGTGAGGTGAAAAGACTCCCTCTGCTCTAATTGGCATGGCCCGGTGAAAGCCAGCTCTTGGGCTGCCTCCCTCGCTAACTGCCCAGCTTCGTGGCAGATTGACATAATTCCTCCATCCCTGGGGAACAATAATAGAGCACTCCCTGAAGTGCTCAAAATGCTGCAAAGAAATTAGGATTTTTTTTTTAACTTTTTTTTTTTTTTTTTTTTTTTTTTTTAAATGGGGTTTCTGGAGTGCTCATGTTCATCCGAAGGACTGTGGGCTATCAAATAGAGGGGGTTTTAAAGGTTTTTCTAATTGCCGGACTTCCTCCCTCTCCCCTTTTTTAAGTGGCTTTGGACAGTTGCAGAACTTTGATTTTAAATTTGTCTAATCTCTTGAGACATCTAGGTAGGGAAAACTATTGTAACTGAAAATGGCTCTGATTTTTTTCCTTTCTTCCATTTTAATAGATGTGTTTAGTCTACTTTAAAAGCTTTCTGGAGAACCTTTTATATATGGCTAATTTAAGCTTGTCAGGTTTTAATTATAATCTCTCTATACACAAGTTAAGATGCTTAATGCTAGTGAAAAGTTCTGAATACAAAGCAAACCTATGTCAAGTTGCAGAGCACTCTTACCCGTCTTAATTGCTTCTGGTCTGAACTTTAACCTTAACTCTCCCATCTGTCTTACACATTCTCTTCTCTCATCACAACCACTTTCTTTCTGTAGAGTACTGTGGATCTGTCTTAATTCTGTAGGAGTTTTAGTCCAGCAAAAAACTGCCTTCAGGCTGTGGATGTTCAGCTCCTTCTTTATCCTGCTGCAGCACGATGCACGTTCCTGGAGTGCAGCCCTGATGCCCCCAGGTAGCCCTTACCCCTGCTAGAATGGGACCACTTGTGGAAGATGGGGTACCTCAGCTATAGGAGAAGTGCCTTGGATCCCAACTGTCGTGACAACTTCTGGTCTCAGTTAAAATCTCTTTGTAATAGCATCAGTAGGGCTTTTTGTTCACAGCTTTATGGATGTTTTCCTAGGTAGTTTATTCCTTTTTAGGACTGTTGTCTGCTTAATTTTCTAGCTATGACCCAGCCTTTGTGGCAAAGGTTAGTTGCGTCTTTTTCTTAGATAAGAATGAGTTTCATTCAAGCTTAGAAAATTAGCCTTGAAAATACTCAGTCAGAGCAGATTCCTTCTGGAGAGTGCACTTAAAAGTTTGAATCCAAAATTGATTTGGAAGTACTCTAATCTAAAATAACCCTGATGTTAGCATTGTTGTCTGCAACTCCTGCTAGCCCTGGCGTTCCGGTTCAGTGCATTGGCACACAGTTCCCTGATGCTGTGAAATTGAGACTCATCTGGAGATACAGGCTTTTCTAAAAAGGATTGCAGGGCACTTAAGACTCCTTATTTCATTAGTTCAGTGAAGGAGTTCTTTTCAGCAGTCAGGAATCTCATGATGAGGTGGACGAAAACCGAGCAAATCAAGCAGTTGAGACTCCCATGGAAATGGAGCGGAGGAAAAGCTGCTCAGTAAGTTTTTTGGCCCGGAAGTGTAGCATTTTTGGAGCTGAAGGTTAGTGGTTTAGAATTTCTTTTTAGTCTGAGGTTTCAGGCAAAGCATTAGTAGATACATATCCAGGCCAGACTTCAGCAGGTACATTTCAGGAGGCTTGCAGTTCTGCACACTGGGCTAGGTCACATGATTATTTTTTTTTTTCATTGTTTTTAACCAAGTGTAACCGTCGGCGTCTTCACGTATGTTGGTGAGAATTAAATGGAGCATAAATAACTGAATTGAAGAGCAGACTTCCACTTTAAGGGGATCGGTTGCTGCATGAAGCAGTGGTAATGATCCAGAGGAGCAGGATGCATTGAGGAAAAGAGTGAAGTGTGAGTACCATCCAAAGTGCAGGCAGCAGGTCATAAATTCTTGTAGTGGTGGTGGTCTGAAATTCAAGGAATAGGATCAGAGAGCTACTGTATGTTAATGAAAATGGCTCCCTTAGGATCAGCTTGAATTCAACTCAGTGGTCAACCGTAAGAGGAGGAATGTCTTGTGCAATTCCAACTTCTCATCCATATTCTGAATACTGCGATGCTCCTGAATACTTAATAGAGTAGAATATGCTCTGTTATGGTATATTTCATGTGAATTCTAAGATACTTTAATGCAAACTAAATGTCATGCTAACTTGGCCCAAACCCTTAGAACTCACTTTATTCTGGAATATATGGTGAATTGCAGCAGAATTTTCAAAGCCTTTCTGGGGCATTTCACAAAAAAGAAACACAAGATAAAAAAAAAAAAAAAAAAGTCTTGCAATTTTACTTGAATCTTTCCTGTTGGCCAGGGTAATAGCGCTCAAATCCTGTCTCTATACATCACCTCAGAGGAACTCATTATAGAATGGGTATACAACGGCTAATGCCAAGAAACCACTTTTAATTCTTATTGGCATAATTTCTTGTAAATAAGGGTAGCATTAATGGCCAGCTGTGGCTTGTGAGCCCTTACTTAATCAGTTGTGAATAACAAAAATTAGTTTGAGGCATGTAGTTACTAGCCAACTGCAGCTGTAATAAATGTTTAATGAACAGTGTTGCAGTGGCGTCTGCATACCTTTCCTTGGGAATGAAAGGGGAAATGACCAAGAGAGGACTTTCTCTGTCCCAATTGTAGTAGCAAAATGGCGTAGAGTAAAATTTGTCTGTGGAAGTAAACTGTGGCTAAGTAAGGCTTAAGCTAGACCTCGGTAAACAGAAGAACAGAGGCAATGAAAGGATTTAGCCTCTGCTTTTTCTGTCTTCTCTATCTTCGTGGCATTACGAGAACAACTTTAGTTGATACTATTTGCAAGGTACACAAAGTTTTTCTTGACACACTTCACCCTGACATTTTTCTAGACTTGAAATATTAAACTGCCTTTGCCAGAGCATTCGAGTGAGAAGGGTGCCGTGCTCTCTGGGGTCAGTGGTGGGATGGGGAGGATCATTCCAATTGTTGGTAGGCTATACTTTGTATAAACACCCAGGGTCTTTGTTAAACTGCATGCAAGACCAGGGTATCCAGGGACCTCCTGTAGCCTGACCATCTGCATTACAGAAGCCATGGTCACTCTCAGATAGGAGCTGTAACTGAGCAAAATGCACTTGGCCTCTTTCTGGCTCCTGCTAGAAAGGGCAAGACAGTGCTCGCTTACCGCTTCTCTTAAACTCTTCTCTGCTTCCCAGTCACCTCTGGATGGGCAGAGGAGTTTGGAACAGAGCAAAGAAAAACCTTTAGGAGCTAACAGTAGGACTTTGAAGGTAATTACAAGGCCCCTGAAGTTTGGCTAGGCATTGCTGTATTGTCTGCGGGTGTGGTCCAGATATATCCAGTAAAGTTGCAGTAGATGTGAACCATTTCTGGCACCTCTTCTGTTCAGCTGTTCATGTACAGCTGAAGTGTACCAAAGTAACTCCACAAATTCCATGTCTTTCCTTTGTTGCCAGCCTTTCAGGAGGTTGTATACTGTCATTTAAAACTTCAGGGCTTACAAAAGGTTAGGGTATTGTTTATATCCACAGTGATACAAATTTGGCTTGCTAAATCAGTAATTAGTTATTGGTGTGCAGTGATCACCAATGCAAAACTGAGATTGAGAGTTTCCGTACCTGGAGACTTCACACAGAAATATGTAACTGTGGCCACCTCAGCCTCTCTCTTATAGAACAGGAAAAACATGCCACTTTGAAATGTTGGGGGGAGGGGGACGATGCCCTCTTAACTTGGTTTTTCTTTGCTACTTTCATGAGACAAAATTCCTGTCTGTTTTATTTTTTAAGTCAGCAAACTGATTATATATTGTAAAAGATCAGTGTTTTCATGGGTGAGTAGTAATTACTGAGTAATGGCTTAAAACATTTCCTGAAGGAACATAAAGCTGTTTTTAAAAGTCAAGAGTACATTAAAAGGATTACCATGTAGATTTGATTTTTAGATAACACTAAAATGGATCCCAAATGGACTTATGAAAAGGGATGCTATCTCTTTAATGGAAAGTGCATGGTCTGACAGCTCAGCATGCAAATGGTCCGCAAAGAACTGTCTGTTGTGTTTTTTCCTTTCAACAAGAAGAGAAGGAAATAGCTCTCCTTGCCCTTCTCCTTTCAACTTTTAATAGCAGATGGCTTAGTCTGGTTTTGCTAGGAAAGGGAGAAGAGGCTAGGTTTGGGGATAATGGCATCTTTCTGAATCACTAGGGAGGTGTATTTCACGACTTCTAGAAGGTCAGCAGCAATCGTATCTCTTACATGGATTGCATTTAGTAGATAAACTCCCTCTGTATTCTCTATAGGTGAATCTTCACTCATTTCTTGGAAATGAAGAAAATATGCAAATAAATTATAGTCTTTGTATATTTATTGTATTAATCCTGTGCAGGGCATGAGCATCAATGCTTGGCTTTGCAGTAAGTTTGGACAGGGGCAGGAGGAACAGTTATTTTCATACTACAATAACTTGCAATCACTACAGCGTTTGCTATTTCAGAGTTGCCAGCGCAACTTTCTGGTGATTGATGGTGTAAAATACGCTTTTGGCCTGAGTAGGGTTTCTTCTAGAAACATTTAAAAGAGTATATTCACATTTCATTAAATACAGAGCACCAGGATTCCAAATTCTTTTGTGGAATTGCACAAATTATTATAGGCTCCAAAAGTCTTGAGAAATTTCCATAAGCCTGTGAAAGCTTTAGATTGGATAGTCATCATTGCCTGCATTAAGGCCTGTGACAGATTGCTTCATCAGTGTACACAGAGCAGAACATCAAATGGCCATTTGGCAGTGGGCACTGATATTCTATTAAGGTTGCCGAAAGCTTAGGTTGACATTGTGTACGTCTGCAAAGAGGCAGAAGAAAAGATGATGATGATGATGATTGTGCAATGATATAGTTCTATTCTCCTTAAAATATTCACATATATAGCGCACCAAATCTGTCAGGGTGAGGTTAAAGTTTCACTGCTAAACCTGAGCTCTGCTACATCACACATCTTTGCTATGTCTTGAAACCTCAGTAGTAATACGTTAAACAGTGCATTTTAACTGGAAGATGAGAATTTTGCAGTGTTTACACATGTGCCTGGAAATAATTGTCTTGAGATTTTACTTCTCAAACCCTCTTTGGGATTTTTAACTTGATATAAGGTGGGTTTTTTTAATTTGATTTTCTTTCTTTTTTGAGAAGGGGAGGTACAAAAATCTCCCTGTATTTAACATTGGCACATAGGTTATTCTTCAGTGAGCCAAAACGTAAGGGATGAGGTCTTAACTTCTATGACCATTTGGCTTAGAGATTCTTCTTCCACTGGTTTGCCTTGACAACCAAACCCCCCGAATAGCAAATTTTTGAGTGTAGCGTCTTTTCAGTGATCGTCTGCAAATTGATGGAATATTGAGGAATATGGGATGAATTTCAGGCTAGTCATCTGTAATAGTAATTTCTCATCTGTGATGTTCATATACTGCTGGAAAGGTGGTTTGAGGGTAGTCTCTTCATTGTCAGAGTTTTTTTCTTCTACGGATACTGAAGGAGGGAACTGGCCACCTAAAATCAGGACCTTTGCCAGACTGTAAGATGCTAAATTGTGACTAGTCGAAAAAAATTAATCAGAATATTCTCAGACTAGGCTGAAGGTGGAAGAAATCTGCATGTCTTTTTACTGTTCCCAGGGCTTCCAGCAGTAAAAATGGATTTTACTGAAACACTACATGTGCTAAGAATAAGCTTTGGACATATGCCAATTATGAAAAATTAAAGCTCAAACAAGCATATTTTATGAGCACAGGGAAAATGTTGCTTACCGGAATGATTTATAGAAACTGTTTTGCAGCAACTATTGTTATGGTTTGCGTTCAGTCCTGTTGCCATGTGTTCCTTTATAGCTACAGGTTGTCCTCTGGTCAGAGCAACTCCTCAATAGAGAGTCTTAAAGCAGGTACTGGACATTTCAAAACTTTTGGGGAAAACGAATATCTAGATTCTAACCTAGAACTTGTGTTGTGAATCAGGACCTAGATTGGTACAGATTCAAATGTTGTGAATTATTATCTTGGGTATCTCGGTCTGTCTGAGGAGATGGCTTGAAAACAGTCTCTCTGCATGTGAGATTGGAGCAGGGCTTAAGCCATTCATGAAGCTTGTAGGCAGCTGAAACTGCCAGGAGACACTGGACTCTAAAATATGTTTCTCTAAAGCTTGTTCTAAACTGTAGGGCCAAAAAAATTGCTGTGTTACTGAAAGAAGGACTATAGCATAGTTAGAAGTACAGATCAAAATGTTTCTTCTGTTAACTGCCCTCTCCAACTACTTTTTTGCCAACTACTTTTGAGAAATTTGTTCAGTAATGATTCAGAAGAAAGAATACCACAAATGAATTGCTAAAGCCACTGTAAAAATCACCTGCTGTATATTGCAGCATGAAACTGGAAATGAAAAAAGATTGTGGTTACTCATTGAATAATTTTGATGAATGGTCTAAGGCTTGTTCATAAGCATTTAGTCGCAAGTACTCGGTGTTCCAAATGTAACGTTTTAATTGGATGTACAGATGACATGATGAGTTTCACCTTGCTAGCCATAATTCTTCAAATGAAATTCTTGGTGAAGATGCCTGAGACGGCATGCTCTCAGTTCAGTGGAAGTGCATGGTTTAACTTGTTTCACAGGGTGTAATATTCATAGAAGGTGAGTAATACAATACTGGGAACACAAAGTGAGTTTCTTTTTAAGGGAATGAAATTCACTGCATCTTTTTGGCAATGACTGTCTGCATTTACTTAAATGGGTGATGCAGGGCTCTAATGCTTTTAAATGATATCAGATCCTCTGATAGAAGACATAAGACTGCAGCTTATTTATTGTGATGAGACAGGAGTTAATAAGATTACTCCTACTCTTCAGTTACTTTTTCATCTTTTGCAGTCAAATGCTGGGTATTTGTTAGCAGGCAAAAGGAGGTCAGCTCATTTAAAGAGTGTTGATGCTAGAAATAAACACTTTTTTCCCTCAAGTGGAACTCTGAAACCTAGGCTCAATTGCCCAACTGCAAAACCCCTGTCTTTAAACCAGAATTGCTTTTAGCACTGGAACGCTGCATCCCTATAATGACCACTTACATAAATTAAAAAAAAAAAAAACCCTACCAAAAAAACCCACAAAAACCCTTTTTTAAAAAAACAGTGTAACATAAACCCACAATAAAAAATTGTAGTCTTTGGCAGACGGTTTGTTCAGAAATGTGGTAACAGTGTCTGAAAACAACTGCTCAAGCAAGAATTTGTGGTGGAGAATAAAAACAATTCCAGTACTATGTTGTGTGAGGTGCTGTACAACTACATAGGAAGCTCTGCGCTGGGGTGGTTGTCACAAACATTTCAGAAAGTAGATGTATTTTCTGTGTGTGCGTGTAACGATCTGCTTTGTTGTTGAGCAAGCTTTTACCATAAAAGTAGCTAATCTGAGGAAAAGTTTTGGTTGTTGTTGTTTTTTTTTTTTTACAAAAACAAAAACCACCAAAAAACTTGCAGAGGGAAAGAGTTAAAGCCATCTGCCTGAAAGCATTGTGTAAAACATACACACAGTGTTGGGGAAATAAGCCAATTATGTGTGCTTCACAGGAGGTGGGGGACTGACCTTTGTGTATAATTAGTTCTTTTATTTAAAGCAAAGATTTTGAATAGAATAACTAATTAGCTGTCATAAATGGCAAATTGAAGATTTTGGCCAGATTCCTTGGGGAGTGTGGGAGAACGTCCCTCCTCCCACCCCGCACTGTACGCTCTGGCTCTCCTCATTAGGGTTGTTTTTAGTTCTCTGCAGCGGTAATGAGGAGTGCAGTGGCGGCACTTCTCGGAGCCCCCTCTAACAAGGCATGAAATGCAGGTGGAGGAGAACCGCCTTCAGCTCCTGCCGCTTTCACTCAGCACATGTGGGTGTAGCAGAGGGCTTGGGTGGGAGAGGGGGAGGCCGAGGGGGGCTGTGGGAAGTTGGAGAGGGGTCTGAAAAGTCCTGGTGATATCACCTGTGTTTTATTCTCTGGACTTGACTGTATAAAATACAGGCAAGCTGCAAAGCCTCAAGGCATATATCATTAGCTAGCAGTCCCACATTACTCTTTCAGACCAATTAACCTTTAGAGTTGCATTAAAGAAATTAGGTGGTGAACTTCCATGCTTTCAGAGGGGGCCAGAAGCTCTCTTGCAGACCAGAGCACTGTGGAGCCGTACGCCATAGGACCATTGCAGATAACTGTTATTTAAAAGGTCTACCATTTATAAAAAGTTCCCAGGCTCTCTTGGAAACAAGGCTTTATGAACAGTGCCCTTAGAGGAACTGCAGCTGATTGCCATGTGAATAGAAATATCAGTAAAGTGGCTTAGAAAAATTTAGAGTTGTACTTAGTGGACACTTGTGTTATAAAGCCAGCTGAATAATTTTACAGAAAGGCCCCGACTGAGAAGATACGGGCTGATTAAAGCTAGTTTGTCTGACTGTGAATAGAGGTAGAGTTTAGATTACTCACTACAATAACAGCCTCTTTAGACACAACCATAAATTTCAGTATGTCCAGAGGTGGTGTCTATAATTTTTTAATGTGCATTGGAGCTCTGAGCACTCAGAACAGGTTTTGTTTTGTATTTACCAGCAGCAAGTCTATTAAGTTGTAAAGGGCAGAGAAGGGAGTGCAGGTAGCCAAAAATAGAAAGGCTTCATCTACTGTTTCTAAGAAAAGATAGTGATGGATGGCTAGCAACAGGAGAGGAGAGAGCAGCTTGATGGTACTTTCAGAATTTGGTAATCAATCAGCATTCCCTTTGTGATCATGTATTTAAACGGGTGAGTGTCCAGCTGTTAATTTTTCTGCTTCTGCAACACTACTTCTCATTTTGTAATCCTTGCCCACAGAGCACACATGGAATTTGTTGAAGGTGAGCCCTCTGTTTCTTGACAGCCCCAGTTAGACACCATATGCCCCTGATCAAATTGAAGTAGGTATCTTGCCATTTTTTGGTAAGTACTGGGGAAAAAAGTACATAGAGAAATAAAGCAGCATCGCAGTCTTGCAGTGGGGCAATTTCCAGAATGAAAGAGCAGCTCTCCGGGTGGTTTCTGCCTGCAAAGCCCAGACTACTTGGGGTTTTCTGGAAGGGAGGCAGGAGTAGAAAAGTGGGGTTTGATGTTGGCTGTGTCCTCTCTCTGCAAGCCTCCGACCGTGAAAGGGGTTAAGCTTCTGAGATGCTGCTCTCTTGTTGCTTGGAAATGACACGGCAAACACTCGTGGAACCCTTGCTGATCAAGTTTGGCAGTTTTTGAAATTTTGTTTCACGCCTTGCCTAGTGTGTCAACTCGCCAGCTAATTGCAGCTGCAACTTTCTGTAGTGGCGTGTGTGCTCTGTGCAGATCGGTTGGTTGGGATGTCAGAGGGAAGCCTCACAGACCAAAATGTAATTTCAAAACACTGAACCTGACCAGCAGAGGCTGACCTTGCTCGTTATTATCTGAGTGGGAATAGCAGCTTTGAACATCGTATGATCTCTGAAATGGTACCTTTTTTCATTAGAAAGCCCCCTGCTGAACACTGACCAAATATATAGCTTTTTTTCCTTGCTTAAGGTACTGTTTAAAAATATATATATCTGTTCCTTCGCTAGTTATTAGAAGAAAATCAAAGTGCTACATTCCTCTTATTCACGGAAGCCTCTCATAAGACAATGGTGTGCTTGCAATAGCGGGGAACTGAGATGGCCGCGGTGAGTGAGGGCTGCCAGGGCCACAGATGGAACAGGGACTGCCACTACAGCCGGCCCACAGCTGTCCAGGCCTGCTTGCCACCTCAGGAGACCCTCCTAACCTGCCAGCCTGCCTTTACCAACCAAACCAGCCTCTCCTAATGGTCCAGACAGGGTTTCATCCCTGTGCAACTGCCCTTGCGCTTGACCGTGCTGCTGTTACCATGGACCCCTCGCTCTGGGTGAGGGCAGTTGTTAACTCTGAAAGGGCACTGGTTTCAAAAGCACTTGAAGGTTTTGGGAAGTCCCAAGATCTTGTATTTCTGAATCACAGAGATGATCTCAAACCCCACCCATGCAGCAGTTCTCATGAGAGATGGTTTCAGGTGCTCTGGTTATCTAGAGTCTGCATTTTGAAATCTGCAGCACCTCCAGACGCAGGATCCTCAAGTTACCTAGACAAACCTTGCCAAAGAGTTGTGTGATAGTCCTCCTTGTAAGAAATCATCTTCTGCCTGTAAGGGTACACAAATCACATTTAGAGAGCCCGTGTTGGGGGCGGGTAATGACTCACTGGTGTCTAGGGCTCCTATCTTAAAATACAGTTCACACATCTAGGTCTTAGTTTTCATCGATGCAAACTGTTTTCTTTCATTATTGGCACTGATCTTGCACAGTTTGCAAAGGCAAATTCACGTATGCTCCCTTCTCTGCCTCAGAATAAGGTAGTCTCTTCTCACGATATGCTGTTTTCCTGGCATGAAGTTGGAGAGAGCATGGGATGGAGGCTTTCCGTTTTCTGGAAAAGAAATTACCCAGAAAGTGAAGCTTCTCTTTGCTCCTGAAATGTACTTTGGGGGGAAAAAAAAAAAAAAGGTGCCATGTCCAGAACCATGGGCCCACTTCCCTCGTTCTTGTAAGAAACTCTCACCAGGAGCACAGGGCTTCTGCAGTCTGACCTCCAGCACTCACAGCGTATTACACTTCTGACACTTCCCTGTCTTTTCCCTCTTTCCAAACGTGCAGGTGTTTCTCTGTGGCTGTGTACTTAGAATTTCTCTCAGGAGCGTTATGGGTTGCGTATGTGGCAGTCAAACACAGATTGAAGTTTTCACTTATTTATTGCATGTTTGCCACTGGCGTCAAAAGTTTGCTGGTATCGACGTTGCAAGCGGTATTGAGTGTGCCGCAGCGAAGACCAGGAGGGCTCTTTAAGCCTTAAGAGTTTTTGAATGTTACTTGACCTGTCTCCGTGCTGCTGAGACCACTTTGATAACAAATGGATCAATACCTTGCTGTTTGTGTAGAGGTGTCTTAAGTGCTATTGTCGTCTGCTTGCAGCTCTGACAAAGCAATTATTACTGTAGGAGTGGTGGGTTTTACATGTGCTGAGCATTAGCCACTGTCAGGTCACCCTGGCTTTTAAGGAAAGCAGCAAATGTCACTTATTACAGTGGCACTGACTCAGTCCTCTCTGTTTAAGGGACTGTTAATAATTCCATTATCAAGCTGCTACTTTCTGGGACATACAGCGCTTCCTACAGAAATGGTGGCTTAACTTTCTGTAAGAGTATATAACCAGTGACACCTGCTACTGTAGCCAGAGCATCCTCTCTCATCTTCTCTGCCTTGGTTAAGCCACAGCATGCTTGTTACAGGCCCAGCATTGTCATTTTTAGTGACTGGCACTAGTAGAAATAAAAATCAGTAATAAAGTAAAATCAAGGCTCTAGAGAAAATGGGATTCTGGCGTCTCAGTCAGTTTGTTTCTTCTTTCATCATTTCCTGTCCCCTTCCTCCCTCACAGTACAATCCTTGTTTATTTTTCCACCTTGCCTATTGACTCCATAAAATCCTGTCCTGCCTCCCTTTTAAACTGAGAAGGGCGACCGGCCTCACACCCCGGTCAGTGCGCACCACGGAAGGCACTAGCTGCTTGGAGAAGAGAAAAAAGCTGGAGACAGCAGTGTGAGGAAGGTGGTCACAGTAAGTCTCCACCAGCCTAGTGACCTGTCACCACCTCATACTCAGCTAGCTTGTGCTTGCTTTGCCATCCCAGCAGGGGCTTCCACAGAGGAAAAAATCTCCTGGCTTTTTACTGCCTTATCCAGTGGTACAGGAGGAGAAGGAAAGCTCTGCTTTGCTTAAGGACCGTGGCTTCACCAGTGGTAGAGAGGCACTGCTTGGGTTATTCTCAGCAGTCCTCAAGGGCTTTTGAATAACATTTATTTCAGAAGAGCCCCTGGGCTGCTCTAGTTTTCACTGACCAGCAAGGTTCACAAGAGAGGAAAACAGTGGTGTACCACATCTTTTTATACCCATTCCCCTCCTTTCCCCATCAAGCTTGATCCAGCCAAGATGTTGGACTGGGGGTACATACAGTGGTGGCCCTTCTGATCTTTGTAATTGCCTATGGCAGGTAATTAACAACACAAGGGTACTGGTAACAAGGGAAAAAGCAAATGCTGAAATTGCAGGCAGTTTATTCTGCTGCAAGAAGTTAATTAAAAAAAAGTCTGGTGCTTTCTGTCAGCCCTACCCTTAGGAAAAAAGGGCTGTGTTCCTGCAAGTGTTGCACTCCCACTTAACCCACGACAGCATGAAGTTTAAATTCCTTTGACTATCAGCTTCTTGCAATGTGAACTCCTTGTAATGAAATCAGCAGTAGTATTTGCTCACAGAGCTACCTATAGCCCACAGTGCTACCACAAACGCAGGCAACCTATTGGAGCTGTTTGGCTATCTTCTAAACTAAATGCTTTGTTTGCGTTGCAGGTGTGCCGATGTTATCTGTACAGCCCAAAGGGAAGCAGAAGGGCTGTGCTGGCTGCAATCGGAAGATCAAGGACCGGTACCTGCTGAAGGCTCTGGATAAGTATTGGCATGAAGACTGTCTGAAGTGTGCCTGCTGTGACTGTCGTCTTGGAGAGGTTGGATCAACTCTTTACACAAAAGCAAATCTCATTCTTTGCCGCAGAGATTACCTGAGGTAAACAGAGGAACGTACCGTGGGCTCTTCCCAAAGCCTCTCAGTGTGCTGCCAGCTGTTTGTCTTTCTAAACCTCTACTATGAAAACACGTACTTGTGCATGGTCAGCCGTGCCCAGAAGAGGCTGGAGTTTCTTCCTCTGTCTAAACATGGCTTTTTATTTGCACTTTATGTATTTTGTAGTCAGAGAGGTGGAATCCTATTTTTAGGCCAAGGTAGAAGATGGAGGGCATGACTTAACTCTTTGTTATTGTTAACCAACAAGAACAAACAGTGCTTGCTGAGAAAATTAGGAAAAGACTTAATTCTTCTTGCATTTCATTGATGTTATACTTCTGCATGTTGACTGAGACCTGACCAAACCTTTACGTTTTCTTTTTCAGTAGTAGCTTTTAGATAGACTTCTAGTGCTTATATTGAGTAAGGTTCCTCCCAAGGGGCTCTTGTCTCTTCACTAAGTAAACAGAGTAAAACACTCCAAAATTACAGATCAACTTCAAAAATTTTTTCTTCTTGAGAAAGTCTGCAGAGACCATCACTAACTCCGAGTTAGAACTAACCTGTCAGCGTGTGTCTGCAATACACAACTACACATGGGATTTTTTGCTTGGTGTGTATGGGGGGTTTGTACAAAGTACTTTATATAAACAAAAATGACTTTTAATAAGACAGTAGGCCTAATGCAGGCATTCTTATGAGGATCACATTGCAAACACTCCTGAGTTTTGCTTTGTTTTGCCTTTGGAAGCATGTACGTGATCTCCAGCTAATGTGTGCGTTTTCTTTTTTTTTTCCCCTAAAACACTGATAGCATTTCCTATGAAACTTCAGCCAGCAAACACATCTGAAGCCAAACAAAACCAACACGCTGGTTTAAGATAGGCAGGTAAAATGCTGTCTAACCTTGTGGTGTCCAGAGGCTGGCTAGAGTAGTGTCAATGATCAGATGCTTCACGTGTGTCAATTTAAAACATATTCCTGAAAATCTTTAGTAAATATTTTCTTAGTAAACTTGAACAAGCAAGTTTCTCTTTCTGAAGATGAGAGATAAAACTGAGCTGAATAGAAGAAATGTCTATTAGCTGCCATATGGAAGCTGCCACCTTGCCTTTCAGCCAGGCAGTGTACCAGAGCACCCTGCCAACGTGAGGATTTTTACTCCTGTTTGAGCTGAAACTCTCCAGGGCACACATGAACTATCTCAGCTGAAATTCTGCCACAGAAGCATTAATTGCAGGTCCACACTGGGTTAGGTGGGATGTGACCCCAAAATGTAAGTGAGGAGGAGCTTGGGTAAAGGTGGAACACATCTGAAGGGGAAAAGACAGGATAAGGAGCCTTTAGATAGGTGGAAAGGGTGTGGTGAGGAAAGAGTTGACTACCTTCACTGTCATGAAGTAGTTTTTGTACCTTGCTTAACTCTGAGTATTTACTAATGTCATAAGTCACTTGCTCTGGAAGGATCCTTAACCCTGCCTGTGCTAAGCTGAAAAAACTGAGCTCCAGAAGGTTCTTTAACCCCAAATTAGCATTTTGGTTCTTCACTGATACTCCAGTTCAGTTGTACTCTCTCTGTTTTGTGGATGTAATTCTGATGTGTCAATGAAGAACATAACAGCTTTAGATCTTCCCTTGTTGAGGACTGCATAATTTCTTCTCATCATCGTATCACAATTGGGTCATGCTTGATACTGGTCACAAGGACCCCCAAAACCTCTCAGGAGAGCTTCTTCCAGGAATAGTCTTCCTTCCAGAAAGCATAGGCTGCGTTAGTTTTTGGGGTGTTTCTTTATCTAGTTTAGCATTTCTTTATCATGTTTGGACCCTGCTTGCCAAGAAATCCGGGTCTCTCCATCAATCATCCTCATTATTTATCACTTCTCTAGACTTTGTCATTTGTGCACTTCATAAACACTGTTGTGTTTGCTGTTTGGGTTTTTTTAAATCTAACCTGAAAGACAGATATTCAGCATTATTCTACATGTTACAGAACCCTCCTAGAAATACTCAGCTGGGTGGTGATTCCCATTTGCATTTGCTTTTTGAGACCTATGAGCTACCCCATGTTTTGTCCATTTAATGAGCACCGTATTGATTTCGGTTTGTTCTAGTTTCATAACAAAAATAATGTGTGGCATCAAATCAGACATGTTAAAGTGCCAAAGGAGAGCAGTATTGATGCTGTTAAACTTAGAAGAACCTGTTTGTCACTGCATTTGTAGAGCATTTCTTTCTTTCCTTGGTTTATCCTGAGCGTGCTGCTTTGAGCTGGGAAAGCTTAATCTGTGATCTTCTCACTGGCCTCCAGATGGCACAACTTTCTGGGGCACACCAGAAAGAAACCATGAGTTGCAGACCCCAGGAAGCAGCCCATATCCCATCTTTGAGAAGAGAGGGCAATTCATGACATAAAACATGGAAGGCAACAGTTGGGGCTAGTGTTTGACTGTGTCCATGCAGCTTCTGTCACAGTAGCTATCAAGCATGGTCTCTGAAACAAACTTGTTCCGTGCCTGAAAGATGTCTTGTGGCCCCTCCGACTGCATTTGTTGGGTCAGAATAATCCCTGGCCCACCAAGGGGGGAGTCTGTTGGTATTTGTGCAGCACAGTTAAATTGCGGAGGGGAGGCTTATGTGACCTGTACTTTAAATATTGTTCCCCTGTCTGCATTTAGTCCGTTATAGCAGCTTTGACAATTAGAAATATTTCTTACTTGTTTTTGTTGGGAAGAACACTATCATTGTCATATGCTAGGACATTTGACCAAGACTTGGGTAGGAAAGAATAACATTAATTCTGTTACGCAGTTGTTAACTAGCGTTCAACCATTTAGCCAGCTTTACAGCTGCAATGTTTTGTGTTCTCGCTAACAAGTAAATTTAGGTCTATACTATTTTTCGGGGCATTCTGCCAAACTCCTGGGTTCTGTTCTCCTGATGCTAGGGAACCCTTTCAGGGTCCTCGGATAGGAATAAGGGCATTACTATGCAGTCCCATGTTTTATGGAAGTATAAAGCAATTTTTTTTTACTTTAAAACATTTTCTGTTGCCTTCTACGCATAATATTTCTTTCTCTCTCAATTTTAACCAGTAGTTCTATTAATAGAAGGAACTAAAGTTGCCATCACCATCTTCTCCACTGTCTGTTCGCTCCTGGTAATTTGAATTTTTATTCTTGAAGAATTACCCATTCCCATCATTATATAATTCGTTCACTTTAATAGTTTTAAAGCCTCTATCCACATCTTTTTTTTTTTTTTCTCATTAAACAACTCACAGTATTTGTTCTACTAGTCAAATTTTAGCAGAATTCATTCCTAAAAATAAGTTTTCATACTTCAGACTGTACTCGCACCATAAAGGGAGTACTTTATCTGGCAGACAGTCAGAGGAGTTTATTGTTGGCCACTTCCTCTGTATGCCTTTGAATAAGAACAGGGTGAACATTGCACTGACATTTAGTAGGTCAACCATCACATAAACAATTGAAAGCTAGACTGATTCTGCACCCATAAGGGTAAATATATGCATCTTTTACATCTGAAGTCCAAGAGGAATACTGCTGTATAATGACAACAAAAAAAAATTGGTGCTTCATAATCTCTTTATAGGCCAATGTTTCTTTGAATTTGCTTCTGAGATGATTGTGTTGTTCCAGCATATGTGCTTTGTTACCTGGTGAGAGGGGCTTTCCCCTCCCCTTGCTCGGTCTCCACCTACGAGCCTGCAGCTGCCCATGGCTGCAAAGGTCCAACCATTACTGCCCAGCACCAGGCTCCCGCTTGCCTCATAGCTGCGGAAGCAGTGATGTATAGGTGCTCTCCTATACACAGAAAGGGATCCTGGAATATTTTGGACGGCTTGGAAATTCAGCTGAAGCGGTTGTTAACTTGCAGGTCTGGGACCCTGTGTGTGCCACCCCTCCTGCAGGCAGGTGTCGTCGGGCCACGGCCACCGCAGGGATCAGGGACAGGGATGATCTTCCGGACTTCTGTCACCAGCGTGGGGCAGAGCGCTGGGACAGGAGCACGGCTGGCTCCCACCCCGCCACGTCGGTCTTGCTTTGGAGCCGGCTTCGTCCGAGGCGTTGGCAGTGCGGTGGGCTGCCGGCCGCGTGCACTGGTCCTCAGTGGGCTTTTAGAAGAAATCTTTCAAATGTATTTCAGTGGCTGCTAGCAGACCATAGCCTGATCATTTGTTTCAAAAGATAAACTGTCGTCATTGCTTGTGAAGGAACATTTGTTAACCTTCACATTTCATAAAACACTTTCTTGCTCATTTTTTAATCATGAAAGATGAAATTGGATCTCAAGTTGTTATCGTTGCGGTATCACCTCAGTCTCCAGCTGTGTCTAGATGGATCTTTCAATACATTTCGTCTGAGCAAATAGATTTACCATTTGTTTCATAATCACAGTTCCAGCATTCCTACCTCTAATTATTTTTGATAAGCAAATGCTATTGAAGAAACTGCTTCTGGGACAGAGAAGCTTAGCATGCAGCTCAGATGGCTCCTCGCAGCCCCCACACAGCGATGTGCGTTTGTTCCTAGGCGTAATTAAACATTCACCAAGCTCCGGTTCACAGGGACAGTTTGGGTGTTGCATCAGGATTTCCCGGGAGGAACTGACAACTTAAATTTCACTGTGAAGTGCTGATGAAGAACGTGATTTTTACTCAGCATGGTGCCCTCACACGAGCAAAGGCGAGTCAGGCTCACTTTGACAGGAGCAGAACTGTCGCTTTTGCATGTTTGATATGTTGGTGTTGGGAAAGTTTTTCATCATTTAAACTGATTAGGACCTTAATTAGACTCCAAAGAAAGCTCAAAACCTGTGTTAAAAAATGATGGCGAACCAGTAAGAGAGAAGGGCTTTCTGGGAAGCCCTGAAGCTGTTCTCAGTGGATTTCATGGAAATTCTTTTCACCCAGCTTCCCACATATTTTGATCGGTGCTGTAACCTCAGCACAGCATTGGTGCCACAACCTCAGCGTGGTGTCGGTTCCCTGGGAGGTGGAACAGCCCTGCCCACCCTGTCTGAGGGACAGAGAGTCCCAGCAGGACTGCTGTCCCCTGGCAGTGGTACCCCTTGGCACTTTTTGTATCATGGAAGCTTGAAATCCACCCTCGGCACCTCCTAGTCCAAATGAGTCATCTGCTTGGTACCAGGATTTCCAGTTGTTGGACACTGGTTTTTGCTCTGCTCCAAATGCCCCAGTGGGTTCATTCTGATAGTGAATTGCTTTAGGAGCCCTTTCGATGAAGGTCTGTACCTGGTGAATGTGCAGGGTTTAATTTTGTTCTGGAATATGAAAAAAGATCTTGCACAAACAGGGGCTCCCCGCTGTCTGGCACAGGAGGATGGATGCAAGCAAATACCCTCCCTCTGGTGGGCTTCCCCAAGCCAGTAACGAAGGCCCTAAGCCTATTAAATCATGGTTGGATGTGTAAGCACAAGTCTTCCGAAACTGAGAAGTGCATGCTGCAACTAGCAGACTTCAAGTTCATCTACCAGAGACATCACTAATACTCTGAATGTAGCCTCAGCCTGCAGAAGCTGCAACACCTTTGAAGCAGCAAGGAGAGCCTTTGGGATTTTTTTCTGCCAGAGGAACGTAGTGTGTGTGCATGCACCGAGAGCATGCCCTGCCTGCTTTTCAAGGGACACATTTAGTGTGGGGAGGAGAGGGATAAATGCAGCATAGTTGAACAAACGGTATCTGCTCAGAGCCTAAAAATGTTGCTAAATTGAAGAGCTGTTCTTGCATCGCAAGCAGGGAGCATCTTGCATGCTATGTAGGATACCCTCACTTCTACACTTGATATCTACAGATTAAGGAGGATTAATTAGCCTCAAAATACAATGAGTCTTGGCAACGTTGCTGTGCTTTGTGATGTTTTTTCCATAGGAGCTAGTCCAGGAGTTTCTCACAGCCCATGCCTTTCAGGATAAACAAGCAATTCTTGGTTTGTTCACTTGTTCCTCCCCCCACCTTTATTTTCCTTCTGCACAGTGGAAGAGGAAAGCTTATGGGATAACTCTGCCTGGCTGTGGTATATTAGCATGCCTCTAGCACTTTCAACCTTGCAGTTTTCCGGCTGTGTGTGTTCAACAGTGCCAGAGATGTCCAAGATGGGTTTTAATGTCAGCCACTTTGGTCATAGTAAGAAAGGCTGAGGCAGGGGAGGAGGACTTGGGCTTCTCTTTCCTGCTAAAAGTCCCAGCCCCACTGTAGATATCTACTGAAAATATGGAGGGAGAGACCAAATAAGTAAAAATAAGTGAACATTGAGATGTGTTCTTCAACTGAAAACAGATGCCCTTGAGCATCGTTGATGTTTATGCCCAGTAATCTCTGAACTAGTGCAGTCACTCGACCAGAGGGCTTTTTTGTACTGCACTGGTTCAACTCCTCCCGCTATGCTATCTATGAATGCCAACCCTTTGGCATGCTAGATGTAAATTCTTTGGACTTGAACCTGAAGGCTTCATGAAAGGACAGCTTGACCAACTTCATTAGTATCAAAAAGCATTTCCTTTCCTTCAGCTGACAGGACTTCCCACTGCAGCACCGACAACGGTGTCCTGGCTAGGAGTGTGCACCAGCTGATGTGTATTTACCATGCTGAAACGCCTATTGCTAAGGCTTCCCCTGAATATTACACAAGGGCTGATGATAGGGAAGTTGGGAACCTCAAGTCTGAAGTTGCATTTAAGCTTATTCTTTTTATCTTTTTAAGTGATGTTCAGGCTTTCCCTGCAATTATTGGCATATTCAGTACTTTGGTCAAATCAGACTAGTAGCTCAGCATATTTCTGGTATCCACAGATATCCACTGATAGCAAGCTGTTAAGAGCTGTCCTCACTGGAAGACTAGTTGTTTGTTTGATTCAAATGGTAGGGTGAAAACCTTTTATTTTCATGTGGATAAGTTTCAGGTATGTAAAGCAAGTCTTGTTCTACAGCAGGTCCTGAGTGAGCTAGGAAATAAATGGCAGCAGGCATATAGGGAAGGTGTATGGAAAACCTGTTTCACCTACTAGCTGGAAAGGATATGAGCATGGGGTTTGGTAGCTCTTCAAAAACTTGTCTATCCAGATAATCTGGATATACAAATATATAGAGAAATGTGTCGCTGTACACAAATGTAGATATTTGTCTGTAGATAAGTGTTTTTTCTTCTTTCAACTCATAATTCTTACCTTTCAGTTTTGACAAAGACTCTTTCTTGTTTTGGGGCATTATCAGCCTCAGCTCAGCTGTTTAACTTTGAATTTGTCTTGTTCTTGTGTTGTTTGAAAAAAATTTGATTGACACTCCCAATCTATCCTTTCTGTACCATTCCTTATTTATATGTGCCTGTTCCGGTTCCTCTTTTTTTGTCTCCTGTGAAGTCAACAGCTCCAAAATTTTCACTCTTTCTGTGGAGGGAGGACTTTCTCTCTTTCTTGATTGCAAGCTGCTAGCTAGTCAGACACCAGGCTAGAGAGAGGAGAAGAAATGGAGACTCTCTTCTTGTAGGCAATGACTAAAACAGACTGTTGTTTCTAGTGGTGACAGAAATAGGCAATCAGGTTCTCAGTTTGGCCACCCTGCACATTTTGGTCAGAGAAGGAAAAATCTGTTAAAAGGTGCTAAACTTAATGTGTTCACATGAGAAGTTTCTCACTGTTTTCCCTACAGTAAGGATCCTTTACCATCCTTTTTTCCCCTAAAACCTGCAGGGTGCTGTAACTTTACTGTAGTTGGAATTAACTTCAGGTATATTCACGGAGCTGGTGAGATCTGGATCATTGCGCAGAAGACTACGCTTTAGCCCAGGCAAGACTGCCTAAAAAGCATCCTTCGACAGTTGCCTACTGCTTCCGGGAGCGCTCCCATCTTTTCCCATTAATTCATTTGCATTCACTGCTGCTCCTGTATGCCAATTAGCTTTAATTTTTACTATACACACTGACATCAATGGCCAATGAGAACAGTGCGTAGCAGGGTTTTTAGTGTGTCTATAAACTACAGAAAATTGTCCTTGGACAAACTCCTGCTTTTAGACTGGCTGACAACAATAGACATGGTTAAGTTCAGGCTAAGAGCCATTAAACATAATTACTACCACAGGGTAAAAGTTTAATTGTGCTAAATTTTAAATCTGCATAGTCTATGCTTATTTACAAGCTGGCTGGGTCTTCCTGTTACATAAGAGGGAATAAATCTGTACTTAAAAATTGTTGCCTTTTAACTTCAAAGGGAGATTAAAAAAAAAAAAAAAGAGTTTTTTTAGAAGCAGCAAAACAACTCCAAACTGCAACTTTTCTGTATTTCCAGCTTCTTTTATGCCAATGGCTCCAAGCAGGTAAGTAGATGTTGAGCATCTTCTGATAGAGTTTTCTAATGTGCTTCAACTTTGTGTGTGTGAATGTGTAAGAGAGTATTGCATCTGTTAGGAAGATATCTGGGGGACAGAATGCAGATCAGTTTGTTCATGTGGGGTTATTTTAAATTTAACCACAGATGGGGCTTGGGGTGGAAGATTTTCTTCCTGCTCCTTGTCTTCTCTCCCTCCTCCAATAATGTTAAGCTCCCCATCTCAGAAAGTTTCAGCTAAAGTAGCTTCTGGGTAAGTAGGTATCAGAGGTGGCAGGTTTTTTATAAGCAAACAATAAAGGCAAAAGTCTGTGTTCTTTTTGCCTTTTCTTCCAGCAGATTAAAAAAAAATTGTGTTCACTGAGCTACAAGTTACAGCACATTTTTTAGAAGCACGGTGAATATACAGGGCTCTAAATCACTCCCTGAAAAGCAGATTAAAATTAGGAAGTGCTAGAATAAGTGTGAAATGTTCATCTGTTGGGAAAGGGAGGCTATGGAGGACTGTGAAACTTGATAGAAGAGAAAAAGATTAGCACACTGACTAGCTGGAAGCTACGTTTATGTAGACATTAGAAGGCAACATGATTTCAGCTGGACAGAACATAAGCTTCAGATCTTATGCAAACGGTCAAAGCTGTTTAACAATTGGTTTACCCCTCAAAACCCCTGAAAGGAGACAGGTGAATACGATGCCAAATACATTTTTCATGTTTCTTAAGCTAACTGTTTAAATAGTTAAGTGAACATCTGTCCAAATTTCCCCATCATTTCCATTTAGAAAAGTCTGCTATTTGAAGGCTGAAGAAAAGCGCCTGCTTAACAATGCAAATGGTGCTGTCTGGGGCCCCTTTATTTTGTTTAATCTAGATTGAGCTCCACACAACTGTGATGCTAATGAATAATGGATATTTTATACTTGTGCATGTAGCGGTGCTGGGCACAGAGCAAATCTAGGATTAACCTCCCAGATTCCCTGCCTAACGCATTGGACTCATTTTTTGAGTTTCTGTGACTTGGGTACTCTAAAAACGGGTGCCTGGTTTTATGGAAAATGGGAAAAACCCTGGAAAAGCTGTCAGGTTTTGCTGTGCCCAAGTGAGGTACTGTAGAAGGGGGCAGCTATGCTGGGGGAGGGAGGGACGTCTGCATTAATGGCTTGATTTGCGAGCGGGTGCTGAATGAAGGCCAGGATGTTTCAGGGTGGAGACCTGTACACTTTTCAGAGCCACATTTTTTCAGTCCAGTCTGCTGGCGTTAGGCTCAGCTGCCTCCCCTGCCTGCTTGCCTGCGGGAGCAGGGGCAAGCCGGAGTCAGCTTGCGGGGAGAAAGGGGCTGCCCTGTTACCAATTACATGGTCAGAGTTTGCCAGTGTAAACTATATAGCTGGGATTTTACTCTGCCTTTCAGCCCTCATATGATGGAGTTGTAGGGGAAGAAATTTCGGTACTTTCTTTGTGATTTTTCTGTCCTGCACAAGTGTTTCCATTTGGTTTGCATTGTTTAACTTTCAGGGAAAACGTAGTGCTGTTTCTTCATAGGAAGTCTTGGGGTTTTCCAATCAGGCCTAATAAAAGACCACTGATACCACTTCTAATGAAAAATAAGGGTAGCCTTTTTTTATAGCTGAAGAGCAAGCTAACTCCGGTAAGCACAGCGCTGTGGGAGGGTGGGAGAGCTGTGTGGAGGTTTCTATAATATTGCTGGGTGGTTTAATTCACAATTACTGGCCAGTAATAATTAGTATTGATTAGCTTGGCAAATTGCAGGTTTAGAAATTGGTTATAGATTTTCCTGATGCTTCTCGTCTGCGTGTTGTGGAATCAGCCAGAACCAATGGCTTGAAACAAACCACGAGCCCAAATCAGTCTGCAGGCAGTGACGCGTTGCATGCGCAGAGCTAATGGTCAGCAGGAATCGTACGTCTCGAGGCTCATCGCCCCAAGAATATGATTTTTAGCATCTAAACAAGTAACTAACCACATGTGTATTGACCATAGTCTCGGGTGAAACTTGGTTTTGTCGTCCTGTTGCTGGTTCGTGTGGCTTTAATGTCGCAGTGGCGTGCTGCCCCTGGTGCACACAGGGGTCTGCAGGGACATCTTGGAGAAGGGGGACAGGGGAAGGATGCTGCAGTCTTGATTGAGTCCCCCGGCGGGAGCTGTAACAGCAGCAGACATCTGGGGAGACAGATAGTGAAAGCCAAGATGAAAATGGCAAAGCTTCCAGTGCTGAAGGGCTGTCCTCAAGGACTGGGGAGCTGAAGTGGAACGGCTGAGCATGCTGTTCAGGCCACAGTGGAAAGGGCTTAGCTGGCTCCCAGGAGAGACGTGGAAGCGGGAGGAGGGGGCACAGCCAGGGAGGAAGGCTTGCTCTCTGAGATGCCTTGCAAAATGCTTGTGTACTCATTGCAAGAGAAATGGTGCTTTTTTGTTTTAAACAGCAGGTAAGTGAGGTCCTTCCTGAGCTATATTATAGTGTTGCCTGCCAGGGTTGGCAAAGTTTGCAGGTCTTCTGTGTCTTGCTGCGAGAGGCTTCCAGTCTATCTATCCATTAGGTTGGGGACAAGTGCAGATGGGGCAAGCACATGTGGAGGAGGATGGGTGGCTCTAAGCACCTACCCTACTGCTGCAGAGAGGCAGATAGTTTTTGACTGAAATTTTGTGAGCCCCAAAATAGTGCTGAAAGTGTTTAATGCTTTTCTTCATTAGCCAGCAAATTAGCCCTAGGCTCACAAACCAAATGAAGTTTCATCTCGACAACTGGAGCCTGCTCACCAGGCAGTTTTATCCCAGGTTCCCACACATTGGTTGGTCAGCGAAATGGAGACTGCAACTTCTATTTATTGGTGCAATACAGTATTTGATACTGCTAATTACACTTAATTAGTCCTTCCACCATTTAATTAAAATGGCTTCTAATGATTGTGCTTCTTTGGCAGGCTCTTTGGTACCACCGGGAATTGTGCTGCCTGCAGTAAACTGATCCCTGCCTTTGAGATGGTGATGAGGGCCAGAGATAATGTTTACCATTTGGACTGCTTTGCCTGTCAGCTCTGCAACCAGCGGTGAGGACACACTTATTAAACACACACACACACACACAAACTAATTTATACCTTTGCCCACTAAATAGGCGAAATGGTTGATCTACGCTACCTATCTGGGGCTCACAGCCTGCTGGCATGGCTTGGGCTGGTTTATTAGGCTGACCTGGATGATGCATGTAAGTACCTGTAGCCCCTTTACTGCAAATCCCCTTGGAGCTGGTGGGAGTTGGAGGGGCAAGGAGGAGCACACAGGCTGCAGATCTGGCCACGGTTGTACACAGCACAGCTGCTGCTGAATAAAACAAACTGCTTCAGTGGCCTTTCAGGATCTACTCTCTTTTCAGAACACAGATGATGGAGAATGGACCTCCTCTAAGCAAACTAATGTTATTTTGCTTAAATCAGGTTTCTGACAGGCTCAAACCCAGGGATAGCAAAGAAGAAGGAGAAAGAGAAGGGACAGGAAAGAAAAAAATACTCTAGATAAGCCCATTCAACACTAGGAACAAATCCCTTTAGTTGTGTAATTAATAGGGCATCTTGATGGTGTCATTTTGGGTGGAGCTTGTGCATTTCTGCTGGGTTTTACCCAGGGGAAAATGCACATCAATGAGTATAATAAAGGGTCATGCACGAGGTTTTCACTTGGGCTACCTGTAGCCAGCTGAATTTGCGAGGGCTGTGAAAAATCTTCCCAGCACCCTGTTTGTTGGTCATTGTAGGCAGAATGGAAGCCCACGGAACCAGGCATGATGCAGGGTGGTCTTCTGATGCATCCATCCGTCCTTGTCCAAGACAGGCCTGAAAGTGCTTGTTGTTCTTACTGCTTGTTTAGTCAGGCTGTAGTGACTGCCCAGGGCCCAAGGGTTGTGCTGGGGTTCCTGTTCTGGACTTTTGTGTTTCCCAAAGATGAACCTAGGAGGCCAATGCTTCACCCCATGTGAAGGTGTGACAGAGGTGATGAAACCCGTGGAAGATGGAGAACCTAATTCTATAAAAGCCAAGTTAAAACCTGACTTAAACAATCATCGCTCACCCTAGTACAAAAGTCACAGTGGGATCTACAATGAAGTAGCCATACACAGTGCGTGTGTGGACACAAACCCCTGCCACCTTTCCCACTAAACTTAGGAGACTGTGCAAACTGGGATCTGATTCTCCTTCCATGCCCTCTGACGGTGGCTTAGTTCATGGGGATGAATCAGGTTGCGGCTGGTTGGTGCCACAGCATGGAAGAGGAGAATCGGGCGAGCCGTTTGTCGCTCAGGTGGCTTGACTCAATCACGTTATTGAAGGTGGAGGCGGTGTTCGTTCGAGGTAGAAAACTTATTAATATTGGTGGCGTCCACAGGCGCGGTGGCAGCGCCGAGGCGGCAGTGACATCTAGTGGCTCCTGGCCTTGGGCTCCTTTCCAGAAGCCACACTATATCTTTCAGTTGCCCAGTCTTGGTTTGTTATGATTCCCGATCAGCAGCGTATGACTGCTTGAAGAGCTAATACGTTCCCTCCCCGACACGGTCTCTCTTCACACAGCTGAAACTGCTGGTTGGTTGTGGGGTTTGTCTCCAGACTTGGAAGTATTGCAGGGTGCTGCCAGGCTCAGCCCTCAGGCTCAGCTTTCTTCAGCCTGCCGATGAAAGCCGGGCAGGAGAGGGGTGCTCCCAAACTCCGTGCCCATGCTAGGGCTAGAGCATTTCAAATGTCCCTCCTGGCAGAGCAAGTCACGACTCTGGGCTGCGCAGGCAGGAGTGCTGGGTTGGCCTTGGAGTCTGTAGGATGAGTATTTGTCACCAAACTCCTACTTTACCCTAGTTTTTCTCATGGAAAAGTAGTACCTAGTACCGCCTAGTTTTCATTTTTGGGAATTCTTTTTTAAATTTAATCCTTTATTACAAAGGCTACAAAGCACCTCTCTCTTCCCTCTGCAATTGCTAACACTGTTACTGCACGCAGTGCAAAGTGCAGTCTTACTCTGCCCTTAAAATAACCTCCATGCACTGTCACTGCCTGGCAGCAAAGCGCAGGTAATCCCCCTGTTCTGGCAGAGTCATGCTTTGATGCACAAAGGATTTGCCCAGTTTGGGGGGAGCTGAGGTTTTTCTGAAAGATGGACTGAGCAGACAGAACAGAGCTATGTGTAGCTTGTTATTTTTGGCTGAGGTCAGAAGGCTACAAACTTTTATGACTTATCCTCTAGAGATTTTGGCCCAAAAGGGCCGAATGAAAGTGCTTCTGTAGCAGATGACACTGGAAGCTGAACCGAGAAGAGTGAGTTTAAGGCAAAATTGCAGAGATGGATGCCAAAATTAGTCCCGAATCAGAAGCTCCACCTGAAACCCCACCTCATTCTTCAGCTATGAAAAGATTTGATTTTGAAGACCTTTCTCTAGTTCTCTTCCAGCTTACTTGCCCTTCTATAGCTAGACTCTGTGCAGAGTGTTAAATCCATCAGAGCAAAATCTCTAATATTTTTACCGAGTGTGCAGTGTTTTCATTAGCTTCATTCTCCAAAACATCAGGTTTGCAGCAAGTCCTGCAATGCTACTCAGCCTACTGTGCTTTAAACTGTTACAAGGTCAGCATTGCCTGTCACAATACTGAATAAAAGTTGGTGACTGCTGTAGTTGGCCAGTAGGTCTGTATTACAAGGGTTTCAGGAAATCCAGCTGCTTGTGCTGCCTATATCTAAAATGTGGTTTTGCTCAGAAGAAAATCACCCTGTAGAGATGGCAGGGTAGGTTCAGTGCTTGTTTTTTGCTGCTGCTGCCTGGAACTCTATCAGCCGGCGGGACTCTGCAACAGACCTGCTCTGAGCATGGGGGCTGGAGGTACAGTCACACGTCTTGCTGTTCAGAGAGCTGCAGGCTGGGACACGTGAAACTGGGCCTGAAATTGCCCTGTTAAATCCTCTGTCTCTAGCTGTGATGCAACTCTCAGCTGAAGAGATCCCAGTTTCCTGCTGGGTTTGCAGCACTGGCAGGTAGAAAGAAATAGTCACCTTTCCAGTGAATCAAGCCCTTCTCCCAAAACTTCACAGGGTCTCAGGGTACCACTGCTGTACGTTTTGGTTCCCATGTGCTCATACACACACATACACAACCAGCTCCCTAGTTCTCCAACTCTTCCTTTGGCTCCCCTAGACCGAAACTAGGTTTGGCAAGAGACAGCTGTTGATGCTGGTGACAAGGGTAATTCTTGTATTTCTCTTCCTGGAGATCTATATTGTATTTAAGGTAAGCGAAAAGCAAGCAGCTGTATCTGTTATTTATAGTGAGTAAACCTACTCGTGGGGAAGGTGGTGTTAAGGAGAGTGTGTGTAGTACAGTTTTTAACATAAAAGCTGTCAATTAAAATTGAGATCAATTTGTAGCTTTTTAATATTCAAAACCAGTTGAGTTTTAGAATGACTAAAGCATGTGCCACAGAGGGAAGAAGATGGAAGGTCTCCAGTAAAATCATATAAAGTGAGAACCAATGCCCAGTTCTCTTTGTACCAAATTGGCAAATTAATCAGCTTATTTGCAGGTGTCCAGTTGGAGAAAACTTCTGCCCATGTCAGACCCTAAAATGATCAGTCCTGTTCTTGTAGCAGAAAATATTTGGTTTTATGGAGATGCTCTGCCTGAAGCTGCCTGAGTTACAAATCTAGAAAGCATTTTAGACAAGGGGTAGGCAATGTCCCTGCCAAAGCTCTGCCTGGGAGCAGAGGAAATGGGCATGAGACTGCCAAGTCTCCTGAGGATGGGGTCATCTCCATTGATCTTCCTTCAAAGCCCAGTAAATATTCGGCCTCTTGAGGGGCTGGTACCTACCCGTTCATCTTGGTTCAGAGCTGCCTTTTGGCGCAGTGGCCAGGGTGTCTCTCTGCTTTAGGGACCTGGTGCTGATTTAAGACTCGGCGCTTGGGGGAGGGAGGCGCAGCCCTGTGCTCTGGTCTGTCATTGCCCCACTAGCGTGATGGACAAAAACCAGCCCCTGAATGGGGTGCAAAGAGCATTATTTGTTATCTTAAGAAGTAAAGATTAGCTTCTGATTCTTGAGCAAGCAGGCAGGGTGAAAAAGCTATTGGCTGTCTATTCGCACCTCTCAGATCTTATATGTGGAACTTTTTTTGACCTTAATGGTCAAATAAAATTGTTAAATATCACAAGCCTCTCTGTCAACTTCAAGACAAACAGAACAATTTACATGGTATATAGAGAGCAGTGCCCTTCGCTCAATGAAGATAAAGGTTAGGAGTCCAACCACCAGGAAATTTCTATTTATTGTTCAGCACTGTACACAAGGGGGTGAGGAAGGACTTAATAGCCAGTCCTTGCCTGGAAATTAGTGTAAATACTGCCTCACCCGAGGGAACTGTGGAGATGTGGATACCAGCAAAAACTTCAAATAGTCTCTGTGTAATATCGCCCGTTTGATTTCCCGGTTGTAGAGCTGACACATCTTGTCTGCTGCAGGGACAAATCCCTTCGCTGCTCCTGGCCTCCTCCTGGAGGTACGGGAGCTGGCAGAGCCTGGGACCTGCTCCCCGAGCTGCTTCGTACAACCATCGCCTGGGAGCTGAGCACCGCCGTGCTGGGAAAATGGAAGGAAAAACCCCAGGGCGTGTGTGGGGAAGGGAAGTGGGGGAGAAGCACGTGGTCTTTCCCAGAGTCCAATGACACCAGCAGAGCTGGAAATCAAACCCTGGTCCCCAGAGTTGCCTTCAGACCCAAATAAACTCAAATTCCCCCTGTTCTAACCCCTGTTCGTAATAACACCGCTAATTCTTTTTATCTTCCAGATTCTGTGTGGGAGACAAATTTTTCCTGAAGAACAACATGATCTTGTGCCAGATGGACTATGAGGAAGGGCAGCTGAATGGGAGCTTCGAGTCCCAGGTTCAATAACAAACCCTGCTTCGCTGAAGCACTGTGGGATGGGTGCTCGGCCGCGTGAGCAGCGAGGGTGCCTGTCAGCTTGCCTGCAATATTTTTTTAATTCTTGGTCCAGAGAGGACTATATACATTGTAGTACTTTTCCCCCCCAACACAAAGCAGTTACAATTTTAGATGTACAGTTGTGCCTGCTTAGCTGAGCACTGCATTGCCTGTATGTTTGTGAGTTTTTGGGGTCTGGGGGAGGGCTCTGTACAGTCTGTTTTCTGTATATAAACTGGAACATTTATTTTATGAAAAATGTAATGCAATTTTATTACTGGTGTGAATTAAAAATTATGAATGTTTCCTGGTCATCTTAGCTGTGGTTTGTTCCCTATGCGGTGAAAGCCTGGGTTTCCTGTGCCTGATGTTGAACAGGCTATTAGAAATACATATACAGATCTCTGGAAACGGCATGAATAGAAACAGAGGCAGGATTTCACACACACAAACTGGGTGAAGAAATGCTGCTGCAGAGTTAGACCTCTCCCCTTGAACCCTGCAGAGACTTGTGTCCAAAACCCTGCTGGGCGGTACGACGGGCAGGAGTGAGCTGTGGGTGGGTGGTGGCTGGGAGCCATCCGTGCTGCTGGCTGGGTCCCTCCACGGCTGCCGTGCAGTGCTGGAGCGGCTGGCTGAGAGGTGTCTTGCTTTTCACCTCTATGAATCTGGGCAGAGCACTTCCATGGCCAGGAGTGCTTGTTGGCTGGCTGAGGCGGTGTCTCCAGTCTGGGCTGCGAGGAACAGGCTCCCTCCAGCCCTGCCAACACGTGCCCAGGCATTGATCAGAGTATTAATTTCAAGGCTTTGATAGGCAGTGAGGTTTTCCTGTGGAGCATCACTTGTCCAGGTCTGAGCATCTGCGAGAGGTGATGTCAGGGTTTGAACGTGACCGGGCGCTGACGCAGCATCCCTTTTTGCAGCCCGTTTTGCTTACTCTTTGCCAGGTGCTTTGACCTCCCACATAACGAAAGCAATCAGAATTGAAGCGTCTCCTGTAGAAAAGCTCTGAACTGTGTTCCCGCTGTGATGCTTTGTGCAGTGATTTTCAAGGTTATGCAATTCATGTGCGACCCACTGGATTGTACCAAACACGTTTCTTTGTACGGTGAGTGTCACTTTAATACAGCGCACCCATAGCTGTAAAGGATGTCTGCAATTCTATTTATTTTGTCTTCTTGCTTTTTCTTGATTTACCCCCATTTCCTCTAATAATAGACACCGAGTACTTTTTTTCACATGGGACTTAATCAATTACAAGTCCTGGGTTGTGTGTGTGTTCTCTGAATTGCAAATGCCAAATGCAGTGCAGCTTGGTCCTGCTCTGCCTGTTATATGAAACATTTTTGTGTACATCTGTGTTGAGTAATGGCTAAACAGAAGCAAAACCCCACTAGACACCAGTATGCTTCAAAATGTTACGTGTCATCTGATGCTACGTCAGACTTGTGGATCAATTGAGTGATTTTCTTCATAAACAGATGTTTTATGTTAGGAGTCCTATTATAAAATGTGTGGCCTTGTCCCCTTTTATTCCCTAAAGATGGAGCAGTAATTAAAAAGCCACCTATAGCCACCTATTATGGCTAGGTGGTGTTTTAATTGGTATTCCATTTTAGTGCCTTTTGGGGTTGTCTTTTGAGAAACTGTAGAGTTGGTGCGCTTTTTGTGGAGGCTATTGCAGGTGGCCACACTGGGGCTACCGAAGGAATCATAGAACCATTCAGGTTGGAAAAGTCCTTTGAGATCAAGTCCAACCGTCAACCCTACTCTACCAAGTACACCCATAAACCAAGAGAAGGAGCAGCTTGTTGCCCAAAGGTTTTGATTCCTTGCTTTGAAATGGGCTGCCAGCCAGTCACTGCCTCTGCCTGTGCTCCAGAGTGATGCCTACCCGCCTGCCCATGGGGTTTGCTGTAATTCAACACACAATAGCAGCGCACGGGTGTTGTCCCGTAGTGAGGATGGGAGCAGTCAAACCAAAACAAAACCAAAACCCCTCAGCAAACAAGCTGGGAGGTTTTTCAGATTTAGTTCAGATTCTTAAGGAGAGTTTAAAAATGAAGCCCTTTGGAGAATGGTATTTAAATCTTCTAGAAAGCTTTTTTTTTTTCCTTGGCTTAGGTGTCTCCTTACTTCAGAAGGAAGGAAGGAGGAAAGTGTAACTTTTCAGAGCTGCTTGGCTAATGCCAGCTAATGCCCCTGCAGCTGCCACATCTCTCATACATCTGGAAAAGCTGCAGAAATGTCACTCCAGAGGCAGGAGCATGCTAGAGGAGAGGGTCACTTATGTGGGAAATCCCACTCTACCATTGGATGAATAAAACCAGAACTTGGTTGGTGTGAGACACATGTTGCTGCATACGTGAGTCTTCATGCTGGCTCTGCAGGGGAGGTGTATCTGAGCTGGGCCCGTTTGGATGCATCTGTGGATAGGGATGGTTTGGTGGGGTTTTTTTGATGTGTGGCAATGCAACAGGCTGAGTCAGCAAACCCAGCAGAATGATGGAGCAGAAGATAGCCAGGGAACTTGGGAGAAAAAAATGAGTGATGGAAGATGGACTGGTAAATGGGACAAAATAACCAGTAAGTTGAAACAGCTATGGTAAGGTCTAGTCTTGGTGGCTGCCGTCTGGTACCGGCAGCACAGTGATGTGGTGTAGGGGAAGCCTGAGCCAAGCATGAAACACAGTTAGCAGAGAGCAGGGAGCACACAGAGGTCCAGCAGTCACAGGGGATGTTACCAGAACAACATGGGTCTCTCCTCCTGGGGAGGTAAACATCAGGGTGGTGTATTATGAGAGACTGAACCCCAATGAAGAGCACCCCCGCCTCCAGGGCAAGGTGGGAACCAAGCCCTGCACACCCCAGCTGGAGCACAGGGGGAGGCCTAGGCAGTACCAGCCCGTATGGCAAAGGATTGACTTCCTTTCCAGTTGTGCACACTAAACACAAGGTCCAGCAGCATGCTGCTTGGATGCCAGCATCAATTCGGTTTGCTCGGTGGTCCCTGATGTGGGCCAGTCCAGAGCCATCCCTCACTACTGCTACGGCAGCACAGGCAGGCTCGCACCTTGCCAAAACGCCCTTCTGCCCAGGGAAGGCAGGGGGGTTAGGTACACGCAGGGCCATGACTCACGTGCCTCCCTGCACTTGCCCTTGCTGTGAAACGCAGGCAGTGCCTCCCCGCTGGGGTGCAGGGGCTTCATTTCTGGTGAGCATCCCTCTTGATTCGTCACCAGGGCTATGGGTCCAATTCCCCACACCTAATGAGGAATTTCACGATGCTGTTTCATGCAAAAGGCCCTGGCTGGTGGCTGGGTGGGTGGGAGGAAAGTCTGGGACAGGCCACAGCTTCTTGCTTTTGAATGGGGTGTGGTAAATGCCTAGTTGTCTTATACTTTAAAAAAAATTACAAGGCAGAAATTGTGCAGCATCTGTAGCCCTCTTTTCTGTGTCTGTGCAGTGGACAAGGCCCACCTGCCACAGCCCATGAGCTGGAGAGCGTTGGAAGTGGGATGTCTTTAAAAATAAAAATCCCAGGAGGACAATGCAATCATGAATTTTTGTCTGAACACTGCAAATTTGCTTAATAGAAACAAGTGCTGGAGTGCAGACCTGCTGTTGAATAATCACTTCCACTCTACGGAGCAGAGCACGGAAACCTTTTGATGGTGTTATAGTCATCACTTGGCATAAATATTCATTCAAAGAATCAGAGCAGAGTAAATGGCATTTTAGACTCTAATCATTTAGTATTAGCAGATAGCCTTTTTACTGCTAAAGATAACCACTGCTTAATCAATTTAGTGACCACTGGCATATCGTATGACATTTAAGCTTGTGCCTCAGTCCCCACATTGAGGACACGGCTGCTGGTGACCCCTCTGCCCAAGTGTCCATCGTTACCAAAGTCGGGCCAGCCGCTGCCAGCTGCCAGCCGCACCCAGCTGGCTTTAACTTCTGAATTATCAGCCATTTGCCTCCTTATCTTAGATCAAAGTGGTATTTTAAGTTCATACTACAAATGTTAAAATCTAGGATCTTTTCTTTCTTTCTTTTTTTTTTTTTTTTTTTTTGTAGTCGGGTCTAATGGCTGATCACAGTACAGTTTGATTTTGAGATTAAAAACAAGCCGAGTATTTAAAGGCAATCAAAATCTTGAGCTTCTCCGCCATTCATCTTTAATGCTGGTGTAATTGCTGCACAGATTCTGGCTCTTCCTCCAGTCTTAATTTATTTTTTTTTTTGGTGCGTGCCTCTGTCTTTCAGAGGGATGTTATACTTCCCTGAGCAGCATTAGCGCTATTGAGCACTCCGCTATCAACAATCCAGCTCACCCAATTTCATATCTTGCCAAACAAGTTAATTTAATATTAACAGCAGTTTGTTACCTCGTTGTTAGCTTAATTTACTTTACAAGAAATGCTATATTTGCATTTCATCCCTCTGTCATTGGCTTGCAAAGTGTGCTTCCCGATGCCAAGCAGGGATGGCTCACGCCGCTTTGCGCGAGTCTCACGGCGTGGAGTTGCCACGTGGAGGAGGGGGCCGTCATCCCAACCAGACATTTTCACTAATTGGCCGGGGGGGATGTGGGGAGTTGGAAGGAGGATTTCAAAAGCCATAGAGCAGGTCCTGGAAATGCAGTATTCACAATAGCACAAATACGGCTGCTGCTCTTCCAGTAATATAGCTGAGTCGTAGACAGTAGTTTTCCCTGGTGGCAAACATATACAGTAAATGTCTTTAGTATGGAAATCAGCAGACATACGGGCACAGCGGCAGGAGTCTGCAGCACTAACAGGTTCCTCAGGCTTTTAGGGGGTGCTCCCGTGCCGGAACTCACCGAGTTTTCTCTGCCATCATGGTGGGGGCCCACACTTCACTTCCAAATTGCTGGTGTGTAAAGGGGGGGAAACTGTGAGCAAGGCACTCCAAGCAGTCACTCAAAAGCCGCTTTCCCAACAACCCAGCTCCTGGCCCTCGCCAGCTTTCAGACGGGAAGGCTTTTCTCCAGCAGCCACGTGGAGCCATGCTGGCTGCAGGGCTGGCAGGGGTGGGGTGGTGGGATGGGGCTGGGGATGCCCCGCGGTGGCAGCAGCTGACATTGGTGACTCGGTGCCCAGGGCTGATCCCCGCCTCGGTTAGGGGTAGCGGTGTTGCTGGAGATGGCGATGGCTTTTGTGAGTGTTAGATTCTGGCTTAATTCTTGATTATTTCAGTATGTGCCGCCTTGCTAAACCCTGTCCCTATTTGTGGGACACTGGCTTTCCACCTGCTCCAGCAATTGCTGCCTTCCGCTGTACTGGCCAGCAAGCGGCAGAGTTGCCTGCACCGAGTTTATAATATTATTTCTAAAAGGGAAGGGACAGCAGCGGAGTGATGCCACTGATGTCCCTGATGCCAGCCTCTTGCACAAAAATGGGCTTTTTAGCAGAGGAAGCCATTCGGACACGGGTCTGGTTCCCAGACGCTGGTTCCACTGCGCCCCAACTCATCAGCTTGCTCCAGCTTCTACTCTGCTGGCACTCATCTCCCTGGTCAAGCCACATTTGGCATGCAGCCCTGTGCTCTCCGTAGGCAGCAAGAGCCAGCCCGCAGGGTGAGGTATCCCCTGCAGCACCCTCCAGGGCAGGGCTGAACCCCGCCAGAGGCACCGGCTTTGGGGGGCGCCCCGGTTTGCACAGCTCCATGTCGGTATCACACCTTACAAGAACTGAATGACTCCATCTGTCTGTCCATCTCACTCAGGTTTTAATAGCAAAACCCTGAGGGATGCCAAGGACAGCTCTGGCCAGGCTGAGACGCCTGGCAGGGCAGACACTTCATGATGCTGAAGAAGGTTTTTAGGGAAGGTCTGACAGAAAGCAGGGCTAGAGAAGCAAGAATGGTGGCTGGGAGCAGGGTTTGGTCCTGGAGGAGCAGCAGGAGCCAGAGAGGTCGATAGAAGCAAGGGATCAGCTGTAGACAAAATACTGAATATTGGTAGATTATTGTGAGCAACTGGAGGGCAAGTGCCCAAAACAGGAAATTTGAGCATTTTATTTCCCCCCAGATGATGGAGGGGAGGTGGCGGGGCCTCGGCTGGGCGATCAGCTTTGGGTGCAATGTAAGATGAAGGTTCTCTGGCAAGGGGAGGTGTGACACTCCGAGCCTGTGACCTGGGCTCAGGTTTGCCTCTGGGAGACTTGAGCAGTTGGGCTTTTGGAAATCTGCTGGGCCATTGGAGTCACCCCCCAGCCACGTCAGTGTTCTGCCACGAGCCCCCATGGACCCAGCATGCCATCTTTCTGCTGGGGCAGGGGCAGCAGGAGGAGCAGGTGGCAACACTGTGTGCTGCAGAGGTGCCTTCCGAAACTTTGCAGCCAGCCCCACCGGGCTCAGTCCGAGTCATGGCCAGCAGCATGGTGCAGCAAGACTCGGGCAGATGTCGCCATCGGCCCTGGCCCTTTCCACCGGCATCTGCTAGGTGACGTCCCTGCTGCCCAGGACAGCGCTGAGCGTCCCTCAGGCCCCGAAGACACCGACTGTGAGCCCCTCAGAATGTTGCCCGTCGCTCCCGGTCGGTGCCCGGCAGCCCGGGCTGCAGTGCGGCATCCCGGCAGGGCCGTGGTCACCTTGCACGCCCAGCGGCAATGCAGAAATCCACATTTCAGCTCCACCGCTGACTGGCCACATAAAGCTGAAGTCCCAGGAGCTTCCTGGCACGAACGTTTCAGTAAGAAAATGAAATTAATTTTGAGAAGAGCCAGAAGTTGTCGGGTCGCTCCTTTTGTTTCTCAGTGCTGCGAAATACACGTCGCTCACACCTTTTCCTGTCGCCAAGCCGTGCTGAAGAAAGACCAGTCAGGCAAACCAGTTCTCCCCGTGCAGGCTGGCCAGGCCAGCGGTGGGACGGCAGGCGCTGCCCACCGGCTGCTGCCTGCCAGCTGCCTGCGGGTGGGCAGATGGGGCTTGCTGCTCCTTCTGGCCCTCGCTGGTAGCACCACTGGAAAGAAATGCGGCTAATGCAACTCGAGCTTTTATGGGCAATTTTACTAAGAAAATGTCCTTGGGAATAGCTTTATTATCATCAAATAGAATCAGGCATTTACTTATAGGTCTTGACATCCATGTAGAAACCGTAGAAAATTGTGGTTTTATTTAATGAAAACCTTGTTGTTCAAAACCAGTGTTTCACTCCAGGGCTTGACCTGTAGCCCCGTGCCGAGGCAGGGAAAGCGCTGATTCCCTCCGGTCTGCCTCTCCCTCTGCAGCTCACCTGGCTTTTTTCACCCTTAAAATGCTTCCCCGTGCACTTTGCAGTCGGTGCCTGTCCCGACGGAGGTGGGGGCTGACCCTGCCCACGGCGGGCTGCTGGGGCGAGGCCAGGCCGTGCTGCAGCACCCTGGTGCATTCGGGCACATGGGGCAAATCGTGCCAGTCACAGAAACTGGATTTTAAGAATGGCTTTTCAATAACCTATTATTTGACATAAGTAACCCCTTTAATGTTCAACACCCAGGTTCTCACGCTAATAATCGCACTAAAGTATTGAAATTTAACTGAAGGCAGGAAGGGGGACTTCTGTTTACCATTTGGTTTTCTGAAAAAAAGTATATCTTTGTCTGCCATACTTTTTTTAATTATTATTTCTTATAGTCTTGCAGACCACAGCCCAGAGATGCAGTGAAGTGCTTTGCATCGGCAGCACATGTGGTGCAGTAACGGGAGCTCTGGGGGGCCGAGGCGATGCCCTCTCTTCTGCCTGCCGCCGAGGAGGGGGAAAAGGTCCCACAAGTCCCGACGGGAACAGAAAGGTTCAGGGCACAACATCCTCCAGAGCAAGGCATCTTGCCTCTGCACCCAAGGAGGCTCTGGGAAATCCCAGCTGTTGGCAAGAAAGAAACGTCAGCGTTACCACTCAGCCGTGGCCGCACCGGCAGGCCCCCGGGGGCTGCTGCCAGCCACGCCGCGCTGCGTCCCCTCACCCTGGTGCGGAGAAGCAGCCTCATAAATAATTCCGCAGTGTAATGGCAATGTTGTAAAACATGAATATTTAGTGCATGCATAATAGTTGTTTATTCATACTTAAATGTCAGCTGGTGAAAACATATTTAAAAGGCTCCTTTCCTGGGGAAGCACAAGGCGCCGGAGGAGACAGGCTGCAAAGGCGGCTCCGAAAAGTCGTACTATTTCTTGCTGCACTGATGCCCAGGGCTGGGGTGATGGACCCCCACATTCTCTGGCTGTGTCGTGTCCCTGATTGCTGGGGACCAGACCCACGGGACCCAGCATGGTTCTGCTCTCAGTAGGTCCATCTCCTGCTGATGGAGGGTTTCACATTTGTGCCAGGGCTAAATTTGTAAAACTGTGCTGGTTCTGCTGGCACACTTGTGTAACCAATGTGGCTGAACTGCAGGGATGCCGGCGGGGTGGGCTGGGACCCCAGCGTGGGCTATGGGGTGGCGGGCCTTTTGCAGGACAGGGTTGCTGTGACGGTGCATGCAGGGATGCAGCCAAGGGCGCAGGCAGGGCAAGGTGGGAGCACCTGCCTGCTGCCTGCCTGCTCCCTGCCTGCTCCCGGCCCACTCATGTTCACTAGCACAAATATTCAACACTTGGGAAGGAAAAAAAAAAAAAGAAAGAAAGAAATTATCAGTAAAGTAAAGCAACACAAACTTATGAAGGACAATTTTTTTTGCTGTCAATACACACAAAGAGGCAAAAATTGGAAGCTTTTGAGGAAAAGAAATGTGTCTGAACTTCTGAGCAAACTAGAAAGTACTGAAAAGCCCTGCATTGCCGAGCTCCTCTGAGGTAACTTCTGTGCTCAGAGAGAATATTTCAGAAGACATTTTATTCTTTAGAAGATGCCAAAAACGCAAGACTTGGCACTTTAACAAAACAGAAAAAGGAAAACACATAATCTTCTTAACTAGTAAGTCTTTGAGCCCAGGATCACATTGTTGCCATATAATAAAAAGGGATGTTATGCAGTAATTTGGGCAGTTAAGAATTCTGTGCATACTCAAAATCATGACATTTCAAGGACAATAAAGTTGGCTGGCTCGTGGCCATTGCCCATACGAAGAGAAAACAAAAAACCGGATTGTCAGCTGGTTATTCATACTGCATTACAAAACAAGCCTCCCAACAGGCAAACACTCTTTATTGCTTGTGTTTTTGCTCCAGAAATATATTTTTTAATTAAAAAAAAAAGTTCTCGCTGCATTCATCTTACAAATGTTAACCCCTTAAAAGACAATTCTGACATACTTTGCCGCTGGCTTTTCCACTTTATAAATGTTCTACAGACAAGGAGAAAATTAGAAAGAAAAATTTATTTCTCACATGGCACAAGCTGTCGGTTTCTTTATGGGGAAAAAAAGAATCAAGGCATTCAAGACAGCTTTTATGCTATTAATAATGTGGGATGCTTTGATTTTTGGGGTGTCTCACTTAAAATAATGCCTAGGGAGTTGTTTTCCAGATAAAATATATGAAATCCATGAGTCTGTGCCAAACGGTGTCCCCAAACCCACATCCAGGGTTGAGGATGGCCCCGATTTCACAAGGGGCTGCGGCACGGAACTGGGCGGCACCGGTGTGCTGGGGGGGTGGAGTGGTCAGCCCCTGCTCAGCCAGGCAAGGCACAGTGGGGAAGGGCACCTGCCATGGGCAGGGCATTATTTTGGCTTGTGGTTGTGTAATGTCATTTTACCATGACCTGATGGGTCACACAGCCTCCCCTAGTGCTATACTGTTACTACAGTGTGTGCTTGGGCACAAATGATGATTTCTTTTTCTTTTACAGATGCTTTATGGGTAGCAGGCGATGCCACTTGCCTGAGCTGCTGCCCTTGCTTTCCAGAGGCCCTGCTTCACCAAGCTTAGCTAGGAGCCCGTAAAGCCAAGCTCTGACCCACACTTTTAGCCTTTCATGGATCTTTACTTCCATGATTTAATTTCACCCCAAAGAACTTTGTTCTGGCTTTTAAAGAATGAGGTTTCTAATAAGTCCCCTTCTTGCAGAGTCACTGTCCTTTTTAGAAACAGCTGAAGCACCATGATTACTACATTGTTGGCTAAAATCGTGAAGTACGGAATCCTGAAAAACTACTAAACACCGACCTTGAGCTTGATCAAAACCCTGACTGCCCCTCTGTGAGCCTCACTGAAACACTGGTGAGGGCAGAGAGCCTCCCCAGGGCGCATGGGTATGTGCTCAGCCCTTGCTGGGGCATGCCTGGGGACCACGTGGGCACAGCACAAAGGTGAGATGCTGCAGGGACGGTCACCTCCTGGCCAGTGTGGCCACGGGCAGTGCTCTGTGGCGCGACTGCCTGACCGATCGCTGATCACTTTGGTTTTCAGTTCCAGCAGGTGACCGGCTCTATTGGTGCGACAGCCCACATGCTTCCAGTCCCTGGTGGGTCTCATTGACAGGTTTTCATAAAAATGAGAGATATCAACAGCACAGCTCACCCTGATGATCCTTGAACTGTATTTACTCATTTATTTGTAGAGAGGCAGTCCAGGGAAATTAAAGGAAGACTTCCTTGCTGATGGGGGAGGGAAAAAGCAGGTTTCTCACATGCTGCTTCCCAGCTCATTATCCTGTCTCTTTAATTGTCCCAAGGGGTTGTGCTGGAACACCTGTGAGTTGTTTGCAGCAAGATGGTCAGGGCTACATCTTCTGCAGGTGGAGGGGGACCTGGCTTTCTGAGTGATGCTGGGAGTGCCTGGTGGGAACAGCTATAGCAGCAGGATCTTCTGGGCTTTTGTTTGGGCTGAAAAAAGAGCAGGAGGTGTCTACAGGGCATCTGCAAAAGGGGGTAAGCCTTGTGAGGGCAGAGGTGGTGGGTATGTGGTATATGTTATGTGCCATGAAGTCCTGGCTGCTTGTTAAGAGCTGCAAAGGTATGTGAGTAAAGAAATGCCAAATCACTGGTTAAGTCAAATCCCCTTGGTCAAAGGACAAATCTTTGCTGCATAATAGTTCTCCTTCCCTGAATTGCCAAGACATCTACCATTTTTTTATCACTTTAAAATGTGGCCAGTTGAAGATAATGGTGCTGGACCCTCTTGGCCACACACCGCCCCGTGGCTTCTGTGAGCTGGGGTGAGCCCTCATCGCCTGCCTGCACTGCGCAGGAGGGAGCAACATCCCTGTTTGGCCCCAGGGCTCCCACAAAGCTGCCCCCCTCCTGCCAAGGGCACAGGTTGTGGGAGAGAGACTAAGCCATGCTGTTGTGGTGGGAGTTTTCCCGCTGTCATTTAATTAAGTCTCCCCTGACCACAAGTCAGGGGAGAGGCTTGGCCAACCAGCTGTTACAAGTGCTTTTTGGGGAATTGCTCGTTGTTTGTTGGTAGAAATGCACCAGGGCAGATCCTGAACTGGTGCAAATAGCCTCATCTCACATCAAGTCAGTGTTTGCCTCATCCTCTGAGTCCTGGGTTGGTTCCCTGCTCCTCCATAGTAGCTCCTGTGTTCTGTGTCACCGGTTTCCACCCGCTGCCTTGCTTGCTCCTTGTGTTTCTCCCTCTTCAACCAAGTTTTGGAGCATCTTTATTTGCAGTGTGGTTTGCTCAAATGTTGTTTTGTGTTTTAATCCACGTTGGTCTCTTCCCTGGCTCTGCCTCTCTCTATTGTTGCCCCTATTTATCTTGTTTTGATTGCACATTCTCCACGACAGAGTGCAATAATGCCAATTTGTGGATAACCAAATCTGCCTGGCTGCAGTCCAGCCAGTGGGATGACCCGTGCCGCATCATGCAGGACAGTATAAACTGCCTGGATATGCATGTAGAGTCTGTCATCTGCTGCAAACCATTTTGGGATGCTTTTGCATGAGACAAGCTGTTTAAAAATAAATTGTACTGTATTAGACTAATGGAAGACAATAAATTTGGCTGGTCTTTTAGCTTAAAATTCATCAATGTCTGGACCTGGAATGAGGGAAGGAGCCGGAGGACATTGAGCCACTGGGCAATTAATGGCCAAGAGCTTGGCACTTGCCAGGCTGCTGTGATGCCCGGCTGTGTCACAGTGCTCCGGCAGCATGAGGACAGCGTGAGTACTAAACCCCTCTTAAAAAGGCAAAAACTACAAAAAAGCCACCCTCTTTTAAGCATCAGTTAACAAGATATCCCTTAATCAAAGTCTGCTCTAAGTGGCACTGTGCAAAGGGATTATTGCAAGATCAAAATCCTTTGAATTATTGAAGTCTTTCAACCCTAGATGGCATTTCTGTCCCCTCCCTGTCCCCCGTGCTACAGCAGGGAGAGCTCTTTCTTTTGGGCGTAATTTCCTCAAGATCAGAACATGTCAGCTCTGCGCTGATTTTGGCCAGCACTGCGGGAGAGGGATTTCAGGATCAAGCCCAAAGCTTACGCATACTTTCACTGGGAGGTTTTGGGGAGATAGGTCATGCACTCTGTATGCTATCTCTGCACTGGCTCGCCATCGTGTGACAGGGCTCCTGGGACAATGCAGCCTTGCGGGGATTGCCCTACAGCCCCGACCTGGCGGCAGGGGTCCCTCAGGGAACAAACTGGTGGTGGGATGATTCTCATCCCGTAGGAAAAAGCACACCAGCTGCAAAGTTAGCTTTATGGTTATTTCTGGGTGTCAACACCTTCTCTGAGCCCCAGCATCCCACTCCCCGTCCCCTCACGTCTCCCAGCATATGCTCCCTTTGGTTTCCTGCTACTAAACCGCCGCAGACAGAACGTGGCACAAGGCGGCTCCACTACTGCTCCAGGAGAGCATCCCTGTGGCGTGACGGCCCCATGACACCAAGCCCAGGGCTATGGCAGAGGCACATCGCTGGTGTTCAGGTCCAGAGGCTTTCCCCCTCAGCCCCCAGGTATGGGTGATGCCTCCTTGTCCTGGCACTGTTGTAAATTTTGTGTGATTCTGGTAATATCTGCAGAGCGAGGCCTGATTGATACCCATGTATGTGAGCATGAGACGTGGAGGGAAAGCAGTTTATTAGTAGAGCAAATAATTCTCAGTGAATAATTTCTTCAACAAACACAGCCCCTATTTCTGAGTGCCTGCAAAGTGGCTGTGCTTTTCTGAAATCTGTTTGTGTCTGGAATGAATGGATTTAGCTTCTTGGTTTTTTCCTTTCTGTTTGGGATGGGTGAGAGCGTGCTGGCCCTGCTTGGGCTATCCTGGTGAACTGTGATGGCTCACACCAGTTCCCACTCTGGTACCTCATCAGAGTGCCCTGGCACGCTCCCTCAGCCTGGCCACAGTGAAAGTCCTGGAAATATCCCATTTCCCAAAAAATATTGCAAATGCAAGGACTTGTGTGGACAGGCTTAACACTTACCTAACACAAAAGACTGTGTGGGCAAACCTTGCTCACTGGTGGAAGACAAGGACAAAAGCCATCTAAGCAGGGCTGCTGCAGCCTCATGTTTAAGCTGACCTGAGTGCTTGAGAAAATGCCTTGGATACATTTGCTTGGTAATTTTTGATTTCATATGTTCGACCCATTTTTTTGATTTCATATGTTCAGTAGTTTTCTTTTGCATCTTCAGCGGCACTCAGACGGGCAGGAGGTTGAGAGGGAAGGCAAGAATGTAATTTATGGGAGAAAAAGCTGCAGCAATCAGGTGTTTTGTCCTCTATAAAGTACTCCTGCCACTTAAGTGCCCACTTGTTGAATGGCACTTTTGGTTGATGTAATTTGCTGGCTTCGTGAGCAGCTTCTTCCAAAAGCTCACTTTGAGGAAAAGCATATTTTAAAAAATGAGTGTGTATGATCTGGACTCTACTGTTATAAGTGATCAGGCCCAAGATCCTGGAAACAACTCCCTTATTGCTGGTAACATGATCTAGCAGTACTCCTGAAACGTGCCTCACACCCCCTAAACATTGCATTTACAGCAGGAGATATGGGCCGTGGGTAAGATAAATGTCGTGAGAAAGCTGCAGGCACAAATACACTGTGCTTTGAACTGCTGTTGTCTTTCCTCACACAAAGATCACTGGTGGTGCTGATTTGGCCTAAATTACCTCTACCCATTGATGCCTACCCCTTCTGAAATCGGGGCCCCAAGGAGGTAACTTCGGCAGATGCTTATTCAGCAGGAAGGTGTGATGGGCAACACTTACTTCTGGATGTGATGATGGCTGACCACACCAGGCAAAGTAAGATAAGCTCAGGTTTTGTCCCCATCAGCAATAGCTCAAACCAGTACATCTTTCCCGTGGCTGGTGATGAGCTGACACAGGAGTGGGCTCCAGGCTGCCTGCCTGCCGCAGCTGCTGAGAGGAGGGATTTGGGATTAGGGGTCTTGTCCCCTCAGCATCCTGCTCCGAGCCTGCCTCCCCTCACGTCACCTCTGCCCCAGGTTTTGCAGGGCTCTTTTTGCAGAGTCACTCCTGGTGACTTCTCCGTTGCAGCCCAACACTCAGCGGTGTGGCTGCCCCCTCCCCAGCGTCGCGGGGCTCTCCCAGGGGGTGTGTGCAGCACAAGAGCCGTACTCAGTGCTGTGCAGCAGATAAATCTGCACCTGCAGGGCAGGGAGAGGCATGGGTATCGCTGCCCTGGCAAACCACACTGCTCAGGAGTTCAGTAGATTAACTTTCTAGTCATCCCAGGTCTTTTAAAGGGCTCTCTTTTATTATCCAATTAACTATACATGTTAATAAGAAATTTTCTTTTATACAAAACCAAGCAAATTTTTTTTTCTCTGCCTGCAGTGACATAAATAGACCTTTTCACACATAGCTTCAGTGTCCTGGGACTGATTTGTGGATATATATTGCTGCTTAGAAAGACTGTAATTTACAGGTGATTGTTTGGAGGACTTCAAATTACCACCACTCATATATATGGATATATAAATAAAAAATGAAGCTTCTCAGGAGATTTCGCATAAACAATCTTCTTGGGAAGAAAAAGGATTCTCAATAAAAAAAGTTGGGTTTTTTTTATATCTATGCCACTGCATAAAGTATGGGTAGATTATTTCAGTCCTTCATTTCTATTTCAGCATTTCTGGACCATTTCCTCTAACATTTTATCTTTCTTCCATCGTATAAATCCTCCTATATTCCACTCCAAGGGGAGCTGGCAGGTTTGGGGGCTGGAGGCAGAGGAGCCCTGCTGCCCAGCCCCACCTGCCCGCACTGTCTGAGAGAAGAATAGGGACAGGAAGGATTAGCTCCAACTACCTTAATGAAATATCACTTCAGCTCCTAAGTCTCTCTCACAGAAAAATACACACACACACAAAGAGGAATACTTTTGGAAGCTGCTTGTGAATTTATTGCCTTGCTGCTGAGGATGCCCAGCTGGCAACAGCTCACAGCCACCTCTGCTGCTGGGAGCTGCTGACAGTGTCTGCTCTCAGCAATCAGGCTTCGTGTTAAAACCAGATATACCCTAAAGTCACTATTTCACTTTGGAAGATATTTATATAAAGTTTATTGGCTCTTCTGGCCCACGACAGAGCTGTGGCTCACCCAAACCAGGACCGCAGGGCTTGAGCAGTGGAGCAGGTCTGCAGCGGTGGCCGAGGGCACGTCCGCAAGAGCAGCTCTGCAGCAACGCCAGACGAGCAGCCAGGGCTGTGCATCTCCCCGCGACGGTTCTCCAGCCTCTAGTGTCTGTGCTTTGGGGGCAGCTGTGAGGGAGAGTTGTATCATAGCCCTTAAGGGATCTCTTCTGCCATGAATTTGTCCAGTTGCTTTTTTTTTTTTTTAACTCATATGAACTTTCATATCTGCAACACCCATTGCATGGTTTTGTGATTTTTTTTTCAAAGTTATAAACAGATTAATGTAAGTTTAGATGACTTTACGCGACCTGAAAGTAGATCACTTGGTTTTAGTTAATGTTCCTTCTCACCCACCAGCAAACAAGTCATTCTAGTCCTTCTATTAAAACTAGCAGCAAAATCTGCCTTCAGCTGCCAGCATGCGTTTCCAATATAATTATGGGGTTTAAAAATGAGTAAAACTTGCATGGAGGAAAAAGGATGTCTATGTAGAAAGACTATGCTTTTAATTGAGATTAGCTGATCCATATTCCATTAACAAATCCTGTCCTGTGGACACCGTCCCTGTGCAGCCAGGTGGGATTTATCAGCCTCTGTGCCTGCAGGCTCCCTTCTGCTGCTGCTCTCCCAGGGAGGAGCGAGGGCGGGACGGGCTGCTGTATATCACCCATCTCCTGGTCGCCAAATGATGATTCAGATTCACACGGAGATCTATAAAAGTCAGTGGTTTATTGCTGTCTTGTATTTCTGTATTAACCACCTCATTATCATCCCAAATGGAGTATAAATCCAAGGGTATCCAGTTGCTCAAGACTGCATGCTTGTGCTCCCCCACCTCCTACCATATAAATCTCAGCTCTGGGTGGCAGGAGGGACCCTGTGGTTTCCCAGCTCGGGAGCAGGAGCCGTTTATAAAGGATGAGCTTCCTCTGCTCAGGGGCAGGCCAGGCAGCGCTCCATACTTCTCTTGACCATGTGTCTGCTCCCGTGGCTGAGCCGCTGGCTCGGGGGAGCAGCAGTGCTGTGCACTCCGGGGATGCCACCGGCATGAAGCCATGCTTGCTGCCAAGCCACGCATCTTGCCCCCTATACATCTGGGAGATGTGCTGGTCCCTTGGAGAATGGTCTGTCTTTTGGGGTCTGGTGTTTTTTGTGGGGTAGGTGGTGGTTTTGTTCAGCCCTGAGGTTGCTGATGCAAGGCCAGTTGCTAAGCGGTCGGGAACCAGTCGGGGCAAGCCCCACACGCCCTGGCCGTAGCCGCATGCTGCCTGCTTTGGGCACTTGGTGTCTTGTCCTTGTGATGGAGAAAGCCTGAAATAAATAACTAGGCTGGACTGGGCTGGGTGAGGTCACATGGCATCAGGCAGCTGCGGCTAGGAACAGGGACCTCTCTGGAATGCCCCCTCAAAGCACATGGGGAATTTGCTGCTTTGGAAAACCCTGAGGATGGCCAGTCAAACCCTCCTGATATGTTGAAAGGAGCTTTTATGCCAGGTCCATAGTTCACTGCATGTCACAGCCAGAAATAACTGTCAGAGGAGCCGTGTGATCTTCTGAGCTTTGCTGTGATCATGAGGTTTCATCCCTGGGACCACGTGCCATTAGCAGGAGACAACTTGCTATCTAGTTCAAGGCTAACAAACTAGACTAACAAGCATTGGTTGAAGACATTACCGTTAACAATGAGGTATAATTTTCCTAAAATAAATCAGGAAAAAGATGTAACCTTTGGACCAAGATCTCTCAAAGGCAGTAGCTCTGTTGGCCTCAACAGCGTGACAAGGGTATGCATCAGTCAGGACACTTGTCCCACAAATGAGAGCTCGTGCATCTATCGTTTGGCTATAAACTTTGTAAGCACAGGCTGGCTTGCGCCGTTATTAATTGGGGCAGCTCAGACAGAGTTAATGCAGTCTGGCATCACCGCCTGCTGTTCCGTTACTGGCTGATGTCAAAACAGCAATTCTCCACGTTTTACTAAACTAATCCTTTTTTTCTGTCCTGTTTTCATTAAGAAATAATGAACTAATTATTGAACATCTCCGAAGTTCTTCAGCTGAGCCATGTCAAATCTGATGCAACTCTCAAAAATGTATCTTTTTTAAAAGGCCCTCTCTTCTCAATGAAGTGTGGGGCTTTTCCCTTCAGGTTAGTGCTAGCTACCAAAAAACTCATGTCTGTGCAGGAGCTTGGTTCACTACTCGGAGTTTTCATCATTACAGTTTGATGTGACGGAAGCTACAGGTGGAGAGTAAGACTGAAGGCTGAAGCTCCCCGTATTACAATTACATGAATCTATATGAGTCTGCATGTAAATAGTGGGCCAAGGCATGTTGATTTTCTCAGAGAGCTTTTCTTTTTTATTTGTCTAGTTCATTTATTGGGAGGAAACCAAATGAACAATGGGGAAAGCAAAATTATTTAAAATTTAAATTATTTTCTGTTTTGTAATACAGGGCCCTTTTTGAGTAGCTGCCTCTTCTAAAGCACGCACACCACCACTGGCTATTTTTGCTGCAAGTTCCTGTTCAAAGTGAAGTGATGAGTTTCCCAGAATTTGACAAATTACACCTCTCCTTCGCAAATTATTCTCCTTCAATCTTACACCATGTCTGCTCTTGATACGTGTGCTGGAGAGGGTGACAAGCTTTTAAACCTCATTTAATGCTCATACCCAAAAGTTGCACAGTTTTCCGGGTTTCTCAGAGGTCCGGCACACTTCTCGCACTCTGCACGCATGCTTTTTTCAATTATTTTAATCATAATGCTGTTGCTCCTGAGCTGATTCATGCAGCCAGGTCACACACATTCAAAAGCAAAGCTTTTGAGGAGGGAAAAAGTATCAGAGGCAGATACACTAGTGACATAATGAAGAGCCTGACTGATGCTATGCCCAATGCTGAGGCTGCCATGAGGAGGTGTGGCTTTTCTTCTCTTCCTTCTCCTCCTCCACAAGCTGCTGAAGGCCCCTTGTTGCCTTCCCTCTGGCACTGTGTTACCGTTCCCTTGCTCTTCATTGTCGGGCACTGAAATACCACGCAGTTGCACAAGGGGTTTTGTTCTGTGCCTCTTCTTTCCCTCTTTTGGGTCTTTTAGAGAAACAATCGTTTCTCTTGTTTGGCATGTCCTGAGCTGTCAGCTTCAGGCAGGTTTTCCCTCATTAACACCCTTTGAAGAGACACTGGTAAAATGTCAGTGCCATACCTCATCATATGATGAGAACTATTAAGTGAATGTTGTTATTCCTGCCTACACCATCTCTCTTTGTCTCGCTGGGAGCCTTGTGTAAAGATCAAATAGGATGTTATGGATGATGGTTAGAGTGGGCAATGTTCCTTTCCCTCCTGCTCCTACTCCTTTTTTTTTTTTTTTTTTTTAAAAAAAAAAAAAAATATTTTCCTCTCTCCAGTGGATCTTTTCCCTATCCTCATTATACCAAGCAAAAGCAACCGGGACATCGGCAGCATGGTTCTTTGTGGTTTTGTTGGGGTGTGATGGGGGAATTAAAGTGCTGGTAGAGCAGTTGGTTGTTACGGCCGTTCATGGGTCGTTTCAGGAACCGGGCTGGGGGCCTGTCCTGGAGAGGCACAGCCAGGGTTCACGTATGGCACCTCTCCAGGTCTAAAGTTGGGGTCTGTAGAACCAACTAGCACGTGAAGAAGCGTTAAACCACTACTGCACGTCACCTGCTCAGGTTCGCTTTTAACCGAGTGAACCGTTCTTGCAGCAGCTGGGATTGCTCACGGTTTGGGTCACTCCTGTTGGCAGCTTCCAGATGGGCTTTTTTGTGGGGAGGATAACCCTGGTTTCAAGCCTCCTGAAGGTGCCCAACACAGGAAACCTCCGCATTGTCCTTCTGCAGAACGTAACGTTTAATTTGGATTTTATCTGCAGAGAACTGCATCTTCTGCACCACTCCATTGCATTTCCAGAATACCTTGAGCACCTTGGCCAAACAGTCATCTTGGGAAGCCTACAGGCCTTCCTGCAAGGCATATAAGTTACCAACAAACGGGAGCACAAACTCAAGCTTGTGTACACTTGCATGCAATAGAGGAGGCAGAGGGCGCGCACCGCTCATGCAAGCAGGTGTTAAGAGGCACGTTCCCCTTTGAAATGTAGTACCAATGTCTTTCAGCTCCACTATTGGCCTTTTATTTTTATACGATGCTGCAGTGTTATGCAATTTAATTTGGGTTCTCCAGTTCAGCTGTTTGGTATCCAGAGTTCACATGCAGGAATAGGGAGGTTTGCACTTGGGTAAAAATGTACTCCCACTGACCCGGCTCAGTTTATTTGGCCCAGAAAAAGACTCGTTGGCAAAGGTGAGCCAGTTCCACTGCTACCTTACTCTTCCATGAACTGAAACCTGAACTGCAAAGCAAGTGAAAGGTCTCCATGGCTGGGCCATGCAGGTTGACCCAGAAATGTGCAGAGCAATGCAGCAGCACCCATGTTGGTGCTGGACACAGCCGGCTGCTGCTGCTGACCAAGCCCCGACGCCCAAAATGTGGAGGCATCAGTTTGCTCAGTGGGAGGGACAGAGGTGACAAAATTACTGGGTAGCTTGTGGGGCTGTCAGAGCGGGGATCTACTGTCTTGTTGGCTGCAAAATGGACTGTTCAGGAGCATCCACAGCCCTGAATCCCAGGAAGGATCCTATGGGAGGATCCTGTTAGCTTGCATTCATCCCACAGTCTACCATGGAAAAAGACTGAGACAGTAAATACAGGTGGGCTTCATTCTTCTTGTATTATAAAAAGTATTTAGTTGGAGCAGAAAGACAGCTGCCCTCAGCAAGAAAAAGCTTCTGCAATGCATGTACTGGACACAGGTGTACGCTGCTGCCGCAACCCTGCAGACAGACAATCATGTGTGATGCACCCTGCACTGGAAATGCAGGGGAAGGATGTGAGGGGGTGCATTGACCTTTGGGAATTTGGAGTTTAGCTGGGAGATATTATTTCAGAGAGTCTTTTGGAAATTCATGCTCGCAGATACAATATCATACATTTCAAAGCCCTGGTCTTGCTGTCCTAATGTAATTTGAGGCTCCTAAGGCCAAGTCAGCACCAGGAGAGGGTGAGAAGAAAGGAATTTAACCAGAAATAAAGAAGTTTCCCCAAACCTTCATTCATTTTTGGGTATATATCTGCTGGAGCATCCCCACCAGCACGTTCAGCATTGCCCTGGTCACTGCAGGCTCCTCTAGACACAGATGACTTACCCTGACTTTGGAGCTGCCACAAATGAAAGGCACTTAACAAATGTTTCTGAAACAAGAAAACCTCTGTACTCCTCTCCTCGTCATTCATTTTCAAATTGATAAGTTAAATACTGTACTCCAGCATAAACATTTCTCAGGGACAAAGTATAAACATTTCTAGTGGAGTGCACTTAATACAATTTTGTTTGCCAAGTGGCGCTGTCTCCTCCCAAGCTATGACTATGAGAGGGTTTTATTTAAATGGAGATATAAATTAATTGCACTCAGCACAGCCTCTCATCCCAGCTTTCTCCTGCATGCGTACCCTTGGACTCTCTGAAGGAAAGGGCAGGTGGGATTTGCTGCAGCACAGCCTTGCTGAAATGCTGGCAGGACACTGCCGCAGCCACTCCCCCGCCTGCTGCCTCCCCAGTCTCCCCTAGATGTTTTGGGTTGTTTTTTTTTTTTCCATTAGAAGAGATGTGACTGGATATGCTTCAGTTAGACAGATGCAGATGCAATTCCATAAAAAATCTCCTTTCCAAGGCAAGGGTTAATGCAATGTTTTGTGACCTGGCTATACAGTGACGGGTGACACCAACTCTTAGACAGCTGGATTAGATTAATAGATGTTAGATATTTTAAGGTTTCATTCAAGAGAAGAAAGCCTAATTTTAGACTTTGATTGAAAGCCCATCTTGGTAATAGTACGGCTAATTTCCTTTCAAAATTTGCAAAACTTAAGCTTTGACAATGTCTTAAACTGGGCCCGGCTACTAACAAGTCTGACCTTTCTGACACCTGTCCGTCTCCCTGTCTGTCTCTTCTTTACCTGAATTTCTATTTAGGTGCAAATTATACAGAAATTGGTGACACCTGACTCTCCCCCAGTTCCTGCTCAGTTATGTGTTTTGTTCACCCCTGAAATATTTTGGAAGAAAGGGGGAAAGTGTGCTCCTAGTGAATGGAAATCAGTTTTGCACTCTAGACTAAAATTTCAATGTTTTGCAAAGAGCTGCGCGCTGTTGCAGCTGCAGCCAGGTGTGGCGAGCGCTGCGAAGCCTCTCTGCCTCCATCAGCCCCAAAGGCAGGTGGGCAGTCATGAGTTTATTAGCTGTTTCTTTTGTTTTCTGTGAGATGCTAAATTTGCTACATAGATGATTTTGACACAATTTTTCCACAGCAATTTGACCTGCTCATTATGAAAGATGAGAGGAGGCTTGGGGCAGGGGATGGAGGCATCAGCTCAAGCACTGCAGGGTCCCATGGACCCCAGCCCGCTTGAGGCCCCTCTGAAGCTCGGCCCAATGCCGGCCCTAAGAGGAGATGCAATCTGTCAAGTCTGCAGAAACAAACTTGTTCTCATAAAACATGCAGCAGTAATTTTATGGTAGGAGAGGAGAGATGTACAGCCAGGGTCTTGCTGCTCATCAGAAAAATGGCAGCTACCTTTTGTATGACTATTGCTTTCTTTCACTTTTTTTTTCTACCTTTAAGATTAAAAACCTCCCAAAGAAGGCTTACAAGGTTTATGGCAGAGGTATACAAGCAGCGAATTAAAATTCCATAAATATATTTGCTGGCTAAAATTTATATATACTGTATTCCTCGGGTATCTAATTAGACCCAAGAAGAAAATAGCCCTGCAAAGGATAGGCATTTTGTTCAAATAATTTTAAAAAATTGAGCTAAATAATGGCCATTTTATACTGCACACAATATAATTGTTCTTCTTGTATTGGGGAGCAGTTATAAATTATCTGGTATCCCATTCAGTCTTGTTGCCACGCTGAGTACCAAACAATTGTGAATGTAGTTACTGGGCACGTAAATTCACGGCTTTCTGACAGCTATACCGTTATTGCCGCTGCTAACTAACCTTCTGCATAAAAAATGCAATCCCTGGGAAAGAAGGAGCATTTATCTAAGTGCTGACATTGAAACATTCTGAATAACTCTTTGAATCATTTGTACTATTATGGGTAGAAAATGTAATTATTGTAATCAGCCTTGAGTCTGAGGCCATGTTGTTTTAAAAAAAAAAAAAAAAGGAGAGAGAGAGAGAGGGGGGAAACCAGATCTGAACAACGAAAATGAACCTTGATAATGGAGCAGCCTTGAATTCCACTTCATTTATCACACTAATGGATGTCAAGATGACCTCAATCAAACATTTTGTTTTCCAGTTTTAAGCAATGGAAAATGCTTGCTTTTTTTTTTTCTGGAAAAAAAAAAAAAAAGTTATTTAAATTGTTCCTAGTAATTACATTAGAATAGAAGGTCAAAGTCAATATGAAATAATACCCACCAACCTTTTGATGAGTCTAGTCCAGGCTTTTTACTGGCACAGTTCACATATCTCTATAATCCTACTGCAAGCTTTGTGCTTCTCCTTCCCTATCCCAATAGAAATCACATTTCTTGGTGTTTTTATTAGTTTTCATTTGGAGCGCCAGTAGTACTTCATCTAATATTTTTAAGTAAATGATAATGTGGTTTAAACACTACCTCGCTGATAGGATAGGATATAGCTGGGAAAAAAAAAACAAAACAGAGAAATCTAAATAAAAAGAAGTTTATGACAGCAGCACTTCATTAAAATGTCTTGATTCACCTAAGCCAATATCATGAAGAACATCACATGAGACCCGAGGTAGGTCCTGGGGAAAACATTGTGAACATGGGCCCTGTATCTAGATTTAGTATTTCAGTTCAGTTTTATCTCTGCGATGGACAAGAGCATCCAGATACCAGCACTTCTGCTCCCCATGACTGGGAAAACTGTTGGCTGGACCCAAATTTAGCCTGTGCCCAGAGCTGCCTCTGGTGGCTTGTCTTCTTCTGGGTCATACAACTTAGTTCTGGACATTGCGTGACAGTGTCTGTCCACTCCTCAGAAATGAGGTGACAAGCTGTCTTTTTATGTCACTGTGCAGGTATAGTCTCTAATCTGCACCAGTGTCACCTGTAACAGTCAAAAGAGATACATGATGGATGTATTTTGACTCATTTAATTTGGCATGCCAGCATTTCTGTGGATCCACAAAGTATCTTGAATCATCGAGGGCCTGTTTCACAGGTTTCCAAACATGACTGTGAGCTGTAGAACTACGAATTCCTTAGAAGCTACAAATGAATTATTTCATTGAACACTGGCAGTCTTATTAAAAAGAAGAAAAATAACATAAAAATCATCAGTCTGGGAAGAAAACCAAGGAGGAACTATCTGTGAGCATTCACCATCCTTGGACCCACCTGCAGCTGTGGCAGGTACAATATTGTCCCTCTTATAGCCTCTTCTGTCCACGGGGAATGAAGCAGGTGCTGAAGAGTTTTTAACAAGCCTCTGCAGGAGGTCCCGTTTTGTAACTTTTGACATATGGCAGTCTTGGTGCGTTTATGCAGTAGTCAGGGAAGGAAGATATATGCCCTAAAAGAAGACACTGTTGGAAGAGCCAGGTCTCAATTTTAAGCCACACTTTCTACAGCAGACTATGCAAATCCTGGCTTTGGACACAAGAAGTAGCCCTAAACCCAAGTGTATGCACCTAAGAGATCTGCATCCAGTGGTCAATGGCTCGATGTCCAGATGGAGACGGGTGACGAGCGGTGTCCCTCAGGGGTCCATTCTGGGACCAGTGCTGTTTCATATCTTCATCAATGATACAGACAGTGCACCCTCAGCAAGTTTGCAGATGACACCAAGCTGAATGGTGCAGTCGACACGCCTGAGGTATGGGATGCCATCCAAAGGGACCTGGACAAGTTGGAGAGGTGGGCCCATGTGAATCTCATGGGGTTCAACAAGGCCAAGTGCAAGGTCCTGCACCCGGGTTGGGGCAGTCCTCATAACCAATACAAGCTGGGGGATAATGTGACAGAGAGCAGCCCTGCCAAGAAGGACTTGGGGGCACTGGTGGATGAAAAGCTGGACAGGAGCCAACAGTGCGTGCTTGCAGCCCAGAAGGCCAATTGCATCCTGGGCTGCATTGAGAGAAGCACGGCCAGCAGATCAAGAGAGGTGATTCTCCCCTTCTACCCTGCTCTGGTGAGACCCCACCTGCAGTGCTGCGTCCAGTTCTGGAGCCCTCAATGATGACATGGACCTGTTGGAGCGGGTCCAGAGGAGGCCACGAAGATGATCAGGGGGCTGGAGCACCTCCCCTATGAGGACAGGCTGAGAGACATGGGGTTGTTCAGCCTGGAGAAGAGAAGGCTCCAGGGAGACCTTAGAGAGGCCTTCCAGTACCTAAGGAGGACCTACAGGAAAGGTGGGGAGGGCACTTAATGACAGGATGAGGGGCAATGTTTTTAAACTAGAAAGGGGTAGATTTAGATTGGATATTAGGAAGAAGTTCTTTACCATAAAGTTGGTAAAGCACTGGAACAGTTTGCCCAGAGAGGTGGTGGAGGCCCCATCCCTGGAGACATTCAAGATCAGGCTTGATGGCACTCTGGGCAACCTGCTCCAGCTAAAGACGTCCCTGCTCATTGCAGGGGGGCTGGACTAGATGACCTTTAAAGGTCCCTTCCAGCCCAATGCATTCTATGATTCTATGATAAATTGCATTTTTTCTGTTTTCTAATGCAAGATTATTTCTATCTTTTCTACTTTTAATGGGATAATGATGTTCTCTGTTGACATTTTCCACCACGGCTTGTAACATAAGAATATCTTGATTTTTAATTCTGGAACTTTAAAGATTGCTTACATTAGTGTCTTTGGACAGCACTTGTGAAAATGCCATGGTTTATTTAAGAGACAGCCTGCTTCTTAGGGAAAAGATACTATGCAGTAAATGTTTTGTAAGAAATCTGTAACAAACCTCCCACCCCAGTAATAGCATCATGCGACAGATTGCCACTGGCCCTTGCTCACTTAAGCGTGAACCTCTTGGAGCAGTCTGCGCCAAATAAACTTCTTTGAAATGGTCAGAAATCATCCATATGGTAAAATATCATCTCACCCCTCTTTAACAATAATTCAGTATTTAGAAAAATATTTTGCAAAAAAATGTGAACCATGTTGGTCCATGCAAGGGACTCTCCTGCAGGAAGGGCAGAGACCAGCTCACCCAAGTCCTCTGCTCTCCCCAGTTGGGCACAAAGTACTTACATGGCAGAAAAGAGCAGGAGCAAAGGGGTAAGATGACAGGAAAGATGCGCAATGCTTAAAAGGATGTATAAAGAGAGGCAGGGCACAGACCTCAGTGTCTTTCCTGGAAATAGTAGTGCACTGTGTAGTAACTTCAGGCTAGAAGATAGTCCAGTGAATCATAATAGGGGGAAAAAAAAAAAAGTGTGGATATTTTAAAGTTAAGCTTTTAAGAATAAATAAATCTGTAGACTGTGACATAAATCAGCTGCCTTTCCTCCTCCTGTCCTCCCCCACCCTCAAACGCTTGCTAAAGCGATTGGAAACATTTGGGTCTGAAAAAAAAAAAAAGGAAAGCTATAAGTGCTTTTTCTTTCTTTTTTTTGCCAAATCATGCAGAAGATGCTGGCAGCTGCAAAGATTCAATTATACACAATGCAAAAAATAATTTAAAAAAATAATGGCACTTGAAAAAAAATTGCCTCTCCAGAAATTGCGTGGAACAATAAATCTGTTAATTAGCTAATTAATATTCAATTGGGGTCAGTGGGCTTAATAGAACCTTTTTCTGAGACCCAAGAAATTTTCCAATCACAATGTTAAGTCTGCCCACTTTCATTATCATCTAAGCGCAGGCAGCCCTTATCTGGCTGCCAGGCGCCCAGGAACAATGCAGCACCATTATCATCTCGGCGCAGTGGGTGCGGGTACCACAGTCGGATGTTGCAGGCTGTGAAGTAAAAATGCTTGAGCATTTAGGGTAATTGATATATGGGTTCTGCTGTATTGTTTAGGGCTGTTTGTTTGCTCTACTGGTATTTAAGGCAGCGGAGCATCAGAAGATTGATTTTCATTGGTTGCCATTTTTTATTTTTTTTTTTAAACAAAATTGATGACAAGTTGTCAGAGCGGGACCCAGACCAATAGCATCCAGCAAGTCCTCCCCGTGGCACAAGGGCTGCTGTCGGCCAGGCGCGTGTGGAGGTGCCAGGGCAGCCCACTACCCGTGCCTTCCACCGGATCTCGTCCGGCAGAGACACCGCGGTAACGCTCGCCTCTGCGGGGAAGACATTTAAATCCACAGCACTATAAAAAAAGGACACATTTAAACCGGCACCATTACAAAAAAAGGACAAAATGCAAGATCCATGTTATTAATGGTGGTAGCTGCTTTTATTTGTTTTTCCATCAGATTGCCATTTTCTGCCATAAGACCTGCTACCTGTTTCTTCCCTTGATAGCAAAATATAGAAGAGGGGGTTGTTTGGTTTGGGTGTCCCCCCCCCGCTTCCTTCCAGGTTAAGAGAAAGCTGTAGATTACAGCTTTTGGAGTTCACGGGACTGAGTATCGTTGTTTATGGTATTCCACAACATTTCATAAAAGAGTTTGTGGCTGAAATTACATTCGCTGCTTAGCTGGTAGTAAATCCCCTGGGTTAGCTTAGAAAGGCCATCTAGGTCCAAGCGGTTTGACACAAACTCCTTAAATCACTGTCCCAGGCCCCTGATGTCTACCATACTCTTCTGATGATTAGGTTGTAAATGAAAAATACAGTTGGCTTTAACTCTACAGAATGGGGAGATGATCTACAGGATCGACCTGCTCCTCCACTTCTTCACTGAGCTTCATCTCCAGACACTTTTGCAAGTGACACCAAAGAGGGTAAAAGTTGCCTGAATACTTTGCAGTTGCCTCATTCAACTGTTAAAAGTTTATCCAAAAACTTCTCCATCAAGGAGCAATTCTGCTTTCCCTTGCTTTGCATGGCTCCCTCACTGGCCCTAGGTTTGTCTGGGAGATGATCTTGGAAAGCTGAAGAAGAGGGAAAGAGGTTTTTCACTAGAAACTTTGAGACTGGGAAACCCTTTTTCTTTTCCTTCTTCCCTTTCCCTTCTTCACAAAGGATCCTCTTTGTGGTATTTAGCAGAGAATATCATTACTTAAAAAGAAAAACTGAGAACTTTGCAAGTATTTCCCAGGTGACACCTGTTGGTTATTTGTGTGCTTGAAACTAGAGACTCCTGGTTACAGATGGCTTATTCCTGAATCTGCTGGAAAAGAATATATCAGGCAATTTCTTGCCAGCAAAGCTATAGGTTAAATTATTTGCAAGTGTTGGCCTTTCGTGGTGGCGGCTTCTCTGCCTGCTGCACCCTGAGGAAGTTTTCTCCTGGAGCTGTCAGGAAGACGTGGGTGCTTGTCGGACAGGGAGATGAGAAGGTGCTGTACATGGAGCCACTGGCAGCCCCTCCAAGCCATCAGGCAAGTACTTGTATTTTCACTTCAGCCTTGCTATGGTATTTTTAGGCAGCTTTTTCAGCCCCACTTCCCAGGGCTCACATACTTTATTTTAGATACACGTGCTGGGGAGCAGGAAAGATGTTTTTTTTTTTCTTTCTCCTTCAACTTTCTTGCAAGTCACTGGACTTTTATATTTATTTCCCTGGTAGCCTATGTGCAATTATTCTGATTAGATCCTGCTCGTCACCTCTCTGCTATAGCATGCGCATACCCTAAACCTTAAAAGGAAAATAAAAGCTGCTATTTCCTATTTTCTTAAATGAAAAGATGTTTCAAGTATTGGGAGACACTGAAAGAAATTCTGCAGTTTGAAGATACTTCAACTTAACTACTAATTGCAGAGGACCAGTGGGCGTAATTTTGGCACTATATTAGCTTTGCCACTCCATGAATAATTTGCATACAAAATGCTTTATTTTGGCAATCTATTAAAGAGCTATACAGTATTTGTGGCTTATCGCATTCACGCAGGAAGCAGGATCCTTGGCCATCTCGTTAAATTCTGTTGATGCATAACAATTTAAAGCATGGCACAAGCTGGTATGACATTTAAAGATGCCTTCACTTAATTATATTACACAAATATTGGGTTGTTTATCCTTGGGAATAAAGTCTTTTTGAAGTCAAAGTTGGCATGCGTATAAAGGAGTAAATTTTAACTGATCCCTCAAGTGGGCCTCCTAGCTGCAAATTGGGGTTCTTGCATTTTTTAAATTATTTGTGATAAGAAGCATTACACTTTGAATACAGCCACTGGAGTTTGTTTGGTACTCCCTCCCCCTTCTTCTCCTTTAACGGAAAACATGCTCTTTAGCAATAAATCGTCACATGAAACCGGAGGGGTAAGTGTAGGCTGGGGGAAGAAATGGGACAAACAGTGGCAGTCGTAACAGTTTGTGGCTGCAAAAAATCCTCACATTTGTCTTCAATGGGAGGAAAAAGTTTAACAGTATCTATAGGCTGTTTGCATAGAAGCAATGGGGAAATTAGGGTAAAAGAAAAATCGATGGGTTTTTTTAATTCCCAGAAGGATCATCAGCATGAAGCAAACACTTGACTTTGAATTTCTCTGTAGATAATAAATCAAAAGGCTGTAAATCTAAAATTCACATTGTTCACTTTAGTGGGGTGATCAAATTTTCTTCAATAGTAAAGATACTTTATATATATATATATATCACATACAGAAGCTGAAGGGAAAAAGACTGAGAATGGTCTGGGCAGAGGGGTCTCCAGTCCAGTAAAAGGCACATACGTGAAGATCCTCAATGAGGAAAATTAAACCATCCAATATTTGCCAGTGTGGGAAGAAACTGTGATCATTTTGCTCTGTAGATGATGTTAATAATAGACAATAGAACAAATTTTTGCTCACTGGACGGTCAAAGGGAAGATTCCTGTTGATAAAAACCCTGGATTGGAGCAGGAGCTTGTCTCCATTTTCTGCCTCACTTTGAGCAAAAAAAGGAGAGAAAAAAAAAAAAAAGGAAGAAAATAAATAAATAAAATAAAACCAAAAACAAAACCAAAAAAACCCAAAGTCAAACTAGGGAACAATCCTACCTAACCTTACTTGTAAATAAATGGGATGACCTCCAGGTATCACTTAGAGGGTCACTGCGCATCAAATGGCCTTCTGTCCCTTTCTAGACTTATTTTAGAAGCTAAATGTGGTGGCTTGAAATGACTTTGTTTGTTGGGTTTGCTAATCAGAAACATTCGTCTGGCCAATTCTTGCATAATGTAGGAAAAATATATGGTATTTCACTCTCACCAAAAACAGCCATACAGAAGACAGCTTAGAGTGCCTGTCTGTGAAGTTATAACTACTATTTTTCTCCATTGGTTTAGCAGACATACTTGCTGTCATAGAAAAATCAACTTTATATCCCATTCCTTAGTATACTCATTCAGCCGCTTAGAGGGTGTCCTGGTTTGTCTGGGACAGAATCCCAGCCCAGCCATGCTGGGCAGGCCATCAGCAGTTTGGAGTCAGGCAGGGCAGGTGGCCTGAGTGAGCTACAGGGGCAGCCCACACCATAATGTCGTGTTCCCCCCTGTAAAGGGGGAAGATTGGCTGAGGAGAGGGGGTTCCTGCTGGGGTTCCTCCTCTGGCTTCTCTTGAGGACCGCTCTCTGGTTGATTGTGATGACTGGATATTCATTTGGCTGAGTATAACCTGTACATCTCTGTTGGTATTGGTGGTGTTTCATCAAATCTGTTTCTCTTCTACCCATGGGTCTGCTCTCCTTTTTCCTGATTCCCCTCCCTGGCTGGCGAGGGGTTGTTGGGTGACTGAGCAACTGTTACAGTTTAGCCCCAGGTATAGGCTAAATGTAGACAGACAGTTTTTAAAAAACTGGTGTATATATATTAATTTTAATTCTGTAGTTTCTCTTAGTCAGCCGCTGTTCTGCCAGCTGCAGCTCTGAGCTGTGGTTCACCCAGGAACTTCTTTACCCCTAAAGATAAAAGTGTCAAAAAACTGAAAAGAAGGGCTGGTCCTGGGATGGTGGCCTCATCTCCTCCTTTTTAGTACTTTGCAAAGCTGTATTGCTGTGAATAAGTATCCAAAAAAATCCAGGCCAGTGGGAATTAGCACTGCTGCACCAGAGGCAGAGCTTTTCACTTCACTCAAGGAAAAATTTGGGTCTTCAATTTACTTTTGGCTTTGTTGTGTGTCCCTCCTATAATTAATTAACTAATTGGCTGATATGAAGTAATTTTATATATCATGAACTATTGATAAAAATCAGTGTTAAGTATATTAGCAATTAGGAAACTAAGAGGATGTTAGGAACCCTTATGTCCAATTAAGTACTATGATTTAAATTACCATCCTCCCATTATCCTCCATTTCGATCTATAAACTGTCCCTTATTGATGATGGGCATGTATAGATGCACTCCTGGAGAAGCTACACCACATCTTGGACTATCTGCCGTGCAGCAGGATGGATCTGTGCACAGGCACTATGTCCCAAGCCCCAGCCAGCCGGTCAGCCAGACGGAGGCACCTGAATGTCTTCAAACAGACAAGCCTCCTTAGCCTAAATCCCATGGATTCTGGTAAGAATTAAGAGCCTCGGCTTTGTCCTTAGATCACTGCAGCTTTGTGAGTGCTGGCACATGCTGGTGCCCACGGCCAAAAACATGGGGACATGCTCCTGAAATTGGTAGACATGGCGCAGGTCTGAGTCCTACCAGTGTCCTCGAGTGGTATGGGCCCACCGAAAGCCAGGGTGGGGCTGCCCTGGGGTGCTCTGTAAATTAGCTAGGTGCATCAATAGCTTTTAAAATCTGTCCTTCAGGCTTTGGTCCTCAAAGTGTTGTGGCACCTGCCTTTAACTGGTACTCCAATGACTGGGGCATGGGTGCGCAGCTCCCAAGAGTGTAATTTTTTTATCAGGAGTTGGCCGTTACCTAACTTTAAGGATCTGCACCAAAGGACTGGCTCAAGTTACTGTCTGAAATTATGTATTTTCAACCACTCATCTGCCCTATAAACTATCAGAGGACTAATCTGTTACTAAAAGGAAAAGGTAATAATTTTTAGTTCCTTAAGCAAGAAAAAAAAAAGTTCTGCACAGAAATATTCTTAAGTATCAGAGAGGAAAAGTCTGCTTTAAGCTGTGCTTCGTAGCAATGTAGTGAGGTCTCCTCCTACAACTACTTCTGACACAAATTAAGCAGCATTCATCTCTACACTGGTAAACAGCATATTCTTTACTGTTTCTACCAAGTGCAGCCCTAATATTTATCTTACACTTTCTATTCGTTGTGAGATTTGGTTGAACAAATTTTAGCTTCATAATAAACATCTCTCAGAGTTAATGGACCAGCAGAGAGGCTGCTGAGCTCCAAGCTGCACCAGCAATGCCAGCGACTCCCAGGGAATTACTTGCAGGTGCAGGTACTTGGCAATGCCTGGGGCTTGCCAAATGCAGGCGGTAATGACTGGCATAAAAAGTTTGGCCAGTGTGTTAGATGAACTGGGCACGCTGCAACATCCAGGCTCGCAGATCTCCTGCGCCCAGTTCAGCAGCGCTTCCACCAGATATCTGTCTACAATCAGGACAACCGTCTCATCACTGTAGTCATAACACCCTTGAAAGCAGGCTGCTGCACAGCCTAAGGACATAATGGGAACGTACGGAAAACCTGCAGTATCAGCTCATACTCACTAGTAACTCTTTATTTTTCCCTTCCTTTTCTTTTTCTTTTTCTTTTTTCTTTTAATCGCAATGTAAAATTGAGAGCACTGATTTTTGCTTCCACATCAGTTTTTAGTCGTAAGAAGTTAGGAAACACAAGATGTACACACTGTAGTTATTTGTCACCAATGTGTGAGCCCACCACGCCAGCCCTGACAGCCATACCTAGCCGAAAGGTAGGCGCCCGGCCTTTTCAGTCGTGTAAGGCACAGCCATGCCACGGTCCTCGCGGGATGAGCGAGCTGCCTTTTCTCTATGCGTTTTTCAAAGTGTAACTACGTACATGAACAGAACCAAAAGCTTGAGAGTGGCCGGGACCAGAGCTGAAGGGAGCAGGTAGGACAGGCACGAGGTGCTGAGTGGGGGGACAAGCATAGCGTGACTGCTAGACCACAGAGCTGGTCTGGTCTGGTGCTCTTCAGGGGCTTTTTAATTTCAGTGGATGATGCCTGATTTGCAGGTAGAATTTGGGCCTTTGGGCTAATTTTACTTAATCTTACAAGATCTCCTGAGAGATTTTTAATGGGAACTCTGTATTAACTTTCCCTACAGCTGCACATCCAAAGATTATTTAAACTTGAATGTCTTCTCAGCCTTTATCATTGAAAATCACAAGCTATCGTTTCTCCCCTTTTCATCAAGCCCTCGATTCTTCCTTCATCCCTATGCTGTTGCAGCTGCAGTGTCTCTCTGAGGCTGTCTCCCCCTCTTATGGTTTCTGAGAGTGGAACTTTCCACAGCAAGATTTACTTGTGTCATTCTTCCTTTTCTCATTTGTGGGAATGATCTACCAGCAGTAGCAATAGTGTTGTGCCCAGAGGCCTCAACCAAGCTCTAAACATATAAAATGGGGACCACAGCTGAAGTCCTAGTAACAACTGCAGGAGCCCAACCAAGCAGAAAAAAAAGGCACAGAGAGGTTGAAGGACTTAAGACACATGGAAAGTAAGTAACTGCCCCAGAAATAACAAGTCCCTGTGACTTCAGTTAATGTTCTGCTCTTTGATCTGTCTGTCTTCTGGTGACTAGTCCTACCTGGTGCTGCAGAGGGATGGATGTGCTGTACAGAGTTGGGATGTTCATGCATTTCTTGCACAAGAAGAACAGCACTTGAATCACACCCCAGAGCAAGCTGCACTTGAGTTTCTGTGGGAGGTGCACATGCCTTCAAAGGTGTAGGGCTTCACTTCTGAAAATTACCTTGGTGGTAATGGATGACTACAAACATCCTATCAGTCTTGTTCCTCTAGTTTGCTTCCAGAGCCATCATTTTTGGGAGGAGGGTTCCTCCAGGATCTGGTTGGAGTTTTATTGTCTCTGCATTTGTGTGCTGTCAGGTATGTGCATGAGAAGTGTTTTACCCGATATTCAGCTGTTTCTCACGTATGACAGAAACCTGCTCTGCTCTTTTTTTCTAGTTCTGATGCCTCACGCTCCACACATACCTGGCCTGTTTAGTTATTGCACTGAAACATGCTCCAGTACTAGCTCGTTGTTCACATCTAGAGTAACATCTCTGAACAATATGGTCCGCAACACCTGTGCTGGCATTGCTTGCATTAAATGACAGCTTTTCATACAAGTGCAGAATTAAATCCTGAGTGGATATAAAACAAGGAGGCTGTACTGACTTGCAGGTTTCAAGCCCTGCTTAGCTGTCTTCTTACCCACCAGCACAGTCATATGATGGACTTCACGAGGCTGGTCGGAACGCTGCTTAGTCAGAAATCAGTATGGTTTATATTTTTCTTTTTCCTAACGTGACGAGTATCAGTCATAGGACCTGAGCTCCTTTTTGATTAGCTCTTAGTGTTGACCTGTCCTACTCATCCAATGCACAGTTTAATACGTGGAATGTTATATTTGAAAAGAAATTATTTAAATACCTCATTTTTGTGTTTTGTCATAAAGTCTATACAATAAATTGAAAGGTATAAACAATGGGGAGATTCTCTGCAACACACATTAATTTCCTGATGTTTTTATCACGTTCATAATGCAAAGTACCATTACCAGTTACTTCACCATCATCATTAACCCTGAGAATTAAACGTAACTGGTGTATAAAATGTTACTATGCAATGGCTGCGTTTCCTTCTCGTATCTTAGTTATCTCCGTTACCACAAATGCTACACTCCCTTCTACCAGCACCCACCAGTGGAATGCGTGTTAAGCATTTTGACATGTTCCTGCGTAGTATGGGACAGGGTTTAGCACCATCTAGGAGGGATGCAAATGATATGATGTGCATGCTCGTAAGGCTGTAAAGAGCATTGGGGTGCTGCTGCTGCTGCTGTTACAACAAATGAGGTTGCTGTTGACATGGCTTTCCATGAATTCCTATGACTTGCAAAAGATGATGTTGACCAGCCAATTATGTTATATTACTGTTGACTATGAAACAAGGATCTAATCTGAATCTCATTGACACTAATGAACATTTTTACACTGACTTCAAAAGGTGCTGTTGGATCAAGCAGCAAATTGTTTTCCTCCTGGGTATTTAAATTTTGATTGTGTCCCACAAAACTAAATATCTCAGGTCTAATGAGCAGTGCGTAACTCTTGCCTCATTACAAGGAAAACGCAGAGGCTAACACTGATGAAACAAGGTGGATCTTTCCTTCCACCAGCTATTTGACAGTTGTGACAAATTGTGTTCTGCCATGAGTTCCTACTAGAGACTCAGTTGTTGGTACGGAGGGCAGGGTCAGCGGTATAAACTTTCAGAGCTTCAAAAAAAAAACCCAACCACAAGGTGTTTCTATAAAGCACATATTTCTGGCCTACTTGAATCCAGCTGTGTGACTTTCAGGTCAGGAAGAGGAATTACAATACAATCTTCTCTAACTTTTGATTCTCCACAAAAGGTCTTAACAAAATTGGATGAGTTTTATATGAATACGTTAGCAGGGTGTAGAATAACTCTTTGCTTGCCTTCTTCTCACTGAACTGGTAGGTAGCCTTTCTAGTGTGAATAGAGCCCTTTTTTGTAATGAAAGACTTATGAAAATATAAGAAATGAATGGAAAGAGAAGAACAGTAAGTTCTGCATCTTTTCATTGATCTGTTATTTTTAGTAAATCACATGTAATCATAACACAAAATCCTTGAAATATGACGTGACAAAAATAATCAGAGATCAAGCTCAACCTGAAAATTAAAGGCATCAGTTCACACAGCTCATGAAAGCAAGAATATATTTTAGACAGTCTAGTTAGCATATTGCAATCTGTTTAGCACTGTTGTTAGCATACCACTGCATCTGGTGCAGTGCTGTGTTCCTTATTAATTTTCAATACGTTTTTTCGCCTGCTTTATTCTTCAGATCTGCCGGGTGCTGCCAGATGTGCTATGCCATTTCCTCGAATTGAATCCAGCGTTTACCGTCTACTTGCCTGCTACTGCAACTCTTGCAACACCTGCGCTCACCCCAGGTAGGGGCATAGGAGATGGGTGTTAGGAGGGCAGTTCAACATCCAGTGTGAACAGGTGAAGCAAAAATTAATTATAGCACATACTGTATGTGATAGAAATGAGTTACTGCCTAATTATGTCTCCTGTTTCCATTCAAATGAATTAATGTTTGTTGTGAGCCCTTGGGAAACCAGACACACTTTAAAGTTGTAATGAGTGCTATCATTATTGCTTTTGACAGTCATTGAAGTATAATTATCTGATCATTCATTTAAAAAAAAAAAATCAAAACTTGTTATATATGAGTTCTGAGCTGGCAAATTACAGAACAGTCACTTTAGGAGCTCAACCACTCAGCTATTTTCTGTAGTGGCACTGCCATCTCCTGGAAAAACAGAAGCTGTGCTTCCGAATTTTTCACCTTGAGATGAAAGAACTTCCAAGAGCAAGAGGTTAAGTACAAAAGCCAACAACCTCTTAAATTTAAGGGGTTAGGAGTTCCTGAGATACCTGGTTTCAATTTTAGAAATGGCTTCACGGCTCTGTTATCAAAGGATTTCCCTGAGGAAAAAGAATGGATGCAATGTTTGGAGTGTGGTGGGCTACTCTAAAAGGAGATGGTGAGAACAGCTAGGTGCTCCAGTGGTTTGGTGTTTCTTTACAAAACATAAGTTCCCTAAACACATCACAAATTGCCCACCAAGAAATGGTGCAGCATTACTTTACTTAATGCCCCCAGCAGCCAGAAACTTTCAGATGATGGGATTTTAGCAGGAAAGAGGTTTGTATTACAGTTTTCATCTGAAAGGAGATGGTATTGTATTTTTTTGTCTGCTTTCTTGGCCTTTCCTGAGCCATCCTGTGATAATTAGCATTGATCATCCTACCAACTTCCTAACAGTGTTCTGGCTGCCACTGGAGGATTTCCCCCAACTCCAAACACACTTCCTGTGTCTCCAGGTGCTACGTTAGTTTTGTTACTCAGATTTTATGTTTGTCCATATTCCTGGTTGCCCTCTGCCCCAATGCTAGCTTTTCCATCAATTAGCTGGGACCTCTGGCTGCTATGTATGACCTTCAGCCTCAAGAGGAACTGTAGTAAGAGCCTCTCACACTCTTCCCGGGCTCAGCTTCTCAGACTGGGTCTAAGACCAGCTGGAGGATCGGGCTATGGCTCTGCCTGCACCCATGTCTCCTGTGGGGCTGCCCTTCCTCAGGACAGACACCTGAAGCATGTAGCCGCTCAGTGGTGTTTTCTCGAGCAGGGCTGAAATCTTCCTCCAGGCCCGGCTACTCCACACGTGCCTCTCCTGTTTGCACACTGACAGGGCTAAGGGCGGGCTGCTCTTGTTTCAGCGACACAGTTTGTCACTGTTACAGTTATCAGGTAGCCTGTGAGACTATGCATATTACACCCCAACCCATCCCCCAAATTAGAACACAGTCTAACTACTTTCAAATTTACTAGGCCTTGTTTTCAGGGTATTTTCATATTTCCAGTCAAAACAAAGTGTTATGTAGTTTTGTGGTGTTGGTTTTTTTTTTTTTTTTCCTCTCACAATTACTGTCTCTCTGCTGAGGAGAAGCTGCGTCTGAACTATCTGCACTTTATTATCCACCCTCTGTGGTAATGGTGACTCATTACTCCCACACCTGCCTCAGCTGGTCCCATTCCCATCTCCGCAGTGCTGGAATACGGGTACGTTGGCTGCTCAGTCAGCAAGCTGCACGCAGCTCCAGCTGAACGGTTCCCCCTCCCACCACGCTCCGTATGCTGCAGGAATGCTGGCCTCACAGACCTCCAAAAATTGCACAGCCTTTCACTAATACTTTGGATTCAGATTTTTTTTTTCTGCCTATGATGCATGCAAGATATCAAAGCTGCTGCAAAGGGTGTTGCTAGGACTCAATTGCCCAGACTGTTCATTTCTGACTGTGCATAGTGTCAAATTGCTCTCTGAAATAATCCTGTGGAGAGTAGGATTGTGGAAAGTGGTACCCACTTCCCTGACTGTGGTCAAAGCAAAAGTCACATCTGGTCTGCTGAGGATTTTCCTTTTATTATAAACACCTAATCTCCTCTGCAAGATTTTTATATTACACCTTGTAATAGATTTGCTAAAATTTTTGTAACTTCAGACTGTACTTCTTTCTTAAAATTATGAAATAGCATCAGGATTTTATTTTATTTTAAATAAATTCAGTATAACCAGTTGATACTGGTACCAATACTTATGAGGATTTTTTTCCCAACCTATAAGAACTCTTTAGAGTTTCAAGTTTTCTCTTAGACAAGAAAACTTTTCCTGTGGTGTTGTAGGACATGTACCCGCCAAGTTGGTTACTTGACAGTCTCTTCCTGCAACTGTACCACTGAAGGATGAGGAACATTTGCATGTCTGCAAAGAGAAGGGAGACAACAGACTTTTTTCCCCTCCCTGAGCACACTTACTCCCTTCAGCCGCCAATGCTTTTCTCTTGTGCTCACAGCAATGTTTGATATTAGTTTCCCAGTAAGCCCATCTGGAGAGAACATCAGCAATGCAGAGTTTTTACACAAGACAGACTGCAAAGCCAAATCGCTTCTTTTTCTAAGAATTCAGATGGGCATCTGCCAAGATTCCTCAGTCACGAGCTACTGCAAGAAGCATAGTTTGAACTGGCCTCATAAACTGGGACAGAAATTCCTATGACACTCCAAAAATTTATTTCAGAAGAACTCAGATTTTTCTAGCAAGCCATTATCCTCTCAGCTCCTCTGCATTGAGCAGTGAATAGTGGCTCCAATACAAAAACAGTAACTCGAAGGTTCTTCAGCTCTGAAAATATGGCAGCTTGCACTGCTGACCATTACAGCACTCCCTTTTGTCCCCTCCCACAACATTTCTGAAGCACTGCCAAACCTACAAACACATTTTCTGCAATAGCAACAGAACCTCACCACATTCACATTTCTGTGGATCTCAGGCACAGGACCACTTGCTGACTAATGCACTGGTTTTCTGCCAGTAAAAGTGACCCCACTGAAGGGGTCAGTGTTGCCTCCATGTTCAATTTCAAGCTGGAAGCTTTAAACTTAGCAAAGGCTACCAGGTGACCTCATTATTTCTTGATAAAATGGTTCATCTTATACAAAGATACCACTTTGTTAAAACAAACGGCTGGGAAATCACACGCTTTTCAGTATCCTCAGCATTAGACTTTTTCATACGGCAAATGTTTTTAATAAGCTGAAAGCTACAGTTCGAGACTGCCAGTAGTTCTCAAATGAAGCTTGAGGCTTTCTTTGGTACTTCTGATGCTGTTTTGAACTTACACACTCATCTCATGATCAAGTTTTCCCAGTACCTGTTTTTAATTGAAATGCTTCATCAATGCTAATTTCACTACAAAATTAATGATTTTTTTCTCAATACATAAATGGCTTTCTTAGAAGCCTCTTTTCTATCCTATGTATAATGTACAGGTTGGTGCTAAAACAGTGCTTCAATTACATCATCTTCATCCTCTTTTTCCTCAGCTCCTCTGCAGTCACTGCTACTTCACATCACGCTCAGCAGAACTAGATAGATGTTTATTCACTCTGACCCAAAAAGTAACACAGTAATACAGCCCGTTCTTTGTTCATTAGCCGATGATATGCTGGAGGAGGCTACAAGAGGGCTGAGCTCAGCAGGAACTCTCTGGGTGCAAAAAATAGCTGCCTACGGAAACTGTAAGGCTGGTGCTTCTGCTCTGTCAGCTCAGACAGACCCCCCAGGCACAGCAGTTGGGCAGATGTGAGGCACAGAAAGCATTTCCAGAGACTTGGGCACAGATTTTCTGCTGGACACTGCCACAGTCATCCTGCAAGTGGGTCTCGCTGTAGTGGACACAGTGCTGCAGGGCTGAAACCCAAAAGGCTCTTCTGGCAATTGCATCATTCCTCAAACTGACACTGATTATCAGTTCAGTACAGGTACCTCAAAAAACAGCGGGGCCTCTCTGCCCTAGGTGATGATTTGGCCCAGCATACACAATCTTTCTTTTTTTTTTTTTTTTTTTAGCAAACACTGTGTAGATGTAGATTATCATCCTTCTTCGTAAACAATGACTAGCTCCTCTATGAAACCTCTCCCTTTGCCTTTAAGTCATGTGAAAACACACCAGCCTATGAGGGACACACTGGCTGGCAAGCTCAGCCTACAAAACAGTTGGCTGGTTTTCTTAGCAGCTCTTTCTCTCTTGCCTGGCTTCCAGTAATGCCTTTTGCTAGAAGCAAAGACCCTGAAAGATGCAGCAGACCTGCTGCCAGATACTTCGACCTGAAGCTGTGTTCTCCAGGTCACGGTGTTAGTTGTGCTCGAGTTAGTTCAGCCTGACGGCTGGATCAAGCCATATGTGAAGGGCTCGCACCAATCCAATGACTACGTGTTTTTGCTGCCAGTGCCATCTCTGTAACATCACCAGAGATGGGTCAGTTATATTTGCTCACAGGAATTGTCTTTTCTGTTTGTTTTCCCAGATTTTCATTTGCTGAGCTCATCAGGGAAGCTCTTCCCCAATTTTGATGTTTCACAATGACAGTTCAAAATGGCCCCTGTTACCAGGGAATTTCCATTTTCGTTTCTTTCTCCAGGTAATTTTTTTTTTCCTCATTTCCTTCAACCCTGCTTTTAGCTGGGTTTCTGAATCTTCAGAGATGCAGAAATCAAAACTTTATGAACCTCACCTGGCTTCTAATGCTGGTATTCTCTTTTGCACTTGCTGAGTGAATTGATGCTCCCCACAGACAGTTTGTGTTGCTTCTCAGTTGGTGGCATTCATCTGACTCGATGTTCACATCTACGGGGGGCTCATCAACCTCTGGGCAAGGCACCCCCTGCACCCTTTATTGGCAAGGAACGAAAATATAGTGTAATCTGTCACATCTGAAAGTAGACCTGCACCTATGATCAGGTGAACTGTACCTTAAAAGTACTGATTTCTCACTGATCAATACAAACATGTCTCTGACATAAATGTGTATGTCACAATATCGGAAGCTAGTGGCATGAGTCCACTTTTCCAGTCTCATTCTTACATAACCCCAGCATTTCCTTGGCTCCCCACAGTAAAGGATACTCCCTACAGCTGGCAATGTGGACTCAAAATAATTGTCACCTTTTGAACAGCAACAGTCCTGCCAGTCACACTGTGCAAGGAACGTGCCTTTAGAGAGCACACTGGAAATGTTGATCCCAATTATACACCCAGGAGATAACCCAAATTATCTCTGTACTAGAGTTCTGTTGACTTCAGTGAGAATTTACAGGTACCCCAAGCATGCTGGGGTCCATCCAGGTGCACCTCCTGAAGACAGCAGAGCTCATGATACATGTGACTGTCCTACAGCCACCAAAAGAGGCAGGCTTTGTGAGGATGGCACCTCCTCCCATACAGCATCTTCTCTGAGGGAGGCTTTGCATCGTAGTCAACACAATAAACACTCCCTAAATTATCTGTACCTGAGCCACAATGAAATCGATTCAGGATGAAGAACTTTTATTTCTAGGTAAAGTGAAAGTTTTGCCTTGTAATGGATAAAATTATAGTTTAACTGGCCCTAAAGGTGGCTGGCATGTAGTAAAGAGGCCATGTTCTCTGGTTCCTACTGTACTAAATGCATCCTCTAGCTGAAAGAAAACAGTGATTATCAGAAAGTCGATTGTCATTCTGCCTCTTTAGAAAAATTCCCATTAAAGATAAAGCCAATTTTAATTAGATTAAGTATCCAATTACTGTAATTACATTTTTAAAAAATTCACATCATGAGGATGACCCTTTTAAAAAGGGTTACAAGAATAATTAGTGTATTCATATTAACCAAAATGTATTGGATAATATTTATACCCAGAAGGCAAAGTACATTACACATATTTCACCTTTGGGGAAAGCTTGCAAATGTTTTGGCAGTGGTATGAATATTTATAGGGAAGAGCGTGCTTTAGCAAGATTATATGAGAAAGCATTTATATGCTCACAAATTTTTACCCAAGGGTAAAGTATACATAAAATATAGTGCAGAGATTATGGATATGCAAAGTACGATTTAAGCAGGGAATTTATATCAGTTTGTTTAATTAATTGGAGCAGAATACTACTTCCCTTATTTTTTTTTTTTTATTTTTTTGTGACAGAAGGGCCCAAAGAATTCAAGTCTGAGCTTACTTTCTGTTGATCAATGACAGCAAGAAAGATGCAAGGAAAGGGTCTTCCCTCTGCAAGGCAGCACCTTGTCCGTAGGTTAAACCATCCCCTGATCACGTGTTCCTGATCACCCTGTGTAAGCAATCCCATCTGTTACCTGGTGTCACCTTATCAACTCACCACGGAGCTGAAAAACACGCAGGCAGCCTCTAGTTAACACTGCTCATTTAGGGGCAAAGCCTCCAGTTCTCAGTGTGGGGAAGACTTGAAGATACACCACAGGTTTGCTCATGCACAGGTGACAAGACACCACACCCTTGTTCCAGGCTACCCACAGAAGGCACAGAGGGTGTGACCCACTTTTACTGCTTACGTACCCCACTGGCTCAGTGTGCGGCAAGGACAGCGGCTGTGTGAGCTCTTGGGCTGCGCACAAAATCCTCGCTGCAGGCTAGCGAGCACAGCATACCACAGAGGTCTGCACAGCCAATGCTGCTGGTGCAGCCTGACCACTGATTTTTGTCTGCTCTGCAGCTAATCAATAGATTTGGGAATTATCCAGGCGTTACATTCTTCCTCAGAAAAAAGCTCTCAGGCTTCCTACTGGTGTTTGCACTTACCTAATACTGTAGCATCTGGCCCTTTACTACTAAGATACTCTGCAATGAGAAGTATGCTTGCAGCACGCACAGACACCTTCCCAAGTCAGGTGAGAGGAGCTGTGATAGCACAGCTTTTGGCAAGACTCATTAATGTTTATAAATACGTAAAGGGCGAGTGTCAGGAGGATGGAGCCGGGCTCTTCTCGGTGATGGCCAGTGACAGGACAGGGGGCAACGGGTGCAAGCTGGAGCACAGGAGGTTCCACATGAACATAAGGAAGAACTTTTTCACTGTGAGGGTGACAGAGCACTGGAACAGGCTGCCCAGGGAGGGTGTGGAGTCTCCTTCTCTGGAGACATTCAAAACCCGCCTGGACACGTTCCTGTGTGACTTGCTCTAGGTGGTCCTGCTCGGGCAGGGGGGGGTTGGACTGGATGATCTTTCGAGGTCCCTTCCAACCCCTAACATTCTGTGATTCTGTGATATGAGGAAGCTCTTGAGTCATTTGTTAGTTTGATTAAGTTAAGAAATTTGTTCCTAATTTACATTTATATCAAAGACTGTTCATTTTTATAGCAATTTATATGTGGCCAGTCAAGAATGAGCGGACAAAAACCAGACAGGTTTACAATGATTCATTCAAGTTCTTCCACATTAATTTTCTCTTCACTGAATTATCAACAATCGTACTCAAGCGTTCATGCCCTTCCTGGTTTTCAGAATTGTTGAATATTGTTTTACATAATCTGTAGTTTGGTATTCATTAAGCCATAGACTGTGGCTCATGCAGATCTTTACCTACACAAGCGAAAAAGGTTCTAGCTTCTGAAGATAACCCTTGCCTTACGATAGGAAAAAAGTTACAATAAGTTGCAAATATTTGTGCAAATAGATGGTTGCTTCGATGCTGATATTGCCAGCATGGATAGTAGTATGAACGTGTACAATTTCCACAACTCACACTGTCATTTCCTGGGTTTTGAGCTTTTTTCCAAAATAAAGTAGCCCAAGAACAGCCCTACGAGAAAAGTGTAATAACAAGGAAAAAAAAGTCTGATTCATACTGAATAAATTGTCTGTGAAAACTCTTTCAACATTTGTCCCACAATAAGGAGAAACTGGGAATGTTGGTAACCACGGGATAGCGGAGAGGCAGCTAAGTGGGAGCACATCAGGGTTAAATAAAAAGGAAAAAACCCCCCAAATTAATTTCTAGCATTCCTTTCCAGAAGTTCAAAACAAATAATTTGTTGGAGATTGTTGATGATACCTGCTGAATATCTATTATACTACCTGGAAGGTATTTTGCTATTAAGTGCTGTTTCTGAACACTATAAAAGCTGTACTTACATCAGTTTGGAAACATAAATCAAACAAGATCCTTATGAATACTAGCACTTATGAGGACATCGTTCAGAGAAAACATCTCTTTCTACGTGATGGCAAACACAATTCAAAGCAATCTAAACACAGCAAAATCCACTTCACGAGGCTGACCTTTTTGAGGCCCACGTGAGCAATCAGTGTGTTCATGGTACTCAGACTGTGGTCTGAAAAACACGTATTCAGATCAGAATACATTTATGGTACTTTCCCTTTCCAGAAGGTAAAATAATCTAAAACATCCCCTTGATCTCCTTCGTTAGGATGCCGTTTTCAACGGTGGTTTTGTACGATTAGAAGCGGGTTCTACAGCAAGCTGAATCAGAATGATTTCACCTTTGACTTCCACAGACAAAGGAACAGGCCTGTGCTTTTTGTGAAGCCAAAGATTCATACTCTAGGCTTCCCCTGCAGCAGTTCTATATTTGGCTGTAGAAGGAAAATGGGTTTATCAAATCTTCCTTTTCTTGAAACATAACTTTTGATGACTGAAAACTTCACAAAGAGTCATTACATCTATGCAGTCTCTACGTGTAATCCCAATATCAAATTCCTTGCTTTGGCTTTGAGCTGCCGTAGGCTGCTTGTGTGGCCACGGACCAAGTGCCATGCCGGCATCAGAAAGCTGGTGATCGCACGTGAAATACTAGTTGTAGAACATCGGTCTCCCCATTCCTCCTTGGCTTTGAATGGTGTGGGGAAAAATACTGAGAACAATGCCAGAAGCATTTATTTATTTCTTTCTTCCAGTGACCTTCTTAGGAACAAGGTAAGAGTGGCAAGGTAAAAGTGGCTTCTTCATCCACACCTGATCACCAAGGAAGCCCCCAAGTATCAGTGTTTTGAACCAACTGCCTTGATGACACCCATGGCACTTATAATGGTGAAACTGTCCTTTGACAGCTGCAGCTAACGCCTAAATGGTGGTGCTGCTCCCCCAGTTGCTGTTTGTCCTTCCTGCACATCCCAAGAGCTACAATGGAAAGAGAAATAGTCCCCAGGAGTGCTGAGCCAGGCCAGTGGTGTTCTCCCTGTGCCCATGGAAGGTTGTTTTGCTTTTGGCTTTAGGAATGATGCTCTGGGGAACTTCAGCATCATCAGACACTGAGGATGATTGTCCTAAGCAACTGCAAAACATCATCACTGTACTATGCCAAAAAAGCTTTTTCTCCTCAATGAAGAGACAAAAGCTGCTGATAATGGTAGCACGTCATTGCCAGAGAACAATGTATTTTTCATGGCAGGTTGAGTGAACTTTTTGTTGTTAGTGGACTTAGGACTCATTTCTGATCAAGGCGATGCTTCCTGCGGTGCCCCTACCTGCTGACTTTGCCACTGCAGGCATCAAGAGCTGCTGGCAAGTTTAGGAAAGAGTCCTAGTCACCGAACAGACAGTTCCCACAATTCTTACCTCCTGGAGCAGTGTGGAGAGCCCCAGAAGTCCTACCATGAGGTGCCTGAGAACTGGTGAATGAGTGATGGGTGAAGGAGCCGTGTAAGGAGACAGTCGAGCCAGGATAGCCCAGTAGCGGTTGGTGGGACCTGACCAAGGGCTGCCATCTCCCTAGGGTTGAGGCGCTCCGTAAGAACAATTTCTGGAATTGTCCTCCCAGTTCAGAGGGTATCTCTTTTGTAGTCGTTTAAGAGTCTGTGGTATTCTGCTGCCGTAGTGGTCTGCAGCGTTAGTCAAAGCAATTCTGCTCTCAGCTCAAGTCTAATTAAGGGTAGCTCTTGCGTAAAGTGAGTTAAATTCAGTAGTCACAGCCCAGACCCCATGGAAAATAGTCTAATTCAACTACAGTAATATGGTGTAATATAAATATAATGGAAATACAAAACCATATAATTAAATTTGACACGACTGGCAGTTTTTTGCTTCAGTTGGTGAAAATGAATGGGTACAAACAACGAACTTCCCTCTTTACTTCGATCTTTTATTGTTCATATACTAGGAAGGTGGTTTCAGGATGACTTTGCATAGCAGCAACCTAAACGAATGCATTGACAATATGCAAATTTTAAGCTCTTTTGAAAATACATGCACATTTATGATTTTTAAATTTCTTAAGATAGTTGCAGTAAACTGAATTCATTTTAAATATGGTCTGGATTTTTCTACATCTGTCCTGTGTGCTCAAAGGAGAACAATTCCATGTGGTGAGCCCACGTGAGCCATGGCCTCAACCAACTGTTTCAGCCAAAACGCTTTCCTGCCCCTGCAAGTCCGACTGCCCTCACAACACCAGTCCTACCACAGGCCGTGCCCTGGCCCCTTCCCAGGCCGGGGAGAGCACCGGTAACCACACTGCTGGTGCCGACACCTGCTCACAGCATGGCAGGACGCCACAGAGCTTTCGGTGCCCAGGCCCACCTGCTCCATCCTGCCGTCACTGCCACCAGCAGAGACCAGTCGTGACACCACTGAAACCCTTCACAGGGGACAAAAAAGGGGCAATGTCTCCTCTTTTTTTTTTTCTTTTCCCCCAACAAGTTTGCAGCGCCTCAGTCAAGGCGGGGCAGAGTCTGGAAAACACTTATGGCAGGACTGGAAAGAGCGGATGCAAACGCGCCCTCCTGCCCCACGTTTTTAAGGGCCAGGGCCGTCTCCGTAAGGACCCAACCCAGCCGGGGACCAGGCCGCCCCACACCCCACCTCTCAGGGCCCGCCCAGCGCACCGGCACCGCCGAGCCCTGCCCGAGGACCGAGGCCGCCGCCGGCCGCCCCGCGCCTCCCTCAGGCTCCCGCCCTGCCGCGCCAGCGCACGGCGCATGCGCGCGCTGCCCGCGCCTGCGCAGAGACTAACGGCGCGGTGAAGGCCAGGTAGCGGCGCCGCGGCGGGCGGGCCGCCATGGCGTACTCGACGTGCTGCAGGGTGGCCGTGGTCTCCTGCCTGGTGCTCTGCGTTTCCCTCCTCCTGCCGCGGACCTTCTTGTCTCGGGGCGGCGGGAGGCAGGAGCCCGGGGCTGCGCCGCTCGCAGCGCCCGCGCCGCCCGAGGGTAAGAGGCCGCCGCGGGCCCCGCTGGCGGCGGCTCCGTTGAGGCGAGGGCGCGTCGCTCCCCGCCGCCGTTCCCCCCCGCCCCGGTACGCCGAGGTGCGTGTTTGGGCAGCTGCTGGGGGACAGTGCGGGCGGTGGCTCCGCGCTGAGCCCGGGGCGGGGCGGGCCGTCGCCGCCGGCTCGCCGGTCGCTGGGCGGTAGGCCGCGCTGCGCTGGGCCCGGCCCGGGAGCTCTCCGCCCCCCGGGTGCTGCCGCCGCCGGCCGGGCTGCGTGCGAGCGGGCCTTGGTTGCAGGGCGCGTCCGGAAGGTGCTCTGCCGCCTGGTGCGAAAGCGTAGCGTAGTTAACCCTTCCCGTGAGTGTAACCGCGGCACTCTCGGGCTCCCTCCTTAATGACGTGTGGAGTGTCAAAGGCTGAATTTACCGTTCCTGCTGTGATTGACCTTTTTCCTTCCAAAAAACATAGTTTAAATTTTTCTAAATTTCATTTTATTTGTTTTGAGTAAGTGGGGTACTAAATTAATGAAAAGAGACATACCACCTTTTTTTTTTTTTTTTTCCCATTGTGATACATCACTTTTTATTTGAAATCTTCATTATTTTATTATTTTCTGTACGGAATGCTTTTGTTGTTACATATGAAATAAAAGTTCATTTGAATCGTCGTCATTGTTTAGTTTCCTACTCCAGTATCTTAAACTTGGCTTTCATGCACCTTATTCTCTTAAAAATGTGCCACGTGGTGACTCATTTAGACTCAAGTCTTGTCCATGCAATCCCTTGAGCTGTGTCCTTCTTCCCTGCCTTCCCACTCTGCATGTCCCCTCCTAAGTGCTAGAAGAATGGGTTAATACAAGCATCTCCCATTATTTTCTTGCCCTTTGCCTTTTGCTGTGGGTGTTTCTCCCCAAGGCACTTCACAAAGGTAGCTAGTATCATAGCCCCAGCGGTTGTCAGGGAGAGAGTTTTGCCCAGGGCTGCCTCACCAGGTGAGGCTGGTGGAAGTACAGAGAACTTCTAGGTTGTGCTAGGTGCTGTCCCACAGGGCCTCCTGCTCAGTGGCTTTATCTTCTGCATCCTTCCAACAGCCTGGTTCTTGAGTGACTGTACGCTTCGGTAATGCCGATTTCATTTGACCAGGGTTTTTGAAGACATTCAGGCTGAAGTTACTGCTGAAAGAATGTCAGGTTGAACCAAAATACGTGACTTCTATACTACAGCAACCCTTCTGTGGTTGCTGTGTGTATTCTTGGTCTTTAAGGACTTGGGTATCGGTTGTAATAATGGAAGTTTGGTGAGGAGAATTGTAAACACGCTCAAGTGCCTTGCAGCTGGGGTGTAGAAAAACGTGTACCGTACTAATCATTGTTTAGTCTTGTGTGTTTGACAAGTAGAGCATCTGTGTTTAGATACGATAGGCCTGTGGTAGACTTCGAGGCATCCTGTTGAACATGCTTGAGGTTCCTGCCCTGCTGTGGGAAAGATCCAAGCCAAGTGGAAAACGCCGCCTGCGTGAGTCCCGATACACAGGTGAAAGCAGCAGGTTCACTGATCCTCTAGCATGGACCGAGCTCTGCGGTGCCTGCGTCCCCGCGTGTGCCACTTCAGGGATCCCCCAGTCGGCGAGGTAACACAAATAAATCTACTCTTTGCATTTCATCCATGGTTTTGTGGTGGTTCCTGTGTCCTGCCTGTGCTGGCTCACACATGGATTCATCAGCCCCATAGATCTATAGGGTCTTAGTGTCATTGCAGAATCTCTTAACGCTGAAAACCTGAATGGTAGCTGATTTTTTTGATAGCATATCAAGAGCAGTACTGTGAGGGCATGGTGAGCGCTCTGGAGTCACCTGCCTGAAGCAGGGATGGGAGCAGACGCTCTTAACTTCTGCCCCATGCAGCCCCTGACTGATCCCACAGGGATACCAGACGACAGTTTGACGAACTGTATTCCCACAGCAGGGCAGTCTTGGGCAGTTGTAAGTTAGTGTTCTGGTACTTCTTTCTTTGGCTGCGGGATGGACTGGATTGGCTTGATTTGACAGAAAAATTAGCTTTAAAAAAAAACAAACCAAAACAAAAAACTCGCCCCCAAATTATTTTCAGTGGCATCGTTCTGATGAGTGATGTTCATACCTGTTCTAGCCCAGCCTGCTTTAAGCAGTACTGTCATAAGCTGACTAATCAGCCACAGTTAAATGCTTAAAATAGGTAGCATAACTACCCTTTCCATCATCAATATGTAGTATAACTACTCTTGGCACCATCCTGCAGGAGAGCACCGTACAGCACGAGTTAGTGCGTGCCTGGTGCAGAGTGTGCTCCTCTGTTGCACCCCAGCACCTGTCTGTGGATGAGGATGTAATACATCACCTCAGCTGATCCGTTTCAGATGAGAATTTATAGTCCATATTTTCAATTTGATAGCAAGAATTTTATTACACCTGCTCTGTAGACCAAACTTTATTTCACCTGAAGTTATTTTTTTATTGGAAGAATAAATCTTGATTGAACAGTTCAATTCATATCTCTGTCATTAGTCGTCCTTTTCAGTGAACTGATAGCTGCAGTTACCTGACAGAAGTTTCAGGGACTTGAAGTAATCATGTCATTCTTGAAGTTAATAAAGTGCTTATTGTTGTCTTGGGGGCAAAATGCCTCTGAATAAAACATTCTTAAAGTTTACTACCATTTGTTAGAACTCATTGTTACCAGAAGGCTTTTTATCGAAACAGGCTTAAGCCCGGCAATGGCTCTTTCTCTAATAAAGCCATTTTCAGAGGTCTCTTCTAGGAAAATGATGAGCATAGCACTATAGAAGTTAATATTGTCTTTCAGTCAGGAAGGTTGTTCTTTTTCACAGTAATAGTTTCGTGTATATGAAAGAACTTATTTAAAGAACTTACTGTGAATGCATTAATTTCTAGTTTACTTCATGGGCAGGCATTAGAATTTTATTTATTTTTAAAATCTTTTGGAAAAGAGGAAGGAAGGAGCCACTAGCAGTTTAAAAAGTACTTTGAAGTCTAGTGTTCATAAATATATGCCATGCATTTTGTAAAGCAACCTTCTAAGTTGGTAGTTTAAGAAAAACCTTACAGCACAATGACAGTAGGTGTATAGTCTGGTTCTTAGGAACAACCAAGTGGCATCAACTTTACAAGAAAAATACATGTCTGTTCAGGTAACACCCCTGCCTAGCTCAGGTTTGGGCAATGCACACATCAGTTGCCTACAGGTATCCCTACTTAAGAAGGTGTTTCCATTTTGGGTAGTTTTTGTGTTTTCCTTTTTAACCTCCACCCACAATATTTAATAAAAAATGCTCAAGCGTTGACTGTGCGGCGATTTAAAGCAAGGGTTTCAAAATTGTCATTCCTTCTAACCTTTTTTGGGTAGGTTTGTAAAGTTGTGTTGTTGGGAACACAGCTAGAGCTATTTTGTAAATGTCAGTAAAAGAGCAAGAACTAAATGAATTCATACTGTATGTCCAGTTCATCTTCATGTTACGCTGTCTGCCAGAATGAGAAGTATTTATAAAAAGATTTAGAAGAGAAAAACATAAATGACTGCACGTGTAAAAAATCTAAAACATGAGTCTTGTGATAGTGTGTAATACTGAAATAGAGAGTGGCCTCCACAATGAACCGAATGTGAACTTGTAGTGCTATAAAAAGGATTAATTACTTGGGCTTTCTTTTGGCAGAGGTGTTGGGGAAAAAGAATAGCATCAGAAATGATATAGTGGCTTGAAAGAGAATTTAGATTAAATGTCAAGAAAACAGTTTCTGTGTAGAATATTCAAAGCTATTATATTAAACATGGAAAATGTAGGCGGATGCTTTCAGTCTAGAGAAGATCAAGTTACTTTATCACGGAGTCCGTGTTTGTTTCTGTGTGTTGCCACTTGCAGCTTTAGAACCCTTTGGCCAATTCCTCTCATTGGACAGAGAGAGAGAAAATAAATGTTTTATGAAAATACACTGCTGGGAGCGGCTCAAGATTGGTTCAAGTGTCCTGAGACGAAGGCTTCAGTATGAATGCCTCTTTATTGGCGTCTACCAGAGAGGGAGGTCTTGCATATCGTACTTAGCAAAAGCTTTGCTTAGGGCACACATCTTTAAATATCAAGTCCAACAGAGCAAGGGAGAAAAATGTACAAAACGCGGAGTTCTCACAGAAGCGTATTTCATTTCTGATCCCTGTGACTGTCTGAAAAAGCATTGGTTTGCGTTTTTGGTCACTATGATCAACATTTTGCCAGGAAAATGTAAATAGCACCTAAGCATCCCTAAATGTGGGAGACCGTTTGTAGATAGGTTTGAGGGCTGGAACTTGCATTGCTGAGGCAGGAGAAGAATTCTGTATCCCCCTGTCACGTGTTTTTTCAGTTAAAGCTTTTGCAAAACATCTAGCTGGTTTGTTCTTGGGATGTGTTTTTTGCTTTGGTTGGTTTTGCATGCACAGTAAGGAATAGTAAGTGTCTTACTTGCAAAAAACACACTTAATCTTAGCATTTGCAAACCAAAGTAGTATAACCATGGTTTTGGGATGGAAACAAAAAAAAAAAAGGGCAGAGCGCCTACCGTAGAGCGTGAGCAGAACTGTGGGTGCTGTCCCCCTGAGGAGCAGCTTGGTTGAGATTTAAGGAGTGAGGAGAACAGCTTCCTTCGCTGTGCTGCCAGCTTGGACAAGGCACGTGTGCTTCCCAGCGTGCCGTTTCCCGTCTCTAACCCTCCTCCTATGCTTCCTGGTTCCTGGGATCTGAAGAACATGCACGTTTACAAATTAAGTCATGTATTGTAAACCTCCTGATGAATGGAGCGCAAACTTAATGTAGCAACAGCCCATATGTACCGTATGTCAAACTTTGTTTTTTTATTATACATGTATGTATGCATCCCAGCATTTTACAGCTGGTCAGATATTGCAGAAAGACATAAGAGTTGCTGAATCATACAATAACTGGAGTCTAAATAACTTTATAAACAAGTTAAGTTGGGCTCAGTAGCAATTCCTAAATCCCATTAGGTGGAACATATAACAGCTGTCTTTTGTAAAAAAAGATACTTGGATGGTCTGAATATTATCAGCTGGTTGGCTGTTGTAATAGGTGTGCTATAAATAGACTTTTAAGAGATTTGCTTTTTTCAATTGAGTGTTAATATTGTTAAAAGAGTAAAAAACCCACAGTAATTCTGACATGATACTGGTGTTAAGGACTTCATCTACATTCAGAAATTTACAGTCTCTTAAACAACACAAGCGTTAGCTTGGGCGTAATTTCATTTTTGGACTTAAAGCTATTGAAGGGACAGGATTAGACAAAACATGCTCTGCTTGCCCTGTAGCTGGGTTGCAAAGTTGATTTGAAGCGTTAAACTGACAAATCATTAAATGTGTTGGGTAAACCTTAACTAAAGAGATTGCAAAGCCAGGTAGGGTGTATGTGGTGGAGTTATGATGCGCAGCAATCAGGTCGGCATGAAGACAGCCCACAGGCTGTCACAGGGGAGTTGAGAAATGGTTCAGAAGCAGAGCAGCGCTGTGGCACCCTTCAAAGCTAAATGGAGGTTAGTGTTCTTTCCTTCCCAGAGCATGGAAGATGTCCTGTTGAAGTGCTCACCATCAGGACTGGAACTGGATGGTGCAGCAATCAAGGACCCAACACATGCCCTTCTGCGCTCACATAGAAGCGTCGCTTGATTTTGTTGGTGGAGAGTATGTTGTTGTCTCCATTTGAAAGGGGTTTGTATCGTCCCTGGAAATGTGGAACCCAGCCACGTCACGTACCGGTGTGTGTGCTAGGGTGTTGGGTTTTTTTTTAATAGCAGGAAGTGTCTTGTTCAATTGACAGTGGCATCCAAATCACTATGCATTTCCATTTATATACTGTGTGTCTGCCAGCTTCATGCATATGTTGCCTGTGCCATCGATTTCCTCTCTAATTTTCATGGGTTCTTCACATAAAAAAACTATGGAAAATAAGGAAATCGTTATAAAAGTTTAAAGATCAACAGGGAGGATTTAGAACTAGGAGCCATGAAATTCCTCTTTAAAATTATTTTGATAATGAAATGACTAGTGTGTGTCCCTTTGGCCTGATTATCTTTAATCAAATTGAATCTTTTAAAGCACAAATGAGGCTTTGTGGATAATTTAGAAAACTATTCCCTTTAAATACAGTTTCACTTTGTCAATTATTTTCTGCTTTCTTCATCTCTTTTTTTTTTTACAAAGGTTTATCTACCCTGCTGTTTCATCCCCACCTCAGTGCCACTGCTCTCTACATGATGACGTCACACTTGTTTACACAGTGACCTACTGCTGGAGGGCATTCCTGCTGGAGCAGTGGGACTTCCTTGTAAATAAGATGCTATGCTTTCCATCAGAGACTTTGAATAATTCACTAAAATTAAAGTGCATGATAACGGCTTCCTCAAAGTTAAGCCTCAGCTAATCCGAGAGTGATTTTGGCCAGTGGTGGTATACCTGGGCAGCGTCAGTAACGTGTACAGCACTCAAAGAAAGTGTGCCATCACCTACAGGCGAAATGTGTTTTTAATAGTAGAACTTCACGAGTTACTGCTATCACTTCCTCATACGCACTGTAGTTTTTTGTGCTCAGGAATTTAGCTGCCTATGATGGTGTTTCCTAGCAAGAGCAAATGTTAATCTCATTTTCTCTTGTCTTGCAAAAAAAAAAAATATCTGCAGCTGGATACTCACAGAAATAAAGTTAGTTATTTTCAGTGCTAGTTCAGACTTGGTTTTCATTTTCTTTATGCGCCAGTGAGCAGTGTCCAGGCTGCCTGGCTCTCCTCCTCTGTGCCAGGGAGGGGGAGTTTTGCGGCTGGTGTCAGGGGGTGAGCTGCAGCCTGGCCTGGCAGTCCCTGTCTCTGGTGCTTCCATCCAATACCTCCTGCCGCCAGACTCGGTGGCAGAGTAGCTGAGTAATTCAGTTTGGTCCCAGTCGATGGAAGAGAGTGCGCATGAAAGTCCAGTCTGGATATGGAGATAGAAAGTAGGATGCCAGGTACATGGAGAAGTAAAATAGTAAATTTCATGGCAAAATTGTTGAATTGATAGTAGAAAGAAAATAGACTTATGTGCGAGCTTAGATTTATTGAGATTCTAGTGCCTTTCTGTTGAATGAAATCACTTGCAGTAGCATTTCAGGCTCTGCAGTCTTACTCTAGCATCCATGCATCCATTTATGCTCACTCCCCTTTCTTGTTTTAAATTATCTCTGCCTCTCTCAAGGCCAGAAACCATTTTTTTCTCGTCTAAAATGTCGAAGATAATATGTCCCAAGCTATATTCAATCTCCTTTCTTTTACCTTGCTTTAACTAACACCTATGTCAGAAGAACAGTTTGAGGTGCCACCACTTTTGTTTCATTACTCATTTGGTAAAATCAGGTAAAATACTTCTTCTTATGGCAATAGCTGAGAATCTATACTGGGCAAACACGGCAGTCATGTATCAGGATGTTAGGTAGATGGTGGAGTGGTCTATACATTAACATGCCTTTGCAGAATATTGAAAGATCAGGCTCACAGCGGCAAACTGGTATGTTGTTGGAGTTTTTTTGAGCAGAGAAACAGAAGTAAGAGTTTGGGGTTTCATCCTGTGAGGGATACTGATTCATAGGGTCTTTGGACATATATATACCTGTTAAAATCCGTGTTTTGTAAGTTGTCCTACCAGCTTTTTCTTTTCTTAAAATCAAGAGAGTAATTGTGCACACCTAACTCCTAGCACTGCATATAGTAAGTGACTGAGGACTGAGTTTACAGACTTTGCACTTACAGTCCAACAAGTTATTTATTCACCAGTGGTGGTGCATTAAAAGTAGAGGAAATAGGTCAGCCGCACGTGCTGCAGTTTTAGGCTTCATGTTGAAGGGTGAAAAGTAATAGAAGAACAATAATTGTGTGTTTTTTTTGCAGGGAAGCTTGGTCGCTTTCCCCCGAGGATGCATTACCAGGCTGCTCCCGACATCCGAGCTGCCCCACATTTTCCAAGGTCTCACCTTGCTGAAGCAGTTGCCAAAGCCAAGGCAGGTGGAGGTGGTGGTGGAAGCACTGGTGGAACTGGGAGAGGTCTTGTGGGGCAGATTATCCCTATATATGGATTTGGCATCTTCTTGTATATTCTGTACATTTTATTTAAGGTAAGACCAACATAAATTGGGGAAATAACAACTAAAAAATGATAGTCCCATTTCTGTACCTGTTTCCATTTCAGCCTTGCTCAAAAAAAAAAAGCTTTTGCTGGACCTTTGGCTGGTGGTTGAAAGATTGGTATATCCTGTGGCTTTTGCTATTGCAAAAACTGTGGCTAAGATTTCAGGGATGGGTTGCTGTGATCTTATATTGGCCTCTGACCACTTACAATTTTTTTAAGGATTTTTTTTCCCCCCTGGAAAATGCGTATGTCTAGAACAATGTTGTATTAATTTTGTATTCTTTTCTGTTATGTGTGACTACATATTATATACACTGTATATGTCACATTTTATATATACTGTCCAAACAGTATATATGTACACACATAGTGTGTATATATATACAGAATATATTTTTTTACATACTGTATGTGTCATATTGTGTTATGCACTTAAAGTGGGAGAGAGGGAGAACAGTTATGGCATACCTTCTGTAACAAAAGCACCACATTGTTGGAGAATGGGAGTTTGTAAGGTTGTACTGACCACGCTGGAGCTACCTCAGCTGAGGAACAGGTTGAAAGCTAGTTTAAAAAAATCACAACCCAAATTCCTCTCAGGTGTTTCACACATGATTTGAACTTCCCATAGCTTTTTGTTACACAGACCTGACTTGCATGTAGGTGATGACAGTCAGCTGCATGGGAGGAGGGAGAAGTGGACTTGTGGAAATGTTTTTTTTTCCTTTGAGTGGCAGCTGAATCCCAGACTGAGCAGTGTCCAAACAGCTGAGCCTGCTCTGGACAGACAGAGGCAAGAACAGCGTGAATTGGGTGAACTGACCAAACACAGAGAAAATGAAAAAATTAGATAGCGTGCAGCTTCTATAGAGCCAGCCAGTATCTTCGCTGCAGGTACAAAGTTGCTAAGGAATAATGGCAGAAAGCATTGCAAGAGGGCCAAGCTGGGTCACATATAATTCCTTCCGAACCTGTCCTTTATTTCACAATAATTGCCCCATGTGTTTGTTTTTTTTTCCCCTCCTATGCAGAAGAAGGGAACAGATAAATATTCTAAAATGAAGACGTTATTTTTAATGAGTTATGCATTCACTATGCTTAACTCATCAAAAGTAACAAATAGCATTTGTTCCAAGTGTCTTTCAGGAGTTTTCAGCTAGCAAGATTTCCCAGGCTTCTTTCATGGTTGTCTGGTTTTGTTGCTGGGCATGCTTTTCTCTGGTTACTTTCTGGTTTATTTTCGTTTTCTAGCCTTTTTTCTGTTACCTTTGCGACTTATTTACTACTATTGCGGTAACTCACAGAAGGGTCGTCATTTTTTCACTTAACAGCTGGCTTCCAAGGGAAAAACTGCTGCTGGAGAGCGGAAATCCCCTACTGCTGCACCTGGAAACATGAAGAGGAAAATCAGTGAGTACGACTTCTGAGTTCTGTCTGTGTAGCTGTTGACTTTGTAGAGGCACGGTCCAACTGGGTTCTTCAAGTTTTGGGCACACTGTAAAGCTGCTGTTCCCGTCATAAAGAGCAAACCAGAAGCTTCTGTGTGGAATGAGCAAGAGTTGAAGTGAATTACTGCGCCATCACTTTCTAATCTCATTCAGCTAATGAGACGCTGCGATAGTAGCCTGATCCCAAGCCCCCCTGGAAGCAATGGCTTTTCATGAAGTTCACTGAATTAACTGTACGGATTTGCTGAAAAGCTATATAGCTAATGATTAAAAATGGATAATAGGATGTCCATCTATTATAATTATTCCATAATCCATAATATGCTAGTAATAGTATATAAAGATATTACTAAAAGCTAGCTTCATTTTTTTTGAATTTGTGAATTCTTAATCATCACCAGGCACTTCCCTACTTTTTCCCTTCCCTTTTTGCAATACTCAAAGTTTTCATGTGCGTAATAAAGAAAGAAAAATAGTATGCTGAAATGTTATTTTGATTTTAGCTAAACATCAGTGGAACATATTCAACTATTTGTAGATATTTATTAGATAAATAAATGTGTTGTGTTTAGCTGGATGAATTGTAATAAGACAGAAAAGTATTTAGGGCTTTATAGAAAGTGCTAGCAGTAAGGTAATTCTCTTAACATAGCTGTAATTATCTTGACATTAATGCGTATATTAGGAATACCTAATGTACTCAGTGCTATAGATTGTCTTTTCAGTGCGCTTGTACTGCATTGTGCCTGGCAATTTTGTGCAATTTATTAGCAATGGTAATTGTATTTTTTCTCTCTAATGCTTGGTAAGGGAAACTAACTTTGCAGTAAGTTAAACATTTACCATCATTATAACCCAAAGAACTAGTGATGAAAATTATTCTGCCTTTTTCTAGAGCTCTTCATTTGTATTCCTAAAGCATTCGTGGCAAGCTGTAGCAGAGCAGGGGACAAGTCACTGGAGTAGGAACCTGGAGACTGAGTCACCACTTACCTAGTGACTTGGAGGGAGTAACTTCCTTTCTCTTTGGCAATTTCCCTTCCCCTGTTTTTAAAGCCTCAGGCATGCGAAGTAATGACATCAGTGATAAAGTAATGACATTCTCTGCAGAACAGAGATTTTTCCAAAAGCGGAATATTTGTAGATGGTTTTCTCCATTCCTGCTATTTTGGAGTTCCATTGTGCCTTTGTGCTGCTTAAATGGATGTGCCTGTAGCAGCTGAATGTTTAACTAAACCAGGCTGGTTTAATTTTGTTCTGCAGTGGGGAGCAATGAAGTCTCAGCTTTAGGATTTTGATCATGAGCTACAAAAGCCAAACAAGGAGCTCCAGCACTTTTGTTAATGTCCATGCTGTTGCATCTTTACTGTTAATGCTTTTGGCTAAATGAAAGCCAGTATGGGTGTTCCTGCATGTGTGCATGTGTGCCTACTGTTGTACTGTGGACACATTTTTGGAGAAAAGTGCAACCATGGAAATACCATGCTTTGCTCCCCAGACAGACACCATGTCGCTAGCTGTTGTTCATCCCGGTAAGCCTGGCAGACCGTTAGCACTCACTGCCTACCCTGGCCCACCTGCACAGGGTTGGATGCCATCAAGCCCATGAACTTTATTCTCTTTGATAAAGATGTGGTTTCTCAAACCTTAGACTCATTAGAAAATGCTCGAGTGACCTTTTTTCTCTGTTCCCAAGGAATTAACAGGGAAATTCCATGAGAACTATTAATTCTGCAGTAGACAGTAAACCAGTTTGGTTTCCTTACCCAAAAAAAAAAAAAAAAAAAAGGTATTTTCTTTTCCCCAGCTTTAATCTCCAGGGCATTTTCAGTTGCCCACTCACTCTGCTTATTGGGAAGTCACTCAGGAGCCTTTGAAAGAAGGTGCTTCCTGTGTGTCCTATTGCCATGGGCAATAGTCTTCACCTTCTGACACCAGAAGTAGGTAGAACTCTTTAAGCTGCATGTTTTGGGTTCCTCACAGCCGGTTAGGTTTGGTACAGTGTATGCTACCTGTGATAATGGGACAGGGATAAATTTTCAAAGCTCCTACTGACAGATCTTGGGATTTTGTTTGGTTTACAGCTGACTATGAGCTCACTCAACTCCAGGAAAAACTGAGAGAGACAGAAGAAGCTATGGAAAAATTAATCAACAGAGTGGGACCTAACTGTGACAGGTATGTTTCAAATTGTGGCATTTTTAAGGAGAGATTCTGCTCTGATTAGAACTTAAACTTTCTTACATTGGCTGTATTAAAATAGCATTTTTATTACTGCTTCAACCTGTAGAAATTTGATTTTACACATCACATTTCTTGTTCTGCAGTTTTTATCTTTTCAGCATCTATATTTAAAATAAATAATTTTTTCCAAATTTATTTTCCGTAAACTGAAAAGCAACTATCCCTACCTTTGTAGAGTGTGTTATTTGGAAGACAATGACAGGTATGTGTAAACAGAAAATAAAATGTCTACATTGAAAGTATATAAAACAACCCTTCTTAGGTGACCAAAGTAATATTCTGAATGATTCCAAAGAGACACATTTGGTTTATGTTATTTTCCAGTTCTATGGATTATTTTCCTAAATGGGAATGCTGTTATAATCTGTGTAAATGCCTGTTAGAATATCCATAAAATATTTCTTTAAGGGCAGAATTGTGTAATAATCTGAGTCCATAACTTAGTTCCACCCTGTAACCAGTAAATGCATGCATTTGCTTATAAATATAAAAGAAAAAAAAAGAAAGTAAAACCAGGAATTAAAAATTTATTATGTTTGTTAATGTTTGCTATAAATCTGAGATCACTATTCTACATTATAAAGAAACACTGGAAACAAGTCTGTTTTTCATAAGGAGTACATCAATAGGACAATGCATAACTGCAGTGTTTGAAAATTTAAATACCATGAATACTAAGGTGACGTTTGCAAGCAGAAAGGATGGTTGTTCAGGTTTTAACACGTGTTAACTTTGTCTGGATCAGTCAATGCCTGTTTTAACCCAGTATAGGAACAATTCTATGCTGAGCTTGCACGTTATGCTTCAAACCACATTCTCTTTGAGCGTGTAGTTTTGCCCGCTTTGCACCGTGCCGTGTATGGTGGTTGCACTCATCTCAGCAAGACAAGGTGCCAAAGTTGCCTGTGTTAGGCCAGGTCCCAGCGAGAGAACCCCTAAGCTGCCCTGGTTTTGTTAGTGCAACAGAAGGATGCTATTTTGACTATTACTCATCTTTGTTTTGGAGAGCTAACACAATGCTCTACGCGTACCTTTAAGCTGCCAGAAATAGGCTTACGAGCTGCCCAGATATTGTGTTGACTCTCAGAATAGGATATTTTTTTTACTGAGAAAATGGGTTAAGGGTCTGATCCAGTATTTGTTCCACTCTGTGTTACTGGCTCAGAGCCTCTATTTAGTAGAACTTCCCTTCTTTGTTCAACCAAACTATTTATATAGTTGGATCTAGAGGCCTCAGGGGAAATCATAATCTGAATCTAATAAAGAATTTTGTACGTAGCCTCTTTAAAGAGGTGACAAGCACCTCTAGATGGAGCAAATAGCTGTTTTTCAAATATACCCAGACTTTCTTAATCTACACTGTGATACTCATTAAGTTCAGTAATACTGGATGAATGTCTTTTAAAATAAAATGTATGTCCAGAAAGTGTAATAAGAGCACAGAGTACAGTGCTAGGCTTAATCTGTCTGGGTGTTGATAGATTTAAATAAAAAGGAAAGAGGAAGAGAGCAAAAATTACTTGAGCTCCACTTATTAATACACAGTTAGACAGAAATCCTTACAACAGGAAAGTCAGAGAAAGAAGTAACTGGTATCAACTTTAAACTAATGCTGGAAGACCCCAGGTGAGACTATGGCCTGTTATACTAGATATGGCAAAGTGGATTGCAGCCTGCCGTGTAAAGTATTAGTAACCAAACCAGAGGGTGTATTTTGCATTGTCACAAAACCTGATGTGTCACTGTTACACACCGTGTTGGCTGAGCTCGTGCCTCAGTGTCCTCTCACTGTACTTCAGGAACATTCTCCTCCTGGCTGAACTGCTCCAGGATTGGTCCTGGCTTTCTCCTTCTGGTGAAGATTCTTAGAATCCAAAGACATTCTAATTTTGTATATTTTCTTAAAAAAAAAAAACAAAACCACTTTTGAAATCTGAATGAATTTGGAAGGACAGCTTATTCTCAGATAATGCTGTTCCATAGAAAGAAATCCTGTTTATCATCACATCCTGTCACTAAGGGCACCTCAATATCTCCAGTTTATAAATGTAGATCTTCACAGTCCAGTATATCTCCCAGCAGAGTTGAGAAGCCTTGCCAGGAATTTCATGATTCAAGAATAAAGACTTGATTGATGGTTATATAGGGCTCTCTGCATTAAAAGCAAGCATATTGCTTTTTTCCAGGCTTTTACCAGAGTGTTTCAATGTTGGGACAGTGATATAATGGGTACAAAAGATTTCCCTACCCATTCTCACAGATGTCTTACCCATGTCTTCACCACTGTCTGTAAAAATTGATATTTTGAAACCACTTTAAACTGAAGAATACTAATAAATATTTTTCTCAATGGGAGTATTGGACAATACTCTCTGTAAAAAAAAAAAATCTCAATTTCTGGTAATTAGGTAAGAGGTAGAAATAAGGCAGCTCAATTACCTGTTTTTAAATTTCTGTTTACCAGGCTGTCAACTGGAAAAACTTACCTTTTTACCATAAACTGAGCAAATGTGATATGGGGAGAGAGAGAGGGAGACAGAGAGACAGAGAGAGAGAGAGAGAGAGAGAGAGAGAGAGAGGAAGAGGGGCTGTACTCTGTGGGGTGCTATTTTTGGGCTATAGCTTCATTTTAATAGTCATTATTTTAAGATCATGAAGCAAAAATATACTGGTTGACATGTCTGAGCTACCATGTTAGATTATGGATTCTCACTGCAGTCATGATAGCTCTTTAGGAAACGTTCTGATCTCAGTGTAAGAATAAGAAACCTTTACTTTACCTGTTAGTGAGCACTTTGGGACTCTGCAAAATGTAATCATTGCTACTATGAAAAGTAATAGCTGTGCTGGAGCTACAAACACACACAGCAAAAGTAATGACCTATTCTTACACTGTAAACCTTTTGCATCTGTTGCCCTCTTAGTATTCGTAAGTGCAGCCAGGTGCTGCATACATTGCCAGCATCCTACAGCAAGTCTTCCTAGAGGCCTTAAATGAAGTTGAAATAGTGCATGGGCTTTGGCTTCTCTCTCTCTCTCTCTCCAGGGAAAACTGTCTTTTAAGCAAGGTATCTGGAGGAAGAATACTCTGAAATACAGAGACCTTGTGTTGCTATAAGACAGTAATGCTTTCTAATGAGAGCATGAAGCATATTAGGAATTTTCCTATATGAAATGCCACGGTGATGTGGCTGCATTGATTGATCCTATTATCTGAGCTAGCATACCTCCCATTGTGCTAAACAGACAGGCCTCTCTGTCTTCATCCAGGTGACACCACCTCAAATGACATACACTCTGGTCTATAAAGGGAGGATTAGTTTGGCAGTTCTATTACAGCTTCTGTCAAAGGCAGCTAGGTGATGAAGCCCTTTCTTTTTGTGTGCTTCTTAATTCACATCTCAAATTCTACACTTGCATAACCCAGGCTTTTGAGAAGATGCTGTGTCTCACCTTCGCTGTGGAACAAACTGCCACCGCAACTTGAGAGGACTCAGCGCAACCTCCGTATGGCGTTGGGACCATATCAGCTTTTCAGACTGTGGGGCAAAGTGCCCCTCAGGGGAAGAGCAGTGAAGTGATGTTTAGCCTTGTGATCTCAGTCAAAGAGTTTAATCTGGGTAGGTGAAACCAGTGGGGCTGCTCATGAAACCAGTGGGCCTGCTCCTGAGCTAAGTTCAGGTACAGTCGACTGTGTGTCAACTATGCACAAACTGTAGCCCAGGGTCAGCGCTTTTTGATCACCATCGCACAAACCAGCAGTATGGTGCTAATCCCTTTGGCTTTAAACCAGTGTGACTCTGCTGCTTTTGGTGGAGTGACTATCATGTCACCATCATTCCCGTATATGTAGCGTAGCACGGAGTATCTATTAAAGTGCTGCTCTAGTCATGACAGTTAGTAAGAGGAAAAACTGAAGATGGACGCTGCAAGTTTCCAAGTTTATGAGAATTCAGGTACCTGAAACAAGGTTTAGGTAGATCCTAATGACTAAATCCAAAATCATTAATCTGTTTCCAGCTCCCCTCTCCCCATCTCACCCCTAAGACTCACTGAGCAGCTGTCTAATCTTGGAGATTATCTGTCTATTTGATGGTCTGGAGATCACCAGAGATCATCTGTCTGACCTCACATATTGGCTACAGCTCAGCGTTCTGTGCATGCCAAGGGTCACCCTCTCTGAGTAACTAGGGGCGATAGATCCTGCCTAAAACACAGTGACATTCAAAAGAGCGCCAGAGTAGGGCCTCAGTCTCCTGAGAGGCTTGAACTGGCACATTTGGAGATCAAACCCCTGCTTGAGAACAACTTGAAACTTAAGATGAAACAAGCACAACAGTCAAAACCATTTTCACCCCTAAGTACAGCCAGTGTCTTTCTTATTCTGACCTACTGAGTTAGTAGAGCTCAGATCACTACCCTCCACATATTTCTTTTTGTCCATAAGATTTTTAGGAGACTATTTTTTTTCCAGAGAAAATAACATGTAATGGCTATATGATCTTATCTGTTGGAGGCATTTTTTTTTACAACGGTAAGTAGTTGTATTACCTAAGCAGTAGTAATTACTAGAATCAGCAGTGTAGAACCAGTCAAAATTATAGTTTGCTTTTAATCTGATAGAAATCTCAGTCCTCTTCTACTCTACCTCTGATTCTAAAGGGCAAGTTAAAGTTAAATGTAACACCTTCTTGTCATTTTAAAATCTTCTTTCCCGCTTCTCCCCACACCTCCCCGCCACGAAGCATTGTTGACTGTCTATAATAACATGATGATCTGTGCAACTGGTGTTTCTTAATGAGGCCTTGCAAATTTAACACCTTTAATGGTGATAATTAGGGGTCATTGGACTCTTCAGACTAATGTCTGTGTGAAACCTTTTGATCAGCCCCACAGTTGGTTTAAATGTAGCATTGGTTCTGAATTACGTTTTCTTATAATGCTTCAAACAAGACATGGCCCTCTAATTCTCACCTAACACTCTTTTAAAGGCCAGAAATTTCTGTAGTGTCTTTTGTACCATAACTCTTGCTTGTGTGTCACTTCCATCTTGCTCTCACATTGGCTGTACCTGCCTTCCTTTAGCTGTTTAAGTTTGCAGGCTTTCTGGGTAAATGGATAAACCTTTATACTGATCTGAACTGCAGGCCACATGCAGTGTTGAACTGTGATCATACTTCCAGGTTTCTTCAGCCTGTGCTGCTGGGACAGACCAAACAGTTGGGTTCAAACTCTGTTAATAGTTTGTAGTAATAGTGGACTGACTTCTGATCTCTAATATTTTCTAGCAGGACTCAAAATGTTACAACAGACCAGGAAAAAAGGTTACTTCAGCAGCTCCGAGAAATTACTAGAGTTATGAAAGAAGGAAAATTCATAGATGGCATCTCTCCTGAGAAGGAAGCTGAAGAAGCTCCTTACATGGAGGACTGGGAAGGTAAGCAAGAGCCTTTCTTACCATTACCCTGACAAGAAAAACTGAAGAAGGATTACTTATAGTCCCAGATACTTTCAAAAGTTTTGTTAACTTTATCCTTCCTTTTCAGAGCCAGTGTTCAAAACTTTGCAACCATAATAGAAAGAAAATAGATTTTGAGGCATCCAGTGTTTCCCTTAGTGTAAACACTAGACTATTGGCTGCCAAAAGTGGCTTATGAATATTCACACGTGTTCCATCTGCTGCTGGGTCTTGGCTGGTCTAGGTTTATATCTTTCCCTTTCTTTGCTGGGCTAGATTTCATGCAAAATCATAAACCACTTGGAAATCAGAATCAGTATGTTTTGGATAACTTACAGTTTTTACTTTTGATTAGTCATTCTTTGTTTGCTCCAATGTTGTAAAAGTCAACTCCAGAAAGTCTGCCTTTAAAAATTCTTTATTTTAATGTCCTTTCCGCTCCTTGGTGTTTACTTGTTACATAAATGTGTTTTCAAGATATCCTTAGTTGAGCTGCTCACTATCATAATCTTAAATGCAGACTTAATTCCTTGCTTTTTGTGAAGCTTTCAAAAATGATCCAAAACATAAAGCATAAATAGTGGCCTTGAGCTCTGTTTTCTTAAGCCAAGTTCATGATGCATTTTCTAAAATGAAATGCACAAAGTCATTGACATATCTGGTTTTTCAACCAGATTTGTAGCAAAAGTCTTCAAAACATGAATCAGTCAATCTGTAGACAGAAACAAACAAACAAAATGGATCTATTTAAAGATCTAAGACATGCAATTTTCACCTCTTACCACCCGTAGCTTTCAGCAAAGCTCAGATATTCACTCCTGAAAGTCAGGGTTGACATCCTGGCTCCCTAAAATAAGTGGAATTTTCTCATCATCTCCCCAGAAGTCATGTTTTGCACATTCTTGCCATGGATTTAATAGTGCAACATATACATGACATTAAATACATGACACTTATACTGGCAGTGCTAAAATTAACTGTTGCAACAAACTTGTGCATCCATCACTGAAGTCAGTACTACTTTTAAATGTTGGTAACACTTCAAGCTGCATATCACTTTATTCCTAAGGTTATCCAGAAGAGACCTATCCTGTCTATGATAATTCTGATTGCTTCAAGCGGAAACAGGACACAATCCTTGTAGATTACCCTGACCTGAGCCAGCCCTCTGCAGAAGAGCTCGCAGAAAGAATGGAGGACATGGAGGATGAGGAGCATCTGTGCAATGAAAGCCTGTTATCTGATCTCAGCATGGGAAGAGCTGGCCACGATTTAATGCAGAAAAAGGGCGAAGTAACTGGCATCAGTGAAGAGGAGAGGGACGTTCATCACAGCCAAAGCATTGAGGAGTGCTGCTGTTGTTACGAGAATGACGATCCTGCTGTCATAGCGGAGAATGCTGGATTCTACTCTGAGAGCTGCAGTGAAGCAGAAGAGTCAACACAAGAGGACCTGTCTGCGGAGTCAGAAAATGAGAATGCAGCACTGGAAAAGCAAATGGCCAGTGATTCAGATGACACAGGCACACTAAGAAAGCGCAACATGAAAGGACTTGAGTAATAGGGACAATAGTGGATGTTATCTAGATGGTGAAGGTAGAGGTCATAAACTGTCATTCATGTGGTGTTTGTTCCCAGTGAAGACTTCTCTGTGTTCATCCCCTTGTACCAATTTCATTCCCATAACAATCAGTCACATCATCTACCTGAACTGGAAGCCAATGCTGGCTCTCGTGCAGTCTTACCATGATGTTGCCAGCAGCGCTTTGTCCTTGCCTTGCTTTTTTGGAGCCTGGTATCTTGAAGCAGATTATTCGGTTCAGATATTTGTGATTGTTTCCTTTCCAAGTCTGTAGAAACAGTCCTTGGTTTTGCCCTTTCTCATCCCAGAGGTAACCAAATGTATCTTCTTTCTCAAAAATATCTGTTTGTGTGCTACCAGTTATGAAAATTCATCAAATCCATATATATTTATGAGATTACCAGGAAGCTGGAGGAGAAAGTATGCCTTCTTTCTCTTACCTGAATGTTAACTGACCAGTCAAACGGACCATAGTCACACACATGACTCTTTCTCAACTGTGTCATTGCTGCTGTACGCCGGAGAAATTTGTCACTACAATCCACAAAATTCATATACTACCCCACCCCAAAGTCCATTTCCCAGCTTATTCTCTGCTGCAGGACCAGTAGCCTAATCTATGTTGTGTTCCAGGAAGAGCATAAGCAAGACTGAAGCGTTTTGAGTTGTTCTCTATCTTTGCCATAGCCGTGGTGAAACGTCGTGGTGAAATGTCTTGGTGAAACTGATGAATGCAGGAGCTGGACCATGCTTTGTGATGAAGAAGGACACTAAAAATGTACCTGGGGATTAAAAAAAAAAAAGGCAGCGAGAAGGTTTGTCCTTAAAAGCAGAGAAGAGAGCGAGTGAACCTCAGACTGAAAAGAAACCCTGCCACCTTTAGCCTCCAAGACCTCCCTTGGTGGCCTCCAACAGACTTCTCGCGTGGCACCGGCACAGCGGCCTAAAGGACGCCAGACCCTCTCCTCCCCTCTGCCTTGGGGCTCTGTGCAGAGGAGACGGCACCTCCCCGTGCTCCAGGGGCAAGGCCAGGGGACGAGGAAGAAGGGCCCATGCAAACACTTGGCAATCAGCAGTTTTATGGAGTGCTGGGAGACCTCGCGCAGACCAGCTGGGCCTCCCTTTCATGCTGGCAGGATGTCCGCGTGCTTCACCCCCTCTCAGCCACTGCTGGGCACAGGGAGGCTGTGCCACTTGCAGGGAATTGGCTGCATGATCACATCCGGAGAGTAGTAGTCCAGATGGCAATCAGTGATGGGTGGTGTCCTTCAGTGGTCTGTATTGGGACCAGTACTGTTTAATATTTTCATCAAGGACATATACAGTGGGATTGAGTGCACCCTCCAAGCTGAGTGCTGTGGCCGACACGCCTGAGGGACAGGATGCCATTCAGAGGGACCTGGACAAGGTCAAGAAGTGGCTTCATGTGAACCTCGTGAGGTTCAACAAGGCCAAGTGCAAGGTCCTGTACCTGGGTCAAGGCAACCCCAGTATCAAGACAGGTGGGGGGATGAAGGGATTGAGAAAAGCTGGACACGAGCCAGCAATGTGCACTTGCAGCCCAGGAAGCCAAGCGTATGCTGGGCTGCATGAAAACTAGCGTGGCCAGCAGGTCAAGGGAGGTGATTCTGCCCCTCTGCTCTGCTCTGGTGAGACCCCACCTGGAGGTCTGTAGTCCTGAACACAAGACAGACATGGACCTGTTGGAGTGGGTCCAGAGGAGGCCACAAAGATGATCAGGGGACTGGATCACCTCCCCTATGAGGACAGGCTGAGAGAGCTGGGGTTGTTCAGCCTGGAGAAGAGAAGGCTCTGGGGAGACCCGACTGCGGCCTTTCAATACTTAAAGGGGGCTTCTAAAAAAGGTGGGGACAGACTTTTTAACAGGGCCTGTAGTGATAGGACAGGGCACAGTGGTTTTAAACTGAAAGAGGGGAGATTCAGACTAGATATAAGGAAGAAATGTTTTACGATGAGGCTGGCAAAGCACTGGCACAGGCTGCCCAGAGAGGTGGTGGATGCCCCGTCCCTGGAAACATTCAAGGTCAGGTTGGACGAAGCTCTGAGAACCTGATCAAGTTGGAGATTTCCCTGCTCACTGCAGGGGGGGTTGGACTAGATGACCTTTGACTGTCCCTTCCAACAGAAACCATTCTATGATTCTTATGATTAGCCCTGGGACTTGAGAAGTACCAGAAGTGTATTGGACAGCTGATTTGAATCCATGCATTATCTTCTGTTTAACATCTTTGTGCAACCACTGTGGACCAGCTGTCTTCCTACATCACCAGGGTATATCTTGAGTGTTTCTGGGGAAAAAAAAAAAAAAAAAAAAAAGAGCATCTTGCCCTACACACTCGGGTTGGGTTTGTTGTTCAATGGCTGTCTGCCTTTGAGAGATCTCTTTGCGTTTTTTTTCAGCTGATTGTTTTTCCAGGTTATAAGTGTAGCCAGATGTTTACAGTGCTGATGTTATTTATGAAGAATTCCTACTGCAAAAATGAATTTGTAGTAAAGGAAGAGAGAAAATAGAGAAAACATATTGAATACTTACTCTGTTTTATTAGGAGCATATGTATTTTTGAATAATTTTATAAGCCAACATTTATTTTGGTTTTGTTTCAACACATTCTGGACTCTCTCAGTACTACTTAACCGTGTCAGTAGTTTGGCCTCTCTCTCTATGAGCAGGGCTAGTGTTTTCTTCACTGGGAATCCCCGCTGGGCCTCTACATGTGGGAGCTGATACACAGCGTTTCTTCATACCACATTTTATTTAGAGAATAAGTTAATACCAAAGACAGCTGTTAAAGGACTGCCTTCATTCCACTGCAAGTAACAGCATCTGTCCAGCTCTTTGTGCCCATAACAATGCTCCCACTGTTTAAACACTCCTAAAAGCCACGTGAGTGGAGAGACTGAGTGTAAAGGATGGGAACTGGATGGCTCTGGTTCTTCTGTAGAAATAGTCAGGCTGGATAAATTGATAGAGCTGTTGACTTGCCAAGCATACAGCCCTTACTTGTTACTTATCAGTGGTCTATGATACCCATATACCACAGCTGCTGCAGTAGTCCAGCCCCTTGCCCCGAGAAACAAGGATGTCATCTCAGGTCTACTGCAGCTGACAGAAATGTAGACTCACAGAATTTTACCTATCTATACAAATATGTGCTTATGATGTACTTCAAATTGCTGCTGCTTATAAAGGTATGTGAAATTTAAAAGGTTCACTGTTTTCATTTGCATTTGGGCAAATTTCTGCATTTAATTTTGTGCAAGACATTGTAAAAGCATGAAAAAGGGGTTTTATTTGTGAAGTACAAGGTAAAGTTTTTAAACAGCTATTTGCTTACATTGAGAAGCTAAAATGTAGTAAATGGTTGTGAATTAACAAAGTCCATGCTCCAAAGCATGATAATCTTAATATTACAGACTGCATGCCCGTAATCTTGCTGCTATGGACAGCTCAGACAATACCCAGCGAGTCACTGTGTGCATGTTGTACTCGTACACGAACCTGGGGTACAGGTGAACGTTTCCATTGGCCTTTCAATGGTCAGTGTTTCTGTACTGAGTAGTTTGACAAGCCTCGATACAGCACTGAGTATGAAGACACACAGAGGCAGCCTGCTGTGTTAATGAGGACCCAGTAGTGGAAGGTGTATGTAAATCCTCACACCGTGGTGTGGAGGAAGGACCACCAACCTCAGCTTTGCCCTGAGGGTGGCCTAACCAGTAGGCTCTCACCTGGTGTCGATCAGCATGTGCTTTGGAGCTGTTCACTTGGCATTGAGAATAATATCCTCCTTGTATCAGTGAGAAATATAAAGCAGTTAATTTGTGTCTAACATACTAAGCTTCCCAATTAATAACAAAAGTTTAACTCCTAAGTCCAGTATGGTTTTTGACCTTGCTGTCTTCCACCCTCCCACGGTCCTTACTGAAAGGTCATTTTTGGCAGACAAGTAAAAGTCTAGAATTTCTTTTCAGGCCCCTCAGCATAGGTAACTACAGAATTTGGTTGTGTCCTGTGAGTTAGTCCGGTGGGCCAACGTGGTCCCCACAGGCACACCAAGCACACGTTACACTGGTGTGTGAGGCGCACTATCACAACACTAGTGAAAAAACAAAACAAAACAAAACAAAAAAACCAGTGAGTTTACCAACACGAGACCAGTTGTTAGGACTCCGTTTAATACCTATGGCAGAGCTAAAGGCTCCATATTTCTTTGCAGCACCAACAGGAGAAAATGGTACTTGTGCAGGTTGACTGTGTGGTGTCAGAGTCTCAACAGCTCAGTCCTGAGGTCTCCATCACCTTGGCAGCCCCACCCCCGGTACCAGTAAGCACTCTCTGAATGTAGCCAGCCATACCGCGTGCAGCAGCTCACCAGCAGCCTTCAACCTGATAGTCTGCCTGTTTACATGACACTTCCTTTTCTCTCTTTGCGTCAGCTTTCCCCCCTCTGAAACAGAAATGGCTATTTAGATAAGCATTTTAGAAAAGGATCATCTCACAGGGGTGTCCAGCATTCTTAATTATTAGCTGTTCACTTTTAGCAGAGGGCATTCATAACTTGAAGAAGAGCTTATCTGAAAAAAAATCATTAACTTCTCTTAAATAAATAAATGAAAATCATAGGTCAGAACATCAGCAAACCTGGGACTCGGGGAAAAAAATTGTAGAAGCTCAGGTGGACACCCAGTGGAAGCAGTCAGGCTTATGAAAAGCACATGCTCCTTTACTTACAATGCAAATTAAATGGCAATACTTTTTATTAAAGCTGAAAGAAACAGCACATGTGCTGTTTAAATTAAATATTCTTATAAAACCAGATTTAAAACCCCACAAAAGTGTTTACATCTTCCTGGATATTTGTTAATGGTTACAGATCATTTCAGGCATTCCATGGGATCAGAAAAAAAGTACAAAGTATAAGATCAGTGCTGGTCCCAAAAATACTGTAAATCGTATTTGGAAAACAGATAAACATGTAAGAAGTTTATGACCTAACTCATTGCAATAGCAATTAGTGTTCATATGTTGGCTTCTTTCCTTTTCCAGCTGACTAAAAATACTATCATTAACTTTGAGGTCACAGAAAAATGTAGTGCAATAATCCTCTATTTAAATGATTTTAACTTGCACATCCTTATAAAAACATTGTTTCTAGCCCCATGTATCACAAACACTGGACAAGAGAACCCAGGTAAGAGTTAGAAAACTATCTATTTTTCAGTGGTTTTATACCAACCACGTATTTCAACACAAAGGAATGCAACATCAGATCAGACCGACTGAGCATCCCCTGTACAAATGCTGCTGGAAAGGTTGTCTAGTCAAGTGATTTTTCTCAGCTTTGGAGCTTCACCAGTTTTTGGGGGGTGGGGGGCAGAGATTCCTAGAGAGCAAACAGACACCTGACAACATGCTCATTTTTCTCAGTGATCTTCCCAGGATGGCTTAGATAGTGCCCAGAGATCACTTCTCTCTGCTGGTAACTACTGTTGTGATTAACCACCCGTTAAAGTCCAAGATTGCCCAAACCTACATTGTTCCTGACAGAGGAAAGTGCAAGTTTGCTGTCACCAAAAGTTTCTCAGATAAAAAGGTCTGTTCACTAGCCTTGCAGTCAGAAAATTTTCTGGTATCTAACCAGACCGCAGTTTGAATCAGTTCTGTCTGTCAGAGATATGGAGGACAGATGCTTCTCTTCTGCTTTCCAACAGCTTTTTATGTGTTTGAAGCTTGGGGGGGGTTCTACTTGTGCAGTTGATCATTCCTGCCTAAGTAGAGTTGTTTGCTCTTGGCCTTACTGAACTACATCCCAGGTTTTTCTGTCCATTTTCCAGACTCATTTTGGTAGAAATAAGTAGGCCAAAAATTCAGTCCTTAACAACAGCTAAACTTGGAAAGAGTTGGTTTACCTCAGAGCAAACAGCACTGAGGCAGCAGGAACAGGACATGGTCGTCTTGCGGTAAGAACCTAAGGCAGCAAACAAGTGGGCCTCTGCTCGGCCAGTGTTCATTCGGAGTCTCACCCACCTCTTCGTGAAAATGGGTAGGAGGAGTATTTCTGCAGTGTGCACCAATTCAAGTCCTTGAGCTCAGTTTGAGAAAACTTACAGGCTGAAAGTGACTACAGATCTGGGAAAGTATAACTTTCCATGGCAGTGTGTTTTGTTTTGAATCATTATTAGCGTTAAAGGTGAAAATACAGTTTAAAGAGCACTGGAAACTCCTTATGTTAAATCAGCTCCATTTAGTAGGTAATTTATCAAGGTCTTTCTGACCTTGGGTAGGGAAAGACATAGTTGTTTCAAACAAATTAAGTTTAATATGTCTGCACAGTGTTCTGTGTTGACAACACCGGAACCTCTATGACGTACACAAGGCAAATTATGTGAAAATACAAAAATCAGTCATTGCACATACTGGTAAATAAATACATTTACTCCAGAATACCAAAGAGTTTCTTTAAAAACTTTACTTTGTAAAAGCACATTCTTGCAGGTTTATCTAAAACTATATAGGTCTGAACAAAAATGAGATGCCTGACTACTCGAAACGGGTCAAGACAGTCTTGTGTGCAAACAGGCGTAACATATTACAGGCATCGTGAAAAAACATGACTGGTTAAATATCACTTCTCACAGTTAAGACATTTTTTGTCAGTTTTTATATTTTCCACTCTTTAAACTCCATATAATTTAAAGGGAATCTAGACCATAACATACTCAATTTCTACTGTATAGCATTGTTTTATTTAAGAAAGGCAAAGAGACGAATTAAAGATGTTTACTGTGGAAATAAAAATTTAAAAAATTAAAAAGCTCTAACCAAACTACTTTTTCATTTTATGGGGACAGAAATATTCATGTAGCACTTACATCTTCTACTTCTCAAAGTTTAAGTAAACAAGTCAGAAACAAAGGTGTATTATTCTTTACAGGCAGATAGAGTCCCAACACATTCTAAAATGAGTATTTCTACAGCTGCTCCCAAACAGTGGATCTTTCAGACTGTCATTAGTTGGATGAATACCGTGTTGGGAAATACAAAAACAGTTCGGTGTCTACTAGGAAATCTCAGAAATTAACCACCTCAAAAGTGTTTACTTTTGAGATACTTCTAAAGGTGTATCAAATTACGAAACATCCTCCACAGATCTTTCTTCCCTTGTTCCCCTACTCTTGAGTATAAGAAATTGTTCAAAAAGGAAAAACAAAAGCCCCAGTCTTGTAATGATGAGGTACGGATTGATGGCATGGATCAATCCCACTGCAAAGTCAGCTCAAAGGAAGAAGGAAAAGCAGATGGCTATCTGTAATAGATACAGATGCTTACGTGGAAAGCATTTAAGACAATTTTTAAAAATCATTTTCACAGAAAGATTTCACTTGTTCAAAGTTATTTTTAAAGGAGTTTCAAATATCAGACTCTTTTAGATATGTTTTGCAATAATTATGCCAAAACAAATAAATATCATGGTTTATGCTGTCAATGTGAACTCAGTAATCCCCTGATATCACCAAAGGAAATTTTTTAACACTATATACGTATGTATATGCCTGTGTGCACAGCACAAATGTTTGCACATCTAACACGGGAAATGTTGGGAAAGTCTTAAAATTAAAGCTATTCCTAATACTGAGAATCCTGCCGTACTGGGCACGCACGTGTGCCCCCTTTGTACTTGGTATATAACTTCCAGATGATCTTGCTTCCTGATCACAGGATATTTTTATTTGAAATAAACTGTTAGTTTTAATCAGAAGAAAAAAATTTTACACTTTTAAGATACTAACAAAATTAACAAAGCTCCAATATTTGTCTTTTTTCATACATGTTTTACGGTAACCCACTGTAAGAGGTTTGTCTCATACAGACCTTGCTTCTTGGGGAAACTCCCCATGTGATTTGCTAATTCTTGTGCAGAGTCAGTTATCCAGGAGTATCCCTTAAAACATGGGCAACTATCAGCCACTTTCTGTCTTTCTAAATTCCCTGTTTAGTTGCAGTAATGACATCATAGAATTTGATGGCACATTTAACAGAAAAGGTCAACTTCTTCACTGATAGGCATTTTAGATCCCCCTTTGAGTGTGAACAAGGTTTCATGGGATGTACTTAACAGCAAAATTTGGCCTCCCTTCCACATCCAATTTTCTGAAGTATTCATGCCAGTAATGCCCAATTTTTCAGATCCACATAAGCCCACTCTTAAACAAAGACAGACAAGAAGACATTAGGACTCTTGCAGAGACATGCAGTTGGGGCGTTATGAAGACACAACAGAGGTTAGAAATGTTCAGTTACACCAGCAGGCTTTGGATTAGATATTGAAATAGGAATAAATGGGTGAAAATGTCATCGTGAAGAAATCTGCACATAAATCTATCTGTTTAGGAGGGAAACAAATGGTATGGGCAGAGTTCTTACCAACGTAACGCAACATAAGCAGCGACCGTCATAGTCCATCAGTGAATACCGCTATCCCTCCCTCGCTCTGAGCGATGCCAAGCAGCGTGCCAACCTCTGCCAAGAAATCCCCCTGCCGTCAGTCCCCAGCACACACGGCTGCCTTGCCGGCATGCTGGAGTTCCTCCACATCTGTAAAGGGACCTTGTTTGCACTTCTGTTTGCTTCTCTGTAACCGCGCTCCTTGGATTGTATATTCCCTTTTCAGGGCTTATATAGTGCAAGTATAATAAAGAAGTGTTACCTTCTTATATGCAATGCAAACACATGAAAAGTTCAAATAACTTAAAAAGCCACAGGTCCCAGTCTTTGCCTTCAGGACGAGCTCTTTCTTCCGTACTAGGAGAGCTGTATCTTAATGGCTTTGGTTCTGCACTTTGCTAAGCTTCCATGCACGTCTTTGCAGCAGTGTCCTCTGACTGGTGACAAGCACACAGGGTGGGAAACAGCACACGGGGAAAAACAGGCACTGTTACACAGCAGGATGGCAGTAAGCATGGACTAGCTGCATTGCTTAGTGATAAACCCATCCGTAATAAACCTGCTGTGTGTGTTTTTCTTACATGGTGGCTGCTTGCATGAGTGCTAAGAGGGGCTCTCATCCTCCAGATCCAGGCAGATATAAATGAAGAAGAAAAAGAGAAAGGGAGATTATTTTCTGAGAAACGAGCATATGTCTGATGGGTACTGTAAAAATAAACCTAGTTATACTGGTATGATTTTACACCATGCTCCTAGCATCAAGCTCTGCAATGCTAGTAAAGCAGTTGCTTTTAGCATACAGTCCCCAGATCCCTGGCATCCACAAAATCCAAAGGAGAAAGCACACTGTTGTCAGGAAGCTTAAATTCATCATACAGGTAGCAACAAATCAGAGCGCGCTGAAAACCACTGCAGTAGAAAAGGAAGACTTCAGAAACATGGCCTCTAGCATGTCGGTGCTGAGCTTTGCCAGTACAATTCAAGGAGCCAGCTGTTAGAAATGCTGTACCGTAAGTCACAATGGCCACCCTGAGAATACAGCAGGGTGAATCCCTTTACATATGTTCTCTGGTATCTCGGCCAGAAACCTATTCAGCACTTTAAAATGCACCAACAACCTTGAACTGCGCAATGGGATGAATACCCCCGCTGAGGATTACGCAACCGGAATGGAAGGCCACCCTACTTCGAAATGAGAGCATATACACAGGGATTTAACACACTTTAATTCACAGACATTAACTTTATAGGTTTCACTGACTTCACTTTCTGGAGTGTCCCCATATAGAAAAACCTGTACATATTTGAAACAAGAGAAAGTTATAGATGGAAAAAAACCCCAAGAGAGAGCTTAAAACAAAACAAGGCAATTGTAGTAACACAGATTACTAAGCAGCTGAAAAGCATCTACCACCTGCAAGAAAGCATTTGAAGTGATACCAATTAGGAACTCATCCTCATGGACTTGTGCTGTGTGGTCCAGCAGACTAAGACAGAAAAACACGTGCTTTTGAAAAGAAGTGTTTTATAAAAAAAAAAAAAAAGAAAAAACAACCAACAAAACCCTTGTCATAGGGTCATTAAATTCAGTAACTCTTGGGAAAGAGCCATATTCCAAAATCAGCTTTTTAAGACGACATTGTGTCAAATCTTGTAAGAGTAAGCATCACTGCTGTAGCCCTACTTTAAACCAGAAGTTAGAATTAACAGTACACAGCATTTTTATCTTTTCAGCCTACATTATAAAACACTGAATCTCCAAATAAATACAGTTAGAAATGAAATATAGCCCCATTGGGTTTTTTTACTTAGGAAAACTCAGTGGGCCTGATTTAAATTATTTGCTGAGCAGCTTTTCAGTTCCTGACACTTGCACAGCATGAAACTTCATTTCAGTGTCATTTCAATCGCCTGATGAGAACCCTCTGTAGAAATGTGGTTTGGTTTTCCACTATTCCAAACTCAAGTGAAACAGTTCAGACTTCACAATGAAGTTCAAAACAGAAACCCTTCGCCTGCTAGTTGGTCACCCACGGCAAGAGCTAGATCACAGGTTTCGGGACTAAGAACTTCGTTCTAGTGCCAGCTCAAGAAAGAACTCTTTGTTTGCTTATCTGTTTGCTTTTATAAACTGCAAATCACAGCTTCACTGCCATTAAAAGGATAATAATACTCACCTGCTGCTTCTGGACTGCTGTAAGCCTTTACTAGCTGATGCATAGCATCTTTGGGAAGTGTTGGTTTTAGTTTGCGGATGTTCGTTAAGGCCGATATTTGCTAACCTAATCACAGATTGGCCCCCAGATGGAAGATACTGCAATAAGCATAATAGTATCAACAGAAAGCCCTCCAAAAGGAAAGCGGTGCCATTTTGGTGAGAGGGGGCTGTATCTTTGGACCAGGTCCTCACACTGTCTCAGATGTAGTATGCAACAGGGTATCATAGCATGTTTCGTGGCACACACTATTCTGCCCGTAACTGGTTGGAAAAAAAAAAAAGCCCTCTGTCAATCCAGGCACACAGCACTGAAAGTTAATGATTTTGCCTAGAAATCCTGTTTTTTTTTTCTTAGAAGAACAGTTTCTATTTTTAGTATCAAAATATCAAATCTCCACATGTAAGGCAGCAGAAATGAGGCAGAGTCTTAAGTAGAAAACACTGCTCTATTTGTATTCAGCACTGGAAGTACTGACCTTCAGAAATAAAAGTAGTGGTGCACACAAAAGCAGATCGTAAGGCAAAACCCAAGGAAAGCGTATTACAACAGCTATGTTGCGTCTTTCCAGCAAGACTACCAAGTGCTGCCCATGTCAGCTGAGAGAATCGCTGGAAAAGGCAGCTGCCTCTCAACAAACCAAACTGGTACACCTATAGCTACTTCAAAGGCTATTGTCTTTGAGCTCAAACTACATCTTTGAAAACCTCTTCAAAATAGCTAAAAAATACCATAATGTTTAAAGACACATCAGGATCAACATAGTTCTACTTCTAGCCAGTGAGGACAGGAGATTCTCCCTAGGGAAGTGAACAGGTCAGTAGTAATTGGGTTATCTTGTGATGTCCCCAGACTGGAATGAAACCCTCCTGTTACAAGAGCTCACAAACTTGTTTGAACACTGAACTTCACAGCATGAGCAGTGCCCAAAGCCCACTGTCACAAAACATACTCTCGTTTTGTGTACTTGTGAGATTTTCGGCACTCTCAAAATAAGTGATCCCATGACATAATTTTCCAAGACATCAAGACTAAATGTCTGATAAAATTACTCTTGCCTAGACAGTAAGCATAGCCTTGAGGGGAAAAACATCATCATAATAATAAAAAAATAATCAAAGGGAGTGAAAATATTCCTGCTGTTATTTGGTAAATCAACATAGGAAATGTACATGATTTTTTACCTGCTGTTCAAGAGCGCCTCAGAGAATTAGGAAGTGCGCTTTTGTTAGGACTTTGGAAATCCCATCACTTACTGTGTCCTGATCACACTGACAGATTCCTGCAGCCAAAGTCCATTAGTCTGCATAGGGCAAACTGTATTCTGCTTGCACAGGTGGAGCTGCAGGATGAGGAGCTTCCTGCTTAAATGAGAGCTCAAACTTCAAGACAAGCTTAAGGAAAGAAAATTTTGAACAAATAATTTCCTTGTGATTTCACCAAATCTGTAAGCATAAAAATCAGCTAGATTTTAATGTTAAAATCTATTAAAATGATGATAAATTACTTTCTGTTACTTTGAAAGAGTTCACTTTATATATTACTGATACTTCTAATGGCATCGTGCCAACTGGGATAACCTCAGTAAGAAGCCACAGATACACGGTCAATGTGAGAAACGGATTGCACTGTAAACATCCCATTTGAGTATGCAGGTAGCCATAAATCATGAGACTCATTGTTTTCAAATCAGATGTGCGTGCAGTCAAACTCTGCAGTAACAACAGTTTTGAGCAGCCAAGTCTCACCCAAAGGAAAAAAGAAAAAAAAAAAAAGTACAAAAAGGCACAATTGCCAAGTGTCTCAGTTTGCTACATGAAAGCATAAATCGGCAGTTGCATTAACGGAACCTCTGCAATGTGCTCAGGAATAATAGTTTTAAAACAACTGATGGTGCAAACTGAAACACAACCAACAACACATCACTGAGAAGGAAATGTGCATCAGGAGGTTTGTCCTTACTTTTTTTTCTGCACATTTAGTAACCAAAAGTGACACAAGGGAAAAATTCAAGCCTCACTAAAATCATTGACAAGATTTCCATAGAATTCAACAGTGTCAAGATTTTGTCCTAAGAGATTAGTTAGCTATTCAGTTTCTACATAAGTGGCAGAAAACTGTCCATATTTTCCTGCTGTTCCTTCAGTGAGAATTAAATAGGGTACTTAGCGTGCCATCAGCACCTGCCGTCCACTAGCCCCAAAACACTCCTGAGAAGCCTCTCAGCAGAATGGGGATGGACACAGGTGGGTTCAAAAACTATTATTTCTATTCAACCCCTTGGAACTGAGACACAAAGAGGTTACAAGATTTGCACAAAGTCACACAGTCAGTTGGGATTAAAACCCAGGTGACCTGATCCCCAGGCCAGTGTCCTACCAGCTGTCGGACAGCCTAAAAGACTAGGCTGATTTTAACAGAGTTGTGACTCTTTGGGACTTTTTTTGCATGCAAGCAGTACCTAGGCACAGAATAGATGCATGACTATTCGCTGGTACTTGCTAGGTCCTGACTCTCATTCCAGTTCATGTGCTAGCAAGCTGTTGCCAGAGTAATTTTCAAACTGCCGTCATAGAGTTAAATAAAACCATGATAAGCTCTCAGTGTTACTGAGTAATCCAATCATAAAGTGAATAGAAAGGTTTTCTTCTCAAAAACATAAGCCTAATTTTTCTGAACTGTGTCCTCTTCCTAAAGCACTTTAGCAAACCAGTGTACTGGTTCCACTAAACAGTTTCAAGAGAGCCAGGTAATTCAACTCTTCTCAGTGAAGGTATGGATAAACATACCCTTACTGAAAAAGAGGAATCTAAAATTTTTAGGCAGTTAAATAAGATACAACATATAAAACAAGTTTTAATGCATTTTCATCCAATATACAGGCATTTGTGAGTATCAGCTACTGAGCTATAGTTCATAGCAAAATACCGGAACACTGAGATAGTTGTGCAAATCCTTTTCTTAGTTCCTTGGCGAGCAACAGAAAGAGCTGAAAAAATCTACATGATGAATTTCAAACACTTACAAAGCAGAACCCTGGAAGGTACATTTCATACATGAAGCACAACCGAAACCCATTTTCATTTAAGTAGCACATACAAGAGAAGCCTGCATCTGCAGTTAAATTAACTCTAGTGCAAGATTTATACGTATAAAACTACTTTCTTCTAGTAATCAAAATGAGGCCTTTTGAGAAATCTGAAAGTCATCAGCCCGTAATTCTAATGAAGGTGACTGCTGCTTTATCACATGTGCTGTCCTTATTTGCCAAGCAAATATGTTTTATTGGTGAGCACATGCTTCTCTAAAACCAGGGAAAATCTTGCAAATTATGTTTTAGGAGAGCAATGGGATAGTACAGGGGAACTAGTTAGAATGCCACAGGATCAAACCCAAAGTCTTCCCTCCAACACCTGCCACACATCAGGAGAGACTCTCTCTGACCAAAACACCAGGCAACCCCCTGTCCTATCCTATTAAAATAATCAAGGACAAAATATTCATACTGGTCTAGCGTCCCCATCTCTTCAGGGCAAGAACTCGTTTGCCACGTGACATCCAGTCCTTATTGATTCATGCGAAAACACTAATAAATGGATAATAAAATTTGTAAATAGCTAAGATACAAGAACTGGGAGTGATTTTCTATACCAAGGACTGGGTTGATTTCCTTCCTTTTTAATTGGCAGCACTCAGGTAGGGGCAAGATATTTATAGGTAGAAAAGTAGGTCTACTCCTCCATACTTGTAGAGACCTCACTGATGTCTCTGCTTGTTGAAAAGCCCTCCTTTTGTTCATCCAAAGAGAGCAAAAACCCAAAAAGTTCTAATTGATGGCATTGGTTCACTGTGACTGATAACACTCAGTGGTGTCTTTTGACTCCACAATAATGTTTTTCGATCGTGCAGCTGCCAGGTTTTGGTACAGAGCCCTTTTCACTAAAGCTCCTTCAGTTCTAGCACCTCATGAGGACAGCCAGCTGGGAACTCCAGCACTACTGTAAGGCAACTAGAATAGTGAGAGATTTGCGCAGCAATTATTACAAAACCATTCTCACAGACTTCGCATCAGAATTTCTAACAATGGCCTACGACATTACTATTTAAAATATAATGCTGTATATTACCCTACAAAAGGAGTGGGGTGATGTCTAGCTTCTGAAAAATAAACTTTATTTTAGGGCACCGACACACTTCAGCTGACAGAATCATCTTCAACCTTTTGAAAAAGGAAAAATAAGGCAGCACTACAAAGCGAGTCTGTCTAACAGCCTGCCTCCAGGCTTGTGGACAGTTCTGCTCATTGATTTGCAACCAATGGTTTGGAAACCCTGGTTACTGAATGTTTACTGAGAAAAATTCTGATTATATTTTAGGCAAGCTTTTTTATCTGCTGCCTTTTAATGTGTTAATTCACTCTACTGAAAAGCCAAAGGGCCAAATTCACCCCTCTGATAAGGCTTCTATTGTAGGAGCAGTCACTGGATGTGCACCGAAGGCATTATTCATCTGTGGAGAGATCACCGAGTACTGTTGTCAAAATAAACACTTTTGAGTTGCACATCCTTGAAGAAAAGATAAAGGGATTGTGAAGAGAATAAGAAGGAACAGAACATCAGAGATGAAGAAAATTAGATAAAGGGCCAGGAAGAAACTGTTTGATGTAAACAGAGTGACAAGTTAGATTAAGAACTCTCATTAAAGCATGCAGTATTTGCCTATAAGCAACTCAGGCAAGGAATTTGTTTACAACTGTCTGCCAAAATCAACAGTAGATGCAAAAAAATCATCAATATTGAAATTTAAAAAAATATTAAATCTACTGTATCCAAACACTCACTAGGACTACGTGAAGGAAAAACACAGCTCTGTGCCATTATATTCTGTGTCACACTAAGTAAACAAGGTTATGCCCTGTTGCACGTTGACATGCAGGCCCTGCAGAAGCTACTACCAATATGAGTGTGCCACTAACTACTGCTCGGTTAGTCTAGTATGCACGTATCTCTGAAAATACACTCTGGTACCAACATTTTATTGCTGGTGTGGAGGGAAATCTAACTTTGTGAGGACAGTATAATCTCAGGTGTGACTGTATGTGAAGACAGGACCTGCTTTGACTTTACCAAGTTAGGAGAACAAATTTTGGAGATGTGCTGCAAAACTTGTGATATCACCTTGCATTGACATGCAGTAGCGACCTGCACCAGAAAATGTCTATCAGAAATTACATCGAAGCTAAATTAAAAGCAATTGCTTCTGGAGCAGACGGGGATGGTCAAGTGAATAAAAAGAACCCAATACCTTGCTCAACAACAGCGAGGAATTAGGGTTTTGACAAAGGCCACTAACCCCAAATCCCATGATAACTGAACCAGCTTTAATGACAGCTCCTCATTCCTCTTAGTCCCAGGTGAACATCCCCCTCTAGTGACCTCCGTTTATAGTGGGGAATTTTTTCCTCAGCAGCTTGTTGGCTGATGTCCCTGTATGATTCTGTTAAGATGATGGGAATTTGAGTCACCACTTTCCTCCTGGCACGCTTACAGGTTAAAAAAATACCTGGCTGGGAAGAACATGCAGTGAGAGTGGAGTTACACAATGTGCTGGCAGCAAAACTGTCCCAAGAAGCTGAACTCTCTGCCTTTCCCAGCCCCTCATTCTCACCCTTGTGCAGGAGTTCACTGCACATGAGCTTCCTTTTCATGCCAGTTCCCTCTCCTGTGGGGCCATGAGACAAGTCAGACCATTGTTATGATCCATGTTAAAAATAACCCTTCCTAAACCCACTCCAGTACTAAAGGCCACAGGTCGTACGTTTGCACCGTAAGACACTTAGTTCCTTTGACACCATGCTGTGCACGGAGAGGCGCAGAAAACTATGTCAGGTGCCACTTTCTCAGGCTTTAAAGAAAACAGAAGACTGGTGAGCCACAGAATTCACGCCGTGCAGATTCAAATGTTCCCACGCTGCAGAGTTCGTGAAATCCACATTACACCTAAATACCCGCAGTGGGAATTCCTGTCTGTTTTTGCAGTAGTCTAAACAAAAAATTCTGGTTATCATCGGAGCTAGGTTATAAAGACTGACGTGAGGTAACCAAAGGCCTAAGTGCCTTTGCTGTTAAAAATCCACAGTGAGATCACAGGTGGGGATGTGAAGTGGTGGCAACTGGCAACTACAGGGGAAAACAAAGCATCCATGTGCAAAGCCTCCGTATCCCGCTGCAGCTCATGACTCATCATGTTGATCATTCATTGAGGGAACTGACTGCTCGTTTCTGAAACAAAAGGTCTCTTTCCATTTCATACCATTGTATGGAAAGGCTTCTTGCAAAAAGATTTGAAAAAAGTGACAGAGCCTCCTGCTATTTAAAGATGACATTTGACAGGCTGAGTCCGTCAACAAAACACTGTTCAAAACCAGCAGATTTTTTTTTCTACAGATTTTAAAAAAGATTAGAAAAAATGCTGGCAATTACTTATTTCCATCTCTTATCTGAAACTTCCTCCTCTGAATACTGGGAAGGAGACCTGAAGGCAAATGTGAAGAAGAGAGCATATTTCTTTTATTAGTTGAAATTATGCAGCCCAAATGGCACAACCTCTCCTTATGGCCTGTCCCCTCTAGTAAAAAAGGGACTGACAGCTACGAGACGAGGAGATTTGATCTCATTTTCTCATTACATAATCTTTGGTTGTGCAACACAAGAGTCTATAACGAGTAAAAAGGAGGATCTGGATACACAGAGCATAAAACTCAACTGCTTCTTCACTCACATTTCAATACCCTTCTGGTGAATTACATATAAATTCCTTCACTTTGTGTGCCGTTTACGATAACATTGTACAGTACAATGGCAGAAAGATTCATTATTTTTAAGGGTGTTTTACAGTGTGCTTTCAGTTGCAGCTCTTGGTTTTTGAGATGTTCAGAAGAGAAGAGAATGGCTTGTTCTTTGCTTGTGTTTTGAAATGGTATTTGTTTCTATATTCCAGATAAATCAGCAAAAAAAAAAAAAAAGAAAAAATCCACACTATTTTAAGCTATTCTGTGTCCTGCCAGTGTCTCATTTGTATGCAGCATACACTAGAATTGCCTAGAAGGACTTAGCTCAGTAGCTGGCACATTCACTTCAGAGAACAACATATACAGTTTCAATCGATATCAAGCTTTCTTACAATGGGAAATAAATATGAAAAGTGGTTGTTGTTCAAAAAATGCAATCAACAAATTGTAAAATCGCAAAAGGCCAGACAAATTTAATAAAATATTTCCATTTACCTTCCTTAGCCTTACACAGCCTGTTCAAAATCGTAAGATTCTCTGCAGAGAGCCTTTATCCAACTGTTTATATCACTTCATACAAAATATGTGTTTGAATTACCACAGCAATACAAGGATATAAATTCCCAACAGGCAACATGCCAAATTCAACATAAGTTATGCTTTCTTGGCATCCAGACATTTTCCTTTTCCTTTTCTGTACTCCAGATACATTTTCATTTGAAACAAATTAAAAAGCATGTAGATGTTAAAACATAGTGACAGCTTAGAATTCAAGTGACTTGTGCAACATTGTTTTGTGCTTTCTACTTCTCCATTTCCTTCTACTGCAATTAAAATTCATCATGCCCTACTACATATACAATAGCAATGCATTAAGTTCAGTCCAGTATAGGTTTTCAACCTCCAGACTTGGTTTTATACTACACGAGATCCTTGCACGTTCAAAAAAGTGCATCTTTTTTGTGATCTTTCTTTTATGTTGGATGATGTGAAGCTCTGATTAGTCGATGTAGGAATGCAACCTTGAGGTATGATTGCAGCCTCAGAATAATTCTTAAATGTAAAAAGAAATTTTTCGAGCGTGCACGCCCTTTCTGGATTTAAAAAAGACACCGTTATACTGGTGCTACTAGAGCCACGGTACAGTACATCATGGCACATCTCCATAACATCATCAAGGACATGAGCTAGAACTCCTATTTACACAAACTTGATGCCACTTCCAGAAAAATACGACAGAAAAAAAAGGAAAATATTATTTCCTGAATGTCCTGAATTTTTAGGAGATTCCTTTTACTTTCTCTTCAGCAATAGAGTGGTCCTCCACAACTGCATTTTCCCTGACCTGTTTAGTATGGACCATGAGTGACACCAGCAGGCACTGGGAATCACATGGCAAACTGCTTCCTTTGAGAGGATGCTCACCCATGCCCCTTTACTCACAAGCCAGCTTGCTGTCAAAGCTTGAAAGGGCAATAGCAAAGGCTTGCAGCGCACACATTGGGTAGTTGTAGTCCATGGTGAACACGTCCTCAGCCACGCGGCCAAACTGCATCACGATATAGTCAGCTGCAAGAAAGGTCAGAAAGGTGACAGAGCATTATTGTTGTTTGCAGCCCTTACTAAATAAGTATGCATTCAACATCATCCTCTGGCCCAGTTCGATAAAATACAACCGAAACGTGCTCACTCATCAAACTTTGCAACACTTATTCATGCAAGTGGGTGTGCAGATACCAGAGGGAGAAGCAAGGATAGCTCGAGTGAGGAACAGTTCAGTGATAAAGGATTGCAAGACTTGTTACTGTCAAAAAAAAAGTACACAGATAAAAAGTGGGGTTTGCAAGCATGGAGTTTACGTCCGAATAGAATTGCTTCTGAATAGAATGCTCAAACCTCTTATATAGACCTAGTGCCGAGTTTCACATGCGCCAAGAACCAACCAATTCTATTCCCACTTAACTCCAAGCAAGCCAACAAGCAAGGATAGCAGAGGAAGAGAAGGCATGATTGTGATCTAGACCTAATCAAGTGTCTCTGTTACATCATATTCAGAAATTCTTCCTCAAGAATAATTTTTTCCCCTTTTTGTACTCTGTCAGCAAGACAAAATCTCAGCCCCGTTCACAGTTCAAAATGTTTAATTGCAGAAGCAAGTGTAATTGTTTCACCTTATAAAAGGCAGCAAATGCATACACCATTGTTTCAAATTCAGTGTTGCTCTGAGTCTGGCACAGCCACTTTCACCAGTTTCCGATATTCCCCCGCAGTCTCAGCATGGCACTGGGGTAGCCCAGTGCGCTCCAGCACCTAGTCACTATGCCTGCCTAAAGTGAGCGTAAAGCGGGGCAAGTATCGCTCCACTCGAGCCTTTGTCTTTATCCCTGCCCCAATAACTTAGTTAAGCTTGAGAAGAAAGGTGGCGGTACCTCGCTGGCAGAAAGCAGCACATCGGTAAGGCCCCAGCGATGGTGTTCCGTAGGGCTCATGCTACAAAACCTAGTCATGGCGAAGGAGATGGGCAGTGTGACTGCCACTGTCTCCAGCTGGGCAGTGTATGGGGAACAGAGGGAACAAAAAAACCCGAGGAAGGATTGTGTGATCCAAGTGCTTGAGCAGAGCGATACCGCCCCATGGTCCTGCTGACGGGAGGTTCCGCAGCTCTGAGAGCAGAAAGGACGCTAAACTGCTGCTCAGTTCACAAGCTGGGCAGCCAAGGGAGAAAACTGAGACAGCACATAGCAGAATCACTTGTCTCAAAGATGAGCATTTAGACACCCAACTTACATCAATGTCAGCATTAAGTTGGACCCACATAGCTAAATTAACTCACTCAGGTAACAACAGTAAGGGCAGAATCACTGCCAGGCTGTGTATGCAGTGCTGTTCCTACACATTACAAGACAGAGCGCTATACTTACGATCGTTATCATGAATAATTTGGAAGTTTTTCACTGAGGCCTGTGTGACTCGACCATGGAAATTTAAAACATAGGACTGGGTGTCATCATTCCAGACTGGCGTTTTGTTATGCAGCTCAATGACACTCTCTGTATTTTTGTTCTGCCATCTTGCAAGAAGTGTCTCATGTTCCTGCACACACCACAGACATGGACTTCAGTTTAACACTCTCACAAGACAAAAAATAACCTCACAAAAAAACCTCAAACGCATCCATATATCCTATCCCAAAGACTAAACTGTCACCTCAAAACAGCATCATCGAATGAAACTGAGAACTCTGAGTATCTTAATGCAAATGTGCATTCGAGTCCTTTCCACACCTTGGAAAAGGTTAGTTGTATCTTTTGTTATCAAAATACATTATTACTTGTAGTGCTTTTGTGAGTCACAGAACTAGTCCCACATCCCATCATTCTGCAATTGTTCAAACACTGTGTTTTTTAACCTCTAAACCTTCAGCAGTGCAAAAGACCAACTGAAAAAGAATTCAAGTCATCTTTATCATTGGCTGATAGTATGACTTACATTTCGTGGTCTGATGGAAACTCTTTCGTGGTCCATATTCATTCCTGGTATGATCACACTCATTTTACGAGGTCCTTTAAATCCCAAGACGTTTGTTTCCTAAAGATGTTTAGAAAAGAGTTCATGATGTTCTGTATTTTCAAAGTTAATTTCTTCAACAGAGAGACACAGTGGCAGCCCAGGGAACTTATTTGTTAGTCAACTCAAAAAACATCTTGAAACTCCTACCTTCACTGGCACTGCCAGACATTCTAGCTTTGTCTTAGAAGCCCCAACAACAGGAAAAATGGAAATAGAGAGGTTTCCAAAAACACTCCTAGCATTGGCTGCCAGCAACCTTAATACAATTAAAAAAAAAAAATCCCTTTGTTAAAAAAAGGATATGAACTAACCAGATTGCTTGGCTACTGCTAGATCCCAAAATAAAGTAGCTGTAATTTAAAAATCATAAAATGCAGTCACACATTTTGATGCGAGACAAAGTTAAATATATGGGACCAACTCCATTTATTCCAGAGCCAGTACAAAAGCAAACAAGAAGAAGCTGCCAGTAAGAGCATCTGTTAGCAGTGCTGTGGTTTTCAAAGTCTCCACATATGTTATGCTTAGAGATGAGCGTGGTAAAAAAAAACAAACACATTAGCATGAATGCAAATTTTCGAGCTAAGGAGGCAGGGAAAGTAAAGAAATAACATGGGCAGCAAAAATAAATCCATGGAAAATACAAGTTCTTCCATTAAACATGATTTGATGCCTTTCTGACCAGCTTTTCACAAAAGCGCTCCAGTATTGCACTGTCCTCTCAAAACACAACCACTAAAATCTAAATAGGCCTAAAGTCTTATTTTTATCTGAGGCACGCTTCCCCTCCCAAGCAACTAGGGCCAAGTATTTCACTTAGTTATCATCTACTGTTGGAAAAGTAAATGTAAAGGGTGATATTTTCCAATCCACTCAGTAAAACCTGATCGCCTATTTTAGCATTAACTCCAGTAAAGGAAACACTGACACCTCTGAAAGTCCATCTCCTTGTGTTTTCTGCTACTACTTCTTTTTTTTTTTTCCAGTCACATGCATTTTTTCCCCTCTACTTTTCCCAAGTGAAGGGCTGTGGACACACACTCAGGAATCTCAGGAAGGAAATTCCCATTGGCACCATTCCCAGCAACATACCACAAGACCTCAAGAACTGGGCAGCCCCAGGCTCCAGCTGGTGTGGCTTTAGCCCTGGGACATTTAGAAGTCACTTATTCAGATGTCTCTGCATTTAAGTGTTTAATTAGAAGTGTCCTGATTTTAAAGAACACTAAACTTTTTAAAACATCTCTACTTTTGCAAGTAAAAATCCATGCATCTGAACTCACTGGAAAAGACTGAAAATACCCACCTAAAAGTTACTCATGCAGAAGTTCCGTCATCCATCAGAACTTTGAAATAACTTTGGTTGTTTCAGCAAACCATTTAGAGATTCTATAACTCATTAAAGATTTTCATGCATGCAAGAAAAATTCCATGGAGTTATTTTACTGGATACTCTTGAAGCAATCCAGGTATGTTCATAGATCTTCATAGGTCTGTACATTAATAGGAAGATTCTACCTCTTTTCTGAATCATTTGTGCCATGGCCTTTGGCAGAGTAAACCAATGTTACCAGTTCACTTCGAAGTGTTTACTTGGTTCTGCATCACGGTGAGACTCAAACTAAAATGACTGCCAGCAGATTTGATAAGCAGGACTCACTCAGCCCAGCAGAGGTAAATTTCTAAGAAAAGATTCATGCTTATGCTTGTTTTCCACCAACTACTGACAATTTTGGTCTTCTCCGCAATGCTTTACAAGCTTTTCTTCCCATCAAGCTGCAGTTATGCTATATACAATTAATTTAGGTGCTGACTGGTTGAAGACATTGTTCAAGGTAAAATTAAATAATACCGCTGAATGACTTCCCTCCCAAGAAGCAGTATTATCACTCTGAATAAACCAGGACTATATTCTTTGTATTTGCTCAGAAAGACTAAAATCAATACTTCTGCCAAACGATAAGGGAATGGTTTCTAGTTTCACATTACATCAATCACCAATTATATCAAATGTTTCATTGGCACATGCTACCCTTTTGCTAAAATCAAGATACAGAACTGAAATTCTACAAACACGGAATATACAAGGAAAACAGTAAGGACAAAAGAGGAGCTTTAATTAAAAGCAGACCTTTCCAATCTACCTGCATCCAAATAAAATTAATTCCCCTTATCTTCTGTCTCATTCCCTGCTTCTCTTTTATTTCCCTCCTCCACTTTTTTCTGTGTGTAAATTCAAGACTACAAATGGCATTATTGGGGGAACATATTCCGATTTCACATCATTTTAATGCCACTGACAGTCTTGGTTTACATAGGGCTGTTAGCTGGCAGAGCCCGCTTGACTCAACCAGCACACTATCATGGTTACCATCAGCTAAGGACTTGGCCCAGTCTTGCTTAGAAGCTGCACTCTCTGCCTTAGCCCAACCAGCAAGCTGTTCTGTGAGCACGCGTCACAATAGACTGGAATGAAAGAACACAGAGCCTCTCCCCAGGCCTGCTTCTAAAATCTTACACACTTCCATAAAACTATGTAAGCATTTTGCTATGGCAGCAGTAGCTGCCAGGATAAAAGCAGCAAGGTGTATATCCCAGCAGCTCCCAGGAGATCCACAATTTAATTACCCCAATTGTCTTCCAGCCACTTTCCTTTCTGGACTTGATTCACCCAGCTGTGCCTTGTCCTTAACCTATTCTGTAGAAACCAGCATGCCACAGAAAGCCCAAACCACAGAACCCACTACGCTGGAGCACAATGCAAGGGATGGAGGCTGGAGTAGAAACACACAGGGGATTTTTATTGCTTTACCGAAACCTGAGTCACACCGCAGAGTATCAGCTGACCTCCCTGCCTGCAGAATCTGACGCAAAGGGAGCTGTGACATGCTATGAATATAAAGGAACCTAGCACAGAAAATCCTGGTGCAAACGGTGCGGTTACACCTCACTGCTTCTTGGTAACTTTTGCCAAGCGATTCTGAAATCAGCCATTAGGTGCTGCTGCAGGTTTATTAACATGCTAGCCTGCTGTCAGCAGGGAGAGCGAAAATGGTTAACAGCACCTGAGAAAACTGGGTCCTTGCACTAACTTTATTCCTGTCGCTTGAAACACGCCTTAAGGTGAGCTCCACAATGAGAGGTCTCGACACATTCATCCCGCAGTTAACAACAGATGCATCACCAGCTTCTGCCAGTATAAACGAGACCTGCCGAGATGATTCAGCAGGTCAGGCTCAGTAAGTTGGTGGAAGCGGGTACAGCTTGCTCTCCAGATGAGCTGAGAGACAGTGAGAGGCATAGTGGTGCTTTCAAAGTATTGTTTATTATAGTTTTTGCTGCAGGAAAAATCTCAAGGCAGGAATTAAAAGGTTTCCTTAGGACAAGGGTGTTTTGGGAGTGCTCTTTCTGGCGTTCTTTGCTGCAGTTCTGCCGCAGCCAGGAACAATAATCTCACTTTAGTAAATGCAGATAGTAATAAATATTATTTTGATTTCCTTTTGTCCTCTGGCCACAGCACACCTGCAAGCCTGCTGCCTTTCACCATGAATATCAAAATATCAATGGAATGAGTCATTTTGTTATACAAATGTACAAGTTTTAAGCTGCTGATCTCAAAATAGACATATAAAAGCAGTTTATCTTAGCCACATTCTCCAAATAGTGGCCATGGTTCTGTTCTTTCCAACACTCATGCTTATAATTACCTCTGCTGACCACAACTCAGTTTATTGGGCAGCATTAATGGTCCAAATGTTATTGTTGACTTAAACAAGCAATGCCTAAATTTTTCAATACCTAACTTTTTTTAAAACTGTTTTTTGCTTTCTCCTTGTATTTCCAGTTCGCACCAGAAGATTAGTTGCCTGGCTTCAGGGAATGCCCTCCTATATAAATAAGTAAAATTACCTTTATTAAACATGTAAATTCTCCTAGGTTCCTACTGAAACATCAGTCAAACTCTAAACTGAAATCAAGTCCCAGACTCTCTTGCTAAATACTGTTCACTGGATTTTCTGAAATTCTCAGAGAGCTGCAAATCCAACAGGAATGGAGGGATGTGTGTGTGTGTGTGTGTGCGCGTCTGCAATCATAGGCCATGTGCCTGAATAATAGCACAGGTGATCAAACACACTATTTATACTATATTCACAGAAAAAAAATGTACCCTAAGCAGCCGGAAAAGAACACGTTAGCAGCTCATACTGCCACCCTTCAGTGCTCTCAGCACTTTGCATGGAAAGGATGGCTCTTTGCTTTCCTTTTCCTGCGCCGAAATCTCCCAGACGCATTGCTGCCCACGACCTGGAGCTGACTTTCCAGGAACGCATTCTGCGCGCACGCAGGGTGTATGCTGGGATGGCGGGACCTTGATCCGACCGAATTCCAGGCATCCTTGATTAGAGCTGGGCAGGAGCTTTTCAGAAGTGGTTCTTGGGTATTTTTGTCAGAAGTTGTTGATTTGTGAAAACAGAGAACTTTCTGTAGCAGTGTACGTACCACTTTTCACTGGAAGAGTTTCTTGGGCCCAGAGATTTCTGGACAGAAAGAATACTCTCACCGAAACACTTAGTCATCCGGTAATCATGAAACAACAGCAACTGTGTTTCAAGTCTTGATTGTCTGCATTGCCCCTGACAAATGCTATTTACTGTCCTGTAAGAGGCTGGTTTCTCTCATTCAGTTGAATTTTGGATTTTGTTTGGGGTTTGTTTGGGTTTTTTCCTGGTAAAAAGGACTTTTAGAGTTTTTATTCCAGTCTCTCAGCCACTGCTGCAGGTCTAGCTGTCCAGCTACCTGTGTTTTGGATCAGAGAGGCCGCTTCCAAAATGCCATTACAAATGATCATCCTTTAGTGCAGTAATTCCATGTGCACAACTCTTTCCCGTTCAGGACGCTCCCCCGGATGGTGCCTGCAGGCTGTGAAGCATCCTACCCTTTCCAGAGGGTTATGTAAAAGCTCCAACACCTTCGGACCAAAAGTGAGAACTGGGCAACCTGGTTCAGTGCACACAACAGTTTTCACCTCTACTTTTCACTGAAATTTCCTGGTTTCTCTAGTGAAGATCAGCTATTGGATTACATCAAAGACTGGATGCAGATTTACATAACCATAAGTGAGAAGGAAATCCAGTGTGCTATCTCAGAAACTGAGCTGCCCTTTCTTGCATATTTTGCCTGTGAGTAGTACTTACATAACAAATAGCAGCTAGCTCCTGACGCAGGATACTCGCCTCCAGGCTTGATGTTGTTTTCATTGGATTTACTCCATTGTCATAAACTGTAAACTTAGTTCCCATAAGATTTGATCTACCAAAAAAATGGAAAATCCAATCACCATTTGTCAGTAACACCGTCCAGGACATCTATCCTTTACTGCATTGTAGCCCCAAAGGAAAGGCAGGTAATATCAAGTACAAATAGTTGCTAATTCTAATCCCAACTAAATGGCAACTCCTGGATTAAAGGCCATAACAAAAATGTAAAGGTACAGTACAGCACAGTATACTAAAGGTCCCTTATCATTACACTGAAGACTTCTCGTGACATCTGGCAAAACTAGTATATTCAAGAAAGCAATAAGGAAACACTCAGGTGGGGTTATTTTGTTCGTTTGCTTGGTTTTTGAAACAGACTTACTCTTTACAAAACTATCTGCTTTCTTACCTGACTACCAACTCTTCTAGAACACAGCAAGTGCTTTTCATAAAGTTATAAATAAGGTCAGTTTTTCCTATTTAAATGGAAATCACACCAAGGACTACAAAATACAACTTCGCACACGCTAAAACCACACTATCCTCATTCTGTGTCTGCACTGCAATAAATAGCACACGAAGTTCCAAGATCCACACAGGCAAATGGCAATTAGCAGCACAGTCCCTCTCTCAGGCACAGACCATCTAAACATACATTGAGAGGCTTCACATAGGTATCAACAACAGATTGATGTATGATGGGATGACAGACTGAAAAGAAGCACATGGATCTTGAAAGAATTCCACTACTTGTAAATAATTCTAATTAGGATCTTAAGAAACGGCAAAACCAAAGACATTTTCAGATTGTGTAACAGACAGAACTTCTGTTCCAAGGTATTTATATCAATAGGGGCTAGACACAATCTACTCATGCACTTCTGAAAATCCCATTAAGAGACGTTGTGCTTGTACGCCCTTGACAATCTGGCCTTTCAGCATTTAAGAGCTTCAGTCCTGCTGACTTTTAATAAAATGTGATCTTGTACATACTTGAGATGTTTTGAAAACATGCCTTGGATACTGGTGAACTTTAAGACCATTACCACATGAGAGAGTCAAGCTTCTAATTAAGAAGTCATAGTGGCTTACAGGCTTCTTAATTTCAAATGAACTTTATATTATATAAAGAGAATTCTTATACGTATCAGTGTTTACCTTAGTTTTCCAATAAAACTCTCTCCACCCCGAGACAGGTCAGTTGGGTCTATGGAGATGAGGTAATTAGAGGTTTTACTCTTCTTTCGTTTCCTTCCAGCTAACAGAAACACCTAAGCAGTGCAAAAAAAACATATTCTAGAATGCTTTGATATAAGGAAAACATAGGCAATTTTTCTGTCTTTCAGCATCATTAGCAAAGTAACAGAAGGTCTCCTGGGACTTAGCAAAACCAGATAAAAATCTGGAAAGGGAAAGTGACTTCTCAACCACTCAGTCCATTATTTATGGTTTAAATAATTTAATTTGATATATTTTGTTAAATGTTTCATTCTAAGTTGCTCTGGCTCTTCCAGTTGAATTGAAAATAGATGCTTTTCAGGCCACAGAATGCAGAGAGCCCCAACTGCTGACTGTCACATAAAGGTGCCATGCATGGATTGTTTCAGGCCAAAGATTAGACATATGAAGAAAGGCAGTAGAACAAAGTGATACCATTGTTTTACTTTTGGAAGACTGTGGGGCAGATCTCAGTGAAAGTGAAAATATATTTTAAATATAAGATTATATTTTCTTTGTAAGAGTTTTTCAGACTTTTAATATTTTTTTTTTAATATTCAGATACAACTGGTATGCCATTCAAGTTATTTTATGACCTTTTTACCATGCTCCCTTTCCAAGTGGAGGTAATAAGTAGGGTACATCCCTCGGTCCATTCCCTTCTTGTCTCTTGTGATTCTGCATTTGACAGTGACACCCTGTGGAGCAGGTCTTACGGCAAATTCCTCCAGGTCATCGACATCTATGAGAGGCTCATTCGTGGAAGGACTAGGGGCTGAGGCTGCTTCCTAAAACAGTAAGCAAAACTCAGGTTTCCTCAACTTTGATTTACAAGGTTGCAAGTACAAAGGAATGACATGTGATAGAAGCTGCACTTTAAAAATACAAAAACAATGGACATAGTCTTCCCTGTTCTGATTCCTCAGTAGCCTTGAAGGCAGCTTATCAAGCTAAGGATCTCTCCCCATCCAATCGGTCAAGTTCTTGGCTACCAAAGGCCCAGGGAGCAGTTCTCTGTGCCGCTGATGCGCAGCACACAGACACACCTGGCATAGCAGAAGGGGTGGCTGCACAGGCAAGAGTGCTGTAACGTTACAAAGCAAACCCTGGCTCACACCTTCCTGTCTCAACACCCTTCTTTTTTCAGAAAGGCCATACCCAAGGACAGTGGTGGCCTTTGATGAAAGGAAGAAATGGGATAGGGGGAAACAGATTAAGCTAGATAAGAGATATAATAGAGATGAGAAGTCAGTGCAGTATACAAAAGATTAGGGCACCATCAACTGGTTTAGCAAGAGCTTGTGATTTAGAATATTTGAACAAGCCAAAGTCTTATGTTCAGATGGTAGCAGTGAGAACAGGATGGGAAAATGGTCAGAAAAAGGCAATAGAAACAAAAGATCCTCCTGAGAACCTGCAAGAGGTAGAAAGGTAAATATTTACTGTTTACCTTTCTCTTCATTCAAGTTCAGACAATATTTGCTATTCTTTTCTCCAAGCCATTATTTTCATTGCTTGCTCCTGTGAACCCTGAAATCTATCAAAGTAAATCACCTTGGAGATACTCCAGTGCATACTAAAAACAAAACAAGAAAGCAGGCCTATCCTGACTGCACTCGGAAATCACACAGTACACAGCAGCCTGCATGCTCCAACTTTGGCACTCACCTTATTGGATTTCTTGCTCGTGGCAGAACCAGGCCGGGTGTTACTGTTTAACTGTGAAGAACTGGAGCTGTCTTCATCTTCCTCATCTTCTTCCTCATCAAAATTCATGCTGCTTGAAATGCCTGAGGAGAAAGCGGCACACTTATATGAAATCATAATACATTAAAGCTGTAAAACATCCCTTATTATACTGTTGTACCCTTAGGCTCACAGGTGAGAGAGGGTGTGTGTGAGAGGGGTTCACTGTGCAAGGTAGTGTACAAATACGTGGGCGAGACAGCACCCGCCCTGAGAAGCCAAAACATCTCAGCAAATGAGAATGGAAATATCATGGTTCCCACTCCACACACAGGATCGAGCTACCCAGTGATAAAGGAGTAATATCCAGTTAGGAATTAAATTCAGATCATCTTCATCCGATCAAGTACTTCAAACACAACACAAAATCTTAAACCTGAAATTGGAACTGAGTGGACAACATATCAAAGCCATTTGGAACCCTAAACAGTTAAAATACTAGCCCTTCTACAGCACACTTTTAACTGTTCCTATGTGATCTTATGAAGAGCAGATCTTAGACCGAGGAGAAACATTCACATCACGGAAATGTTCTCATGCATATTTATTTCATGTAAAAAACAGTGTTAGCCCAAGCCAAAAGAACTGCCTTACAGCACTTAAGAAATTGACTTTAGAAGAATTCAAAACCTCAGACATTTCAAAGGGAAACACAACTTTGAACATCAAATAGAACTTAGCAGCAGAAAGCATCAATGGTGGGACATTGGCCAGGCCTAGTTTTTCAAAGCGTATCATGCAGATGAAGCCACCCTGTATTGAGGTTCAAACTCTAAATTCCACATATTAGAGGCTAACTATGCAATATTTTTTCCTAAAAAAAATAAAAATAAAACACTTGGTCCAGAATTTCCACTATTGGTAAGTCCAATGCAGAAGGATAAATGAAATGCAAAGATCTCCAGAGCCAAGTAGCACGGGCATAATTAACTTTTTCCTTCTGTACTTACCAGGAACATGATCCAGGGCGACAAGACTGGATTGGGAGGTGGAAGAGGACCAGGATGTATTTGCATGGGGATCTGGGAAAGGAAAAAATCCATGGGCTTGATTCTGCAAACCCTTAATTGAGTGAACAAGCCTAACTTGCCAACAGGACTCCGCACGGGGCCTACTGGAAGGGGCCATAATGCTGCTGCCTGAATTATCAATTATGGACATTTTATCTTTCTGCACAATCAAATTCACCTTCTACCTGCTTTTACTTGCTGTCACCTTCTTTTTTAGTACTTTATTCAAATTCAAAAAGCCCTGGATCACAGAGCTGAGGCTTCAAAAAAAACCATCATCCATACTGAACAGCTGTGCCACAAACCCTTCTGTGCATGACGTGCCTTCCAAGGTAGGTTTTTGGACTACTTTTGAATTCTAACACACAAAAAAATACAACTGATTGACATCAGTGATATACATAGATTCTATACGAATATTCATTTAGTAACATTGCAAAAAGTATTCAGACTCATATTCAGATGGCCTAAATTCTACCTAAATCCCTGTGCTCAGTGTGTCCCCATCATCTTAGTCTCTCTAAACTATTCTTATGGGAATCCAGGAATACACATAGAGACTTTGATGTAGCTTAGTCTTTTGGAATATGAGCTTGGTCTGCAACAAGCAGAGACTGAATCAAACCTATGTACAGAAATACAAATATTAGAGCTAGTATCGGTAATGGTCGTCTTCAGTTCAAATTTTGGAATGGAATGAGAAAAAAAAAGAAAAAGTCATTTAAATACTTTTTATGTTATTGCTGCTTCCAATAACCTCAATGCCCATCCCTTTAAAACAGCTTTTAACACCAGATGCACACTGGATAACGAAACAACACCAAAGTGTTGTAAGAGTGAGTGTATAAAAGTAAAACAGAAGCATATGCAATGCTTGTATTCCATTCAGCTGCACCATGAATGGCCTTGTTATCCACTTCTTCAGTTCCCCCAGTCTGGCCATACACCACGCGGCATGACAGCAAGAAGTTTCAATAGGATCTGGTTATGCAAGGGATGCCTGAGTTCACAGGTCAACAGATACTTTCAAAGCCTGTAGAACTCACTCATTATTAATCACACACTCATTAATCACAAGCATTATTTCTTAATAATGACAACCACATTCTAGTCAACTATGCATGGGTAATAGAGACAGTCCATCTCCTCAGCTGGCAGCTGTGCAATAAAGCCATTCTTCATATGCACAGACCTAATCAGTTTATTTCTACCTCTGCTCACTATTTCATCACCAAGAGTTTTGTGGAGAAAATTCTGTGCCAGCCTTAGAAAAGTCTGCAGTCATGAGCTGTGTGAAAGAATGCTTCAGAGAGCTCTTGTTTTGTTTTTGAACCCAGGAATCAAATTTATTCCTTCTCTAAATCTCAAAACAATTGTAACTTCAGGTGGCAAAGAAGAACTAAGACCAAATTGCTCATTACAAATCTTTACAGAGACATATTGGAAACTGATACATGTGAAGACTAAATGTTACTTATTCAGTGTTAAAACTTATGGAAGTCTGGCTCTCTCCTAGTGACTCATTTGCCATAGAGGAACTCTACGTATTAAGACTTACAAAATCAAAAGGACAAATATTTTCTGCAGGAAGAAAATTATTCTAGTATGGCAATTTCCAACAGATGGAGAAATCAAAGAAAAAATTTGGCGTTTTCTTGCAAGTGGCTTCTTCTTTTCACACTCAGGTAGCCTATAACCTCTTGTCTTGTAATAGAACTTGACTCATTGGGGAAGCAGAGAAACGTGCTGAGAGGCATCACTCCACAAAGTTAGTGTCAAAGATCAGAACGGGCCCAAATCAGGGCTATGCGAATCTGATGGGACTCAGCCTTTCCCATTAGGCCAGTTCGATTTTATCTCTGTGGTCTTCTCCTTTTGCTCCTGTTCCATGCAAGAAAAGGAGTGATGGGAGACAGCAATTCTAAATGCTTTTCAGACGAACAGGGACACAGTGAAGTGGCAGTGGGAATCCACATGAAAAGCTTACCTCAACAAAAAGTTTTCCATGAATATGGGGATACTCAAAACTTTCTAACAAGCCTTCTCTGCTGCTATCAAGTGGCAAACCATACATGCATAGTAAAAATATTTTATGGAGGTGCTGCTGGTTGCAGTCTTTTCTTAATACCCTTCTTTGCTTCTCACAGAGCCATAGCTCTGTTATTAATACAAATGAGTGAACCTCAGCATTCCCACTGTAAAAAAGCATAGCATGTTCCCCCCCCTTCCACCCACAACTTGAAGCATACTAGTGGTCCACTCTTAGCAGTGTCTGTTCTGATCAGGTGTATACTCAGACCTGATAAAAAAGGTCTTATCACATATTTAAGACTACAAAGCAACAAAGCAAAACAAAACCAAACCAAGACAACAACAAAACACCTCGACCCACTGCTCCTATTTTAAAAAAAAAGTCACAAAACAACAAAAAAACACCCAAACAAACAAAAAATTGGGGAGAATAAAAATATACCTTAACCTGGAAAAAACATCAAAAATAGAAATGTCCCCCAGAGTAAAAATCCGACTGCTCTGACCTAATTTGAGAAGTCTGTTGATAGTTTTTAAGTCAATCAGCTTTAGTAAGTAGTGTGCCTGATGATTAAATATTCTGAGCCATGGTCTAAGGCAACACAATCACCACACAGATCAGAATTTGTTAGTCATGCCAACATCCCTCCGACTCAAATGCTCAGGAAATACCACACTTGGAGAAAATCTGCCCATTTCAGTTGAAGCTACTCACATCTGCAGAGTAATGTCCCAGAAAAAATGAATCTTAGTGAGAACGGCTCTGCAGGCGAGAGGCAGGCATTTAGGTATGAATAGTCTATTCTAGATGAGTCAAGTTTGCACTTATTTTGCTCTTTACACACAAAGAGTTTATTCTTAAAGCATCAGAGCACTCTTGGCTTGAACCATCTTTGCTTCAAAAGCTGTACACTGAAGAAGAACAACTGCAAAGTAAATGCCTTCAGAAAAAGCTTTGTGAGGATTTTGGGATTTTTTTTCTCCTTCCTACAGTTAATGTCTAATGAGAGATAACAACAGTGCAGGAAGGAAGAGACAGATGCACGAATGTGTACACACACAATCTATCTCCCAAATCATGCATGCCTCTAGAAAAAAATATTCCAGAACACTCGGGTATTCTGCAGCATTTCCCATGCATAGTCCCCATTTTCCCCTCTGCAAGCACAAACACACATTATGAAAAAATGAACATTATTTAACTAACAACACAACTAAAACTAATATTCTAGTTTGAGTGTTGTTATTCCACAGTCTTTTTTTAACCCTCAAGAAGTGATTTTCAGAGCTGTACAATGTAAAAATGTGAACAGATGGATAAGAGCATTAGCATCTGCCTGGTACCTTAATAGAGGCACTGCACTGCAGATGGGAAAGCAACATCCCTGAGAGCCTGGAGAGCTCTTGTTCCTTTGGACAAGAGAGAACTTCATTATTATTTTTTGAGGTAATAGAATAGAGCCCAACAGGCTCTGAGGAGAAGAAACACAGAGTAACACTCTCTGCTCAGGCTAGGGCTGAGAATAGGAATAGCAAAAGGAGTCAACATACATAAAGCAAGCAATGAGAACATGAAGGCAGCTTTGGTTACTTTACCTTTTTTCTGCATTGCCGTTCTAAGATCTTGTTTGCTTTGCTGTTGTTGGCCACTAGCCATTTTCTCTCCATCATCTTCATCATGGCTAGACTGTCCGACAGTGAGAATCTGCACTTGACTTCCTATCTTCTGAACATCATCTTGAAAAGCAGCTGGGCCATCAATCCCTGTCAGACGACAGCAAAAGCCTTAGTTGTCTTTGTGCTAAGAAGTTACTGAAAAGAGAATTGCTCACTCACAAAAATCATCTTTTCTAAGAATCAGAGATCAGAGGTTCACATTCAATAATATTTCTAAACTTAAGACTAAACTAGCCCCCAAGGCAAATACCTTACTTCTCACATACTGCACTACAGAACCTCCAAGAGGTGGTCAGGACTTCACTGCTGCCCTCCTCACCCCCCAAAGCACACCCATCCACACATCAGAAACACTGAAAACTGAACAGAAAAGACATTCACTGGAGAAGACCGACAACAGATGCAGGTTTCATAAGGACACATAACTGGTCCAGAAACAGATAAGCCTGAGTCCCAGATTATGCCACATGCCCTAACAAACAACACTGCTATTATGCAAGATTGCTTCGAAGTTTCAGAAACCTGGAAAATTTGCAAGTAGACCTAGCTGTGTATGCAACAGGAAGAGCAACACATTAACAAGCTTAAATACGCCTGCTAAGTTAGTAAATTGCTATACAGTGAAAACATCAGAGTGAAGCTATAAAGAAGATAATACATATTCCCCACAACCTCTATCTTCCAAGATGCTCAAATACCGACTGGGCACAATCCTGGGAAAACTGCTCTGAGCACGGGTGTGGGACTAGACAGTCCCCAGAGGCACTTTCCAGCCTCAGCCATGCTGCGATTCTGTGGCTTCTGATGACAGCCGAAGGAAACTATTTACCTCCTTATGGGTGTAAATTGCCTCTGAAGACAGAACAATGAAAACAGGGCTGGGGTGTGTTCTGATTGCAAGCTGACTTCATTTTTTTCTTCAGATCAGCATGTTAAAACATCAGATTGCAAATGTACTTCAGCTTTTAGTTAAGATTTAGTGCTGGTATATATTACTAAGTTATCTATATAAAAAGGCACTTTTGCACCAATAAAAATGGTAACATTATCATGTACAGCTATAGTAAATAACACAAGCCTGGGTACTGCTGCTGTTCTGAAATTTTTGTTAATAAGCAAGCAACATTGTGGAGAATTAGCAAGCATTACAAAGGGCTAGTTCAGTACAAGAATATGGTGCTTCTCACACCAAACAGAGCTGAATAAATGCTGAAAAAGAGCTGTAGGGATCGCGATTTTTTTTCAGACTGTGATCTGCAGCAGAAGTCTCCAAGAATACCATTTCAATCCGCTTTGCTAGCAGCTGTCAACTTGCATTAAAAGACAACTGGATTATACGTTTAGCATGCTTAACCGTACTTTGCCATACTTGCTGTCACTACCGCTGTGATACAAAGTGTTAAGTGGAAAAGAGAGTGGTCCACACCCTCGGGAACAGGAACAGCAACAGCACTGGCTGTGCAACTACCTAACAAGATGCAGTCTGACACTGCAGAAGTATTAAATTCACAGAGTTCAAGACCACAAGGAATTATTGACTCATCTGCATCACATAGACCCTTATCTGCAATCTGCACTAACCCCGTAAATTCTGTAGAACTAACAACAAATAAACAATCTGTCCATCCAACCTTGAAGGACTAAATAAGGTCCATGGAAACGTTTCTCTCAGATTGGTAGGATAAGAATTTCAGACAGAAGCTCTGTGACGCAGAATGAACAGTGTAATTTCCTATGTTGCAGGTATAACATGGCAGTGAACAGAACAGCATTTTTCTTAAAAGTTATCTCAGGATAAGCACTACAGCAAAGGTGCTCTGGAACAGAGGAGTAGCTGCTCAGATCCACTCTGGTATTTTTAACAGCTTCAACCATATTAACCACTACCATTAAAGTGGCTGCCTAAAGTTACATTCTTACCTTAATACTCTGAATCTCAAAAGCATTAAGAATCCACAAGTTTAATAAGATGCTTATGCCTCATGCATATCTATCTAGCTCCTTATTAAGCTTCGGATGATACAAACCTAATTTTAAGAACCCATTTGAAAATGAACAAAACACCTTAACTATTCTTCATCAAAGCAGACACTGATCTGCAGCAAATGAAATGCCTTTGATGGCATTAGACACTGCACTGAGGCTGGTTTTTTGTGATGCCTGCTGAACATCTGCACTCACATCCTGTGCTGTCAGGAATACCATGTATTATTAGGCATTAGGACAAAGGCTACACTGGCAGGTCACACTTTTAGAGAAGAAAAATCAATTTCAGTATTCTGAAGAGTCCATCACCAGTAGAGTGTGTTATTAAGCATTATGAACGGCTCCACTGGTGACCTCATTTAAGGGAATGGAAGATGCAGCCAGACAGAGAGGAGGAAAAAAATCAAACCCCAAAACCCCTCTGCTGCATTAGAATACTGTATACTGTAGATGGTTTGTGGCAAATGTAGCATTAACTATTTAATATTTGTGTGCACACATCTTCGTAGCTATATATGCATCTGTAAAACGGTATTAAATGCAAACACACATACACATTTCTTCTATCTCTATCATAAGATGTAAGTGTATCTTTGTATCTTTGTAAGCCAGAGTTCAAAAGGCAGCTTTACTATCACCTCCCTAATGTCTGAAAACACTTCCAAGCTTGTGTAACCATGACACTCAAGGTGGATCTCTCCCTATGTTCTCACTGTCTTTGCCTCGCTGACTCCTTTTCACCCACTTACTGGAAGGATGGTTCACTGTGCAATAAAACAAACCATTCATGTCTATAGTTATAATTTTCCCAGTTTAAGGACAGGGTCAAAAGAGGCAAAGCAGCTGAGCAAGCTGTGCCAAAAAGAAAGTCTATTGCTACGGTCAGTGTTTTCTACAGCTTTTCCCAAAAATCAAGATGTCCTTGAATACCTGCTAGAAGAAAAGGGAATTTTTGAGAGGCAACTGTGAAGAAGGGCAGAGAGGAAAAAGGAAGACTGAAACAACGCCCAGAATACCAGTCCCTTCAGTACAGGCTTTCTGGTAAACTTGGACATGGTCACGTCTCAGATGAAACCCAAAGGTACCAGAAATTAAAACAAAGAGAAAATGAAAAAAAAATGCAACTGAAAATTGGCATTCAGTGGCATTTCCATTCTATGAACTACTATTTATCAATGCCTGTGTTCTGTTAGCACCTAAAATATTTTAGACAATATTTATAAATAGACAGTAACATGCTCTTAAAAGCTGGTAATCTAAACTACCCCATTGAATGCTTTTACAACCTGAATTCATCTAAATTCTAAGAAATTCAAAACACATTAGGTGGACATGCACTTAGTTTTGATCTCAGGTATGTGATTTTTAGATATGATTTTTTTTTTCTTCTGCTTTAAACTTACAAAATGTTAACTATCTACACACACACAAAAAAATTTAAAAATATTACAAGATCCGGGTCTGGAATGAGGGGAGAGAGAAAAAGGTATGGGAAAAATAAAGAAGAAAACTGCTACTAAAAGTCTTGGGAAAGGAACAAAGTGGCAAAATTTTGCTTAGTGTTTATGACACATGAGAAACAAATCTAAACTTCCGTGCATTTTATGATACCACATTATGCCTGTTTAAAACTTCAGCTTCTAAAGGATAGATCAACAACCCCAAATCCATTCAGTCTCACTCAATTTAGGAATGACAATACAGTCTCAGAATATGAAGTTGAGACCTTGTTTTATTGTTCCAATCCAGCAATTAATGGATATCTCTTTATGGGAGGGTCACCAGGCATACAGTTCTCTATCCTACATCCCCAGTAGCTTTCTGCTGAACAGTTTCCAACCATTTTGATATGTCATATAGATAGATGCTAAAACGAATATAGATGAGCCATCTCAGTTCTACTAGATGTGGTTATCAAATTTCTTTCTGGCAAACTAAGCAAGTACAGACTACATGGGATAGAAGCTATAAATCCTGAAATATATCCTCCTCCTTGGCCCTGTAAATCTAGAGGTTGTTTTGGGATTGGGTTTTTTCCCCCACAATAGCACTTGTAGAGCATTACAAGTGCAGTTCTGGGTATCCATTTAAGCCTCATGCATTTTTATCTCTGCTTCCCAATCTTCAAAATGATTTTGCAGAAAAGATACACTTCCTAACCCTATTTGCAAGTGGGAAACTAAGGGTATAGTCATACGGAACGCAAGCTTAGAGCAGTATCTGTTGAATAGTCCTGTCTAAACTCAGAGTCTGTAACAGAACAGGTCTGAGTGGAACTTCCTCCCAAAACTGGACAGAAATTAAGTATTTCTGGACACTCCATCAGAGAAATTCTCAAAGTCATCACAGTCTAATCACACTACAATATTCCAGCAGAATAAGAAAATTATTTCATTGCTCAAGAGATAAGCAAGAAAGAGCATTTAAAATTTTTAGGGGGTGGAAGGGTGGTGGGAGAAGGTCAAACAGGAGGAAAAGACTACACACTACCAAGCTATGTATGACTAGGGAAAGTTCAGAGAGGCAGCTGATACATGTGTCCACCACTTCTAGACGAGCACGAGACCAAACATGAGGAGAGATTTTGCTATCTGACAATAGTGCACAATGCACAATGGTAGTCTTGAAAAAATTAGTTACAGATTAAGCCAGGTTGGATGGGGCTTTGAGCAACCTGGTCCAGTGGAACCCCCCCCCCCCATGGCAGGGGGGTTTTGGAACTGGATGGTCTTTAAGGTCCCTTCCAACCCAAACCATTCTATGATTCTGTGATTAAATATGTGACAAACTACCCAGCAGCCAATTACAGACATAAGCATAGTGAGTCAGCTCTCCAAAACTTCATTTAAGTATTTGACTACATACTACATGAATCCCCAGTAACTGGATCTTGCAGGAAAAGAACATAATTGTATTTGTACACATCATGTTCCTCTCTGCCTGTATTTATACATGCAAATGTTTTGCTGTGAAAAGATGTTCAGCAAATGGTATTTCCTCTTGGTTCTTTTACATTAACTTGTAAGTACAGGAAAGAATGATTAACTGATTATTTACAGAGAGTCTTTACTGTACTTAGGACACCATGAAAAGACACATTTCTAAATTATTTGAAAATAATTGTTATAATTAATTAAGAATCTCTTCACAGGACATTTGCTAACTAAGAAAGAAACTAAAAAGAAAAGTATCGTACATCAGAGAGGACTAATTGACCTCAGAGACTGAATAGCAAGTGAGATTACATATCAGGAAAGGAACGTAGCATAGAAAACAACTATTTCTGTCCCTACTTTACAAATGAAGAACTGCAGGATACAAAAATTCTTGTTCTCATTTTATAAAGCATTTAAGACACAAATTCAATATACGAAGTCAGGCCTATTGCTCACAGACTAAGTTTTAAGAACATGCTTAAGCTCTTTGCAGATCAGAACTGAAGAGCTGACCACGGTCAGCCAGGAGGTCTCTGGAAGAGAAAAATCTCAAGCTGCATTTTCTGACTTCAGTTACATACAACAAGGGTTCTACAACAAGTATGTCCTTCCACTACGAACACGCTGTCAGCAATGCAGGCACACTAGAAAATTTTCTCCTTTTTCTTTTGTTTTTTTAAATGTGCCTTCAAAGGCCAGATACCAGACAGCTAAGCCACTGCTCTGACACAAGTCATATCCATGTGGATAACACTCAAGGCTGCAGCCAGCAGCAACACTGCAATCGCAATTCCTCTTCAAGAACACTGCAGAGGAGCTCTTCCTCCAACTTCGGGCTGGCAGAATAACCCTTCAAAGGTCGGCTGACCTACTCCGAGGTCAAACACAGGGAGTCGGTCCTCAGAAATCTGTCCTTATTAGACTGACACCAGAACAAATAGAGTTTCTGTCCTTTAAAGAACTCGGCTTAAAGCAAACCCTGCTTCTGCTTTTATTGTCTCAAGGGACCTACATTTTAAATTAAAAAGACAAAACAACAGTTGATTTTTATTTTTTTTTTTAAAGCTGCATTTATCAAGAAGTGCGACCACTGAGTAAACAACATTTACTTCCAGAACAGTGGTACAAGAAAGTAGCATGGCACAAATCAATAAGCGGAAAAGGTTCTTTCACAGAATGATTGCTTACGAAGCTCTAATAAAATGGCTAGAATGAAATAGCATGAAATTATATCTTCTAGAAATGTAGAACTCCATTGCTTTTAAAAACAAAACAAAACAAATATATATATAATTTATACACACACCTATCTCACTGTTGGGCGAAATTTTCCTCAAAAGGAATTTACTGAAAAAGCAGAATGTTTAAAGGGGGGGAAAGCATTTTTTTGTCTATTTTTTAGGACTGAATAACCTTAAGTATATTGTAGCTGTCAATATTTTGTAAGCTACTCCCCAGCATACGCGTGTTCTCATAGGGGCTGTGCACCCACTGACGTAGGTTCAAGCAGCTGCAGAATCACAAAGGGATTTGTTTATAGGGAAAGGAGGCAAGTAGAAATTTTTTTAGGAAAGGACCTCTGGAGTTGATTTAGTCCAAACTTCCATCAAAAGAAGGACTATTGCTAACACCAGATCAGGCCACTAAAAGCCAGTGCTTGAGTACCAAGCTCTACATTCACTTTGATGAAATCTAGCAAACTGTAGCCTGAACTGTACTTTCATAAATCTCTATCCTGAGGAGGCCAAAATGATTTCTTCACAATCAAGTTCTTGTGTTGCCAAAGCACAGCCTGAAAGGGTTGTCAGCTCTAGAAATAGCAGGACTTTTCTCGGTGGAAACTCATTTATTGTCCCTCCCACCCTTTCTCTTTAATGCATAGGGAAGCCGAGCTAAATCTACTCTACATGAACTTCCCTCCCCCCATCAGAAAGGAAGTGTTATAGTGAGAAGTGATGCTTCTTATCCAACAAATGGTGCTGCTTTCTTAGTCAGCCAGCGTTAATGTAGTTGCTTGTTTCACATAAAAATGGGACAGGATGCACAAATCAAAACAGACAGACAGGCGTGAAAGACAGAAAAGAAACACGGAAGAAGCAAACCAAATCAAACCATGAAATAGCCATCCTGGCAGAAAAAGTGCTGTGTTGTCAGAGCAGCTCCTTTGCTTTCTGACTCTCATAAAGACAGCAGGGAATACCCAACATACTACATACATTTAAAGTACAATGTAAGAGAAAAATTGCTGGGAAGGTATTGTTTATTTGAACATTTTAAGCTCATCCAGATTCCTGATTTCAGTGACAAAAATCTTCATTTATATTGCACATGGCAGCAAGTGAACCAGTGCGGTTCAGAGCAAGGTTTTCCTAGAATATACTTACATGCTGTGAGTGCAGAGTGCTAGAGAAAAAAAAACAAACAAACCAACCAACCAAACAACAACTTTTCACAGAATGATTCCTGAATTTTCATATCAGAATTCACTTTGAATTAACTCCTGGCTTTGCAAGGTTTTCTTGGGTTTTTTTAAAGGTTCCACCCTCATTTGGTTTCACCCCATTCATTGCACATAGCCAAAAAAGCACTTTATCTGGTATATTTATTCAGTGTTTCACAAACCTGTATTGGGGGAGAAAACCCAACCCAACAAAAAACTCCACACCACTATATACCTGTAATACTTTCAGGAATCTCAATTTTTAAAGAATCATCAAGGTATTTGATATCTAAAGATTCTCTGATTTTGTATTCGCAATACCAGGCACGCTGCAGACTTTTCACAGGTTCCTGCTGCAACTATTTTCACTTGTTTGCATTATTTTTCAGTTGAACCATGAAGCGATACCATACACCAGGTTCACTAACACCCTTAATCACCCCTTACTAGCGTCACAAATCAAACCAGAATTTGATCCATTATCTCCACTGGAAAGACAACCATTTTAGATATTCATTTGTTACACTTTGGGATTTTTCCTAATACTGAATACTATGTCAAGCAATAAACTGGGAGACCAAAGCTTTCAGAAATACCAGTGTAATGAGCTAAGCTACTACAAAATATCAATTTACTGCATCTGCAGGCTGTCCCACAAAAACAATGTTTCTCTTTAAAAATAGGCACAGTGTATACTAGATACTGCCACTAAGAATGAAATACCAGTAATAATCAGAGATTTAGAAAAAAATGCTAAGTACCGTACTACCCATCGCAGAATTACAAAATGCACTGACCCCTAACTTGAGAGGCACAATCAGCGCTACATAAGTAATTAGCCACATGCTTTTTCTTACCTTATGTCAGCATAACCTCATTAAACCTAATATTTCTCTCGCTTTTGTCTTTAGCACATTGTTCTGATCATAGTTTCATCATTCTTCAAGCCACTTAAAAAAGCATTACACATCTAAGACCAGAGCACAATCATTACACTACAGCTTCAAAAGCTATTCATGTATAATTATTTTTGCTCTGAATTAGCTTATTATTCATAGGATCTGGTCTAAAGGTTCTTTTTTTCTTAAAGCACAGCGAGCTTGGCTATGCTTAGAAAGGTAATGCTCACTATAGCTTAATACTAACAGAAACGTTTAAAATGCTATTTTAGCTTGTAAAGTACATTCACTCCTCAGCATTCATCCTGCTCATTTACAGGACATACAAAGGTTACAGTCAGAGCAGTCAGAGTGGAGACAAAGCCTGAAGCAAACCCAAAGCTAAAAGCAGAACCTAAAACTTCCAAGATTTGGTCCAATTACCAATGAACGTCCAACAAAATCTCTTGTGCCACAAAATGGTCTAAAACCATTTAGCCTTCATCCATTTTCATTAATTAGATCTGAAGTTATTAACAAATCCATTCAATATCATTACAAAATCTTTTCTTAAGACTCACAGTCTTAAAAGTAACTGAAAAAGTGACACAAGTTCCACTACAGGGTTCTGATACCACTTGCATTCTCTTCATTCCTAAGGAACACAAATTAGCTATGTCTGTAGTGGATCAATCAGTAAAATCCCTCCAGAATTTTAAAGTCACGTTCAGTTTTACTTTTTCATCCAGTAACAAAATTTTCTGCAGCTTTGATAAAGATGCAAGACTGAAAATCCAGTTATAGTCCCCTGCAAACACTCCCAAGTTTACAACACTATCAAAGGTAAACTAGACAAGATTCCAAGGGTGAAATTATACATGAATGAACAGTTAAATACCAGTGTGCGGAAAAAGGAGATGAGCTGTATGAGAAGGTGCTACATGCAGGCTCTGAACATACTGTAACCAACAGGGATATTTGTTACTTGAGATTTGTTACTAATCATCAATATAAACTTCAGGAGAGGAGGTACTCGAAATTTGCTTTAGTATAATTGATAACACCTCCACTCTATGGAAACATACACAAGATGCAATTGTTGGGCAACTGCCAAAGGCCAGGGAAGACCACGCAGAGCACAGCAGGACGGGCAGTAAGAATTGCAGCAGAAGCAGAGTTTCCATAGCTAACAATATTAGTTTCCCACACATAGAGAAGCATCAGCATGCAAAAGTTCTCAGTCTACACAAAGTGACATTACTTTTACTGACACAACTTGCTTCTGTTAAAGCACGCTAACATCTGTCTGCTTGGGGAATTTTTCAGAAAGTGAAAAAAATATTTTTGCCATATGAGAAAAACACTAGGTGTTACCTGCTGTGAGATAATAAAACACTGTGCAACTCCTTTACAGCAAGCACACACTGCTCATGGACTAGCTTGCCTGCATCTAGCAGGTAAGTTCAAAGAGAGCTACCCAGCAAATGCAGCCCCAGTATCTGCAGAACAGCCCTGGAAGTCACGCACTCAGATGATGACAGTTTCTTGCTATGTGCCTCACTAGGCCTGCCGCTAGGCTTTTGCTCATGGAAGTTCATCAGAAAACTGCCTAGAAAACGTGAAAAAAATGTATACACACATTGCTGTTAAATTTGTCAAATCAAACCTACTGTAACTGCCCAGCACAGTATCTTCAGTTCTGAACATAGTACAGACATAGACACCCATGAAGGCAAAACGGTCATTACATGAGATGAAACAGAGCCTCAAGGTTTATGCAGTAACCACAATTTAACTATTACCCTGCATAATGCTCGGTTACAGCCTTTTAAACCAGTAAACAAAATTTTACTGTTCAGCAAGATGTACGTCAAAATTGAACTAATAAAGTCTTTACCTCGAGGTCAGGCTCTACAGCCTGTCTAACTTAGGGCTGCCTTTGCAGCCAGAAGGACTACAGACATAGAGATGCTGTAGATTCAGATCGCAAGAATTACACTGCAATCTGTAAAGGATTTTGATAAGGTAGGCTCAAGTCCTGCAAAATCCCTATACATAAGCCCTAATACTCTGACCCCAATAATTACCCTTATTAGTCATTGCTCTTTAAATAGAGTTGTCAAAGGATATGGACTATTTTCTTACTTAAGCCATAATGGAGAGACTGTTGGACATACAGTACAGTCCAGGCAGGATCGTGTTACAGTTGCCTTATCCAAGAACCACAAATTACTGAAACCATTTATTAATGTCATTACTCATTCACCATCAAATGTGAAGAAACTGTATACAGTAGAAAAACCTCTCTTTTCTTGTGAGTGTGCATATGTACATAAAATTTGAATACCTCTAAAGTAGCTCTTGTAAATTCTTCCATCTAATCTATGTAGCTCAGATAGCAAATCTAATAATAGCGATTTCATTTCTACCTACTTTTTTGTAATTACCAATAGTGTATATTTTTGTGTCTACCTAATCTTACCCAAAGTCATTGCAGAAAATTTTTCTTACAAACACCTCGCATATGTCAACAAGGTGGGACAGGGTAACACCGAAGTAACACCTTGAAGAATCCCTTCGAGGATGTTGTCTCCATTTTGTTGAATTCATTTTCAAAATGCCCACTTAACCTCTAATTTGTATAGTTTAAGCCTCAGTAAGAGTCTGGACAGAAATGACGGCAATTTAAGGCTGTTTCTCCAAATTACATTACATTCAGGTAGTTAAAAAAGCACATTGGTGTAAGACAGTTCTCACTTTAACAGTGCAGGAAAACACCAGCATCTCTCCATCAGTACTCCTCTGCAATTTGAACAAACACTCTCCTTTGGAAAAGACTCAGTTTACAAATTTTAGCCCTCCTTCACTCCCAGGTTGTACATGTCGAGACACGATGAAGTCTCTCACATTTTTCCAATCTCACAAAAACTTCAAGAAATGACTTTCAGGCAATTTTCATAAATTCAAGGAAAAAAAAAGGCAAAAGAAAAAGAAGTATTTCGCAGTCCATTCAACATCTGACATTCAGCCGCATGCAGCTAACCTTTGTGTTTCCCTTTTTTCTCCTTTCTGGTGCTGCCAGTCTGACAGCTCGCAGCTGCTGCCTTGGTTTTTTTAGTTGGTTTCGGAGCTTGGGCATCCACTACCACCTTTACATCTTCCTGCTCCGCCTCCTGCACTGCTTGAGAGATTCAGGGTACCCCACCAAAAAGAAAAACAGAGAGAGAAGAGAGAAACAATAAGAGAGAGAAAAAAGAGAACGAATTGAGAATTCTGTGAAGGCATAAAAGAGTAAGCAGACATAGCAGAGTTAGTTTGGTATTTCTGACAATTCATGCAGAAAGGAGAGTCAAATAAAACAGAATTTGCAAAAAACCTGAAAGTGTTAGGTTAGCTGGGATGTATTTACTAACTTTTTCCTTCTTCCAGTAATATATCAGCTCCTAACTTTCAGGCCAAAAGTGAGATCAGAATATTAATGTGTTTCTGAGCTATTGTAGGAAGCACTTTTCCTCACAGTAAAGCTTTGCCAGATTGATCATCAACAGTGGCAGTATAAAGGCAGAAAAATTTTCTTTAGACATTGTAGTGCCTATGCTTAAAGCTACATCCTAACCCCGTAAACAAGGAATCATTGGAAGGTTATTTTCAAAACACATCTTGCACATTTGTATATATCACAGTATGATGAGTAGAACAGCCATGCATTTAAGGTGAAACTATACCTAAGCTGAAATTAAAAACTCCTCGTACTTTGTAACATACACAAATTAATTAATTCCTTATAAGTCTCAACATAATATGCACGGCATAAACTGTGAATGTCAGCATAATTCATGCCATGCTAGTTGTTTTCAAAGTAAAATGAGGCTTTATAATTTTCTAAAAGCATGACACACTTCGAGGTCAACATCTGAATCTGTGAAAGCAACACACACAATAACTCTTTCTTCTGGCCAAGTCAAGCCTTGAAGTGAAATAATACTGAGTTTACAAAGGCATAAAAGCAATTACCTTTGTGAAATACATAAAGGAATCATCAAACTTCACACCCCAAACAAAACAACCTGTAGGTGGACCCTTAGAGATTTTAGTGCCAGCTGCTGGTCACTGTTAATGGCTAAGCCCCACTGGCTTCACCTGGGGACTGTGGTTTACCTTGGAATACCACCCTGGCACCTGGGGCCTCCCACCATCCCTAACTAAAGTACTTTCTTTAAAAGGATAAAAAAGTGCACTAAGGAACCCTACTGAAAAGAACTGGTTGCCCATAAAATGACTTAAAAAATATCCCGACAAACTTCATAAACCCCCACAAGACCAAATGATGCTCGAACGGAGCATGGACTGCCAGTAAACTTTCTTTGAAGGGGGAAATTCTCCCTCAGCTTCTGGTCTGTGAAGCAACCAAATCCTTCATGCGCGTGAATAGCAATAGAAATACCAAGGAGATTCTCAGAGGAGTAAGATGAAATGATTTAGCCATGTCTGTGTAGACTGTAGCTTACAAACTCACAGCTCCTTTTTTTATTATGCAGAGGAAGAGTTCAAGTTTTATAGAGGATATATGTTAAATTAGTAGAGTGACTAAAACCCCAAAGAAACAGCTTGTCACTGCCAACTCCTCATTCCTGTCTCTATCATACACTAATCACAAGATTGCAGTCCCTTTGCTGAGTGTAAAGGAGCACTGGAAATGAGTAAGACACAACCAAAGCAGTGAGTGCACAGGATGCCAGGGAAAATGGCACATAAAAGGCAGTACACTGGGTCCTATTTCCACAGGCATAACAGCCTCGGACTAAGCAGGGAACCAGAGAGTCCCCACTCCACAGTCTTTTAAAAAGTGTGATCTGCCAACCCAGCAATCTATCCTATATTTGTAGTTCAGTCTCTCTTTAAAAACTAGGGTGTACTCTTTTAATTGTTGTAGCGATGACAATACACATTACAATTAAATTCAGTACTTTACAAATTACCTATATTAAATGTCCACACAGTTCTCTAAATCATTTTAAATATGGCCATATTCATTCACTCAGATGAAGCATCATTTACTTGGTCCAAAGCAATGATTAATCAGCAAAGGATTAAACATTCTGACATTGCCAATTGAAAAGTTAAAGATTTATCTTCACTATCTTGTCAGCTATCCTTTGATCTAACAAGTAAAGCCTGAAGCTTTTTGAACTACTTTTGTCTCAACTTTCAGCAAGAGATATCTGATTATAAGTACAGCGATAGAGCTCCAAAGCACAGAGGAGGAAATATTTCCTTTGCTTTATAAAAGAGAACAAGATTTCAGCCCCATAGCCATTCTGAGCATATACCATTGCTGCTGTCTATGGTAAACAGGACTTTCAGACATAAGCAATGGACACTGCAAAATAAGATATAAACCACAAACGTGCAGATACTGCAGCTGGGTTCACGAAAGGAACTGGCATAGAATTTCATGTTTCTAAACGATGCTTTTCTGGGCTTTACCATTACATTTAAAGCACTACCTCTAAAATAAATCCAAATCTAATCCCAAAATATCACCTCCACCACAAAACCACCTTATGCTTAGCTATTAACTGTTTGGCGAATAGCAGACCTTGGCTGAGGCGCATCCACTCACTAATGTTTCCTCCTGCGACTGCAGATATCAACAAACTGTGTAGTTTTGTTACCGACTGTACACATTACTTCAGGACAGCACTGAGTTCCAGGGGACCTGGCTACATACTTGCATTTAAGCACAGTGTGAGCACTGGTCTCCCCTGCCCGTAAGCACTAACCTCCTCAAACACCTCCCGTGCCAGCGCTGCCCATCGCAGCGTGGCAGGCGGGGAAGTTCACGCAGCACAGCAGTTCTCTCAACAGGGCCAGTCAACACTTTGATCCTGGCAGAGGAGTGGGCAAGGGGCTATCTTCTGAAGCCTGGTGACCTACAGAGAGATGCCTGTGGAGCTACCCTGCTCAGCAGGTCCAACAGATTTAGGTGCGGAGCAAAGTAAAAAATTCCGTTTTCTGTTTCCAGTGCTTTCTCCTGCCCTAGAGAGTTGTAACAACCATTTCTGATACCCACCCCACTCACTCTTCAGCTGGTCATTAGCATGTGGAGCTTTGAACCTACTGAACCAGCACTCCTAGTCTGTCTTTGAGGAGATGAAGCAATTTGTAGAGGCAATGTTTATCCCCAACCATGTTGTTAGAGGATCAAATGTCTTCCCCTCTGCCCTTTACTACATCTTTTGATCACCAGGTAACAGTCTGACAAGAATTTCCCTTCTCAGCAGGTTAGGAACCTTGAGACAAACTCTAACCTGCACTCTCCACAGGCTCTAGATAGCCCCATAAAACAATTTACAGTTCCCAGCAAGAAAGTCTGAATACGGAAAATGAGATAAACTGGCCTCCCTAGACAATATTCACTGATATGACAGGATGATGATGTCCTTAGATGTTAAAAAACTAGAAACAACGATAGGCAGTACCACAGGATAAAGAAATTAAGAACCTTAAATGCAGCTATACAGGGATGGAGTTCCAAAGACTGTCACTCAAAAACGCATTAATTTCAGTACAAAAAGAAATTTAGGCAATTTTAAAAAACTGCTACTGATATTAAACAATAGGAGACTGCCTTTGAAAATCTAGCCCTATGCTCCATATGCCCCACCCCAAATTATTAACATCTTCAGTTAAAAAAAAAAAACCCACACAGATTTTCTATTACAATTATTTGTTTATACTAGAATTTGCATTTAGACAAGCCAAAAATGGAGGAGTATGTGTTGTGGTAAGACAGAATTCCAAACAGCAAGTAACACTGGACTCTCAGATCTGGTGTTTCAGTCTCATTTGGACTCATAAATTTAAAAAAATAAGTTTTGAGATAAATGGCAAACTTTCAAATAAAACAATGACATGATTTTAATTTTGGTGTTATTCATCCATGCTCATTAAATCAAGTACTGACTACTAACCTCAATACACTATTATAAAAAAATACTTTTGGAGAGACAGAAAAGATTGCAATATTAATTCAGGACCCGAGCTGAAAAGAAGAGGGGGAACACCAAACAAATACAAGATGAGTGTAGAAGGACTTGCATCAAAGCCAAGAAGGGCAGTGCCCTGGCTTTGCCCTGCATCACCAATGCCTAACTGCTAAAAGTAGGAAAAAGAAGCCTCTCCCATGAACCAGTTGTGCTGGACAACGCTGCATTTAGCAGGGATAAAGCTACAATGCACAATCAAACAATGCCATTTGTAAGTTAGTTCATAACTTGTGATACAGACAACACAGAACTGAAAAAAAAGATATTGAAAGGTAGTTATCCACACATATTTATATGAATGAATGAAAAAGAAAAGCATGTTTTTTCATCTGGCCTTCATGATGAGAAGTTCACACAGGAAATCAGTTTCAAAGTAGCATGCAATGAAAATGCAGATTTTTTTTTTCCATTTGCATGACAATTTTTCTTGATATGAGTGCTTGCATACTCTTCTGATCTTAGAGGAAGAAATAAAAAAAAATAATCTATGAATCATAATTTACCAATCTCTATCACATAAAAATGCCATGTGCTAAAAAAAAAGTGGTTTTGATCAGTACATTATGCAAAGAATTGAGTGGAAAAAATCACAAAAAGAAAAAAAAATTAAATTAATACATTAAAAATTTGTGCAATCTGTCTGTACAACTCCTTAAGTAGAAAAAGGCTGAACGAGACGAGGAGTTATATGAAGCAAGTCATTGGCTCAACTGTATAAGGCAAATATTCATTCTATTTACCGGTGCCCTCTCAACAGTAAAAGTGAAATCCAGAATGAGTACCATGCAAACAAAGACAACTGCAGTTCAGTCGGGGTGCACCTTAACAAATCAATGCAAATCGGTTGTTCTTTTCTTACTGTTGCCTGAGACGATCCTGTGTTCCATTGTAAGAATGGCTTGTTATTTCGCTTCGTAAAGTTCTAGCCTTAGTGAATCTTGCTGCTTATTTGGGCTGTCATTCATTATTACTTTATTTAATCAACTTAGATTCTGAACTGGTCTAGAATTTCTACAGTCATCTAAAAGTCACTGGATTCTATCAGAAGTATTCTGAAGATGGGCAAACCCACTATATTTTACAATGCAATGAAAATTTTTTTATTAGTTTTATATAGACAATAAAATTAGTTAGTTAAATACAAGGGCCTGAACTAGGGCAAGGTATGTTAGATACAACTTAATCACATGCAACGATTTGATTTCTGCTTCAAAATGCTTATAATCAAAGGCATTACTCCTGCAGCTAGTAACTTAGAGTCCGATTCCAGATTCCCCAAAGCTTATGTTGTCCATACATTCCCTCTGGCTCCTGGCAGTTTATGTATACAACACTGAGGTGTTGATCAGGCTGATTTCACAAAGGTGAAAATACTCATAAGTGAAACTGAATGCGAATGGATCGAGGCAAAAGCAACGCATGTACATGAGAACCTGATGCTGCTTAAGGACATTATTAAAAGCTCATTGCTATAAGATTTCCTCACAAAGAACAAAGGAAGGAATTAAACAAAAGATTCTTCTTAACCCCCGTATAGCTGCTGTCTGACCCTGGGGAGGGGGAAGGAAAAGGGAGCACATGAAATGGAGAGTTAATAGCAATGAACCAGACTCTTGGGGAAAGCAGACAACTAATAAGGAAAGCTAAAATTACCCATGAAAAACCTATGCCAGGAAGATTAAGGACAGTAAGAAATTACATAATTATTTAGTGTATCAGGGCCCTGAGGGCACAAGTAGGCTTTAATTGCCCTGATGAACCTCCCCAGGGGCTTCCACCCATGCCCTGCCCATGGGCCAGGGCCTCTATTGGAGCTCAGCCCAGGGCTACGCTGTAGGTGTGCTGCTGCCCAGCTGGCTCTCCCGGGAGGACCCTGGCTCTACGCTGTAGGTAGCTCATCTGCTCCACGGACCCCTCCCACGTACGCTGCAGCCTTGTCTCCTGGCCTAGTCCCCCTTCTGCCCGGACTGGCGCCCTGGAGGGCCCCAGCCATGGCTCATCCCTTGTCGTGTCTGGGACTGGGTACCCGTCCGCAGCGGCCGGCTCTGCCTGCCATGGCCGAAGCCTGTGGGACAGCGCTCCATCTGCGAGGGCATGGCCCATGCTGGGGTCGCCCGCACCTCCTGGCCCCTGCCGCCGCCAGACGCTGAGACGGTTGAGGACAGAAAATGATGGCTAGCTGTGAAGTAGTAACTGAAAGTAAACATACTTTAAGTGGAACTTTAAAGCAAAGAGAAGGGAGTTTTTCAAGCAATTTTGAGCAATTGCCTCCAAACTTCCTTCTCAAATCTTTCAGTACCAACAACTACAAAAAGATCGCTAAACCACTTGCTACCCGCTGCTCTCTGATCGTTGCTGCTGGGTTAGTTTGTTTATTTTGGAAATGTACTAGTGCAGTAAGGACTGCTGATAAATCAAAAAGGTGCTTTAAAGGACGAAGGTGAAGAGACTGCAGCTGAAAGGGAGATTTCAGAATATATGCTTATTGGAAGTTAAGTATTTTGCCCACATGATACTTGGAGTGCTGCCTGATCTCTCAGTATTAATAGGTTTGTGCACAAAACATTCCTCGCTATCTTCAAAAAATAAACTAATACCTTCTCATTTCAAGGTCAGTGGAAAACAGGGATGGTGAGACACTGTTTTGAGGAACACACAAATGTATGGTTTTTTTAAATGAATGGTAAATTGATGTCACCTTATAAAGCTGACAGCTTGATACTCATCATAAAACTCTCTCTCATCATTCATGGTAAAGGAGCAGAATGACACGTCAAATTTAACAATCCAGAAGCCTGTTCAACACACCACACAACCATTACATCTAGATGTGATGCCAAATGTCAAAGAAGGAGAGTAAGAAAGTAATTTTGCCTTTTTACACATCGTTAATCTAAATCTCTAAATTGGAAGTTGCCATGAAAATTACTCCGAGAGTATCTAATTGAAAACATTTTTAATTTCAAGTCAAAAAAAAAAAAGCCACAGCTGCAACAAAGTATGGTAATATTAATGAAAGCATATCTGGCACTCATTCAAATCTCTGCCTTCCTCAGTGCTGTGAAAAGAAAAATCACTCCCCAATGGAAATTCACCATTTTCACAGAAGTAAAATTACTATTCTCTGTAAAAATGGGCTTTCAGTATTTGCATTAAATGTAATTAAATAATGTAAGTAAATTGTGACAGTAACTAGTGTACCCCTCCATTCTACTTGGCCCCAGGAATGCTCAGTATGTATTTGCAAAACAGATTGAAAAGAACTGTACTCAGAGCAGAATTTTGCAATGTCATATCAGGCTAAAATGTTTGTTCAAGTTTTCAACAAACTTCACAAAATAAGTGGCGTAGAGATACCTGCAGACAAACCAGCAGATGTGACTGTAAGGCATTACAGAATGGAAAGTAAAATGTAATAAAAACTTTAACAGGTAGCAGTATGTCCTTATGAAGGACACTGAATTGGAAATAAACAAGAACACAAGAAAGAGAACACAAAGCAATTTGTAAGTGAACTCTCCTACGCAGAGTATTCCAGTGAATAAATGACTTTGTTGTCTTTTATATACAACGTAAACTTAATAGCAATACAAAATACTGTTATTGCATCTTATTTCGCTATTTATAATGACGAAATAGCAATGAAGTCATATTTGGTACTGCAAGAGACAGGCATTATTTGTAATAGTAACAATAGTAATGGAGCCAAACATTATGGAAGTTACTGAAAGGATACCTACTGCTTGAAATGGTAGGCAGATACTTTAGGGTCTAACCTACAAGTGTAGTCCCAAAACTATAGTAATACTTTAATTTCAGCAGGGGCGGGGAGAGGGGAGAAAAAAAAGAAAAATAAGGACGCACATTCACAATTTTACATGAAGACTTTCTGTTACCTCCATATACTCAATTTTGTCCAAGACTTATCTAGAAATGCTGACATGAAACTATTTCTCATGCTCATGTGCCTATGTTCCTAGATGCACAGATTATAAAATAAGAGGTTCTGTTCCCATGAAATACATCTCTATAAACCTTTCCAAGTAACAAAAGCAATTTCCTGCATGCTTGGTCCTACCTGATGCTGACAGGCAAGCACTGCTGACCACTGGCTAATACCCCAGCTCAAACTCACCACTCACGGACGGAGTGCCAAAGATTCATTTTATCTCGAGTTGGCCTGTTCAACTTCATTCGTGTCAGTTCCCACAGATAACTCAAATACTTTTGGTGTTAGAAGTTAATTAGGCATTATGCCAACAACCAAAAGCTTTTAAAAGGATACATTACATGCAAGTCATTTACAAGCTACAGGATCTGAAAGCTTTTACCTGTAGGTGAAATATGGTCAGGAACTGAGAAGAAATGATCTATCTGGAGACTCGTGCATGGTGAATTCTGCAGGGCCACTTCCTCAGTGGAAGGGCACCCATCTCATTAAAAGTCTTACGGCACCCAGAGGAATTGCTAGTAACACTTGGCAGGGAACAGGGATACCACTTCATCCTACCAATGTGTCACCTCTCTGCTTTGAAAGTATCTAAGAAAAAAATTACGGTGATCCTGGCAATACTCCTCCTTAATCTGTGGAGATATGCTTTCAGCAGAGCCCTTTTGTTATTTATTAAACTAACAAAAAAGAAACTCAAGAGAGTCCTGTACCTGCTCAGGTTCATATTGAATTAGACTTGTCCCAGGAATTTCAGTCCTGAGCCACACAAGTGTAGGAAAGCCACATCTGTATTATCCCCTTTGTGAGTTGCCCCAGCTGAGCTCAGTCACAGCCTTTAATTAACATCCCTCTATCCTACTGCATCTTAGATTTATTTGCACTTCCCTTTGGCTCCAAGCTAGATGAAGCAAAACACGCACAGCCAGAGGACTAGTAGCAATCACCCTGCAACTCCCTGCAGAGGTTCAAAAGCAGCCAAGGGCCCCTTTATATGGAAAAACTTATTATCAGCTTAACTAGCGAAATATGTGTTCCACTGTATCTGCCTACAATTAGCTCACCAAGCCGACGGTCTATTCCAAAACAAAAGTGACTGACTTTTCACTCCACACTCTTGATAATTATTCTGGAATGAAATGAGTTTTCATTCCAGAGTACAGTTGCCCATCAGGGAACCATTGCAGCACAGATAACTGCATCAGAATAAGCTATGGCAGTGTATGAAAGAAAATTTCCCAGCGCATAAAGCCTAACATCTCAGAATTGCTGAGATGTTATCTCTGACCTACTTTGCTCAAAGTACCATAGAGATATCTCCACACAGGCATCCAATTATTTGTTGAAATCAACAAGTACTTTTGTGCTACACAGAATTAGTACAAGCTAAAAAAAAAAAAAAAAAAAAAAAAAAAAAGAGCGTAAAGGAGGAGGATAGGTGGAAAGAAGTGTTCTTTTTGTAGCATTTGCAGTACAGGAATTGATTTCACAAATATGCTCATCTAAGCAATGTAGTTCATTCAGTAGACCGTCAACTCCCCATCAAAGAGTCATTCTTAACTTAAAATTAGCATGCCCATAACAGAAACAAATGAACGGAAAAGAGCAGAATAGTTCTTTAGAAACAGCCCAGCTGTCTCATGCATCCGACACTCCGACATACAAATGTTTTCATTGAAGGGGAAAAAAGTGCCATCCCTGAAGCTGAATACCATAGTTAAAAATGGCCATCAAAACCTAACTACATACCATGCAAACAGTGTAACCTAAGACACTAAGCACATTCCCAGAGAAGACCACACCAAAAAAGGACACTTCTGGAGTTCTTATATTTTCAAAAGCAACATTCATAACAAAGGATTTTACAAGGCAATAAAACACTTTACTAGGTAATTAAATTCTCCTAAGTTGGCTTTTGCTAACTGCACAGTCTATTACAAGTACAGCTGCCCCCAGGGATTAACAAGCTCCAGGTTGAATGAGAGACACATTACTATATTTTTTTGCTTCTCTGAAACCTTGTGAAATATTGAAAGGGTCTGAGAGGCAAATTTAGAAAAAAACAATTTAAGGAGAAGAAATTATTAAGTATTCCAGTAAATGGTGTGGTGTATTACAGGAAGGGTCACTTTTACCTTAAGAGCACAGTTAAATCTCACTTAAGTCAGGAAGTCCACTCGTGCAAACTGTTGCGAAATTTAGCTCAGTGCAGATATGAAATTTGCTACCATTTATGGGACGATAATGTCCCACATGAAAAGTAAAACCTTGCTTGACTGACAATACAGATTTAGTATACAGTGGCACCTGTGTACCATAAGATACTATTTCTTACAACAGTTCTGTACCTTTGATAAGCTATTGAGTGAAAGAAGAAAAATTCTGTTTTCTCTGATTAAAAAATGAAGAAAACAAACTAAAGTTCTGTGCTAAATCAAATTCTTATGTCAGATTGGAAAGAAATCTAGTTTCATCTTAAAATTTTCCTCCCAGACCCTGAGAAAAAGACAGTAAAGAGAGGGAAATATTACTAATGCTTCTAATATTTATTAGAAACATATAATTAAAATACCATGAAGAGAAAAGATAATCCTCCATCTGAAATCACTTATGGTAGCCTATCTGCTTGCCAAAGCAAGACAAAAAAGGCCCATTATTAATGAAACCTTAACATTTAATCAAAGCAATTTTCAGTTTCTAACAACAAATTCTGTAGCTCTAACCACACCAAAAAATCCCACCAATTGCAAAATAGGGGTAGAGACTGAATTCTGCACTTCTTACAGTGTGATTAGTTATTCCAGTAAATAATTGCCGTCTCCTTGTTGAAAGGTGTAACCACAAACTGATAATGAAATGACAGGGCAGATGAAAAGCATAGCACGTGCAGTATATTTGAGAGAGATCTGAGTTGAATGATCAATTAGTTTTTGTTTGTTTGTTTAACTGTAGGGTACTGTTTGGTTTGGTTTGGGTTTTTTTCCAGAGGTAGATTCACAGAGGCATCTTAGATTTTGGGTTTCAGACATCAAATCTTAAGTACTCCGCCACCTAATAGCATTCCCAACCTGAAAACAGCCAACTGCATTCCCAGTACCAGTAGATTTCAGCTCCTGTCCCACATACCCGTCAGTACTCAGAGAAGGAAGACTTTTGCTATTGAGGTTTATGAATCCTTTATGAATCAAATTCAACTTAACAATCCGCAAAACAAGATAATTTTAAAATTACTGTTCTCTTTAACTCCTGGAGGTGTTAACAGTCTGGAATGAGATCTATAAGAAACACAACACTGAACAAGGGTTACCCAAGCTTCCCTCCAAGAAATTAGGGGCCAACAAGCATGGGACATACGAGCACAGAACTAAATAATGACTGGTTTTCTTAGAACTTATTTCTGATGATTAAATTCTTTGAAGTCTAACAATACAGAAATGGCATTATAACTTTTTTCCCTATGCCTCTGATACCTGAAGTATCTCTGTCCCTTCTGGATTCTGTAATCTTTAATAAGAAAGCAGAGATCACATTGAAATGTTCTTCTCTACCTACTCACCTATTTTAACGGACATTGCAGAAATACAGTATCTTTGAAATTATTATATTCAAACTTAGCTGAAATTAGTTAACAGGTTTCAAATTTATCATTAACACTGTCAGGCTAAAGCAAAATTATGTAGAGGAATACATAGAGTGGAACAAAACAAGCTTTACTTCAGTAGGAACCAAGGCTGAAGACACTTAAATATTCATGGCAGAAGGGACAAGCCACTCTCTTTTCCCCACAGCACTGAAATGGCAGTTAGTGACCTTGCTCCTTCCCATCCATCCTTCCATCAAGTTCTGATGTTTTTATCCCCAAACACAAATGAAGGATATCAATTATTTACTCAAAAATCCAAAACAACCACCTTTGTTCTCATCAGCATAAACTTAACATGGAGAGCATCATACGATGACTTGCAGTAAATATACATGCAATAGATCATATTCGTATACCGTGATATATGGTGCTGCTGTTGCTGTTAAGATACGATTCCACCAACGGCGCTTGTTCTTCCGAATGTTTCATTCTGCGTGTTCTCGTGCGACTGTCAACATTGGACTGAACCATTAATGGCTCCTGGCGCTTTTTCTTCTGTTTCTGTTCTAGCAGTGCTCGCTGAGGAAAACACAAAGAAAAGCATCTGTTACTGGACTCCAAACAGTAGCAACCTATGATGAAAAACAACGGATATCTTTACACCTTCTCCAGATTTCCAGTGGCAGCTGTTGGCAAGTGAGATATTGGAATATCAGGTTATAGGAAATCTTTCCAAAAAACCACACCAACCCACTGCTAAAACACCTTCTGCTGAAAACAGCAAATAATTAAAATAGATCTTTCTGAGCAGTCTACCAGCTGTCAGAGCTTGCTTGCAAATAACCTCGGGAAAACAGCAGTGTGAGAGTGTTGGCTGTGAAGCAATGGGAGGGTAAGCAAGGTCATAAGGCAGAGATGCCAATTTAACTTTCCGTAAATTAAAATCAGGTAATCTGCAAACTAGATTCAAGTGATAATGCTGGACACGACCCAATTTAACAACTACACAAGATGATCTTTAATTAAACACTTGAATTTCTCAGCTAGACCTGCTGAAAACCAAAACCTTCAGCATCCAATGGCACCACAGGCACCTCTCTCTGAGCCCTCTTCCACAACGTTAGAGAACTGAAATGTTATTTTTACTTATCCATTACTTTACCATTTCCCTGCTCCTGTACAGTGATTTTTTGCTTCTAGAAAGGAGATGCACTAAAACTGAAGAATAAGAAAGGAGAGTGGACTGTTTCAGCTCCATAAGTTGCGTGGAACACCCCAACATGACTTCAAAACAATCAGAATCTAGTACAGGATTATGGCATAAATAGAAAGTATTTGAATTTGAAAATGAGATGCTGGTACACATGCAAGCTGATAAAACAGTGGGAAAAGAAATGTATAGAAAAACATAAAACTAAACTCACAAGGTTTACCTATAAACATGACAATGGTTTGTGAAAAGGGGACCACAGAAAAATCAAAGGAAAAGTGGAAACATCAAACCCCATTAGAACCTGACGGCAAAATTCCCTGAGACTTCACGGGAGAGGTTCTGAATCACTTACATGTACACGTCATGTAGGAATTCAGTAGCAAAACAGGCAACATAGCACATAGTGCCACTAGTTTACAGCCCCAAGGGTTACATCCATGGAACGAAGAGAAAAAGACATAAAAACTTTGTGGTTATCCTCTGTTGGCTGGCATGTCTGCCAGAACCTCTTGTCCTTTCTGGTCCGTCAAAGGGGTAACAAATACATTGTAAGTCAGCTTAAAGCAAGTCCAAGGCAGTGGAAATGAGAATCACTCAAACCACAGTCGTGAGAAAAATTTCAGTGGAAGTTAGAAGCCTAGTCAAGCTGTAACCTCCACAGACCTCTCTTTTGCGTTCCCTAATCAGAGGATGCAATTTTCTATTAATTACCAGATACACATGTCAGTGATTTCATTACTCCAAGATCTAGACTTCAGAGAGCAAGAAGGGCCCCCTCCAAAATCTTACCTGCCTGTCAAGCTTCTGCTGACGTAGGTTGCTCCCCTCATCATCCAGAACACTGCAAAGACAAGGAGTACGTAATTGGAACAAAGTTATTGCTCAAAACAACACCTAACAGCAATCACTGGAGCAAACTCTTGCAGGAGTTCTCCATGTAAAATTCCCACTATGTTCTACGGAAGTTTGCCTGCCCTAACCTGCAAAAGCTGGCTCAAGAGAAATAAAATGCAGTCCATGAAAAACTGAAAAACCCACATAAACTTCAACAAAAAAAAAATATTCATCCAGTTCACAAAGAAATGCAAAATCCACAGTCTACAGCTTGTTTTCTTCTCCACTGACTTCTAATGCAAAATGTCAATATATACCGCAATGGGGTTTGATTGAAAATTTGCATATAAAGCATATAAAAATCGAGGAGTGTAAGAGAGCTGCTTAGCAACTCAGCAGTATTTAAAATTACGTTAGGAAAATTAACTGTCTAATCTTTTGCACACTGAAAACCAGAATTTATTCCTAAATATCTGAAAAGCCACACTTATTACAAGACAAAGTCGTGCACTGCCATATTTCTTTCTTCTAATTGTTGCTAGTTGGGAGATTAGCTCCTGTGAGTTCAATCATTTTCATTAATTAAATGTTAAAATCTAATGGCATTGAAATCAGAAAATTATTTTTGTGAAGTATTTTATCAAACTGCTGACTACACTTTATTTTTCTGGAGAACAACAGTCTCTATTGTAAGAACATTATGGTTAAATATTTAACATAAATAATTAAATCTTTTAAACTGTAAAATATAATCTACAAGGAAAATAGTGCTACAGAAAAAAAAATAGCCTCCTGCAAGCAGAATTCATTTTCTTCTACAACATATTTTTATAAAATATTAGCCCCTTTTTTAATAATAATTCTTAACAATCAGAAAGGAGAAAAAAAAAAAAAAAGAAAGAAAAAATCCAGGACAAACAAACCTGGATTTTGACCTACATACAACCAAATTGTATTGCAATGGAAATTTAATAAAAAATATGACTTCACATATATTAACATATACTCTTTAGGAAACAGTAACATTAGAGAGAGATAGGACAGCTAATAAAGGCATGCGGAGTGCCACCTTTCCAATGCCAGCATCATCAAAGATCTATAATTAAGCATTATTGCTAGTGTCAGCCTTTTACAATTTATACTCAGGTTATATGCTACAAAAGGCTGATGTTCCACAGAATGAAATTACACAGTCTCTTGTAGAGGCAATGCATTACTCATCCACAAAAAAAAAAAAAATAAAGGAAAAAAAAACCCACACTCACTAAAATGTTCTGCTTTACATCCAGAATCCTTCGTTTGACAAATTACAGAAACAAGCTTTAAAGAGAAAACACACATTCTTCCCTGGTATACAATATCAGGTTTTTTTCAAGGCTACTTCACAACTGCAATACCTATTAGCTGCACCGCTAGAAAGTAAAACTACCCTTACAGATATCTTTGGCCAAACAACTGAGTAGAAGATGCCCAAGTATAAAGTTTCAGGCTTAATCACCTGAACAAATCCTCCTCATTCAGGACAATGCTTGAAAAAAGCCAAAACTGTATAATGATGCTAATACAGACCATAAGAACTGCAGAGGCAGCAAGCCTATACAGCTGCAATATGCAGAGGCCAAGAGCCAATATTGGTCCACTCTACCAGTCATTTGCAGAGCTAAGGAGAAAACTCTGATCTCTCCTCTCATCTTCTACTTTATAAATTAGACTATGCCAACTCCTCATGTATATTAAAAGAGCTATATATGCACTTCTCGGACATTATTATAAACCACCAGTTCAGTAATTATGTGAATAGAATGGGTTTCGGTATTGTGCTAGACTGGCTATAATTCTAAACCGGCTGCCACAGACAACGTGTCTAAGCACTCCAGATGATTCTAGCTTCCTCTGCTTTCCCACCACACCATATCCTGGCATAACACATTGCATGGAACAAGGGAGCAAGGAAATGCCCTCTGTCGGGTTCTCAACCTTACCTGTGACTCCCTGGGAAGCCACAACAAGCTACATTCAGGTTCAGGTAAACAAACACAGCTCCCTCGGGTCTCTTTATGCCCAACCTTACCACAGTAAACATGGCAGTTAAGTAACACCACAGCAAACATCAGTCAGAGGAAGCGTGTGATTTGCATTCATTCAGCATTCCACGAATGCAAAGCAACTATCAGACACACCAGAGGACTGCCAAAAAAAAAAGAAACTCCATCCAAAAACTATGGATGCTGCTACACTAAAACACCTCTCCATATTGCCCTTCTACTGCAAGACGTTGTTTTTAAAGCCTCTGAATATATGCAATCAAAGCTGACACCAAGAGCAGCGTGCCTTGAGAACCAGCTGACAAACTCGTCTGGAACTTCCAGGTCTTTCACCCTCACTTCATATTTTATAAACTTCTGGGTAGTTTTCCACAATCCTTCTGTAAATATGCATTAACTACAAGCCTTGCATTATTTAAGCTATAACATTCAACAGCTAAAACTGAACTCCAGCTTTCCTCACTGATTCAGTGGAATACAGTTACTTCAAAAATTCTCTCCCCCTCAGGATTACTGGACTTGTATGAGAATACCTCACTCCGACAAGACAGCCATACCACTCTTCTGAATCCTTCACAATGTAAAAAGGCCACATTACCACCAACTCTGTCTATTTTAACAATTACTCAATGCCAGTATGACTGAAACGCTGCAGTTCTGTCCTTTCTTGATGCCTAAATAATGCTTATGCAAGTCCAAATGAAAAAAGGATCCAATTTAGCCTACATATTCTTCTGCTATAATAGCAGAGCATTCCAGTTTGAGACTCTGTACTTTGTTAATATTTTCTACAGGACTAGTGGACCCTGGGGTTGATGATTAGCAGCCAGTATTTCACTTCCCTGATTTCCAATGGAAGAACACTCCTGAGGCTGGGCGATAGCCACGATTTGCCATTAAGGGACACCAGCATTTTAATAAATACAAACATACACAAGTAAATAAATAAATAAAATAAGCTCTGATTCCATAGTAATTCCATCAGGCCCTCACTCTCACGGCCTTGAAAAACATCTGCAGTGGACTCCAAGATGCAAGTAACCACTGACCTTTTTTCTCACACTTCAGTGAAGCCTTGCAGAAAGATTTAGCAGATGATCTTGCCACAGCATCTGGCAGTTCATGCACTCTGACAGACGCTCCAGGGTTCAAGAGCTGAAATCCAGAGAACCTACCCTTTTCTTTCTTTGGAAAATACTAAAATCTAGGAGCAGAAGCACAGCCTTCACCTTTCCTTGTCCTTGAAAAGAACAGAAATCAATTGCTCTTTCCTCTACAAGACTTGGGCACATGGTGAGGACCCAGCCTATCCTGCCCAGTTTCAGAAGTGGCCATGGTTTTCTCACTCAGAGGTCCAAATAACTGGGATGGTCAGAGACTAAAGGCCCAGTACAGTGGAAAAACCTATGTCTGTAACATGGTAGGACCACTACAGGAAATAACCTCATTGCGAGCGAGGCTGTTAGGACAATTCTGCCTACATGTTTGATGTGATACTAGAAAATCCCAGAAGCAGCATGAAACTCAGTCAGCCCTAATAGAGAAATATAACCTTATCATTCATATAAATTGAATTATTGAAGAGAATGCATGCATATTAGCAATCTGTTAGGCGTGCTGGAGCATCCTGAAAATCCAGCATGGTTCATTTTTACTCCTATTTGATCAAGTATCCTATATCCACCTGGCATCTTGGCTATGGCTTTGACTCATTTAAAACAAAAAGCAATTTTACAGCATATATAATACTGTAAACAGCGCTTCAGGTCTGCAGTAATAGTCTAGTCCAAATTCAGTTAACAAATCAGAGCTTACATGTATTTCCTTGCAGATAATTATCCAGGGAAGACTCATCCATCTATACACAGCTCGAGCAACCCACCCATTAGATCTTACTGGATGTTGGGCTTAAGAAGTCAAGCCTATAGCTATATATTATAAAGATTCATATTAGCAGCCTGGACCAAGGCTCACAGTGACTTAAGTATTACATTTAGATAGCATTATTTTCAAATTTTAAATACAGCATTTGACTCAAATATCCCTGCCTCCCATTTTCTAAGGGGAAATAGATTAAATGAACAATCGACTTTTTGTCAAAGTATTACTATTCATACTACCTTTTTAAGGTACAAAATCTATTTCACAGAGACAGTTTCAACATTAAATTCAATTTACACAAAAATAACCAGGCTTTCTATACTGCTGCATGTCATAATGAAGACCAAAAAAAATATATATATAAGCAACAATTTTAGTATTCTAAGCTTTTCATAATCTGTATTCCTTAAAAATAATTTAGAGAGAAACCCAAGACTAATCAGGTTTTAAGGATGAAGCTTCATGATTATGTGAAGCTCTACAATTTACTTCCGAGACGAAGGCAGAAGGTTCTGTAAATCAACATCTTGCTACATTTTACTGCAATTCCACATGGCCTGATTTCAACTTAAGTAAAATCAGAAAAGTCTTAATTCAAATAACACATTTCACAGCAAGTATTTCACTTTTACTCTTTCAACATATAAACTGCTCTCATTTCAGTAAGCCACTGCAGGAAAAAAGAATTAAAAAGAAATGTTTTCAATTAGAATGTGCAAAATGCATGCAGTCACTGATTGTATTTATTTTTTTAAAAGAAATAGTCTGACACAGTAAAGCAGCTCTATTGTTTCTGCCTGACAAACGAGGCAATGTTTTTGTTCCTTCCTGACCCTGCTTCATAAAGGAATGTCTCCCATGACAATAACTTCTTTACCAGGACAAAGGTCCAAAATCATATCTGTCAGATCTCTGCAGCCCAGTACTAACTGCAGTGAGCAGTGCTCCTGGTCAAAGAAGCAAAGACACATACTACCACTAACCTTTACAGAGCGTTTAAAGTGTCACCCTTGTGTTTTCTCTTTCTGCTGCTTCATGACAATACATTACTAACAGCAGCACCCAAAAATTCTACATGAAATCAGGGACCCTTGTACAAGGCAAATGAACATACATAGTGAAAATTCCTGAAACAAACAGTTCACATTATAAACAGATGAGGAATTGGATATGCAAAATATTCCTCCCATTTACAACACCAAACCAGAAGCAATGGAAAATTAGAGAAGATATTTTCATCTCTAGCGTCTTCTGCAATATTGCCAACTGCAATTCAAAAACCTATGAATGCTCAAACCAGATAGACAAAAAAAACCCAAACAACAATTACACTGTACCAGACTAATCTTCAAGATCACTCAGATCTTTTCCACGCACTCTTGCTGTGAAGTAAGTTGATACGTTGCTGTGTCAAGAGAAGCAGGTTATGGGCTCTTCTAGAGCACGGCTGACTCAAAAGGACAAGAATGGGTGTAATGTGCCATTTGAACATTACAAAGTCTCTAAAAAACATATGAAATAAAATTCCTGCGAAGAGATAGCACTTGGCTTATTGGATACCATCTGTCATATTCACCCAGTTACACTTCTCTATAATCTCTATATTTCCATAAAGTCTCTGTAGTTCCATAAACCCCAACTGCTCTGGATAATGTCACTGTTAAGCCTTCAGGAACAAGCTTTCCAGCAGCACTGATGAAATGCTACTGTAAAAGCCCATTAGGAGGGTCAGGGACCTGCAGGCTGAAGTCATGCTCCAGAGGGAATGGCACACGGTTAGGTTCTTCAAACAAGTGAAATTCAGTGAATTCCTAACCAGTGAAGTCAGCAGTCCCTACGAAGTGCCAACACGTGCAAAGCCCCCCAACACCTGCAAGTCCCCACCTGAAATAAGGCCTGCTCTCCCATGTACCCATATGCTGAGTTCACCAGAAGCCACCTGGGAGAATATTATTAGATCAGACACACACCCTAATCAAAGACTTTTAAATGAAACAAATCACTCTGAAAGACTGTGAAGGCTCCCCTCAGGCTAGGAATCATCAAGATTTTCTGACCCCAAAGCAGTTGCTCAGTCATCTGATTTAGAGTAAAACCTGCAGCTACTATCTTTATGGTAAAATCAGTAACTTCCTTCCTGGGCCACCTAAGCAAGCAAAAATCTAGCCATCACCTTCATTGAGGAGCAGCCCAAGGACATTCAATCTTAGTTTGCCCTTCTACTGCCAACAGCAAGCAAGGGCAGAAGCAATGTGATTTCTCCCATGCCATAGTCACATGGCAGAGAGGGCAATAGCCTACCATTTACTGGTACACCCATCAGTTACCACCAAACAGACCAGCAAAGCACAGACACCAGGAACTGCTGCAGAAATGAAGACTGCATTTCTTTATGTGATGCTTCAGGGGAATAAAACTGTTGCACTGTGAACCTCACACAGTAAATAAAAGCATGGCTGTCCAGGAGCACAGCACTGCTCCCTCTGCTCATGCAGGTGTTCTGAAGACTAAAAGAGATAAAGCAAAAAGATAGGGGGAAAAAAAGGCAGGAATATGAACACAAATATTTGTATCAGAATTATCAGCTCCAACTCAGCCACAAAACGCAAGAAGATGCAGAGGATCACACACTGTGCCAATGATCAAAATGGCATTAAAAGTAACGCCTGCAGGGCAGATGGCTGAAAGCACAGACTGAATTTGCAGTCGCACAAATAATTACAGAACCAAATGCTTTATTTTCTTTTCAAATCCTGCTGGTAAACTAGCTTAAAAATCAGTAAATTGATGAGACCTTCCTGAATTGTTGGTCCTATTTGCTTCAGTAAGGTTTATCTAAACGTCCATTGTACATTAAGATCTATGACAGTCATTGTGTCTGCACAACAGTTCTGTTTTGGGGATTTAAAAAAAAAAAAAAAAGGAAAGAAAAAACAAAAGCAAAGCCAACAACAACAAAACTTTTTAGCACTCTGTATTTTTCCAGCAAGTCAATGCAGAACATGATTTGTTAATAATTTGTTAATACTTTTCTCTTCCGTCCCTCCTCAATCATATAAGTATTTGCACCTGAGCAAGAGATAACATCTTTATCAACAACCTGGAGGAGACAATCGAGTGCACCCTTATCACATTTGCAGAGAGGACACCAAGTTGGGGGGACCAGCCAATATACTTGGGGGTGGAGCTGCCATCCAGAGGGACCCTGACAGGCTGAACGAACGGGTCAACAGGAGCTTTATGGAATTTAACACGGCCAAACACAAAGCCCTGCACCTGGGAAGGAAGACTCCTCTGCAACGATACAGGCTGGGGACAGTCTGGCCAAATAGGACCTGGCTTCTTGATGGACATCGAGGGGGGCATGAGCCAGCAGTGTCACCTGGCAGCAAAGGCAGCTGACAGCACCCTGGGCTGCACTGACAGGAGCATGGACATTAGATCAAGGGAAGTGATTAACAGCCTTCCTTTTCTCTGCACTTGTGAGACCCCATATAGAAAAGTGCATCCAGTTTTGAGTCCCCTGGCACAGAAAGGGTGTTGATAAACTAGACCAAGCCCAAAGGAGGTTAACCAAGGAGGTCTGGGACACAGGCTGGAGCACTTGTCCTGTGAGTAGAAGTTGAGGGAGCTGGCCTTGTTCAGCCTGGAAAATGGATGGCTTTGAAGAGACCTAATCACAGCTTTCTAGCAGTCCGGAAAGGTTGTGCAGCCTCCATCCTTGGCATTTTCAAGAGTCAAATGAATAAAGCCCCGAGCAACCTAGTCTGACCTCAAAGCTGACCGTGCTGTGAGCACGACATTGGAGAAGTTCAGAGGTCCCTTCTAGCCTCCAGAAGTCCCTTCCAGATTCTGTGAATAGCGTCCTCCTTTTGGATATCACACAGAACTAAAACATCAGTTTCCCAACTGAGCTACACGGCAGATTATACAAGCAAATTAACTGAAACAAAATGTAACATCATCATATTTTTTTTTTTTGTAATTCCACATAGATAAATTAAGCTAAACTCCAGCCAAATCCTCAGCATGACCACACAATTGTATTTTTACTTTGTTTTAATTAGCACAGTTCATCAAAACAGGTCTCCAATTGTTACAACTTCAGGGGTGTACAAAACAAACAGAAATTGTAGAAATCAAGTCTTCTAAATGTTTCACTCAGAATAAGTTTTTTTTAAAAAAACCAAACTGTCAGAGTCCAATTTAACGATATATTCGAAGATGGGTGTGTTACAGGTTACAACCAAGCACTGCCCAAAAGCAAACAGCCCAACAGACTTTCAGTGCTGCAGGGAAGAGGAGCTCTCCAGATACTGTAGATACAGCTTTGAGTTCAATCAGAAAATTGCTAATCACCTTCCAAGAACAAAACTGAAGTCACCTGGAAAAAGAAACTACATTTTAGGATCTGAAATGTCTAGGCAGACAGCTTTCAGTGAGGATGGTAAGAAGCCAGGAAAAGGTCTAATGAGAGGAAAAGCAAGCCCATTGCATGTTTTAAATAACCTGAACTACAGGGCTGCCACTATTGCCCTGGAAAGATCAGTTAAACTAATATTTGTACAGATTCATTCTCTGCAATTACACAGAGGTGAATAAGATAGCACACAGCAGTAAATGGCAGGCAACGAAAACAACACCTAAGGGAAGAGTGGATGGCTGGGCTATTTCTTGCTGTCCCTCAACAGACACAAACTCTGAACACAATGTTAGAAAGAAAATCTATGTCCCAAAAGAGAGAGATGAATTTAATAAACATGAATGATGGAACACAAACACATAACAGCCTTTGGGTATTACGTGAGCTATGCTAAAATTGTGTTTAAAGTGGATCGATGAGAAGTGCCTGAATAGGAGAAAATTGAGTAGGGAAAAAAAAATTAAAAAAACCAAACCCTGACCTAGAGATACACTCCCTGCAATGCAGATGGATCCAGGAGACAAATGACATGACTTTCAGGAAGTGCATTTATTGAAAACGTATCACTGCCAGCCACAGGAAAGATCCAGCCCAAGCAGTCAGTCTGATTTCTCTTTCAGTACCAAAATTCAACCGATCTCAATCACTAGAACAGTAACATATACACACAAGCAAACCCCATCCATTAATGTGCAAAGCATCCAACCACCACAAACAGTAAATTAAATGAGCAGAAACTAGGGAAAAGTATTGTCTGGACAGGGAGACTGCACTAACACATACACCGCAGAACAGCAGTTCTCCACCTGGACCTCAGAGGACCACGACCATTCCGCTACTGCTGCACTGGTAAAAGATGTCACCTAGAACAGACCTTGGCAATTCCAATATGGAAAAGACTGTGAACCACTGCGATCAAGAGAAAACCTGCATAAGATGACTGCTGGCTCCTTTCCCCCTTCCCCTACACCTGTTCTATGAAACGTGGTTTTGTCCAGTTGGCAGCATACTGGACCTGTTTTACACCAAACAGCATAACCTTCCAAGACACCTGTAAAGTAAGATTAACAAACACATCTGAACTCCTCTTGGAAACACCTTCATAATGCAAGAATGACACATTACAGGTACAGTAACTGACCTAAAAATATTGCTGGCCTTTAAAATCATAGTATAATTGTGAAGTGTTTAACAAACAAAACACTGATCCCAACAATAGGGTCAATGCTGCAGGTGCTCAGTGAGGCTTCTCCCAGCAGTAGGTGTGTAAATACAGGCACAGATATATAGATCAAATATGCTGCTGGTGAAAGAGATGATATCTGAGGTAATCGACTAACGCAGCAACTTATTAACAGATCCCACCGCCTACCTATGTTTAGGACAGGATAGAAAAAGATAGAGTTGTGTTTATTGGATTTTTAAAGGAATAGTAAAGTTAAGCTATCAATTTATTGAAACTACTAAGGCGAAACAGACTTCCTAGTCTCGCTTAGCTGCTTGAACAAACAAAACTGAAGAAAAATACAGCCACCATTACAACTCTGATAGGAGATGTTAGTGAAGTGAAACAGCCAAGCTCCTTTTTCCTTTTTACAGGTGGTTTTACAGTTTATATGGAATAGTTTCTAAGGGAAGACATGTCATTTCATGATAAATACTAATCCTGAAACAAAATATTTTGTCACTTCCCCCCCACACATACTATCTTTACAATCCAACCTAGTATTCTTTTGCTGGAACTGAAGAAAGCTGATTTTTCATTTTGGTTTGAGTTAATTCTCTCTAGTTATCTCCTATAAGTAGCAAACACCGACAACCCTGGACAACATTTTCAGAGAAAAAATAAGTTTGTCAGATCCTGGTGCCTGAGTATATTACACAGATTTCAAGAGTGGTAAGATGTTGGTGGCTGGCAAAAGTAAGAAAGACCATTTGGCCTAGATTTTGTGCCCAATAATGAAAACTAAGTTATTATTTCTAACAGTACTCTATGCAGATGAGGTATTCCATACAGTCTCATCCACATACTTGGGCCCTGATCCCAAACAATGCTATTTCAGTCTCATGAAAATGTTCCCACTAATTTCACATAGCATAAAGACATGCATGTGTATAAACCCTGTCAGGTTGGGATTTTTAATGATAAACTCCTTGAGACTGAGAATTGTTTTCACAATATGCATATACTGTGCCTGCACAAAAGAGACACTTTTTCTGACAAAGTCTTCCAGGTATCAATACAATCTTAGAAAAACAGTAATAATAAGGTTGGGATGGTAATTTCCCCCCCCTCCCCTTTCTTTTAAATGAGACAGAGGTATTCACTCCTTTGTAAAACATGGTGATGTCTACAGTACTCAAAGATAATTTCAAAAGAACTTACACATTTCATCTTTTCTAACTTATCAGTTCCCTCTGAAAAGGTGATCTTCTGAGTAAACAACCTGAAGAGCATTATTCTCCATTTCAGAACTAAGCCAATCTTGTTCCTTTGCTTCTGTGCGCAACCCAAGGTGGGTAAGCAGAATCCACTCGCGAGACTTAGGAAGCACAGGAAAAGTTTACAACACGGTCAGAGAGTTTTCTGCAGCTCTGAAGCAAACAGCTACTGAGAAGCAGTGGCAGATAACCAACATTACCTAAGTCAGTCATTCTTCTGGGAGTTTACAGTGAAGGCAAACATGGTGGCCACCTGGATGGCATTGTGCAGTGAATGATTCCTTTAGGTTACATTATCCAGTATGTAGGAAACCACTTCAGGACTGATACTTGTACATGAAGGCTTCCCAGAGCAGCAGACATCAATAAGACATGTGAGCCCATCCTATGTTCTTGTCCTCCACTCAAGTATTCTGCTCCTTGGAGAACTGGAGAGGGCTCTACCTCACAAGGCTGTGTTGGACCACCACAACAGGCTCCTGCCGATACCAGGGCTCGTCAGAGAAAAATAATTCCATTACATTGATCAGCTCCAGATTTTGAAATCTCACATCCTGAAATTTGTATCTGCTCTAAATCAGAAAGAAACCAAAAGCATTCAAATTTTCTATAGAACAGATAAAACACCTACAGAATTGAGCCCCTGGCAGCCCTGGGATCTCTAATCCTATGCCTGTCCACATGCCTGACTGCCAAAACAGGCAATATGGAAGGCCCCAGAAACTACAGTATACCAAGTGAGAAGCACAAGAGATGGGTGACGAATCTGCTGAGAGGGTATGCGAGCAAGCAACCAAATAAATTCCCAAAGGAATTTTGCCCAGTAAAGCTTTTCCAGGATCAGGCTTTCTCCATGAATCATTTTAAGGCAATAAATCAGCAAATTGACGAAAGCTTTCCCATCTCCAGCACATATTAGTATGCAAAATAACAGGTTGAAATCATTACTTTGTTATTATATTAAAATTATATTATTACATATTGTTATGGGAAACTGTTGAAAACTGTTGAAACTACAGTACAGCCAACAAAGTCTCTTTCGCTCATTAGATATTCTGGGTCTTTAAGATTATCAGAAATCTTGTTCCACAACTTTAGCCATCAGCCCAGAAAGCCAACCACATCCTGGGCTGCATGAAAATCAGCGTGGCCAGCAGGTCAAGGGAGGTGATTCTGCCCCTTTACTCTGCTCTGGTGAGACCCCACCTGCACTGCTGCATCCAGCTCTGGGGTCCTCAGTACAAGAAAGACGTGAACCTGCTAGAGCAGGTCCAAAGAAGGGTCACAAAGATGATCAGTGGGTGAAGCATCTCCCCTATGAGCACAGGCTGAGAGTTGGGGTGGTTCTGCCTGGAGAAGAGAAGGCGCTGGGGAGACCCAACTGCGGCCTTTCAATACTTAAAGGGGGCTTCTAAGAAAGGTGGGAATAGACTTTTTAACAGGGCCTGTAGCGATAGGACAGGGCACAGTGGTTTTAAACTGAAAGAGGGGAGATTCAGATTCGATATAAGGAAGAAACATTTTACGATGAGGGTGGCAAAGCACTGGCACAGGTTGCCCAGAGAGGTGGTGGATGCCCCGTCCCTGGAAACATTCAAGGTTGGACAGGGCTCTGAGCAACCTGGTCTAGTTGAAGGTGTCCCCGCTCACTGCAGGGGGGTCAGACTAGATGACCTTTAAAGATCCCTTCCAACCCAAACTATTCTATGATTCTATGATATACCTTTCACCTTTCTCCATGGCAAGCAACTCCCTTTCAAAGATACTATTAAGGACAGGCGCTGTGTTGGAAGAAGGTAGCATTGGAAATGAGGCATTAGAAGTCAGACTACTGTCAGGCAAGGTGCAGTGGCTCTAGCACACATTGGTAAAACTATCTCCACTATAAATTGTTCTCTATGGGTGGCGAAGAAAAGTATGCATTATTATAAGGCATATCAGCTTTTTTCTTTTTTTCTCCACATCTGTGTGTAATTCCCAGCCAAGGAAGCTGGATTACCACACACAAATTTCAGCCTCTGTCAGCTTCCAGTTCTCCCTGGTAAGAAAAATTGTAGACAGAAAATAAACAGGGGGAGGGAAAAGCACAAAAAGGAATAATACTATATGAAGTCTCATGTCATAGGACATATATGGAACAAATACTACTTTTTGATACATGTTAGGAAAAAACTTAACTTGTCCCATTAAATCCATATTTCTGTATTCCGACCATATTTTATTTAACTCTAAATATGCTGGCATGCATTTTTGTGTTTCAAATTGAGAAAAAGTAGTCCTTTTAATAGTAAAATGCATTCACTACATTTACAAGTACTTGGAAGTGTCACATCAAGTAACAGTCTCAATATTGTTATGCAACATAACTCTTTGTTGCATACCAAGATATGTACAGTGCATAAATTTTAATAGTCTTTTATTTTCATAAATATTAACTGTGCTCATCATTTGAATTTATATATCTAGTTTACCACATCAGTTTTAAGTATTTCAATTAAGTTAGTCAAATTTAAAACATATTAAATATTTGTTATTGGAATATTTTTGTTTCCATCTTCATTACGAATCAGAGTCCCGCTTATACTTCTTGACTGCTCTGTGGCCATTTTTGTAAAACCTGACAATCATGAGGCACTTTTTACGTACATAAGTGTACTGGAGGAAATTATATTAGGAAGTACAAGCAAGCCTGGGCTCTTCTGCCACGCAACAGGAAGATTTCAGCTATGTAAGTCTCCTCCTATCATCAAAATTCTGTCGTAAAACTACAGTCCAATGCAATACCTGTCCACTCAGAAAACTCCAACAGTTCATGTGATCTTTTGACTCCATTTCTGATATTTCCTCAACAAAGCTTTAGTTTCCAGGGTTGCAGCAGTCCTTCTTGATGTAAGAAAAGTTCCAGCAACTAGAATTATCTGTCCTGATATGAATCGTGAGCACATATGAATCCACTGGGTGCGTAAAGTTTTAAGTTGAAATCAACTATCAAGCTAATATGTTAAGCCAGGAAGTCTTTAATCAAATCTTCAATCAGAATCTCACAGCAAATGCAGCACACTTGAAAACACTTAGTTCGCAAGGCCAGTACCCGAAAGCACGTGTACATCGCAAACTGAAAACCATGGGAAACTACAGAAGGTACAGCATATAAAATACAGAGAGGGGGTTACACCTCGGGATTTTCCCCAGTGTTGTTCTAGATACAGACTATGCCATTAATATTTCAGCAAATAAGAAACCAAAAATACTCTGGCAATGAGACCTCGAACTGATTAAGATTATCAAGTTGTCTTCATGTGGTTCTGTCAAACTGCCTCCAATGAAGTTACCATTTAGTCTAATAATTACTCTGGATTGTTCTCTCAATACTTTATAATAATTGGGTTGAGCTATGAAGAGCTATGTGAAATGCCTCACTGTAGTGACACATAAATGGAAAAATACAAAAAAGCATTTAATTACCAAGAAGTGTGATGACTTGATAAAAGTAATACATTATCTGCTCTGTCCAGCTTGACCTCTCAACAGATAACTGAACAAGTAATTATTTCCTCATATTTAACTATATATACATAGATATATGTATATATCTATGTATATATATTTTAAAAAAGGAAGAGAAATCTGTAAAAGTACTACTTTTCTTTTAATACAGTTTGGAAAATTATCATCATTAAATCAGATGACATAAACATTGGATTCTTTCAGCACTGGGCAGTTAATTAATACAGCAATCCCTCCCTTCAAGACATAAAATTTTGCCCTACAACACGTATGAGACGTGTGCTGCCAGCTAGAAATAAGAATTGTGTGAAAGGCTGTGGCAGAGGAGTCAGCATGCAGACTTGCAGTTTCAGAGAACGAAATTCTGTCCCTAAAAAGCTTTGGATTTCTAGCTGAAAAATCCCCTCTGCAGTATATAGCTTATAGCTGATGGTTATCAAATTACTGGAAAATCAAGCAATAATTGTCATGACCCAACTAACTCATATTTCTAACTGCAACTATCTTTTCCAAATTACTGTTCTAGGCTTGAAAATATCTTCACGTGAACAGCCTGCATGGCACTTTTTGAGAGCCTCCTTCGGACCCCCGTGCAAGACATTTCAGAGTCTAGAACACCATTTTCACTATATTTGAAGAAGACTTAAAATAGGGTCTGATATATGCACACCACCTAATTTTTAGGGTTCTGATCCTGAAGAGACTAATAAAACTTGTTATTGCTGGACATAAATACTGCCACCTAAGCCCGCTCAAATGGCTAAGTATTTGCAAAATAAAAGCTTATAGCATGTGAAATGGCGAACATCAAAGGAAAAGGCCGATAACAAATAATTATTCTTACCTTTATTTTCTAAACTGCTTGTCAAATATTCACCAGTTTCATCAAACAGTATCAAAGAAGAAAAAAAAAGGCAAAAAGAATAAGATGCTTTTTTCTGATTGTTTTGAAAACTCCTAGGATTTGTACAAACACTTTACATGAAAAAAAAATAACCTTTTCTTTAAAATAAAGCATGCATAAGATAATTTTATTTTAAAAGGTGTGTCAACTTTAGGTTTGTTTTTTATCATAAATTGGCAAGCAGCTGTCATCTGTAACTGTAATAAAACATCCACAGGCATTAGATAAAAAAAAAAAAATACAGCATTTATCCAATCTACTATTTTTTTAAATTGTTCTTACCCAAGTTAAGCATTACTTTTCTCTTTCACCATGTGACAATAGCTAAGCAAATAGGGCACCATGTTTTGTAAACCAAAGAAGAGCTATCATACAAAACCACAAGCATTCTTTGCCAATCATGTACTATTACAGAGTTTCAGTATAATTTGACCTCTCAAAATAGATAACGTATATGATACGGGCATGATCTCCAAGGAATTAAGCAGTGTAATTCTCATCAAGGTTGTGCCATTAATCCCTGCACAGAATATCCTGAAAATTTATGCTCAAATGATATATTTCTAGATACTGTAGAAATTACTGTTCTCTAGAATCAGATTATAATTATATAGGATTGCAAATTGTACGTTTGTCGGTTCCTAGAAACAAAATGGATAGCAAAATCTGCAATTCTAATGGCTGTTTTCATGCTAAACACAGATACTGAGAACACTGCAGTTCATTTCCTAATTAAGACAAAAATTGTTTCCCTTGTCTTTTTCTTATCTTTTCTCCAAGATTCAGGCATATTATGAACACAGAGAAAGACAGGGATAAGTTTATTGGCCAGAAATAACATAGGAGAAATCTACTGACTCTTTACTTTGCATAGAATAGACAAACTCTCTTTTTAAAAACATAATTCAGATGTACAGAAAATTGGGGATCACTGGGTTTGGGTTTTTTGGGGGGGTTGGGGGTTTTTTATTCCCGCCTTTTTTTTTTTAAGGAAAGATGAATGATAGTCCTACATTGAATTTCAACCTGTGGACCTTAAATGAATCTTCAATACTCGATTATATTGTGAGAAGTACTGTTCCCATATATTTACAACTTGACAAAAATAGCTTCAAGATAGGAAGAACCAGAATCTAGATTTTTGTAAATGTCACTTCCCATGTATGCAGAAAAAGTGCAAATTGTATCCCATCCCAAACGCTGTAATAATAAAAAGTCTGTATAAAAGCACCTCCATTTCTGATTTCAAAACCGGTGCAGGTTTAGAGAGGTACCACTGATGAGAGCCATGCTCTTTGTAGCAGATTTGTTTAAGCATGACAGAAAGAGGTCCTGAGGTAATTCAAGGTTTTGGATTTTGTGCTTTCCATTTTCTAATGAACAAGCATGATCTAATTTGCCTCAGTGTGTCATTTAAAAAGTCTAGAGATAAACCATCTTTGGTTTTGTGTAACTAAACAGATCACAGCTGAGCTACAGATCACATTAACTGCTAAAGAAAGATTGTGTTGACAAACAGTACAGAAAAGTTTATCAGCACTTATTGTGGATACAAAAAGCACAGTAAAACATACAAATCTATTTGCCAGGAGGCTGTCTTAAGCCTGTGTTCAACCTGTTGTAAAGCAAAGGCTGGAAGAATAAGATGTAAAGGGGTTTTATCGAACAAAGAGCTGTTCAGGTACTGTGACATCAGTAGCAAACCACTACAGAAAAGGGCTTTTCACCATCCTTTTCATATTTTTTTAATATGTGGCTGAAGCTGCCATTTTAATTATTCCACTTCACCTGCTAGAATGCCTGTTAGCAACAATCATAGCAAAAGCAATCTCCACTGGGGACTGAAGCACCACATACAGCCTTGTCAGCGGACACACTTCTAAGCCTGCTAGTTCCCTCCTATAAACTATTTCCAATTAAAATGTGGGTAAAATGTGCATAGAAATATGTGATTATTCGATATCAGACCAGTTGCTGATTTTCTAGAACAGGAAGCAAATCATAACCACACGAGTAAAATTAAATTCAAAATATCTAGGTCTTTGTCAGAGAAGTATTTAAGTTCTCTCTCTCACATGAAACATGTATGTTAATGCTACATTTTGCATAAGAGTACGAGACAGAAAGCAGTGAACAAGCGTATCTCTGGAAGTTTCAGGAATAACTGTTTTTTCACAGGGGTTCTCTAATAAAATTTGACCAGAGCACTCAAACTTCAAAGTCCTTCATTGACAATACAGTATTTGTACAATGAAAGGGGTTTGCCTAGTTTCTTAAGGAAGAAAGATTTACGCATTCATAATGTCTATAATTTTTTTTTCTTCAGTTGATTAATTACAAATAAAATTAAAGAGGGGAAATTTTTCTAAGTCAAACAGATTTCATGATGAAGGTGGTGGCTGGGTAGAGGCAAACATCTTAAATAGCCTCTCTGTGGAAAGGAAGGTTTCAGGTTCAGCTCAGTAATATTATTAGAATAATGAGAATACACATATGAAAACACAAATGGCAGCTATAGGAATTCTGGCTTCAAAAGCTGTATTGATCCTAGGAACCACTTCTTACAGGTATGTGCAGAAGATCCCTTCCAACCCCAACACATTGTGAAGAAAGTTTACTGGGTTCATGTTTTCTTGTCTACATATACATAGTTCTTATTACCTTAGTTTGGATTTCTTATAAACAGACAAACAGAAATACAAAAGAAATAAAAAATATAATCTGCTTTAGAGGCAAGAAGGGTAGAAGTGGAAGAGAAAGCAAATATAATTCCTTCCCTGATCTCACTACTGAGTTTTTATCCTGGAAAAGCCACACTTCTGCTCTATGTGCAGTGTCCCCATCTATAACACAGGGGTTACACGCCTCCCCCTTTGCAACATCTCCCAGAGCCCCACACAAAGTGCAGCATGTGAGGCTGAGACACAACACAGGCAGCACACTGCAGCACCATGCCAAGGACCTGTCACACCAAGCTCTCAAGCCATGGCCACGCCATAAATCACCAGGTGTGTGCCAGGAAAAGGAGACAACAGTAGGAATAAGCAGCGAGCACACACACTCTCAGATAGAGGAAGCTGTACCAGACAAAGCTGGAGACCCCTTTTAACCATATCAGATGTAATTAAACCACTTCTGGCACTGTGGGAAGCCATTTCCAAATGCATTTGAGTAAGGCAGAAAGTATCATTTTAGCTATCGGATCATTAAAAAAAAGAGTGAAATAAGATCCCCCTTTGGGCCTAATCAACACTCATACAACAGCAGATGTTTTTGGGTTTCTACTCCTCTCAGATAAATAAGTTTGACTATGTAGCTTCTGGTTTCTTCATGGAACACTAATTGCTTATTGCACTAAAGGTCTAACGGATGTAGCAGGTGATCACTGTAATTTGCACATTTATCATAGCTCTAGTATTTCAATGCACAACCCGTGAGTTTGTGTTTGTTGTAGGATACGAGGTGACAAGGTGAGCCATTTCAGCCTGCAGGATCATCCCCTGCATGTCATTTGGCTTCATTCCCTCACATTCAGAGGGCTACGTTTTCTTGCTCTTTCAGGACGTAGCCAAAACCGCAACAGGACGAGGAGGAGTTCAGCCCAAGAATTATGGAAAGCAAGCCGGCTGGCTCAAGCAAGCGAGAAATGCATAAGACAAGAACAGCTTCTTCTATGTGACCCTTCAAAAGTGTTTATCATTCTGGGGTGGCACTGTACTGCTACAAGTGCACGTGCTCCTATCTTTATGTGTGGCAAACGGGGAGCACACAGCATGCCTCTCTGGACCGCCAGCATCACAGTGGTGATCTGAGACTGCTCTCCCACACCGCTGAAGCTACGTGTGCTTGCAAACCATGCTGCTCCCCAGGGAACACCTCTGTGGTCTCCTGCTCCCACGTGCTGACAGAAGGACCTCTGCTTAAATCTGAAATCTGTCTTAGAAAAAACTTTTGGTGATAGTCCCTAGGTGGGAGCACAGAGCTGAAATCCTGCTCAAATATTTATCTGCTTTATGATTATTAGAAGGTTTAATTTAAGAAGAGCTGGAAGATTGTAAGGAAATACTGCCACTGACTTACTGATAAATGTCACTCAACCCATATGATGTCCAGGCACTCTCCCAGCAGCACACACACTGTTCTCCCCAAAACCAACACCAGCCATTTGACAGCGCACTGGACAGAGCACTACAGGTCAGATTTCCAGATACAGAGGACTTGCACATAAAGGGAAAGAGTCACAGAAACAAACCGAATAAGTTTCCTTAAGTATTGAGGATCATTAGAATACAGAGGTAGGCATTTTGTGATGTAAAAAGAAAACAAAAGTCTTTCATTTCACAGAGTAAATAACTTAGGGAATTCTCAATAGTGACTTGATCGTAGTTCGTCATAGATCCATTCTAATGGAGTGAAAAAAAAAATAGAGAAACAGTATCATAGCCATTTTGATGAAAAATTAGCAACAAGATAGAAGTCATCAAGTGCAAAGTGAAAAGCAAAACCATACAAAACACCATCTTTCTATTTACTATTTATTGCAATATGCAGCCTTGTTTGGCATGGGTAATCCAAGTCCATAGTAAATGCAATATTGCAGAGCTGGCTGTAAACTGAAACCCTTTGGGCTGGATTTTCATCCCAAAGGACAGACTGCTACTTTGAGGACTCCTTGCAATGTCGATTGGGCATATTTACAATTCAGCACGCAACACAGTGAAAACTTCTATGCCTCTAACGCACCTTACATTTTTCTTCGAAATAAGCTTTTTCAGATGAGAATGAGTTGTTCTTGCCAAAGAACACATAAAAACTGCAACATGTTATATGCTGTCATTTTGACTAGGCAGCATAGTAGTCATTCTCCTCCCTTCTCTCTCCACCACATTAAGTATTTTCAACAGAAACTTCAGATTTTCAGAGGCTTACAATTAGGAAATAACATGAGCAGAGAATCAGAGTGACCCTGAGCACTCTTGACAATCCAGCCATAAACTCTTCAAGGTTGGCTGTGCAGCACTACATTCCATCCTTTGAAAGGCCTATACCAGCCTAATGCTAAAATGCAGCTATTTTGCACCTGTTCTTAAATCTTCTGTTTCAAAATATTTATATTTTAATGGAATGCAACAATCAATAAAGTCAAAGTCCAGCAATTGGATAGTCATTTCCACTGAGCTCCTAGTTGCCTTGCTAGCTCCTTCAATTTTTGTTATGGCTTATATTATTTAGTACCGCTTCAACGAAATTTTGGCTCTCAGAAATTATAACTCATTGTAAGCAAAATTAATTTTCTAAGCCCTAAAATCTTTCCTTCCAAGTCTAGAGTTCACTTGATCCTTTTGCCAGAAGTCTTTGTAAGAGAATGCCAATTTATCAAATCCAAATCTTGTAAACACAATGACCTCCAGAGTCTCAAGAGAAAATTTTGGGGGACAGGCCCAGCCCACATCAACAAATAACCTGAAAGTCCAGGCACTCATCTGAGGTGTTAGAAATACCTTCCTAAGGAATGAAACACACAGGGCAGAGACTTGAACACTTGAACTTGCATATCCCACTTTCCAGGCTATGCAAACATATTTTCACTTTCTTTTTTTTTCTCCAATAGAATAATCTGGAAATCATTCTGACACAGAGAGCACAGGATTGGAAAATGTTTTTTCTTCCAATACTACTCAGAACAACCTCTATCTTGCAAAGCCTCGAGCATATAGCATTAAATGAATAAATAACAGAAGATGCCTGAGAATCAAAACAGGAAGGAAAAAGAGAAGGAAAGAAGGAAGGAAAAGGGAGAAAGGGAGAACCTCTCATTTCATTTACATTTCTCCTGTGCTGGTTTTTCTTGATCTTTAAAATCTGTAAGCAATATTCAAGCCCCAAGGAAGTACTTAATTTTTTTCAAGCTGCATCAACACTGCCAGAATACTACAGTATATCATTATTTGAAATAGCTAACATTCAAAAGGCATCTTCCAGGATGCCTCAAACTTCCAGCAATGTCATGATCTTTCTGTGCTGATATGATGGCCCAGTTTCTCTGAATATTAATACAGTATTCCGTAATTAATAAACTTGGCATATCCAGGAAGAATTATCCTAGTATTCTGAAAAGCCAAAGCCTAGATTAGGCTACTCGTAAGTGGCTAGTGCTCTTAACAGCCAAAAACTAACATTCTTAGTTTAGACCAGATAATGAATTTTTAATTTAAAGTTACATCCACATTGTGAACTGTGCTATGACAGATACCCAGCTAGCTGTAAACAAGCTAATAGACATACTGGAAACAATTTAACTACGGTTAAACACAGACAGAACTGCATTGCTCCTCAAAGCAGTAACTCACTTCTGCATTTTTGATGTTGTTGTACGGCTTTCAGCATCTGTGTTAGCTCCCATGCAGCTCGCCCAAGTGTCTCTCTGCTGCACTGCAGTTATGCAGCACGGACAGACCACACAGGCCAAAACCAGTTTGACACAAAGCAAAGCTACAGGGTTCTCCGCGTCTCCATCATTGCACACATGTAATGACACACAATATGCAGAGGCACCTGAGCTCTGCCTCAAGGACAAGCAATAAAATAAAGATACTGTTGGTCTAGGGCAAGCACAAAAACTTTCCCTATAACCTTGTACTTCACTTTTTAAATCTGCAGCAACAGCCAGTGAAGTGATTCAAAATTCAGTAACCTGGAAGAATCAGATATCAAGGTCTGACTCAACTGGTGTGTAGAGACACCATTACTGTTATTGAACATGGCTCTACAGGTGCAGTGTCCCAAAAGATGCATTATCTACCCGTATAACTAACCTAAAGATTTAGGTAGGTTTATAAGAGTTCATGCAATCCCTAGGACTGCAAAGGATTGTTTAACGGAAATTCACACTCCTGGCTTGAGTCTTAGGATTTGTATCTGCCAAAAATAGTGGGATGCATTCCAAGGTACAGTAAGTGTCTTAGTCTTTCAGCTGCCACTCAACCTGACCGGAGCAGTTAGTCTAAGCCATTGTCCAGACAAGCTATCTATTCTTTAATTTCTACAATACATTGAATAATTTCCTCAAATTTTCAGAAGTGAGAATTGCAACACGATGCAATGTTTTCTGGGGTTTTTTTGTTGTTACTGCATACAAGTGAGAATGCTGCTCTGGAAAAAAACAGAGACCAATTTTCCTTACGCTTCTTGCAGTGTCACAGGTACCATTAATGGAAATACCTAGCCTTCAACTTTATTCACTTTGCTTTCAAACTGATACCAAATTTGAAACACAGACCTGTTTCGATCCCTTCCCTCAACACGGATCAGATACTGATGTATCTGTATTTCACTTGCAGATACAATTTCCAACTTAGTCACCATTTGAAGTTAATCAAGGAATTTCTTCATCTTGTAATTTCTCACCTGCAGGTAGTTAGAGCTGTGATTACAATTAAAATTACCATTAAAAACTTCACGCTGTGGTTCCATTACCTGTGTCAAATGAGTTATATTAATTACGAATTACAATACTCACAGACTTGTGTTAACATGCATCTCAACAGGAACCATGAGGTTTCCACTGAAATCTGCAATTCAAGACTTAAATTTGGTAAACATCTGAGAACTCAAGCTAAAACTCAACTTCATGAAAGAACGACTCGGGCACTTGTGTTGTCAGAGAGCAAGATAAGTATGTCACTCACAAACAAAGTGCACTCGCACATTCATATTAATGTATTATAGATCGCTTGCCTTTATTTGCTCAGCTAAAACCTGAGCTCAGAGAAGGTCGTGGAACCAATCCAATTCCCTTTGAAGTCAATAGAAAGGCTCTTGTGGCACCTCTTTGTGCCTGCTTCCTGCAAGCAACCACACACCTATGTGCAAGGCAGAGGGTGGAGTTAGACACAACAGCATCCCTACCTTTCTGCAAAGCTCCTGTATTGCCCGAAGCGGTTACTATCCTCTGGTGTATAAGGCCCTACTGCATTGCCCCAAAGGAAGTGTTTTAAATTGGGTCACTTTTTCCCTTTAAGGATAAATAATAGATAAATCTGTAATCTCCCAGCTTATTAGCAATCCAAAAGTACGAAAGCTAGTTCTGCTGTCATCACTGAAAGGGAAAGTAAAGATATATTTTAGCTTCTTATGAATGTAAAAGAAGAAAATACAACTACGTCTAGTAAATAATTTAATTACAGAACAAACTGAGCATTTAAAGACCTTCCTAAATGTCACAAAGCTACACAATGTAGCTAAAATTATTCAGTAGATGACCTGCAATACATCCATGGTTACTGAACATGTATAAAGCAAAAAAAGCTACATTACCATCAAGTATTAGATAAAACAAGGTGGTATAAAACAACATCAGCAACAAAAAAAGTTTTATCTTTTATCATGTGTACTCAACCTGTTCCAAAATAATTACTCCAGTCTTCCCACCTTCTCCCATAGTTTGCATGCTCTATACACCCTTCTCTGAGAGCACATTTCTTACCTAGTTAAGTCACCATCCCTTTCCTTCCCATTTTCTTAAGACCAGGATAGTCAAAAGAAGCTGATGATGGTATGTCTATAACAAAAATCAAATCAACAAGAAGTACCAACAATTACCCTGATCTTTCCACTTGTATTTTGTGCCGTTCTTTTGTACCTGCCTTCTAAACTGAAAATCCTTCAGACTGAAGACTGTCTTGCTGTATACCTGCGTACTATTAACGTAATAGAAATGATAACAGAGCCCAGGGAGGTGTTGTATTCTCAGCTGAGATCCTCAGAACTTGCTGGTATTGTCCTGCCACTACATCATGACAAAAGAGACTGCAGAAGTGTGAAAGAACAGTTTTTCGGTTCCCCACCAGCCCCAATTTGCATGGCACAGACTATCACTGAGAAGGGCATCTCCTAATCCCTGTTACTGGCCTTCATATACGGCAGTAACAAAAGCTTCAGCAATAAGCGAGATATAAAATAAACATTGATGTTAACATCCATGCTTAAAGCAATAATCTCAGAATAATTCGCTGCAAATACTGAAATTCTCAATAATCTGTAAAAAATAATTTCAGCTTCAAACAAAACTTCAAACAGTACTAACTAGTTAAGTAATACAATGAGAGGTGCGGATGGGATGAATTTATTCAAAACTTACAAACAATAAAATGCAAATTAAAGTGAAAACATTTACAGAGAAGGATATCTTCTGCAGGCACCATATAGCTATTAAATAATCTCAAAGTGGGAAAGAGAGAGGCAAGCAAAAAAAAGAGGCAAAGAGAGCAAGATGTAGGGACAAACAGCAAAAAGAAATCTGTTCATAAAGAGAAAGAACAAAAAAGCATTAATTAGAAAATAAGATAAGTCATTAGTATGAGGGGAAGAGGAACGAGGAGGAAGTGTGAAAAGAACCCAGCTCTCTAAAATGGCAATTTTTAGTTACTCATAAGAAGTACCACCTTCCAGAAAGGCTGCTGCTCTCATGTCTAAACGAATGCAGCTTTAAGGAAAGTCCAAAAACCCTCAGGCATACGAGTCAAAACTGTCCGACCCATGGAACTGCAAGAGGAGACACAGTATTTCATATTCACTTCCCAGCTGTGATCCAAATCTGGCACAGATGGCTTGTAAATGATTGCCACTGCCAGAAACCTGCAAGTGATTGCCACTGCCAGAAACCCGCAAATGATTGTCACTGCCAGAAACCCATTGGCCCATTACAAAACAAGTTCTAGTCTCGATTGGGACGTTGATACTGCAAAGGTGGTCGGGGGTGACAGTACTCTAGGACAGTTGGTGCATCTGCTTATCTGTCATAAGGCCCAAAGCGCACCCTGCAAGCCCCTTCAGCCCCTTACTTAAATCCACCTTTGGCACACTGCGAAGCACAGGACGACTAGGTTTCACTCCCAGCTCTGCTGCTGATCTCCCTTGAGCCTTGTCCCATTTCCATTTAAGCCCATTCCCCACAACTTCCACAGATCTCTATTTCCCTCAGCGGTAAAACTGAAGAGAGACTTTATTTTCCTTGCCTCTCTTTTCTGCCTGGTTGACTTAGGCTATCAGCTTCAGGGTAGCAATTGCCTCTGACGACGTGCTTGTTCAGCTCCCTAACACTGATGCTGGGCAAACCAGGACTTTGATCTCAGCTGGAGTCTCTATGCACTACAGCAGTAACACCCTATATCAGAGCACAGACCCCCATTAAGGGGGAGCTCTAACTTAGACATTTTCAAAGCACGCGACTAGGCTAATTTTATACATCGCAATAACCCGAGACAAGACAGCCTAATTTGTGACACATGGTCTTTTTACCCTTTTCCTCAGAAAAAGCAGCTCTCGTAAATTATCAATGCCGCTCCCCGCAGCAGGCAGCTGAGAGTGAGCTTGCCTGCATTGCGATGCGCTCGGTCACAAACTGCACCTTGCAGCGGGGCGAGCGCTCTACCTGCGCTGCTGCCTTTGGAATGTTGAGGCTTAAGGGTAGATAATATCCCAACACCTCAAATAAATATATAGAAACCAGTGTGGGACACCCTTGGTCTTCAAGCCTGTCCCTGTTCCAGGACTTGTTTACACATCACACTTTCAGAAATCTTCTTACCTGCTCTAATTGCCATGATTCATGGTCTTACAGCACAGCTGTGCTCCACAATTTTCATCCAGCTGTAATCCTCCACTTCGCAAACAAATAACTAGTGACTGTTTATAGCTGCAATATCCAAGCACAGCCTTAAAACTTCAGAGCAAATTCATAAAAGCTACAAAAAATTGAGCGTAGTACAAAATGTCACCAATAAAATAATGTGTATTATTACCGTCATCATGTACATATCAGAACGTGTTATGCCACGGGAAACACATCCTGTGTAATCTGCTTTAGACAGCCCGCTCCGCACAAAGTGCCAGACCCCCCGCGGCCCAGCTCAGGGGTTTTCCCTGGGCTTCGGCAGGTCTGTCCGCACAAACCAAGTCTCAGGAGAATTCCACAGACAATTTACAGAGAACTGGGGGGAATTGGGGCAAATTTACTCCTACGTGGACTGTGCCTGTCAGCTGACGGTGTTTATATATTTCTCATCAAACAGGTTAGATGGTTTTATAAATGCTGCTTTTTAAGTAACAGTTTCATTAACTACAGTTATGTAGCATGAGGAATGTGTTCGCTTATTCAAGACACACTAGCATAACATAAAAATGAATACGTTAGTTTCAGAAATTCTATAAATTAATAATGAGTTCAGGGAAAAGATGAAAATGAAACATATTTTTTAACCGAAAAAAAAATGAACTGCTGTGAATCCGTAATGAATACTTCTGCTTTGTATTTTCTGCTGGAAGCTGCTGAAGGCTACCAAAGGAAAACACTACTGGGCTTGGGAACATAATTCCTCAAGAAGCTACATCTTACTCTTAAACTGCCGTCAGGAACCACCTTTGGGGCTGGGGACAGCTACATGAACCATAATTTTTCACTTGAGTCTGAATTATCATGATTCTTTATAACAAAGGGCAGAAACATTGTTAAAAATGGGTTCAATTTAAAGAACTCCCAGCCTGATGTACCTGCTGCATAGCTTCATGTAAGTGCTTAATCATATGCTTGAATTTCTATTTATGAAACAGTTTCATGAAAGTACATGCAATGTATTTACTTTAAAAAAAACCAATTTCTCAATTGTATCATAACATTAGCAAACTGAAGTCCCATCATCCTATAACTATTAATATTTCAAAAGCAAAAACCATACGAGGAGAAAAAACATTAATGGCAAAATGCCAAAATCGCAAATTCACAAATAATACAAATCTTTTATCCACCTCAGCATGAAAAAGCTAGTGCTGACACTGAAAGAATGGCCTACTATTTTTTTTGTTAACTCACCCAAAATGTTCTCAGCATCTTAAAAGTGGAAGTATAATCTGTTTTGTGAGTTTGGGACATGCAGCTAGATTACTTAATGAGTTGTGCACAACACACGCAGAACTCATTCCCTCTGGCTCATTTCACTTGTAAGGAAAAATATGACATTTTACTAAAGAAAAAAACACTTCTCTGCTTGAATTAACTCAGGTATATAGCTGCATGTACGTTCAATCGCTAGGAGGAACAATGTAGGTTTACGAGTCATGCTACCATCTTAAAGTCCGTACCAAAGTTGAAACAGCTTTGCCAAGCTCAGAGAAGGGTTTGCAGCGTTTTCTAGCACGCTGTACATCAGCGAGGCTCAGGCTACATCACATATGTCTTTACAGACTTCAGCATGCCCAACAGCCTGTGCTCTGCGCCCCACGCTAGCAGCAGGGACATTGTGGGCTGTCACAAGCCACCCAGGTGGGGAACGGGCCTCCAAGCTTTGAGAGTCAGCAACTGTTGAACTCGCTACAGTAAATAAGAATCTGAAGCGAGGAGCAGATAAGCGTGGGGCATTTTGCTCTGAGGAAGCAAATGAGCTGCTCCAAGGGGGACACACCAGGCCTCTCCCTCTCCTTGTGTATTTCAGTCCTACAAAACGGTACTTTGACCTAATTTACTAACACGGTGTCTTCATGCGTAATCTCAGTCACATGTTCACACAGAAACTACGGTTTCCTGGGTATGTTTAGGGAATCCTGGAGGGTGCTTAAAACGAGCAAGCCCAATGAGATTCGCAATGATATACCTCTAACTCAGGAATTACCTGTGAAGACTGAAAAATAAATCAGCTTCTTGAGATAATTCTACATTAGAAACCTAAACAAAGACAATTCAGAGCAGAAGCATGGTTTGTTTGCCGCTTGTTTTGGGATAGTCCTCATCAGTTCCTGGCCATAAACATATAGTTAACATTAAAGAATAATATTCTATTGGAAGAGACATGACTGTCATCAGATCTGTGTTTCTCTGAAGATCTGCTGCTTTGTCTCCCTTTGCTTCTCTGAACTTCATGGCGCAGAAACAGAAGAGATGTTTTATCTCCTTCTTCAAGGCAACTGCTACAAAACCCCTCAGCAAACTTTTGGCATTGGCCTCTGCAGAGCCTTGTGTGCAGTGAGAGAACGGAGAAACAGTTCGTCTGCTGCTGGGAAGAGCCACGAACAGCTGCTCTTCTGGTATTTTTGCCTTCATTACAAGGCTTCAAATTGCATCAGAACGCATCCGCTAGTCATTTTTGAAGCCTTATTGCCAATTCCTTACGTCTTTTCAAAACGCATGGTCTGAAAGAGCTATTGGGCAGAGCACAGTGATATTCTCGGGTTCACTGTAATCAGATATCCTTCTTTCTGATTCTTCTATTGATTAGAAATATCACGTGCGCAGATTAAAACAGCAGATGTCCACTTGGGCAACTATCTTTTTTTTTTGCCCCCCTCCCCCCGTGTTAAGGAGTGATTTGTGTTTACATGTTGCACTCATTGCAGCATATGGTCGCTACAAATATTGTCATTTAGAACGGGGCAAACTACAACTGACCTGCTCAAACAGCTGTCTTTGTTTTTAAAAATATTTACAGAGTGCATTTTATTTCCTGATTCTCTGGTGGTTTTTTTTTAAAAAAAAAAAAAAAAAAAAAAAAAAAAAAAAAAAAAAATTGCCGTTACTGTATCTACCTTGTTTCGTTTACAACCAAACCAATCAAACCAACACGCTTTGCTGTCTTATCCGGAGCGGCTTGTCAAACGCTCGTGCTGTCTTTCTGCAACCATCCCGTCCGAAGGAGAGACTTCAACGAAAACTAAACCACCCATAACACGAACGTCCCTCGGAGCAGCCGGTTCAGGAACGGCTCTGCTACTGCTCCGCAGCCCAGCCCAGCCCAGCCCGCCCGCAGCTCAGCCTTCGGCTCGCCGTCTCCTCGCACCGGCCAGCCGCAAACCAGCCAGTCCCGTATTCCAGCACCGAACGGTCCCGCTCCACAACCGGGCGCTCGGGGCAGGCACGGGAAGGGCACCGCCGAGCCGACCCAGCACGGCCAGGCGAAGGAGGGCAGAGCGGCCCCTCCGCGGGGCGCGGGGGCCCCGCACACCCCGGGGCCGGGGCCGGCTCCCGCAGCGCCGAGGCCCCGCCGCCGCCCGCTGACGCACGGGGCTCTCGGGCAGCCCCGCCGCGCGGCGGCTCCCGTAGCTCCTGGCAACGGCGGAGCCAATGGCAGCCGCCCGCCGGGCGCTGCCATGGCGATCCCGCTCCTCGCCATGGCGGCACCACCGGCCGCCGCCGCTCCGCGCCGCGAGGAAGCGGCGGCCGCGCCCGCGCGCGCTGCCCGGCCCGCCGCCCCCCCGCCCCGCTCTCGGGGGCGCCCCGCGGAAAGGGGCAGCGAGCGCCCGCCAGCGCCCGGCGGGGCCGGGTTCCCCGGGGCCGGGGGGCGACGGCCGCCACTGACGCCGTACCGCCCCGGCCGCTGCCGCCCGGCCCGCCGGGGGGGCCCTGTGGCGGAGGCAGGGAGAAGTGCTCTCCCGCTACGGAGCGAGCGCCGCTCTACCGCTCGCCGCGGGCCTGAGGGCTCTCCCCAGAGACCAGCCCCTGAACTTCGCAGAGCGGCACCGGCCCGAAGTTGGGAGGAGGGACCGGGGTCCCTGTCCGAGAGCGGCCGACGACGGGCAGGCACGGGGCCAGCCCGTGACCCGCTCCCCCGGGCGAGACCCACCGCCTCCCTGCCGAGCCCCGGGCAGGGTCCGGCCGCCCCGGCCCCACTGCCGTGGCACGGGCTCCGGCGGTAACCCCCGAGCCCGCCGAGGGGCAGCGGCTCCAACCCGGGAGCAGCCGCGGTCCCTCTGGCCGCGCCCGCACCGCTCCACCCGCCGCCCCGCGGCGGGGGTCCCGCCTACCTGTAAGGGATCCAGTCCGCCTGGTGCCTTGAAGTCATCTCTCCCCGGCGACGCTGCCCGGAGCCGAGGAGGGGGACGCGGCCGCTGCTGCCCGTGTCGGAGCCCGCCACGGCGCGGGCAGCATCCTCCGTCCGGGGCGGGGGCGGACGGCGCGCCGGTTATCCCGGCAGCGGCCGCAGAAACATCCCCCCGGGGAGGGCTCCCAGCGGCGGGCCGGGCTGCATGGGGAGGGGGGCAGCCGGGGGGCAGCGGGAGGCGGCTCCCAGCCCTTCACTCTCTGCCCGGAGCGGCGGCTGAGTCGGGCACCGGAGCGGGGGAGGGGGGCGCGGGAGGGGGCGGAGGAAGGGCCAGCGGCGGGCAGGGAGAGGCAGGGCAGCAGCGCTGCGTCCCCGCTGCCGCTACCCGCCCGCCCCCCCGCTGCCGCGGCCGCCGCCGCGCTGAGGCATCCCCCGGGCGAGGCGGGCCGCGCCGGGCCGAGCCGAGCCGCCCTCCGCGCCGGGCCCGCCCCTGCCCCGTCAGCCGCGCCGCCACTGACTCACGACCGGCGCCCGCCCCGCCACTGGGCATGTGCGGGGCGCCGCGGCCGGCGAGGGCCGGGCACGGCTCGGTTCGGCTCGGCCCGGCTGGGCTCGGCGTGCTTGGCGGCGAGCAGCGGCCGGGGGGGGGGGGGGGCAGCCCTCGCAGCCGACCGAGGCGGGGCAGAGGCGCGGACAGAGCTCAGCCTGAGCGTAGGCGCGTCTCAGTCCTTCTCACCGGCAAAAATCTGCACATTTCAGCAACTCGACCCAAAATGGCTGAGGAGCCACGACCTGGGGTCTGTCAGTAAGAGCTTAACGCGGCCCTTGAGGGCAAAATCCGGTTTTCTGTTCGGCGGCGCGGCCGGCAGCAGCGGCGGGGGAAGGCTGAGGCCGGCCGGGAGCGGAGCGCCGTCACGGCGCCCTGAGGAGCTGCCTTTGGCTACCGGAGTGTCTCACCGGCCGCCGGCCGCTCGTCCCAGCACGGCCAGCTCGGTTCCAGCTCTGCAGCCGCAGCAGAAGTAAAGCCCGTTTAAACTAGTGACCATGTAAATCCCTGCTCCTCAGTCTCTGTCGGACTATACGCTTATAAAAACGGCTCCTGACCTCGCGGAAAAACCGTGAAGAAAGAAGGAGTTAATGAAAGATAAGGGTTAACAAAAAATATAATCTCTGTTTGCTTTGAATAGTGGCAGTCTGGCCCCTAGCATCTCAGAAGTTTTGTTGTAGATAACAGTTGTACTGTGTATGGAGGAGATACTTTACAAAAGACTGTTACAAGTTAACTGAAGTCACCTTTTCACACAGAACAGGCATAGTAGAACAAACCACCAAAGAGTTAAGCATGGCACCCACTGTACTCCGGAAAGCCTAAAATGGAGAGGGGCGACAAAGACGTGAAGCTCTGACCCACCAAGCCATCCCCGAATTGCAGCGTTGGTCTTATTGATGGTGTGAACTCAGGCAGAAGGAGTGTACGGTACAGGTTATCCCGTTGCAAGGTATTGCAGAATTAGAAGGCAGGATGAACGATCAAGGCTGTGGAAAGGTGTGCATCTGAGCAGAGAGTGAAAAAAAATGTTCACCTAAGAAAACAGAGACAGGGAGTTTAAAGTGAGTGTCTAGAAATACCAGAGCAGAATAGTAGAAAACTTTTGTTCTCCTGGTTCTGTAATATGAAAACCAAAGAGACACTATTATGATTTAGCAAATTAAAAACATTTTGAAGGAGATACTTTTTCACGCAACGTAACTGTATGGTAGAGTTCACTACCAAAGAACATGGCTGTGGCCAGGAAGCCAGCAAGAGTCGACAGAAGATGGCATGCTTAACAGATAACAGCAATGTTACTCGCTGTCAAACTTTTGAGAGGCTATTTTATTTTAAAGCCAGAAACCAGAATGTAAATGTTTTCCAGATGTCAAAATGAAATCTGCCTTTAAGGAAGAATTCTTTCATGCCCATGTGGATGAGAAAATTTGCTACTTTCTTGACCAGCATCAGCACTGGACTTGACAGACCTGAATTCCAGCCCGGCACGATCTGGAACTGTAAAACAATGGGCTTCAGCACCACCTGGCAGCGTTATTAGCCTGAGGAGGTGGCTGCAGGAGAGAGATCTCATCTCCCAGAGAGAGATCCCATCTCCTGGTACTAGCTGCATGCTTTTTAAGCACGCCCATTTACTGAGGCTTCTGTAGAAAAGAAGAAAGGAAAGATGAAAACTAGAAGGGTTTCATGTCTTCAGAGTCAAAAACTCTCAAGACTGATGATTAGAATGTCTGTTTTCAAAAAGCTGTAAGTGTAAAGTCTGATAGATGAGCTAATGCACACACATCAAAAAGATCCCACTGCACCTTAGAGTGATAAGAAATATGGAAGTGCTTTACTGTCACTTAAACAGCCCAAGACCATGTTTGCATTAACAAGTACAAAGCACACGGGGTTACTAAGTGTTCGAAATGGGAGACTGTCAGGGTGTCCTGGAAGATGAGGGTGCACAGAGCATAATGTCAACCTAGGGAGAGCTAACACCAAGGAGAAGAAAGATCAGGAAAATTGATGGGGAGAAGGGAGAAATAATTCTCTAATATTTTATCTGCTTTTGTAGGGTTTACTTATGTCCACAACCTCTTCCTCATCCCCCCTCCCCGATTCTCCCTCAACCCTTTACTATCTTGGGTCGCTTGCTTTTATACCGCCTCACTCTCCCGCCCTGGTTCTCTCTCACTGCAATGCTCTGCCCCCATTTCGGAAGCGGGTGAGCTGAGCAGAAAGGTGAATACCAGGGCTCTGCAGCTGGCAGTGTTAGGAGCAGGGTTCCTGCACTCTGAGCAAGGTCCCGACTCAGTCTCCTATGGATGTCACTCTGCTTTGTCTACGTGGCACACAGAGCTAATTCTGAACGACAGGGCAAGAGTTAAAGAGAAACCCTTGCTGGGCAGATGATCAAGGCGTTCATTTTGTCGTGTAACAAGCCTCAAGATTGCCCTTGAGGTGCAGATCGTCCACTGACATTTCTAACAAATTGCAGCAGCTCTGGGAAGATCTGGCTTTTGCAGGTGCCAGTTTCCCAAAGTACTGCTACAACTAAAACTAGGAAAAAATACCAGCATGTAACAAATAACCCTTGCATGAAACGATGATTTCTAGGTGCTGTCTCTAAAGAGAATTGTACTTCTCAAAAGCTGTGCTTAGTTTCAGATACCAGCCTGATGGGCAAGGAAGTCTGTTAGAAAAACAGCGCTTTAAAGGTTCAACAATGGCTATACGAAACAGTTGGAAAGCAGCAACGTAGATGCAAACCTATCTCCTCTGATGCCAAATGTGTCTCACTGAGTACCATCTTCCTCTACGTACACAGCGTTACCTTTCTAATTATTCCTGTTTTGTCCTCCATGTAAAATAAGTGTCCTACTAATACGTTTTTTGATTGAGATGATGAATAATACAACACAACTATATCTAACAGTTGAAAACACCTGCATTTGCAACTGAAAGCCTTCTGGCAATCTGGGTAGAGAGCAAGACATCAAAGCAGGAGGGCTCTGCTGAATGGGAGTTGGGAGAACCTAAGCAAGCAGTAAAATAAGAAACTGATGTAAGCTCTTTCCTAAATGTATAGATTAATAACTTTTAAAAGTCTAATTTTCCCATGATGAGGGAATTGATTTCTTATAAGTTAGCCAATGAAAAAAAAAATCAAGAAGTAAATGTATATACTGATGTGAAAAAGTGCACAGAATATCTTTTATGGAGCAGTTTTTATCTATCTATATTCCTATTGTTTCTCTTTCTATTCCTATTGTTCCACTTTGGCACTAGTGAGCACGGCACTGTTCAGAGCCTGTGTGCTACAGATAGAAAGGTCTGCATGTTGTGTGGCTTAGCAGGTTTCCTACACCTCACAGCTGCTGTAGTAGGCTCAGGGTATGTATTGAATTAAATTCTTGTTTCATTTGCCTTTTTAACTGGCCAGAAAGAAGGCTGATGTTAGAAAAAGGCAAAGAATAGTAATGAACACCGTAGATGATCTTATTTGCGGACCCATCCTGGTATTATGCTGTGGTGGAACACACGTCCTAACTCACAGTTCCTAATCCACTTGTAAGACATCCAAGAGACTATTTTGATCTTTAATTTTCAAGTCTTTTAAAAGGGCAAAAGCTGACAGTTTGTTGTTTCTGGATCAGCTCAAGCAGAATGCAGAAAGCACTTCTATCTGGTATTTTAAATCTTATAATAGCACAAACAGGACAGATTTGGCATAAGCGTGTAAGGATCTTGGGTTTTCCTTTATTGACTTGGACACTTCTAATTTTAAGCTCAAAATGACAAGGAATAGGGATGTGTTTGTGCTGGCATGACTACAGAAGTGGTTGTGTTTAGATTTTTCCATTCGAATGTATCTAAAATTCAGGAATCATCTTTGCAGTAAAACTATGCCAAACAAAACTTATCTGCATTCATTACAAACCTAGAGTTCCTAACAAAGTTCATGAAATATTCTGCATAAAGCTCAGGTCAGTTGTGGGCGTATCTAGGATATTTTGTTTGTTTGTTTGTTTGAAAATCAAACTGTGCAACTAACCAGGACCAGATCCAAAAGCTGAGGTTTTGTATAATGAGCTGAAATTCAGCAAGTTCAGTGGATTTCTTCCCAAGCAGTGAGCTCTGGAATGCATTGAAACAAATTCAGAATTAACTCCAGGGATGATAGTAAGGGTGTTAAAACTTTCACAAATCAAAAAGAATATAATCACAATAAGCAAATAAAAGCAAAGCCCTGAATGGTAATTTTAGCCATAAACACTTCATTAATACCCAAGACACGATAGAGATAGTTCTGCTCATTATTGCGGGCTTTGGATGAGGCTTGTCTCAAGTTCACTGTCCTTGTGCCTTCAACAGAAAGAAGCCCAGGTTAAATCTTGTTTCCCTAGTAAGAAAAAAATGCATTATTTTTGATATCCCAATTTCAACTATAACAAGAAAATTTTGTGGTAAAGGTGAGCAATTTGAAGATGAAACTCTGGGAAGGAGACAAATTGGTATATGAAAGATTTATTGCAGCCTTTACATGGTTGATCCTCCCCATCTCTCCATGAAAGCTCACTTTTACTTACAGTATTTTATCTATTCTCATTCCAGTAAGTACCTTTCTATTTCTTTATTGTGAGGCTGTGAAGCATAAATACCAGATTGGTAACACACTGAAATAAAATCCATTCTGCAATAACAGAATAGAGTTCCCTTGTCACCCAGAGTGATTTTTCACTTTAGTCACTTCACTCTGAACTTGCCTAGCTCCACTGAGATCCTATGTAGTATCAGGATTTTACAATTAATATCAAGCTGACAGCTACATCTACGTATTCCTATAAAATAGGTGAGTATGAGAAAATGTTAACTTTTTAGGAGTGAAAGTTAAGCTCACTTTGCGAGCACTAGAAATCAAACCTTGTACACCACTGTCCTGGTGTTTGCCACTGGTGGCCTGTTTTCAGCCCCTGCTGAAGTTCAGTCCGATAGCAGATCCTGTAACAACACTTATCATCTCTCTCAAAATCTTGCACTGGATATATCCAATGATCTGATTCTCCACTGTAAGTAATAAATCCTGTTACTGAGGTGAAAGCAAAGTCTTTTGCACAGAGACAGGCTGAACTATGTGACTGAACCTTGAGTAAGAAACTAGTATAATCATAATTAGAGCGCCTGTCATCTTTGGAATTGCTGTCCCATTGAACAATCACCTAAATCCTGTGGGACTGCTAGAAGTGGATTCTGCTATATATTCCCTTCAGACTCCCCTCTTTACCGCCCTCTAACATTATTCCTACATCCTGATATCTAAAACGGTTGTTCATGAAGGATGAATTTTCCTATGATAGTGCTTAAATACAAAAATGGACAATCCTATCCCATTTCAGCATGCTATTTCATACAGGTTTTACTTTTAAAGGTTTCCTTTCCCTTTGAAGGTTATTATTAAACCAAATTTTACAGTAAGTTTGCTCTCATCTGTTGCACTGATGCTTTTTGACCTTTTCTGAGCTGTTCACGCTATTTACATGTCACTCAGGGCAGTTACAATATCAAAACGAAAAAGACTGCCCCAAAGTACATGCCTCTCTCCTGTAAGACAGGTCTAAACTCACAGCAAACCAAATGCCAGTTTACTCCCCCAAAAATTTGTAAGACACTTTTTGTTTGTTCTTCCCTTCTAAAAATCAAGGATTGTTTTCAGTTCTGACTCCTTTTTTATTATTATTTTCATGGAATCACGGGATGGATGGCAATGGAAGGCATGCCTGGAGATCACTTGTCCAGCCCCTCTGCCCAGAGCCATGCCAACTACAGCAGGTTTCTCAGAGCTGTGTTCAGGCAAGTTTTGATTACCTCCAAGAACAGAGACTCTACAACTTCTCTGGGCAGCCCATGCTGCTGTTTGACCAGCATCACAGTCAAAAGGTGTTGCCTTATGCTAAATGGACTTTCCTGTATTTCAAATTGTGCCTGTTACTCATTTTGTTCCTCTGAGCTAAGATGCATCATTTTACACTGAACCAGCAAGAGGGGAACATATTGCATCTCCCTTTGTCCTCCTGACAAGTCCAGAGGACCCTGAGGTGTCCTTTCAGGATGAAAGCAGGCTCTTCTAACTCAGGCTGGGAGAGCCATGCTGAAATTCTCGTAAGCTGCTAGCAAACAGTAGCATGTCATAGCCTGCTGAAAGGATAAACACCAAACTGTTTCTTTGTATAAAATAATCTTTCCTTTGCAGCATGGTGAGGAGGCAACTGTACTTAATACTGCAAAACCTCAAGATTAATCTGAAGCTAAGTCCATCCTTCATAACTGTTCTGTAAAAGCATGCATAGGCATTACTTCCACCTAATGTAAATCAAAAAAATTCCATTGAAATTATAGATCTAAAACTCTCTGCACCAGCTGAGGATATAGTTTTAAGTGTTCATGCTTAGCTATCGGGGAGCTAAACAAAAAAACCCAGACAAAATCCCATCTGATTTCAAAGATGTTTCAAACTCACAGATGTTTCAAACTCAGATATGACTTACCTGCCCTTAGAAGCTGTTAACTTCACCTGACAATGAGCCAGAAAATTGAAATTATCCCAGCAGAACTTGTCAGTAGAACCAGAAATGCTTTGTCATAGGTGTTCACTTGGAACATCATGGTAATGACCTTCTCATTTTATACCCTCTGGATTTCTTCTTCCATCAAACATGATTACTCAAAGAAGTCAGATTATTTTTAAAAAAAAAAAAAAGCCACTAGTTTGGAAGAATCAATGTTCCATTACACTTTAGCACAGAGTTGCAATCAAATTAAAATGAGGTTGAGCTCACTGTACAAGGAAAAAAAAAATATTTTAATGGTTTTGTTTGGAGTCAAACAGCTAGGAAAATAGGAATCTATCTGTAGAATAGCTGAGCGTTTTTACAACTAGAAAATGTTCTACAGTCTTGAAAGTCTTCAGATGATATTGAAGGTTAAATAGTAGCAAGTTACTATTTTCATTTGCTTGCTTTAAAATGGTCTAGCTAGTAAAACTTTTCAAAAGGAGCAGGAGTAAGTATTTAAATTATTGTTTTTCTGCTCTCTTTCCAACAGGATAGGTTAAATATATTTGAGCTTGCAATGGAAACGCCTGATTTTCCTTCAGAATTTATGCAACATGTTAGCTTGACTTACTGCAATCATCTGCACTTCTGGCCAATATATGACACTATTCATAATATGACTGCTTTGCCTCATCTTTGTAATGCAATAAAATGCCACATTCACATTACGGATGATAAACTGAGGCGAGAGCTAGATTATTTAGTTTGCCTACAGCTATATAGAAAGTGTCTGGATAAGCTAGGAACTGATCAGTTGATCTTCACTGAAACATCCAGCTACAGAGCATACAAATTATATTCTGGGTATCGCGTGCCAAGCGCTTTCTGAGTCCTCCGCATTCGCCCGTACAAGGACAGGATGAGAGTGCATTGCTTACTCAGTGATTCCCTGAATTACAATCTGATGCAACAGGTAATTTAGTGTATCTGTATATTTGAAATTATTAACTTAAACAGTTGGCTGAGAATTTCAGTTTGCAAGAGCTATTAACGTTATTGATTTCACCTCACCATTTTGTCACTTTACCTCAATAGACGACTGAAGATGTGGCCAAACAGTTCAACATAAGCTAAATGTGAGACCCTGTGTCAATGTTCAGCCTAAAGAGACTTTTTTGGGGTTATGTTTTAGCATATTCTATAAAATATTTTAGTTCAGTGTTTACCAGGTTCTCAGTGATTTGGCTGACAGGGTTTCACAGAAACATGCTGGGCAGCTCCCAACTTCCACTGGGGAATGCCAGAGCAGTTTCTTTTTGACTGGTGAAGAGGTATCTCCCTGTGTGGGCACCTGGGCATTCCCTGCTACAGCCTGGAGGTCTCCATGGGCTCTCGTGCAGCCCCTGTGCAGCCCAGCGCCCACCTCCAGCACACCTTCCCGCCCACCCTTGGCAGAGCCCTCCTGCACTCCGGATGGTCCTACCTGACTGCTCGTTTGCCAGCCCCTCTGAAAGGCAGCACCTGAAGGGGCTGGCACAAAGCTGGCAAGGTCCCAGCACCTCAGAGGGGAGGGCACCTTCATCAGGCCAGACCCTGCTGCGCTGCAGCCCTCAGCACAACAACTTTCATTCAGAGGGGGAGAACCCAGTGCTGAATTACTAGCAGCTCTTCTGTGAGAACTGTATCAGCTGCATCTGGCAGACCATGAGCACATTTTCCTCATTAACTTCATCAGTGGTTTGAGCTGAGTCCGCTCACCAGCAAGTACAAATGAAAGTAGTTTTGTTTGTTATTTTTCTGTAAATAAATTTGGAGGAACAAAAGAAGATAAGCTTTTAAAATTTCCCTTTAGACATAAAATGAGAAGTGTTTAAGCACCAATTAATTATTAAGTAATGTATATATCTTCAAAAAGCACTGTAAAGAAAACACAAGGGATGCGTTAAAATAAGACTTCCACTTTAAAAAAATTAAATTCTTCACAGAGACTTTTCTTGCATGGCAGAAGATAAGGTAAAGCAACATTTCTTAGGTAATTTTCAGATAATAATTAAAAACAAAGGAAAACAAATCAAATAGTTTACATCTCTACAGTAAATATTGTATAAAAACTACATGGATACAAACTTCTCTGAGCCTGTGCAGATTTTCATACAGGGAGGTGACTGTATGAAGTCTGTCATCTTTTTCTTCATTTTTCTCTGCATGAACCAATCTTCTTTTTTGGCCTCTCACACCCTTTTCAGACAACATCTACTTTCTCTTAAATTACTGTAGGTAGGTATATGTGGATGTTCTTCTCTCTAATATCCAACTCAGAAATTGCTACTTTGACTCCTTGGGATTTCTTCACATCTCCTTATTAATGACAGTTCTGTGCTCTTCCAAGCCAAATCCTGCTGCACCTTCCTTGCATTGATACCATACTTTCCCCTCTGTCTTTCCTGTTGCACGGTCAGCTGGGTTCACGTGGCTGGTGCATTCACGTGCCAAACAGGCACAGTGCTATTCAGGTCTGGATCATAACGTTGGTGATGTGATTGTGACCATGTCCTTCAGCCCCCTTTCAGGAGCAGCAAAAAAGAGAGCAGGGGTAATTCCAGATTTACACAAAATGTATTATTTATGACTAAATCAAAAGGAGACTGCAAGATCAACGCAACACTCATTCAGTGAATGTGCAAATGCAGTACATGCTATGGAGAATGTGAAACCAGACAGATGATCTGAATTGGTAAAAGGATACATTCACCTAAAAAATTACATGTGTTTTTGGGGAAGCTTAGTCACAGGCCTGGATTTAGTGAGAGGCCTGGGGAGAGGAAAAAAGTAAAGGGCATGAGACAACTCAGGAAGTCAGTCTTGCTGCTGGTACCACCCATCATTCCCATTCCTGCATGAGTAATGTGGCAGTGTCTTGGTTTGCCTTTCTTCTTTCACAGCTGTCTCCTTTTCTTGAATTTAAAGAATCTATTAAGATTCTTCAGGTAAGGTCCGGGTTCAGGTCTTCAGGAAGGGATTTTTACTGTCTCTGCAGTATTGCCCCACCTGCCCCTGGACAGCACAGTTAATCTCTGGGGGTCAGCACATTTTGACTGGAAGATAAGCAAGAAGGAAAGCTGAGACAGGGAAGAAGTAGAAAAGAGCTAGGGTGAAGAGGGTGTTAGAAAATGGGAATAGAGACTAAAAAAAATCCAACAAACCAACAACCAGATTTTCCGCATTTACTAAAAGTGAATTCCAAAACCACTGATGGCCCTTTTCTCAAAGTGTACTAGTATGTTTAGATATGTTCTATATACGTATAATATACATACATGTTGTACCTCTAGCAGCCATAATGAAGCAGTTGTTCATGCTGGACATTTGGCACAGACTTTTTGCCGCTATACCGGCTGTGTGACTCTGCTCCCTCTCACAGAGTCCTAACTGTAACAACACCCTTGAGAATCCACTTCGCAAAAAGCACTGCCTCTTCCTCAGGAATTGCTGAGCAGTTTCCTCATTCTGACATTTGCTGTTCATTGATCCTTGCCTATATTGTTTTCCCTTACATTAGGAAGGTGGTAATGTAACAGCCTGTTTACAGCGGTGCTGTATTGTACTGTAGTATGAGAGATGTGTTGAGACACACTGACTCAAAGACCTAGAAAAATTCCCTTCTGAGCCTCTCGGCATGCTTTCCAATTTAACTCTCAAGCAGACCCAGTTAACAATATGACCCTTCCTTTACACAGAATTGTCAAAGCAATACCAAGACTTAGTGAAGGAAATTAAGTCAAGGAGAAACAGAAACCCCACAGCCAATCCCGAAAACATTGAAAAAGTTCACTAAAGGGTAATAGCCAAATTGATGTGGAAAAGGAGAGAAGAAGAGAGGGGGAAATACATACATAAAAAATAAACCCGGAGAATGGGAGACTCAGGTCTACAAGACAGAGTTGGAGTTAACAGACTAAATACAGCCAGAGAAGCTACACAAAAAAGGTCCATATACCAGCAGACTGGGGAAAAAAAAAACCCAACCAAACACACAAACAAACAACCCTACAACAATGAAAAGCCTACTAAAACACCACATATTGCAATAGTATGTTGGAGTAAGTTGGTCAATTAGAAATGAGTCACAGATGAAATATGCAAAGGTATGCAGCACCTGAAGTGGTACAGAAGCAGCTGGCGGGTATTGATACTTTTTTTTTTTTTTTCTATTTGCCAGCTTCTTACACTTGATGGCAATGAATTTTGTTGCACAAAACATGCCAGCCACACAGCAAATGAGCAACACTTGAAAGGAAACATACTGCATGTTTTTCCCGAATGGCAGATTTGACTTCAAATCATCTTTTAAAATAAATCTGTAGAAAAATACACTGTGATGCTAGCTTCTAGTGAAAGTACCCAGTGTCATAGAGCACTGTCCTTGGAGGTTATGTGTTTTCCCTGCTGTGTGGTCTAGCTGTCAAATACTAGTTGAAGAGTTCTTGTTTATCGCTTTACTACTCGCTTCGTGTGCAGACACTTCAACAGACCTAAATGTACTATTATATTGAGATAAGATATTGTAGGGGAGTCTGTGGCTTGGATGCAAATTGTGTTCTGGAAGGAAATAATTGGCAACAAACAGATATTTCCAGGAGTCCACTGGAATTGGTGGAAGTATTTATGCACATATACTCCATGGTCAGCCTAATATGATCAAGATAGGGATTCTGAGAGGAGGAAAACACAATTATACTAGCTAGCCTCCAGTTCTGTTGTATATTGCTCTCCCAATGTCAATAAGTGCCAGCTTTCCTTGATACAATTTCTAGTTATTTGTAGTTAAATCTAACTCTGGATATTTAGAGAAAATAGTTCACTAATTCGAGTATTTGGAAAAATCAGTGAATATAATTTCCTTTAAAATTAAACCTTTGATTTAACAGTAAATCAGAAACGAACACTGGAAAATTTTTAGGTTTTCATATTGGCATCTTTCTTAGTAAAATTCACTGTCCACTGGAGAGACTTTATAGTGGCAGTAAAACAGAGGGTGCCTCTGTGCATATTGGTCTTACCCTGAGATAAGTCTACTTTACTCCTTCAGTATAGCAGTTGTAAAAAATACCAAGTAGTATAAGTAGTCCTGTCTGCATACATGACACAGATACACATTGACCAAACATAAAATGGAGAGTCTGGGCTATTTTAACAGCCACTAATCAATGATTTGAGTCACTACATATAAATTATTTTCATTCCCCACTGACATGAAATTAATTCTAAGTAGGTACCAGGGGAGATGCACCTCTGTCCCAATTACAATCTCAAGAGCAGAATTGATTAAATATATTTATCTTGAAAAATGTCAAGTTTTCAGCATCACAAATTTATTTCCAGAGATGCTGGAGTAAACATTTCCTATCTTGTGATCAACTGCATCCCTGAAGCAATCTGTCACCCCTTTATTTAAAAAAAAAATATTCATGAACAAAGGTAGCGTTATGAACACCTGTAGCCCCTGAAGAACAAGAGAACTCTGGGCATCAAAGCGAAGAATCAAAAGAGGCAGCAAACTAGGAAACTGTAGTTTAAGAAGAGCACATGAGACTGAATTTCAGCTGAATTAGATTCTCAGTCCAGGGCCTGATTACCTGATTTTGAACAAGTCACTTCACCCTTAGGTCTCTCTTTCCTTATGCGATGTTTACAGTGTAAACACATAAGGCAATCTAAGTGTGATGCGAAACAGCCCCCAGATGTGTTTGTCTGCCCTAGCAGTGCCATTATCTGGATGAGGAGCTCTGCCAAAAAAAAACCCAAAAAGCAAACATGGAAAAAAATATCTAAATCCATTTACACTAAGCTGAACTTGTAAGCCATCATAATTTAAGTAAGTGAAAATCTGTACGGTCTTTAAGAAGGCCACGTCACTGAAGTGCCTACTGAGCACTCAGTCTTGAGGTACTAAGGATACCATTCCCCATCACAGGAATATTTCTCACTTAACCAGTCAGTCCTCATGGGCATGAGGAGTTTATCTCACTGCCTCATAATAAGCATCTTCAGCAGAGAAGTTTAAGAAAACAGAGTACAGAGGTCTGATCCAAATTTTTATGTCCTAAATGAGAGTCAATTAAATCAACTTACAACAGATTGTGCACTTCAAGGTGGAAGAATGAAACTTACTTCATTAAACCAAAGGGAATGCAGCAGTTTTAATTCTATCCCCAAAGAACACCCATGCTGCTGAATGTTACGTACTTTACCAGCACTGGAAACACCAGAGTTCGGAGGTTATTCCAGAACACATCCAGTTGGAAAGGGCAACTTTTATTAAGAAGCCTTGTAAAATTCCAGCAGCATCTTCTGAGCACATTGGACTAAAGAAAAGCTAGGATTTAGACTCCTTCCATGCTTCATTTCAGTGACATATATGCTGAAAATTCCTCCAGGTGAAAGATTAATGCATGCAATGCTCCATAGCAGGTTATGTGCATCAAAATAATACAGAAAATAAAGATGGAGATATAACTTCTACAGCGTCAAAGATCTGTTTTGCTGACAACACTTCTGATAATCTATAACTTTGCTAACTCATCTTAAGAACGATCCTTTCCTGTTCCATTATATAAAGGCACATGGAAGCTATACAGCTCCCCAATTCCTCACATTTCTCCGGAAGAAAGATTGATACTTCAGCCTGATCTCCGCCATGAGCGAAAGGTGTCCTTAATTGTAGCAAAACTGGAAGGTGCAGAGGGGGGCAAAACAAAACAAAACAATTATCCTTTACAAAATGTTTCCTACCCCAAATGTCTTGGGGTTCCTGAAGGAAGGGACCTGCCAGCCTTAATGTATGAGGAGCTGTCTTGCCTGGACAGCTGGCAGTCTCAGTGGTTTCACCTACTGCCCTCCTTGTTGCAATATATCTGTCATTGGCCAAGACATTGTCAAAGATGTATCTAGAGATAGAGGGGCAAGGACTAAATGAACTCTTGTAAATTGTATTTGCATCAGCAGATGACAATTCCACACAGCTACCACCCAACCTTCATCACCCTGTCGTCCAGAGCTAATGCCACATACTTTCATTCAGTGCCTTCTCATCTTGCATTTAAAACTGATTTTTTTCTACAGAGTATTTCTCCATTATATATTCACAGGGAAAGAGAAAAAGTGGACTGACTTTTGTACAAGCAGAAATGTTCCAGGGCAAGGTCATAATTTATTTATTGGTTTGAGTCTGAATAGCTTCATTTGAACTAATAACTCTCCTAAGTTCATTCTGTGTGTGATTTACTCTGGCAGACAAATTAGTAAGTGTAAAGAGATGGATCGAGCAGCCAAAATCTTTTCCATTTCAGTTCCAAGGGAATATAGCTGCTGTATGGTAGCAAAACATTGAATAAGAGAATAAAAGTTCAAAGCTAAATAATTGAAAACTTGGTTGAGTAAAATCATCTCTTTTGCTAACCAACCCTGTGTAAGTGTTTTATGGAAAATACAGAGCTGGGCTCGGTTCCTGGATAAAACCTATAATTATTTTATAAAGACATATAGTAATTGAGGATGATTCAGAGATAGCTGAAGAAATAGCAGCTGTATCAATCTTCAGGGAAACATTTCACAGAACTACATTTTTAAAGACTCCTCAAGGGCAACTGCTAGCTATAGTCCAGCTGTTCATAAAAATCAAAATAAGAAAAAATCAATTATGATTTAAATTTAAATCAGATTTCAAGCCCAAAGCTTTAAAATTTCTTCATCTAAGATTGCCAGCACACAAGCTTTGGATTTAAGACCTGCGTGATCTATTTGATAGAATGTCTGGCAGGTCACACAATTACGTGTTTGGGTCTCTCCTTCAGGCCAAATTTGTGAACGTTACTGAATTTTTCCCCCTTTTACTCCCAGTCAAAATGATATCCTAAACTTCAGTTTCCATAGCCTGGCCAGCATAGCAGCTCATAACCCTTTTTTCTCTAGACACTCCAGGCAGGTAGTTCACTGCCCTGGCCCTCTACCAAAGCAGGCTCTTGCCCCCCAGGGAGACCAAATGGTGGCTCTCTGGCTGTGTCTCTGTCCCCTCACATTTCAGAAGGAGAGAGCCCTGAAAATCGAGTTCCACATTCCTAGCTCAGATCAACAAAGTGTCTCAAAGGTCTTTTCCAACCTGAATGATTCTATGCTTGAAGTGAAACACAGGTCACCTCAAATATCATTTTGCAAACGAACAGATTGTTTCAACGTCTCTCAGATAAGACACTGCGCATAGATATTAGTAGGAAGCAGAACTCATAGAGACAAATTGATGGGTATTCTCACATGCAAGGGATGCAACCTCGGAATCAGTAGAATTAAATTTGCTGTGGCAGCATAAACATCAAATTACATTTTTGCTGGGAGAACAGCAATGCTAAGGGCTAATACCACAGCAAGACCTCTTTGTGTTTTCAATTGCGTTAGCAACGCGAGGTCAGGTACTTGTCCTTTTGTGAGATCAACTTCATGTTATTGATCTGCAGAGAAAAATCTGCATTCAGACACATTTATCAACATTGTCTATGTTACTGGAAATATATACTGCAAACCTTGTGGAAGCAGGGAAAATATTGTATGTAACAATAAAAACTGCAAATCAAACTCCAAATTCCCAAAGGGTCTAGCAGAACTTCGCTGAGTTGGAGTGAGCGATGAAGATTTACATCAGTTGAGAGCTTGGTCCATTATTTCTGTAATACTACGTAAATCATCATAAAACATGACAGATGCAGTATTAATGATGAGCCTCTAAAACTTAACCAGGGTCTCCCTCAAACCTTGCTGCTTCAATCAGTGCTATATATGACACTTCTGGAATAAACTGCTCTTTTATTCCAAATCCATCAAACTTTATATTTCACCTCTCCTTGAAGTGATGGATTTTTGGCTGGGACAAACTTTATAGTCAGGTCTTTGCTGGTCCTGGGCTAGAGTTCACTTTGAAAGTACAGCCTTCCTCCACTTCTGAGGATCCATGAAATTTGTGTGGGAGTCAGGTAATCTGATGGGCAAACAAGTTCCCTCTTACTGAGCCTAGAGGGTGAACAAGCTGACACTAGATGAGTATGTAGGGGGAAATCCAGAATAATGAAGAAGGTAACTCCCAGAACCAGCTTTCCTATCCTTTGCCCTCCAGGCAGTGAGTTGAATGGTGTGCAGAGAGCATGTCAGTTCATTCAGCAAGATAGTAGCTCTGCCCACAGTACTGCTGTAGAAAGGATGGACATCTATCAGTGCAGGAAGAAACACAGCACCTGCTTTTGCAAGGAGTCGCTGTTTAAGCAGGCACCAATCATCTTAGGAAGTAAAAAAAACCCCAAACTATTAAGTGCTTCTTAATTCGTTGAAGTAGGGCTGTAGCACATGCCCTCAGACACAGCAAATTTCTCTCCTCCCGCCGCTCTCCATGAAGTCAGACAAGGCAGTTGGCACGTGGCAAAACTGTCCTTTGGGGCGGACCTGTAACTTTCCATGCACTTACACGAAGGCATGTGGGGGAAGCAAGAGAATATTTAGCCTGCCCTCCAGCCTCTTGAGGAAGAAGTCCATCCCATCTCACTGCTGTGCTTAGCCACAGCCTTATCAAGACTTTGGGCCTGCAGGTGGCTGAATGGACTAGCATGCAGAAGTGGTTACCTTTTTCAGAGGAACTTGGGAGGCCTTATGAAAATGGCACCTGCACCAAGGATCCTATGCATCCAGAAATCATGCCACACTTCCCCAGCATTGAGACTTTTTAAAAAAATCATACTGTCCCTAAATAAATTGAGGCTATTTTGAGCTGCTTCTTGGATTTCAGCTTTAGGATTCTGATTTTCACATTTTCTCTGCAACAGGGAGTGCTGGAAGCATTTTCCCTGTAAATAGACGGGCTTAAGAAATCACAAATGCTGAGACTTTAGACCGCATCTAACGAGAGTCTCAGAGTGCTGCAAAAGCAAGCAGAAATATTAAGGAGACTTACAAGAAGTTCAGCTGATTTCAGTGAAAGTATTCAGTATGCAGCAGTGATTGTTTGCACAGGTTACCATAAAATGGTACACATTATAGCCATATGTATGCAGCATTCGCAGATTAATTCTATTGCAGACAACAGTACTAATACGGTCGAGTATTTATTTATATAATTATAATTAAATAATTAAATAATTAACTTTCACCACCACCATTGTTTCCATAACAGTTGAAAGTGGATCAGACCACAAACCATCAATATAGCAACTTTTTCCAATACTTTGCATTTTCTTGTGAGGTGAACTAGATAATTAACTAGTCTTTTCTCAGCTGCAGTATTCATCATTCGGATGCAGTGCCATTTAGATCATCAACATTCTCAATTTTAATAGTTTATGTGAAAAACAAAATTGAAATTAAACCATTTTTTCAAGCTACTTGTTATGAACAGTGTTGACACACTTGAGCTGAAAGATGCTGACTCAACAGCAATTTCATAGATGAGCATTTCCCCTAAGAAGTGGAGAAGAATAGGGGATAGTGAAGAAAAAGCCCCACATCATAGGGCCAAATCCTGACCCATGATAAATCTGTTCGAGGAAAACATTGGTGATGAAGAGCTGATATAGGAGCACCTTGCAATTCAATGCCGGCACCTGAGGGTGGTTTGGCATGCCGCCTCCCATCCAGAAGCTAAGCCAGATATTGAGACCCATTTGTGTGTGGCCCATTTGGTAAAAGTCTGTATTCGCTGTTAACTCCAGGGTCTCAAAGTTGTACGAAACTACACCAAAGGCTGAACAGGCCCAGAAAACTTCCTGCTGCTTGTTGCAAGGTGTTAAGCCTTTTGCTGCAGTAGGCAAGCAGATTCTGTAGCAACTACACCTGCGCCTTCCCAAATTTACATGCTGTCTTTCTTCTCCTCCAGCACAAAATGGAAATTTCACAATTAAGTCAGAGAAACGAAGCTTCTCCTGAGCGCTGTTTCCTTAGAGGACAACAGCATTGCTAGAAATTGTTGCTTGTGTGACTTGACCCACAAAGATCTTAAATTGTTGCAGATGGAGCAGACTTTGCATTTTCATTTGATTTCTCTTACAAATTTGTAAGAGAAATATTAATAGCACACTAATGGTAGCAATTACTATAATGAATGTAACAGCTGGTACCAGCAGCTGAGCGTACGTTTCTGTTTTATACTTTCCATGTACAGCGTGAGGTGGCTCTGAGCAGTTGCAATCACTTATCTCACTTTTCCTCTGTGGGGATTCTATTTTCAGCAAGTCTCTGCTTGTGGCAAAAAGGTGGAGAGCTACTTTTGTAAATATGTCACTTCTCAGGAGGTTACTCACAGCTCTAAGAAATAGGTAACATGTTCAAAGTATGGTCAGTCTCTCAACCTACTCTGGACCTCTGGTTTCACCACCAAAGCAAGTATCTTTCAGTTGTGCATCAAGCAGTGTGTTCCTCCTCCTCATAAAGAGAAAATTGAGTGGAGGGACTCCTGCAGTAGAACTACGAAGCAAGAAACAATTCTGCTCACAGCGTGTGCCTGGGCTTCCACAATTGCCACCCGCCTGCTCCGCCTCTAAACAGACCCCATGAGGGGAAATGAAACAGAAATGTAGCACAGACACTAAGAAAGGGCAGAAAGGAAAATTGTTCTGGCCCATCTTCTCTTAGAGCTAAGCCAGAATTTTAATTAGGAATGAGATAGGCTCCTGCTCTGCAGGACATGGGCATCTAGCAGCCATTAGACTGATAGGTGTTAGTCAAACCCATCTGATGATGCCAGCCTCCCCAAAGGCAATTCAGTTCACGGGGTTACCTCCAAATTCCCAAAGGCTGCCGAATCTGGCATTCAGCTTTCCTGTTTTAAACTTGGAATTCAAGCCTATTCAGAAGCTTTACTGCATTCGTGCTTTTCATGCTAACACAGGCTAGGTGCTAAGGAGCCTGAGGCATTTCCAAGCTTCAGTAAAAGCTGAATTCAGGAAACACAGGAAGCACGAAAGGCAGTGGGCACTTCTGGTATTCACTTTACATTGTGTGAAAACTTAAAAGGCTACAATGACTGTGCCTGTCATCTGTTCATCTACTGAACATTTAAGGATATTATTCATTGAATCAGAATCCTTTCCTGCTTTATCTAAGATAAATTTCAGATTTCTCTTTAAACCAGGCCTCAGACTGTTACCCAGTCAATCAATCAAAATACTACAGAAGTACTTCGTTTCTCCTGAAGAGCTACATGTTCTAAAATTACCTCAAATTTTTCTCGGAACGAAATGCTTCCAGAATTCACCAAGTTCCCAGGCTAATGTCCACATCTATTACCACATTTGGACTTTGCCTCTTGGAAACTTGAGTCACAGTTGACTCTCATGGCCCCGTCTTCTAAACCAACAGTACTAGTTACCCCATGCTCTTGTCCTGAAAGACTATTCCAGCTTACAGTGCCATTATGAAACGTAATGACTGCATTTTTTAAAACTCCTCTCTGTCAAATGCTTAGGGTGTGAACAAAACACAAGTTTCGTATTTAAACTTTATGTGCAGTCAGCAGAACATCACACAGCAATCCTCGATGTCAAAAGATGGAAAAGAGAGTGTAAGGCAGAGAGTAGAGAATACACCAAAATCATCGAAGAGAAATTAATTTCCTAGAAGTAACAGAAGACAAAATACAGTTTTTCCCTGCTAAGACACAGCTTTAGGATCTTTACTGTTCTGATATTGCTAGAATGCAAAACTCAAAGTACAAGGCTCAGAGAAAAACAAAGACAAGTAGTATATCTATTAAGGTCCAAAAAAAAAAAAAAAAAGGGGCAACTTAGAGGCAATCTGTCAGTGTAAGAGCAAAACAGGCACAGTTGCTGACTTCAGCAAGGAAGCAGACAGCTGCATTTTGAACAAATGAGAAGCTCTGAAGAAGAATTGCTGGCAGCTGTTAGAAGGACATTAAAATAATAAAATCCTGTGGTCACAAGGGCAAGCATTGCAGATACAGGTGAGTTGACTATTTCAGGACACGAGTTTTTGAACCTCACAACTAAAAGGGACACGTACAACGTGGCCTCACATGTCTCTTTGTGGCAAAAACATGATCAGAAGTTACATCCTCGGATGACTCAGCTGCCACAGTATAATTTTTAGACACCTTTGTCCAGCTTGCTTAATCCCAAACAAATCCCCTCAATGAAAAGCAAAGTAGAAGTCCTGTTTCTGCTCAGATGAATGAGTGCCAGGTTGATGGGAATATAGCCCTAGAAAGTGTTGGCTAAATGTCACCACAGCTATAAAGTCTCTTTTGTTTTATTTTGTTTTCTTTTAAGACATGGAAGAAAGACTATGTTCTTATTCAGATCCTAGGATATCATTCAGAAATATTGTGGCAGTGTGACCCCGTTGCAAAATTGTGGTAAAAACTGAGCAACAACAGCAGGTATTCTGATAAGTCTTCCAACTTTGACAAAGTATAAAAACAAAATCAGTAAATGAACACTGAATTGTAACAGATCAAAAAAAACGCACTTGACATTAAAAATGAACATAAGCTTCAAGGTGATTCTGCATGGCCTTTTCTATGGTGTATTTTAAAAGTACCAGCCACAACACAATCACCTACATCATGGACAACTGTCTTGCTGCTTTGTTACAGGATTTTGCTATTCCTTTAATGCTGAAAAAGAGGTAGCTCACGGTCCAGATAACGTCAACATTGTTTTCCCTTTCGCTTTTTGGTTTTTTACTGCATTATCTGCACAACAGCGATGTCACGGCCTAGTGGAAAGGCACTGTTCTCTGCTTCAGGATACCTGGATTCTTCTCTTGGCTCAGCCACTGGCTGACACTAACCTTGAGCAAATTTTCGATCCTTATTTTGTCCATTATGTTCATTCAGGACCAAGTTGGTCTCTGCCACTATTAATGTGATGCCCAGCACTTTGTGTAACCTAGCCTTTATGTAATACATTAAGACAAGTTGTAAATATGCAGAAGGAACAGTAGCACACGCATTACAAACAGAGAGGAACACCCATACAAGCTCAGGGGGAAGAATTTGTGCCTCCTTTGTAAGCTGCTGCTGCAGTTCAGTGACTCGAGACTTCCCTGTGATGCCTTGCATCCACAGCTAGGACAGGTAATCAATTCACCAGTTGTATTCTGGCCAAATTGCAGTATTATCACTTCAGACCAAGTGGCAGAGGAGCTTGGTGGCAAAGATACAGTGTGGAAGGTCATGTTCAAAACCAGACTATTTCCTCCTTATTCAGGGTCTTACGAGTTTACTTGTCACAGTCCTAAAGAGCTAACACCACTTTCAGACAGGTTTGTAGAGGTAGCACAACTTTCCACAGGCTAGAGAAGAAAGAATTACCATGCATAATAACAAAGAAAATCAAATGCAATGTTTTGTTTAAATGTATAATTCAAATGAAGCATTAATAATTATATGTCCCAAATTGGAAACATAGGAACAAAAGGCATGGGGGTGGGGGGGTGGGGGGGGTAGACTTCAGCATTGATAGTTTTCCCAGCTACACCCTGAGTACATCAGACACTTTCCATTTGCTTACATTCTGCTCTGGGTTCATTCCTGCCCCATAGACCTCAAGGGGTTGCCTGTGGGCTAAACACTAAGGCATATTCTTTTTAAATCTTGAGGGTTATTATATTCCAGCCCCTGAGACAGAGAAAGCAATGCATTAAATACAACATATTTTTCAAAGCAATTACTATAATTAGGAGTGTGTCAATGCATAAATCTACCACAGGGTGAACACTAGGTGAGAGGATATGTTCCTTGTCCCTAAATGCGGTCATAGACCATACCTGTGGGACTGTCCATTTCATTCTCCATTAAAAAAAAAATAACTAGTGGAGTCTCACATATTTTTAGAGCCAGAAACACTTGCTATGCTGTTGCCGCCATATAGCTGTCTTTTAAACTGCATTTTATATTATAAAAGTATAGATCTTCCTTGCTTTTGTATAGTTGATTACTCCCAGTGCCTTGCCACACCTGCTGCTTTGTGTAACGCAATCAAATTTTGCCACATGGGAAGACACTGTCCTGGGAATCAAAGAAAAAAAAAAATCAATGACCCCAAGCCCCCTCACCCAAGATAAAAACACCACAGGTTTCAGTCTTGATGTAAGAAACTGCTGTGCTGTACATACCAGCTACACTTAGTTTTCAGTATTTGTATTATGTCATTAAATATTTGTTCATCATGTCACTGCCAAACAAATCTCTCAGAGAGAACCTTTCTGACCTTGCTTTATTCTTTAATATATGATTTTCTTGCTTTCACAGACAGTTTTTCCATTTCTTCTGATCAATGAGCTCTCATATCGTTTCCCATCGGTACCACCATTTCTGCAGAAACCAAAAAGGCACAAACTAAAACTAAGCTTTAGTTTAACTTTATCTCACTAAAGCTGGGTTTCAGGCCATTTTGTGAAAATTACCAAAAAGTGTAAAGTGGGTTTCTAACTAGTAGAGAAAAAGCATAAGCATAAACCTCAAACAGCATAGCTTTTCATTCTCTTTTTCAGTCAATAGCAATGCTCCTTGAGCTTTTTGTGTAAAAGATTAGGTCCCTAATATCCTGACTAGTATTTTTAAACTTAGTGCCTTGCTTCAGACTCTTAAGTAACAGCCTGTGTGTCAGTTAATTTGCTGTAGGCTTTCTAGCGCGAAGACAATCTTCAAGTTTTCCAACATGTTTTCACAAAGAACCTCCTTACTCCTGCAGTCAACATTTGTTGGTGTTTATATGGTTTAAGAAATAACTTTTAATGCCTGCAGGCAATCCTATCCGAGCTACCTGCAGTGACTCACAACCTATACAGTCCCTCATCTGTACTCAAATATATACCAGTAAGTCTGCACCACCATTCAAGATAAAAACAACATTGTACTACTTACAATAGTGGTGCTAACCAGTGAAGGAAGTTCAGTTGCAAGCTGTTTTCAGGGTATATTCCTTCTGGATGCGGAGCTGACTTAACCGTGGCTGATAGCAATGCCTTGACAGTCTACTCAAAGGTGTCTGGATGTCTGAACTACGTATTTTCCTTTCTCACTGGGACAAAGACTATGTATGATGTCATGTAGCTGAGAACAGAGTCATTTTGTCAAAGGTACATCCAAAGGTAGTGGTTTTTTGCCAAAGATCCTCTGAGACTCCAAGACCTTGAGCATGTTTCACAGAAAAAGGAGCACAGCAGCTTTTCTTACATACCCAGTTTCATGAGGGACTGAGCTGAAAGCCCAGCTCCAGGGTCTTCATCATGCAATTTATCCACTCCCCCAAAGTCACCAACGAAAAAAAATCCATGTATTGTTTGAAAACTAAGTGACTTATCGATGTCTTAGTAACTAGTCTATTTTTATAATACAGCAGGCTAATGAATGTTCTTAGTCAGCCTGCAGAAGCTGGAGAGGAGGAAAGGCAGCAAAAACCCCATGAGCTGAAGCTCAAATGTCAAGGAGCACTTCTGCTTTCAGGATGCAGTTATCTGAGCTGTGCGGTGCCTTTATTGCAGCCAGCATGGAGCAGTGCAGAAAGTCCACAGAAGCACTGGTCTTGGAAATGAGAACATAACCCAAGTTCTGCCCTGTTCTACAACAAAAAACTCTCACCAGGAGGGCCTACTGAAATCAATAAACTTTTGCCAAATTTACACAGAGATAACAGGGATCAAAAATTTGGCCTCGCATATGCTTTCAGCAACGATCAGGTGGATAGTGTCATATACAAATATCTGACTTGTTAAAATGAGGTTCGGCAATGCCAAGTATGTGATTTTGGTATTTAAGTATTTTAGAATCACAGTGACCATTTAGCACACTGCATTCAAAGTGGCTCAGTACCCTGGTGCTTCCCAGAGCTGACTCAGCATGGTGCAGAGATCCTTTGCAAGGTATTAAGCTCCTGCAAATAGAGAACCCCCAAATCACTGGAGCAGAATAAAGCTTTTCCTACACATTGTAGTAACGACTGCAATTGATGCATTATCATAAGAAATTTCTTTTTTGCTTTGCTTACATTTTAAAATGGGTTATTTTTAACTACTATGGACAGAAAAATATTATACCAAAACTGGAGGGGATGATTGATGTGGGATTTTTTTAGTATCAATTTAATTTAAGCAAGAAATATAACTTGCGTGGAATATTATTTTAGTACTTTTCTAGAAACATACAGACTTTCTACCATGGATTGTGCGGTCAAAATCCAAACTCAAGAATCTTTCCCTGAATATCACTGTTTTAATTGTGTTCCAGTGACTTAATATTTACACATTTAGAAAGTAACTACTGTGGCATTTTAAAAGATTCCTGTGAATGGCAAACTGACAAGTGCTTGCATATCATTCTAGGTAAAAGTACTTCACATTGTTCTGCTGACTGTAACAACTATAATTACTCTTTTATTCAAAATGCTCAACATATTTCAAGAAAGAATACACAATCTTCCCTTAGCGTTCTAATGAGTTTGCTTTCCAGTGAAGGGCAAATCCTTAAGTAGCAGGACATGTAAATTAACAGTATGCCTAAAATTGCCCTAAATAATTATCGCACTGTCACTGGCAGTTAATTTGACTCAGTCTGACAATGCTGAGCTGTTAGGCTTATGGGTACTTCATGTAAATCAAGCATAGGAACACAAATTTTATGGACTAAATAACATTTTCAAAAATAAATAAGTTCATAGCTATGCTTTTAGGTCAGTATGACATACAGAAAAAAAAAAATCTCATGTGAACACAAAATAAGATCTAGCAGTCTCTTCAGTGTCAGAGCAGCCAGTTTAGCCATGTAAGCCCTAGTGGAAATTAATTTTTGAGAAACACTCTATTACTTACACTAACAATTAGACTTTTATGATTATAAGTTAGTAAAATTTCAAAGAAACTTTGTGGAGGAGGGAGCCAATGGATGGTTTGAAATTGAAAGGAAAGAAATAGAACACACAATACAAACACCTTTACCTCAACTATTCAATACATATTTGTCTGTGTTTAGCCTGTACCCAGGGCTAAACTGTAACAGTTGTTCTATCACCCAATGACCCCTCACCAGCCAGGGAGGAAAATCGGGAAAAAGGAGAGCAGACCTGTGGGTAGAAGTACAACAGATTTAATGAAAACACCACCATCCACCAGAGATACACTTAGCCAAAAAATATGCCGTTGTCACAATTGACTGGAGAGCAGTCCTCAAGAGAAACCAGAGGAGGAGCAGGAGGAATCCCACAAGAGCTCCCCTCCTCAGCCAACCTTCCCGCTTTACGATGACCATGACATTACGGTGTGGGCTGCCCCTGTAGCTCACTCAGGGCAGCTGCCCTGGCTGACTCAAACTGCCAGGACAATGTTGTCCTCAAAAGGACAATGTTGCATACATATTTTAAATAGGACTACAATCCTAATCCTCCCATTTCCAAAAGGACATAGCAAACTAGAAAAGATACTGAAAGGGAAACAAAACCAATCAGCAATTCTTTTATGGAGTGCTGGGAGACCTCGTGCAGACCGGCTGGGCCTCCCTTTCCCACCGGCGGGATGTCTGGGTGCTTCACTCCCTCTCAGCCACTGTCAGGCATGAGGGGCTGTGCCACTTGCAGGGAGCCGGGTTGGTGGGGGTCACTGAGGACCCCCGACCCTCCTGGAACACCATTGCCACCACCTCACCCAGGAGAGCCCAGGCACTGGATGAGGAGGGGGCTGGAGCCCAGGCACACGAGGGGAGGTGGAGGGCAGTCGCTGTGCCAAAGGGGCAGCAGAAGGGCACAGCAGCAGTTTCCCCAAGAAAGGGGCCCTCAGCCCCCCCAACCCTCCTCCTTCTCCCACATGAGGCCATCTTTCAGGCCACAGCCCCCCAGCTTCCGGAACAGCCATATTTGTCGACATGCATCTCCATCACAGTGGGGATATCAGTTTCCTGATATCACAAGCCACCTCACTGCCGTTTGTTCTGGGCCCTATAAATACGGCTGGCCCACAACTCGCTGATCTTCGAGGCCCTCACGTTCCAAGTATGCCTGGAACCCAGAGGTCCAAGAGCAGAGCGGGTGGCTGCCCATCTTTGTGTGGGAGGAGAGAAGGCGCATGGCTTCAGGAACCACAGAGGAAGCAGCTTGAGATTGGAGGCACATACCATGTGGAGGTGGATCAAGAAGAACCAATGGAAGTAGATCCACCTCCAGCATGGCTCCCCGGGCACCAACACACCGTGACAGGGCTCTCCATGGCACCATGGCAGTGGTGTCACTGGAGTGCCCAGTGTCACAGGAGTGCCTGGCCCAGTCTCTGCACCTGGCAGTCCTGCAGGCCCACCCGTTCCTCTCCCAGCATCAGCAGTCATTGTGCTGAGTGCCACGGGTGGTGTAAGCCCTTCTTTCCCATAATCCATCTTCCTCCCCTATTAAAAAAATGAAAAACAAACCACATTAATGAACCAAGAAAATAACAGTAAAAATACTTTCCTCCTCTCTTGTTTGGTACTTTGGCAACTGCATCTGGATTCCTCTGTTCCCTCCTGGTCTCCCCAGCCCAGGAAAGACGCTGATGCGTGGGGTGTGGGCCCAGTCCAGGCCTTCGAGATGGTGAGGGGCCGGGGCACACGGCTCAGAGCGCAGCTGAGGGAACTGCCTCTGGTCATGAGGGTGGTGACACACTGGAGCGGGTTGCCCAGAGAAGGTGTGGATGCCCCATCCCTGGAAGTGTTCAAGGTCAGGCTGGCTGGGGCTTTGAGCAACCTGGTCAAGTGAAGGATACCTGTCAGCCTCACCTCTGTGCCTGGGCAGATCATGGAACAGATCCTCCTAGAAACTATGGCACATGGAGGACAGGGAGGTGATTTGAGACAGCCAGCATGGCTTCACCAAGTCTTGCCTGACCAACCTGGTGGCCTTCTACAGTGGAGTGACTACAGCAATGGACAAGGGAAGAGCTATGATGTCATCTGCCTGGACTTCTGCAAGGCCTTTGGCATGGTCCCCCCAACATCTCTCTGTCTAAATTGGTGATGGATGGGCCTGGTGGATGGACTGTTCAGTGGATGAGGAAATGGCCAGATGGTCACATCCAGTGAGTAGTGGTCAACATCTCGGTGTCCAGATGGAGATCAGTGATGAGTGGTGCCCCTCAGGGGTCTTCATCAAGAACATGGACAGTGGGATTGAGTGCACTGTCAGCACATTTGCAGGTGACTCCAAGCTGAGTGCTGTGGCTGACACGCCTGAGGGACAGGATGTCATTCAGAAGGACCTGGACAAGGTCAAGAAGTGGCTCCATGTGAACCTCGTGAGGTTCAACAAGGCCAAGTGCAAGGTCCTGTACCTGGGTCAAGGCAACCCCAGTATCAAGACAGGTGGGGGGATGAAGGGATTGAGAAAAGCTGGACACGAGCCAGCAATGTGCACTTGCAGCCCAGGAAGCCAAGCGTATGCTGGGCTGCATGAAAACTAGTGTGGCCAGCAGGTCAAGGGAGGTGATTCTGCCCCTCTGCTCTGCTCTGGTGAGACCCCACCTGGAGGTCTGTAGTCCTGAACACAAGACAGACATGGACCTGTTGGAGTGGGTCCAGAGGAGGCCACAAAGATGCTCAGGGGACTGGATCACCTCCCCTATGAGGACAGGCTGAGAGAGTTGGGGTTGTTCTGCCTGGAGAAGAGAAGGCTCTGGGGAGACCCGACTGTGGCCTTTCAATACTTAAAGGGGGCTTCTAAGAAAGATGGGGACAGACTTTTTAATGGGGCCTGTAGCGATAGGACAGGGGATAATGGTTTTAAACTGAAAGAGGGTAGATTCAGACTAGATATAAGTAAGAAATGTTTTATAATGAGGGTGGCAAAACACTGGAACAGGCTGCCCAGAGAGGTGGTGGATGCCCCATCCCTGGAAACATTCAAAGTCAGGTTGGATGAGGCTCTGAGCAACCTGATCGAGTTGAAGATGTCCCTACTTACAGCAGGTTGGTTGGACTAGAAGACCTTTAAAGATCCCTTCCAATCCAAAATATTCTCTGCTTCCATGAAAAGTCTAGAACTTTTCCTAAAGAAAAATTCCGTATGCCCTGGCTTCTATAGCATGGAAAAAGGAGAGCTGAGGCTGGAATAGGATCAAAGTTTACTAACTGTGATTGTTGTGGAGATGAGCAGGGAAGGATGCGTTTTCTCTCCCTGGCGTTAGAAGCAGCTAACTGGAGGCATTTCTTGCCTTGGGATACTATGACTGCTAAAAGCTTACACGTTTTCAAAAACTTGTTGGAGAGAAGGTAGGAAAATCCACTGTGTGTCACAAAGCTGCTGCCTCTGGTTCAAAAGCACCTGAGGGGCCTATCACTGGAGGCTGGAAGAGCCATACAGCAGAAGTGATCGGTACAGTGTATGTGAGCAGTGCAGCATGCCCCTTCTGTAGGCGTGCATTTCCTACTCACCAACTGTGGGAGCTGCTGGTGACAGAGCAGGCGACTCAGTCATCCCGGGCCAGACCCTGCACCGCCTCCTTGTGACCATTTCTCACTAGTCAGTCAGGTGAAGAAATGTGTTTTGAAATTCCTGAAGGACCTCAAAGCATGTTATTGACTGTGAGTCAAACTCTCTCCAACTTTGCAAAGCCAGTATTTCATTCCCCGTCTGCATACAATCTCCTCCCTTGGACACGCAGAAACCAACACGTTCATTGTACTGTAAGAGGTCACTGTGGCCCATCACTCCAAGGTGCTCACTTGCCCTTGAAAGAGCCATGCCAAACTATGCTTTCCCCCTCACAACAAAAGAAAAATGTCTGAGTTGAAAAATGCTAGATTTTTTTCTGATCTCTGTCTCTGAAATTCTGATTAAGACAAACAAGTAATACTTATCATGAAGACTTCACTGCCCTAGAAAACAGTGAAAGACAGCTGTGAAAAATAAATATATTTAATGGCAAATTCGTGCTCTTAACTTTTCAGAATAAGACATAGCAAAGCGAAGTGGAGTTTACTGTTATTTGTAAAAAACAAACAGAAAAAAAACCACCAAAAAACCCACTCAAAACAAAACCCAAATGCTTTAATTTCTTCCCCCAAGTAAAAAAAAAGTTATTGATTTCATATTTTAATAATGGGTCAACTAATTAGTGGAACGAATCAATATAAATGTATGTTTACAAAGCCTTCAACATTGCTAGTAGTACATTAATGTTTGAAGCGTTTTTTATAAATGTGTCAGCAAGCATTTCTCCTTTGCATGCATTCTAGTATTTTTCATTGGACTGTACAAAGATTGCAGTTTTAAAACCTGCCTAGTTTAAGCTCAGTATTTTCTATTTTTGCCACCCTATTTTTTGCCACTGGTTTAGAGACTACAAAGTTCTCAAAAACATCCAGTTTCATTAGTTTTTATGCTCCCCATTTATCACTGCCAACTGCAAAGAGGAATGGGAGCAAAAGAAAAAGTGTATTGCATAGAAGATTTAAGGATTGCTTATGTGTTTTGTTTCCTCCTCCGAAACTCTACCACAGCTATAAAAAGTGCATAATCAAGTGGCCTGATTACCTTCTACAGCTACAGTAATCTAATCAGTAAACCAAAATGATACACACATGATGAAAATAATATATGTGATGAGATCAATGGTACAGAAGCATGCTGTGCAAAAACTGTCCCTCCAGACAAAAACTGAAATAAAAATACTTTTTCTGTTCCCAGCAACACGTAGTCTAATTTCCTTGCAGGTCAAGGTAGCCTAATTAGCTCTAAATAAGGAACACTCAGAAGAGCTTGTTCTATCGTACATTTTTTAAAGCCTTTAAACACGTGATTCACGCAACTGAACTCTGGAGTTTGAAATTCAGACTGTTTTGGCAACCATGATACTGCCCTTTCCCTCAGACGGAAAGGCGTACCAGCTCTTGCAACACTCCAGCTCCTGTATGATGTTTCTTTTAAAATCTCTGTCTTGGTTTAAGCCAAATGAATAAATGCTTCTGTGGCATGTTTTAATTGCACATCCTTCACATCCTTTCTGCTCAGCCCTTCGCCTGATGAAGCACCATCGGGTGGCACAGCAGAAGAAAACCAGGCTGCATGCCAATTAGACGAAAGCATTTCTGCTGCCTGAATGAAATCAACACAGTACTTCAAATCTTGAGGCTGCTTCTGGAAAAGCAGCAAACAGGAACTTCCTCACATTACGTGCGTGACCTCCATGCTACACAGGGCTCTGCTTTCTTTAGCAAAAGCACCTTCTTATCAGGAATATTCAGAAGTTCTGCAGCAGCAAAACCTCACCCTACATTTCTGAGTCGTCTGTGACAAGGTATCTACAAGGCCGTAGTGGCCTTTGCAGCCATGACTGTGAACAGCATGTGTTAGTTAAGGGCACAAATTTAGACACGAAGACGAGCCGTGGTGTTCTCCATTTGCCAAGGACAACTGCAAAGTTCAGGCAATGTTCATGGACACAATAATACACTATACTGAAGAAAACAATCATATTGGTTTCCATAAGCTGGTGTCTGTGCATAAAAAAAAAAAAGCAGCAGACTGATGAAACTATTTCATGTTTATAAAATATATCTGGAATATGATCCAAAAACTAGTAATATATCTGGAAGCATGATCCAAAAAACAGTAAACCAATGGTAGTTAAATTGATAGTTTTCAGCTCAGGCATCATCATGCAAATAAGCAATGCTATATTTTAGTACTCGTGAAATGCTGACATGCATACATAAATCAGGAATCACTTTGCCAAGCTGTTCTCATGCTCTTTCAGTTTAAAGTGGCAAGAGCCTCATCCAGACAATCTGTGTCACTGGTCACAGATAATACTGAATTTTTTCATAAAAATACAATATTTTGTATCAACCAAAGTATGGCTTTTCACTCCAAAGACTTAGATGATTTTGGAAATAGCATACTAAAAAAAAGAAGTTGACAAGAGGCATCTTGAAAAACCAGACACAGGCTTTTGTAAGTGATTTTTGTTTTCATTCCTACATAGTGCTACTGGTTATTACTGGTTTATAATGATGACTATTTCTGATTTGTGACTCATTAGAAACCTTCTGGGGTTCCTCATGTACTTGCTTTTAAACATTTCTCCATAGGTTAAGTAATTACATTTTTTTTTTCAGGTTGCTAATTTTCCCAATTTACAACAGTGAGTATAAGTGTCTACATCCTTTGATTATGATTCAGTTGATACTGATCTGTAATTTTGGTTATTCTTTAAGACAAACTAACTGCTATAATCCTCTGCACAGTAACAATTTTCAGCAGGAAGATTATAGTTTGTTCAAACAATTACATGCAAGAATGAAACTCAAAAATAAAAGCTAAGAATAGCCAATTAATGCGTATTTCACATTTCCTTTTCTGTAATCTATAGGGAAAAACCATCAAGTCAGAAAGAATAACTTCTCCTCTAAATTCCTATTGTTGTCCTACCTTCCAAACATCTAGAGGCTACATTATCAGATGTTGTTTGAAGCTGTATAAATCAGGTAAAAAAATTATATTTTTTCTGATCTGCAGTGCAGCACCATTTTATGTTGTATTCTTTGATGAAGAAAGTTATAGAAACCACAGAGCTTGGTTTTCACAAGTACACTGTATTAGAATGTCCCAGATAAGGATTTTCTGTCCCAATGTTTCAGTGCTGGTAGCCTACACAGTTTGTGACCCAGCATGCAAAAATTCAGCTGTTTCACTAACTGCTTTTAACCACATTGCATTTCTAAATCAGCCCAGTCAAATCTATCAGAATTTTCTTCATTGTTAGAATGAACTAAAAGAACTCTTAACATGGCCGTACTCAAATTGTCTACAGTGTTTAAACCTAAGTTACGGTGTTTAAACACGTTTAGATTTTCATCATCTATCCATCACGTTATCCATCACTCTAGCATCTAGCACACTAAAAGCTGGTGACCTTTGTGCCATCTGAAACCTCAGATGCTGAGGAGACAGCCTGACCCCATCAGAGGACAGCTGTTCCTTCTCGGCCACCTCTGGCCACATCTGAGCCTGATGGGCAAGGGCAAAGGATGTGGCCCAAAACACCCAGGACGTGCCTAGACCTCGGAGGCTCCCTTAGCGCCACGCACACTGGCTACCCCAGGCTGTGCTGGGAGCAGGGCTGGCCAGGGGAGCGTGGCTGCAGCGCTTCCACGACACGAGGGGCAGCAGAGCAGAGGCTGGAGCCCAAGGCTCAGCACAAGCAGTCACATATTCACACCCCTCAATTCTGCCTTCTTGGCACTGTTCCCTTGGAACCAGCACAGCTACTCACTATCATAAAAATCAAATGGTAAGGTTAAACAAAAATACAGGCAGCAGGAGCAGAAACGTAAACGAGGCATTTCCAACAAAAGATTTAAAAGAAGAACCTGCAGTATGGTGTTTCACAGGAAGCTAATGCATTTACCTCATGTCTTTGAATAAAAACATTCCCACCTGGTGTATTTATATGTAAGATTGCTTTGGGATTACTTAGTTAAGGTCGTGTTTGAGCAAATGCTAAGAGCTGTCACCAGAACAAATGAAAAGTATTTATAGAAAACAATGTTTAGTATGCTAGAAAAGATAGAGACAACTTTGGAGAGATGCACAGAAACTGAATGGGAATAGGTCTTTTGAATCCAGACAAGATTGAATAAACAGTTTTATCTGTATTTTCTGACTTTTAAAGTCTTTTCAAGCCACTGGTAACAAAAATAAATAATCAAGAGAATCATTAGTTTCACTGTTTTCCACTTTATGCAAAATGGGTATCAGATTCAGTAACATAATTTGAACCTGACCAGAAGTAGGGCGCTCCAAATTTCATCTCATTCTCCTCCTTTATCTTTCGTGGTCGTATTATTCCTCTCATTAACTTTAATCACCATATTTGAACTACCATTAGCCAAATCATCTTCTTTAGTGATATTTCTTAATAACCGTGCTCAACTTGATCCTTCTGACTTGCTTATTGCTCTGGCACAGTTCATCCTGTTCCAGATTGTCTGTGGAGAGCTTCCGCCTTCCTTCTCACATACTGCTTTCTGAATCAACACATAAAGCTCTTTATTCCCATGATACACCTTCCCTTTTTCTAGCCTGGCAGAATCCCTTTTCACACACTCCTATTTTACTGATAGGGATTCTTCTGTCTGTGACAGCCTTCCTGTCTCACGTACCCTTACTGCCTCCATCCCATTTGAAGCTTCAGATTAATTTCTTTTAACTCTTATTCATAGATTGTTCACTGTTAAATTAGAAAAGCAGATTAGGACTTTTAAAACATTCCTTCAGTGCTCTTCTGAGAGATGTCATTATTGAATTAAGTTGTACATTTAGCATTTGCAGTAGCCAGCAAGTTGCTTAGCAGGAGTAAATTTAAGATCTCAAAAGAAGTCCATTCTTCCTCCAAATTTAAAACTTATTTCTAGTTAAAAACATTAAGTGCTTTTAGGTAAACATAAGGGAACTAAACCACACAGCTTGTTCGAAAGCTGATTTGCATTTTACTTCCAGACCAACTGAAAGGGGAAATCAGAGGAAGTCTGTGTGATCAGCCTGCAGAAGTATTTAAATCCTAGAACTGCAAGTTTATTTTATCAAACAGGACCAGACATCAGGCTTCAGGTTTATTTGTAACAACTGTTTTTCCATAGGTATGCATTAGCTGTGTTTGGGTCACGAGTAGAGGGCCATTTCCTCCTACATCACGATTTCAGAATACCAAAATGGCTTGGTCCATTTGGACACTGCAGGACAATGAGATGAGAGACTTCCCAAGAAGTCAAGACCCACCACTGTATAACCCAGTACATTGTTCTGTGGACTGTCCTTCGGCCCTGGCCTGGGGTCTAAAAGTTTGTTAGTGCAACATTTCAGGATGGCCCTTGCCCACTCCATTGCAGGGATCCTGCCTGCTAATACGTGCCCTCTCTCAGCATGCAGCACAGCACCAGCTCCTTTCTGAGGATGCTATAAAAACGTTCAAAACCAAATTTCTGAACCTTGCCCTATGGCAGCCATGATAGTCCACCTTTATCTAGCCTAAGAGAGGGTAGGAAAGCTAATACCACCAGTTCAGTGCCAAAAATTAATGGCTGAGAAAGGCCAGATGGTCCGGTGTCCCCACTGCCCTGCTACGCATCTGCTCCTGCCTCGAGTGTGGGCTTAGAGATGAGGGCATGGGAACTCATCCAGCGTTACATCCTTTCACCATGTCCTGTCGCTGCACCAGCCTCCTCCCTCTTCGCTGTTGGTTTTTATAACAACCAGCATTTTCTACGTATTTCCACTCCAACTTCCGTAGCAGTTCTAGACAACTAACCACCACCCCCCAAACCATCAGCTTTACACCCGCCAGGTGGTTCCTTACCTAGCATCAACCTACACAATCAATCTTTCTGTTTCTCACTCAGTTCATTAAAAGCTGCACTTAATAACCTGACATAAAGCGTTTGCTGTACCTTTAAAGATTTTCTTAGGCAGTTCGAGTGCCACATCCTGTTCTCCAATTCAAAACTAAGTGTGCTTTGCTGGCAGAAATGACTAGAAATTTTTGTAATTGTTTAGTCAAAAGTAAAACATTTTCAAAGCAGCTAAAGCCAGACAAGACATAAAAGGATTCAGGACATTTGAAGGATGGTGCATTGTTTAGGTAGCACATTCAGGTGATGGATAATGGAGTTTCCATTGCAGAAAAACTGTCATCACAGTTTTCTTTGAAACAATTAGCATTTGATTGACAGTTTGCTAACAGACCTATTATTACAAAAGCAGCAGCAAATTCTGTGAATGCTATTTTCACATTCTGGCCATAACTCAGCTATGCCAATTATAATACTGGAGATAAAATGATGAGGAGGTTTTAGGTGGGGCTTTTTGTGTTGGGTTTTGGTTTTGCTTTTTTTCCTCTAAGAAGACAATTTAAGGCACAGACAGGCTTTGAATTGCAAACAGCTGATAATTGTTCTCTGGCTATAGCACAGTCTGATAATTCACCCCTAGTTTTAAAACTGCAGTAATGACTAAGAAGAGACTGGGCTTATGGGTTGAAATAGTTCAACAGTCATCATACTGTGAGCTGACCACGTGTGAACTGCAGATCACTCCCACTGACCCCACGTATTGGTTAGCCCCAAGCCAGCCTGCCCATCTCTCCAGTCCAGCTGGACCATTGTCCCAGTAATAAACCTCTAGACAATCCAGTCTGAATTTTCTGGCCAGTCTCCGTATCCCCTGCTGGTCTGGCTGGAAGAGATTTTCAGAGATAAAAGCAATTCTTTATTCAGCCAGCAGAAGTTATTCTACAGGAGCTAGAAAAATCTGTTTTCTGTTTATGCATCCCCTCCACACCTGTGGAGCATGGGGAAAATCCCCTCTTCTTGGAGGAACAGGGTTAAATCTCTTCTTTATCCCTCTTCCAATGTGGAGGCCTAATGGGTGACTAGAAGAAAAGCAGAGCCCTGAAGGAGAAGCAAAGCTTGCAGCTTTGCGATAGCTGGAGAACATTTGCCATTCGAAGCAATCGGACATAGTCATGCACATGGGTCATGGAACTAGCAGGCTGCAAAAAGGAAAACAAAAGTAAGCCTGTTGTCTTCTAAGAGTCATAGGCATTCCTTCCCACAAGGACACGTTCTGGCCAGCAGCCTACAGCAGGGGCCTCCGCCTTTAGTAAACAAATAAATAAATAGCTTCATTTAAAATTATTGAATTTAAAGCATTTTTGCCACCCATGACTGGAAAAGTGCTCCCTGTGTCTATCGCTTCTCATCAAGGGGTGGTGTTTCAGTTTTGTATCTTCTCAGGGAGCGATCAGATAAAGTCCAGGTGCCTTTTATACAAACAAATACAGATGCTTCAAAAAATTTCGAGTTTGCAAAGGCATAAAAGTTCCTGGCTTGGTCCCATCTTTCCTAGTTCTTCCAACCTAAAATGCATCCACCAAACTGCCTGATAAACCATGTGCATGCTTTACTAATCCCAGTTTTCATCTTATCTTGCCGATAAAATAGCAGCGCTCTCAGAATGACAAATGCTATCTCACTTCTGGAAGTTGGCATTCAAGGTGACTGAGTGAGACACAAGGAGAATTCATTTTCTTCAGTATTATTATGGCTGATTTCTAACTCAGCAGTGACACACAGATACATAAGACACATATAGAAATGCCTGATAAAGGAAATAAAATTCTTGTCTCAAAGAATGAGATACTTCTGAAGGTGGCAATAGGAGGTTGGATGGAAGACATCAGTAGAAACACCTGATCAAATTAAATAATTCACAGACAAAACAGCGAATTGTCTGATCTCCTTTACAATATGAGTGTGTGCACCATGTAGTCTTTATACCTTTTTAAATAAAGCTATTCTTAAACAAAAATAAAAATTGAATTTCTCTGGGTAACTAATACCAATTTATACACAAAATGTGTGATATTCTGTGTTAAATTAGATTGGCATTTCTCTGAACTTTGCTCCTTTTCAACTCCCACGTGTTTAATAATGCTCTAATGTTCATTTTCTAACATGGCTTGATCCAATAGCGTGACTTGGACTTCTTTGAGTTTTACAAAAGATCACTATGGCAGTAATGCATAAACAAACATTTAAATATAAACCTAAAGTTTATAGCCAACTCCTGTTCATAGAGCCAAATCAGAGCTTCTTGTAAACATGCCTGCAGTTTCTGAGGCTACTAATCAGTGTTTTCTTCTCATTATAGTTGTTGAGAGTTGCTGACATCTTAATGAACCAAAATTTCAAGCCAATGTGAACTGAAAGTACTTCTGATAATATAGGCACACCTGATACTGTATTTTCACGCAGCAAGAACTTAGCAGCATGTTATTAATTACCGTGCAACTGACACTTCGTTTCAGTCTCAGAGCACATTTCACCAAAGGTTAACTGAACATTTTTCAAAGTACTGTTTCTAAACGGCACAGGGTGACACTGAAAAACATAGATCAGACCCCAAGATGTTAAGTAACACTGCAAGTAGTGTTTTACAGGGCTGAACATTATTTCCAGAACCAACAGCATGAAGATTTGGTTTGCTATTAGTGTGACAGCTCATCAGGCAAGTCACGTGGCCTCTTTTCCTGTAAGGGATTAGCGTCTTCTGATACAGACAAAAGGCACTGCACTGAAATTTGAAGAGAAAGGAGCTGCAGGACGATCTGGGGAGCAATTTGCTCTGTGTGGCTTTAAGTGCTCTATCTCTGATTCTGTGATCTGACAGCAGATTTCCTTCAGGATACAGACATTCAGTTTGCCTGCAAGCCAGCTTGGTCTTCCAGAGACACTTCAGTGCTACCTCCTCACTTGTGTTTTCTCCATCTCTTTTCTCTAGGATGAGCTTAAAATAAAAACCCAAACCTGATGGTAATGGATGAAAAGAAGGTGATTCTGGCACTTGTAAGTAATGTGAACTGTCATATGATTGATAACATCAACTTGATAAATTCCCCTGTGCTGAGCTGTACTCTGTGTGTGACTGATACGGAGATGCTGGAGTGCTGGGAAAGAAGACATGCGTTTGTGACAGATGGGTGGATGTTTTGCAGTGTTGAAAAAAAAAAAAAATTACATCCTTCTCAAAATGTCATTTTCCTTCTTGCGCTGGCATCCCCAGGCGTCGCATAGCTGCTGGCAGAATCATCTCGGCAGTGAGTGACACCCCAGCTGAAGGAAACCGCAGAATGCAAATACGTGCTGCAAAACGTACAGCCAGTGTGGTCAGGGCTGACTGGGATGACAATAAACGATGCCGGTTACAGAGGTGATTTGTTACTCCACTGCTGTTTCCTGATCTGGAAGGCACTTGCAGATTCCCTGCTTCCCAAGAGGGGGCAAGTTTGCCTCACTGTAACTAGCACCGACCTTCTGAGATGACTGGCCAGGGCTCAAGGCACCACCTCTGTCTGCTCTGCCTTGCTGAAGCTGGGGGCTGCGCACAGCCATCAGGAGTTCGGCTGGCTGCAAGCCAGGACTCCATCTGAAAGGCCACCTGCCCGCCTCTGCCAAACCGTGCTGTCTTAATTCAGCCTTTTGACAAAGGAACATCATGTAAAAACCCCAGTCTGGCTCTTGGTTTCATTTGAAGCAAGCAATGCAGCAAGAACCCAGGCCTGCAGGAAGGACCTCCAAGGCTCACTAGCTAGCTAGTTGTACCCCGCCCCACAGCATCTGCATTTTGTTGGCAATATCGTATTTATTTCCCTACTTGTAGCTGTTGTCTTTAGGCTGGTTATTTCAAGGAAAGGCTGTGCCCGGTATGACAAGGTTTCACTCCCAGTTACCCACTGCTGTACGCAGTTATAAGACAGAACGATCAGGCACTTACAGCCCAGGTAACCCAAGACTTCTGGACTGAAACACAAGCCTGCACGATGAGGCTGTGTCGCGCCACCCCTGCTAACGGCCGGCAGGGCGGGAGGGCCAGTAACGTGGGGGCAGGTGCCCGCCCTGGTGCTGCCGGGGCTGCGGGGTACAAGCCCCATGGCAGCGCCATGCAGGTGGGATGGTCCCGGAGCCCACCCTCAGGCCGCCGCTTCACTGAGGTGCCCCCGCAGCCGGTCTCCAGAGCAGTGAGTGCCGGTTCAGTGCACCCGGGCCCTTTAGTGTGACCCTCTGTTAAAGCCTGTAAGTAAAAACTGAAATTCTTAGAGAAAAAAAATTGCGCCGCAGGAGAACTCACTGGCTTGGCGCCCGTTAAAGCCTACAAGATACTCCGTTCTGGGATGCAAACATGCAGCGTGCTCCCCACCCTCTCACACCAGCTCTGCCCACTGGCATCCTTACGGGGATCTCACCAAAGGGCGAACACCCCAGCAGTAAGTGTCCAAAGCAGTCATAAGGAAAAGGAAAAAAAATAGATCCATCGCAAAATGAGTTACATCTTCTCAGTAGCATCTGCTAATTCTTTCAATTCAGAAAAGGATTTTCCAGTTGCTTTCTATTGCCTGAGAAGGAAATGGACACTAAAAGCCATTAGAATAGGAAGTCCTGGCCTTTATTGAGATAAAACAGTTAATTTTAGCCTTAAGTGACTGTCTTATCACAACTTTTCCCAAGAGCAGCTCTAAGTACCTCCTAAATCATATTTAGTATCTTTTCCCCTCCCAGTAAAAAAGCTGAAGTAGTAATACAGTGTACTTTAACAAAGATAGCATCTAGGTTATTCTGTCTTTTGTGGAGAGTCAACAATGCTAAAAATAATTATAAGATTATATTATATAATAAAATAAACTGACCTGCCTAAATTACACATGCACTCATTTCTACCTTTTTTTTTTTTTACCAAAATTCCATAGTGCTCCAAAGAAGCAAACCACTGCGTAGTCCACACGATCAGCCAGAGAGAGCTTTTGGCATAGGACGCTTATTTCAGTCTACCTCCTGCTCACATGAGGTACTACCCAAAAGAAAACTGCCCCAACGCATCCTCTGTGAACAAAAAAACAAGGCAATTCAATATTCATGAAAAGATTTGGGAGCTGCTTGCCTAACTGCTTAATACCACATTAGTGCAGCTAAAAGGCTTCCCTTAAAAAAATGCAGTAAAAAAATAACCACAGGTATCTAAGCTTTACCACCATCAGACACATTAGCCCTGGAGAGCCGTTCTGAACTCCTGCCTAAAGAGATGCAGAGTATCACCCAGTAAGCGCTGCGCCAAACCCAATCATTTGTGTTAAAATCAAATCTGTCTTTCAGAAAGACAGCCAAATCTTGATCTTGGGCATGTAGTAACACGTGGGCCATTACACAGTAGATGATGATGTGCTGCTTCTTACATCTAGGATACTTCACTTTGATAGTGACATTAAAATTGCAACAATTAACTCTAATGAAATCGACAATTATGTCTTAATGCAATAATGGGCTTTAACACAATTAAGTAGAAGTTATCTGAGTGCTTTTTCCTAACATGCACATTCAGGCCTGTACTTTGATCTACAATTTGGCAAGAAAAAATGCAGAAAAAACCCCAATGGCTTGGAATGAGTATCAATAGCACTACACACTCTGCTGTCTTCCTCCCCTCCTACCTTTGTTGCACAGCCAATGCTCTCGTGAGGCCAGTTTCTCACCTTTGTAAACAAGCTGTATTTCCATCTATCTTTCATCAGGAGGAAAATGCCCTCATACTAGAAATGTCTTCCAATACAAAGGCAGAGCTTAGCGCTACCTGCTTTAACAGAAGTCAGGAACAGGAGTCTCAGACCAAGGCACAAGCAGCTGAGGTACCAAAATGCCATCTGCTACCATGGTATAGAAAAACCTCGTTACCCATTAATGGAGTTTTGCTCAGGGTACCACTAGTGCATCATCGTTGTTCCCCACTGAGCCTAGACAAAGCATTTAAAGGACTTGACCAAGGCAGCAGGGAAGTCTGAAACAGAGTTAAGGCAAACCTCTGATCCTCAGTGCAGTCCCTTAAGACCCCAGTCTTCGTGCTAACCAGGGCATCCAAGAACATGGAAACACAGCTAAGAGCAGAGTCAGCTTTAACTAGAGCAGAGTTAGTCTGATACATGAGAAACATGTGTAGTTTCCTTTAAAGCGAAAAGAGGAAGCTCAAAAAAGTCACAAGCGTAGACAACAACGTATTTATCCAGATTCTCAAGATACTTAACCTTTTTTCTTAAAGAAGGGCTTCTGGTTAAGAAGATCCTCTTTCCTATTAAGGCATTCTGCTGTCAGTTTTATGAGAGACAGCTTGAAAACCATGACCTCTGAAATGTTCAAGTGTGTTGGAACAATATTAAGTATCTAACCTAATTTTTAAACTCATTTTTTGGAAAAATACATACTATCAATGTGCAAATTCTCAGACCCACCAATATTGCAGTTTAGCACTAAATCACAGTATTTGCCACCTAGAGGGCACAGTGCAAGAACAGTTATGGGCTCACAATTTCCCCTGACAGGAAAGAAAGAACGAACATGAGAGTAACCAAAGGGCTAGATCCATTTAGTTTATTTGCTCACAGATGACAAGAAGTCTCTGTTATTTCATTCCTATGAGCCAGTTCTGCTTCACTCTGATTTCTAGGAACAAAAGGAGGAACTAGAAAGGAAAATTAAGTCCCATCTGCACAGGCATGCCTCTAATCTTAGCTGTATATCTCCTAAGACAAAGTCACAGAGTCTTCATCACATCTGGGGTGACAAGCTCAATAGGCACAGCTGTCACTCAGAAGTGGCTCCGTTCTGTTTGCAGGCACTCACATGATGTACTTTGAAATAACAAGAGCTCCACCATGGACCATGGGCAATTTCCAGTGCACCTCAGAACCACCCAGTGCCACAGCCCAACCAGCACTGCCCTTTTGGAAGATGGATATTCACACTTATGGTCACCTGCCATTCAGTACATTCCAGGGGCCAGGGTTAGCCCATGACCAACAACGGCAGAGGAAAGGTATCACATAAATGTTTTGTCTCCTTCTCATGTTAGGCTTGATCCCATTTTAAAGGGTTACCACCTCCTCTTCTTGGCTTGTAACGGTTCCAGTAATGAGGATATGTATTTTCTACCCTTCACTATCATATCTGATAGTAGCTTTTTGTGCTACTGCCTCCATCCAGTAAAAACTGGTTTTCTTTGAATTACATGCCAGGGGGTTGATTCTTGTCATGGCCAAGTTATTTCTTTAACCCAACAACAAAGTCTTGTATATGCGAATACAGATAAATAGATGAATATGTCTGCATCGCTCTTTTAATATTAGACTTGATAATCTGAGTGAGAAAATAGGTGGTGAAATATTCTTGGCTGCTTCTCACACTGTTTCCTTTGCATTTTCTGCTAGCTGCTGTCAGAAAAATTAGTGGACTAGTCAGATCTCTACCCTGACCTGAAACAACCCTAAACCTTTAGAAATTAGAACTCCTGAAGCTTCTACTTGGAGCACTAACTTTGCCCTATACATATATTTTTTTTTTTTAAGCAGAAATGAAGGTATGTCATGGTTTAACACCAGCCAGCAATCAAGAACCACACAGCTGCTCACTCACTCCCCCAACACACCAGTGGGATGGGGGAAGAGAGTCAGGGGCTGGGGGGGGGGGGGGAGGAGGCGGGGGGGAGTGTGGAGAAAAAGTAAAACTCATGCCAGTACAGTCAGACCCTCTGTATCCCAGATCCTAAAACCCTAGGGGTCAACCTCAGGTCTCCCTGGGTGCTTTCTGCTACGGACTCCAGGTAGGGCCATTCTCCCCAGCTGTGGTACAAAGCACATTTTTAACATCTTGTCCTGCCCAGACTGACCCAAGGGCTACTGCATGAACAATCTCCCATTTAACTTGTTCAAAGGCTTGTTGTTGCTCAGGGCCCCATTTAAAATCATTCTTCTTCTGGGTCACTTGATAAACAAGGCTTACAATCAGGCTGTAATCTGGAATACGCATTTTCCAAAATATCTGTTAGCCTGTACCTGGGGCTAAACTGTAGCAGTCGCTCTATCACCCAATGACCCCTCACCAGCCAGGGAGGGGAATCAGGGGAAAAGGAGAGCAGATCTGTGGGTAAGAGTGAAACGGATTTAATGAAACACCACCAATACCAACAGAGATATACAGTTATACTCAGCCAAATAGATATCCAGTCATCGGTCGACCAGAGGCCAATCCTTGGGAGAAACCAGCGAGAAGAACCCCAGCAAGAACCCCACAGGAGCTCCTCTCCTCAGCAAATCTTCCCCCTTTATAATGACCACGACATTATGGTGTGGGCTGCACCTGTAGCTAACTTGGGTCAGCTGCCCTGGCTGACTTGAGCCTGCCTAGCATGGCTGGCCTATGGTTCTGTCCCAACCAAACCAGGACACAAAAACTCACAATGCCTAAGAAAGCTTATGTTTCCTTTTTACTAGTTGGTGGAGACATAGCTGCTATTTTACTGACCACATCCATTGGGATCTGATGACATCCATCTTGCCATTTACTTCCTAAAAACTGCATCTCCTGTGCAGGTCCCTTTACTTTGTTCCATGACAAAACCAGCTTTCAACAGGATTTGGATTATTTTCTTCCCTTTCTCAGAAACTTCTTCTGCTGTGTTGCCCCATAGGATGATGTCATCAATGTATTGCAGATGTTCTGGAGCTTCACCCAGTTCCAGCGCAGTCTGGATCAGTCCATGGCAAATGATAGGGCTGTGCTTTCACCCCTGGGGCAGTCAGTTCCAAGTGTACTGGACACCCCTTCAAGTAAATGCAAACTGTGACCTGCACTCTGCTGCCGAAGAGATTAAGAAAAGTGCATTAGTTATATCAATAGTGGCGTACCACTTGGCTGCCTTTGACTCAGTTCATATTGAAGCTCTAACATGTCCGGCACAGCAGCACTCAGCAGCGATGTGACTTCATTCAGGCCCCAATAGTCCAGTGTCAGTCTCCACTCTCCGTTAGACTGTCACACTGTCTGTGTGATGGAGCTGTTAAAGAGTGAGGGAGTCCTGCTGATCACTCCTTAGCTCTCTGGTCGATGAATCGGCTTATGGATGGGAATCAGGGAGTCGGTACAATATTGCTGCCAGCACACCACTGTGGTGGCAATTGGCACCTGTTGTTCTTCAACCCTCAGCAACCCCACCACAGAAGGGTCCTCGGAAAGACCAGGCAAGGTAGACAGCTGCTTGATTTCCTCCATCTCCAAGGCAGCTATACCAAAAGCCCTCTGATACCCCTTTGGGTCCTTAAAATACACTTTCCTGAGGTAGTCTATGCCAAGGATGCACAGAGCCTCTGGGCCAAAGGAGAAAAGCTATTCCATTGTAAAATCCACTGCAGTTTCTGTATTTCCACAAATTCTTTCCCACAGACTGTCTCAAAGCTGAGATATTATTTTTGTAGTTTAGCCCATAAAAAAGAAAACTGTAAACATAGTACAAAGCATGCACAACCATAACTGCAGAAATACAGAATTCTTCTAAAAGTAAGGTGATACCATGATGCACGAGCAGCACTCACTAGCACAGCAGAGGTGGTTTTGAGAGGTGTGCAATCGGCACTTGTCCAGCGTTCAGAGACCTGCAATGAAGTCTCTCAGAGAACCAGCACAGAGCAACGCTCGTACACCCTGCCTTCCCCAACTGTTCTGAATGTCCTGCCAATTACTGTTATTAGTATCTACATAGCAAAGCCATTTTCTAAGAGTATTTGGCATTAACTGTGGATCTCATCTCATTTATGCATTTCAGGTAGCCGATCGTCTCTGTTATGGGCAAAGCTAGAACACAGGCACTCAGCCACAGGTTCAAAGTTAATCAGAAAGCCAGTGACCAGGTCAAGAATGTAAGAAAAGAGTTATAAAATTGTTCCCAGATGATCTTTTAGTTTCATCTGGAAGCAAGCACTAAAAGCTTGCCTTTGAAGTATTGTGAAATTCTGTTGGACTTGAACCCCACATACATTGTGCTGAAATTACAAACATTTTAAGAGCTAAAATTCGACATTTCTTTTCAATTTGTCCACCTAGATCTTGGGTCATTTGATTCAATAACCTTAAGAATTAGGAATAGGCATATATTTCAGATTACATTCCTTTTTTCCCTCACCCTAAACCATCAGAAAACAAGCCCTATGTATATAATAAATCAGTGTCAGGGTGATAAGAAGTAGAATTGTAACAAGTGTTTTTGTGTTTGGCTCTTGGCATAGTAGAATTTACTCACAGTTACAATTTGCAAAAGAGAATCAACTTGTACAGTCAAAACACACAAAATGACACATTAACAATTTCTAAGAACCTGAATCTACTGTGGTGTTATCGGTGTTATCCCTGCAAAAATGAATGCAAAAATTTTTATATGAAGGCACAAGTGGTAGTTACACTGTCTTAAAATTAAGAAATATGTTTAAAACATCACTTGGACTTTTCTCCCTCTATTTAACAGAAAACACTTACTATTTTAATAGGATTCTGACAGCCTGACAACTGCTATCATTAATGGTTTTTTTCTTCAAAAGAAAAGTGTACAGCTAAAGAAAAATAGAGTTTTCTTTATTGCAGCAACTATATAATTGTGTTCCATCAGAGCCTTTCAAGCAGAACCTAAGATATTTATTTTTAATTAGCCGAATACTTCTCTCATTGCCTTAACTTAGTCACCATACAGAATAGTAACCTCAAGATGGCGATATTTCTCTTTTTTTAGAGGCTGGGCTGACGGCTGGTGTTACTGAAGCATTGTCCTGCTCTGAAGGCAAAGGGGAATTTCTTTATCTTTGAGCACATTAAAGGGTAGCTGCTCCCCCCGAAATTTCTGCGTATCCTTCTGATAAATGTTCTTGCTGTTTATCAAGTCTTGCACGTTACAGTAAAAGAAAAGTAAACTTCAATTAGAAAGCAAATCTATTTTTTTGCAGTTTGATCCATAGACTTTTGTTTATTATACTGAAAATGATTCACAGAACAAAACTAAAAACCAAGTCATATTCTTTTCCTTACTTAGAAATATATCTAGAGTAAGACCCCAAGAATCTGCAAATAAACGTTGTGTTCAAATTCAAAAACAAAATACCCCCAACCAAACAAAAAGAAAGTCCCCAAAATAAATATGTATCTGAATACTAAGTGACCATTTGAAACCACAGGACAACAACTATTGCCAATGTTCATTTCAGATTTGCTTTGGATTAAAGACTGCATCAAAGGTGTTTGGTGGCTTGTGTGCACCCCATAAGGCACACATGAACAAAATGTACACTTTTACCAAAATGTCCTTTTCCTCACTCCATCATACTGTCCAAGACCTTTCTTGGATTTTATAATTCCATCTAGCATTAGGATTCAAGTTTACCAAGACACATTCCTCTTTAAATTAATCTCTGCCAAAGCTAAAGATGAAAGTGTGAAAGTCTTCACCTTTCACCATGCTTTAGGAGCACAGCACACTCAGAAACACACCTGTCAAACAAATACTCTCCCATTCCTGAATCTTCATTAAGTAATAGCAAAGGGACACAAACTCATGAATGCTGTAAAATATTACGTGATGTGTCTACAGCTTTTGCACAGATCCTTCTATCACCTTTGGCCCTTTGTACTGCCATGAGGGTGGTAGCCCTCGATGACCTTTGGCTACAGTAGTAGTGAGTAACAAAACACTTTTTTTCTGGTTCTGTAGGAAAGCAGTCTTTACGGGAGTTTAGCATTTCTATTACACACAGGGTTGCAAAAATTATAGGATACTGAGGAAAAAAGATTATTATTAGATCTGCAGGAGGAGAGAACTGTTCCTGTGAATCCCTCCAAGCTGCAAGCAAGCCAGGCCTGAAGAGTTTTGCAGGGAAGATGAGTTCTTTATAGTGAGGGTTTTTATTTGTGTTTAAAAGGTTTACACTGACAAAGGGTAGCTACGCTGATAGGCTGTGGAATGTAACATCCACGTACAAACCATAAGATTATGAGTGAAATTTGTGCAAAAGAGATAATAAAAGAGTTAGTTTTAGTTCAAAGTCTTACTTTGAGGCAGGTCTGACTGAGCAACGAACATTACACAGCTACTTTTGGGCATATGAGTTATGGACTAGTTTTCTCCAGGAGCTGATTCAGCTAGAACTCAAGTGCTGGAAATGTAACAATTTTGGGGTTTCCAAGGTCTGTTTGTAAACCGTGCATCTGTTTGCAGGTTGATTCTGTCCCTTGTACAAGGGCTCACTCTTTCAAATATCCTCTAAAGGAATTGTCCCTCTGGGTATTTTTGCTGTTGCTCTGTTAGCAGTTTTCTTGTTGATTCACTGTGAACTGCCTGTGTTAACCTTTATAACGGTAAGAAGGCCATCTTTTGCATTAGAAGCAAACAAAATTTACTCAAGCTGCCACCAAATAATATGGCTTTATGGATGTCATTTCCAGTTGCCCTTACAAGGCACATGTTCAAGGAAGTCTATTGCCTGATCAACTTTTGTTGCCTGTGACAGTTCCACAGCTTTTCTTAGCTCGTGTCTAGCATTGCCACAAGCCATCTTCCTAGTTTTAAAACAGCTGATTCAGAAAACCAAGCAGGGTAGGTATCAAGGGCTACATCAGGATTATTAGCTACAACTTAAATTCATCCCACCCGTGTTTATGTGGCTCAAGGGATCTGAACTGAGGGATAGTTCTTAGGTGGACTCAATTGGCCCTTGAGCTATACATCTCTCATAACTACACATGAAGCTGCAGGCAACTACTTTTCTCACTTGGATGGGGGCAGACCTGGACTTGAGCATACGTACTTCTCAGCCTCCAAAGCTTCTCAAGCCTAACCTCAGTGTAAGTTTCTGACTGCTCCAAAACTGCTGTACAAAGTAGTCATGCTCTGGTGTATGAAGATACTGTATCACAGCTGGAGACCAGTCCACCAGCCGCTAAGCATTCCAAACTCCTGGTGAGGTCAATGAAGACTGAGGATGCTCCTCACCTCACTGGCATAAGCCCTCTGAAAATAAGAGAAGGAAGTCTTTGTGAGAAGGAAAACGTCCCAATGCTGAGCAGTCTTTTAGTTTATAGGCACCAGTACTACTTCTGAGATGTTTCACTATGGAACTGGTCATGGTACTTCACTATGGAACTGGTCATGGTACTGGAGGTAATTATATCACCTGAATCACTACAATTAGACCTTTACTTTACCAGAATTGGAATAACTCTTGAGTTTCCTGGTTCCTTAACTTTATACTCTTGGTTTGATTCTTACTGCTACCAATTCAGACTCATGAAGTTTAAACAACTTTAGATACCATTAAGCTAAAAAAATTCCCCAAAAGCCAAAGCCAAAACACCAAGACAACAAAATCTAAAATACACCACAAAACCCACATTGGACACGTTGTTTTCATAGTCAACAATGTACATCTAGGGCAATGGGGAATGACAGAAAAGGAGGGATGTTGGTCAGACATGGGGAGCAGGCATTTGTTCTGGATAGAGGATGTCTAGTTAGTAATGCTCATCTCCTTGCATCCCCCAGTTATTCTCCCACTCTCCCTGTAGGCATCTCTTAAGTTCTTTCATTTAGGGAACTGTAACTGCCTTTCCCCCCATTTGCTGCTTCCCAAATGTTTCTCCCTGTCCAGTGGGCTTATAAACTCCAGGCACCTTAGTGGACTTTATTAGTAATAGGTGACTTTCTATTAGAACATGGACAAAAACTGTTTCTGATTTAACGTCTGTCGATCATCAGAAGAACAATTTTTCTTGAAAAACCTAGGCAGAAGGAAGCCCTCTGCTAGAGGAGATGCTACAGAGAAAGTATAATAACAACAGAGTCAGTTACCTGAGAGTGCAATTTAGAGAGACATCACTGGAAGAATGGCTTTAATTAGTGTGTTTATTATATCTGTTGCCATGCTTATACTGCAGATGTGCCTTCTGCTGTGTAGTATCTGACAGCAAGGACTCCACACAGGGACTGGACACAGGGAGTCTTTTTTTTTTTTTTTTTTTTTTTAAGAAAACAAAGGTGCAGCAGTTTCCGCCATCTCAGCTTGAGCCCTGAGGGGCTAGCTGAAAGTCTCTATGGAACATTTGAAATGGAGACAGGTAAGGAATGAAGATCAAAAACCCACAACTAGCCAGGAAACAGAGCCCTTTACATAACCTGCAAAACAACCTCATGCTTCCCCAGCCCAGTGCAAGCAACAATGCCCACTGCAGAGTGTGTAAAAGCAGAGAGCCTGCAGTCACAGCCAGAGGCAGCTAGTGAGGAATCACCTCCTTTAGAACTGGATCCAGTACTCTGGGTGCTGTCTCACCAATGCCAAGTGGGTGGAAATAAACACTTTCCCTGGTCTACTTGGATCTGTTCCTTCTAATGCAAACCAGAACACAATTTGCTTTTCTGCACCAAGAGTGAACTGTTACCATAGCTTCTTGTCATCAGAGCTGATATTCACCTTACAGAGACTGGGACAGACCAGTCTTTCCTGAAAAACAGCCAGGGAGTAGGTGGGCATGTGATACAGCCTGTTCTAAATGGTGCTTGATTTGAGTCCATTCCCCATGTAGCCCACCAGTTGGTGTCTGGCCCAGGAGCTGTACCAAGAATATTTAAAATCATCATCATCTCATGTGATTACAGTGCTATCTCATAGGTACTTTGTACACTGAGGAAATGCAGGTGCTCAGCTGCTCAGAAAGCAAGGCCAGAGTTCAATTTGCCCAGCTCCTATATGCTCTTGAAATACTGCCCTATGGTTAGTAGGCTTGTGCCAACAGAACCAAATCCTGTTTGCTTTTTACTCTGAGGCATTTCCCACACCTCTTGGCTAAATGCTTACTCTTTCCTACACTCTCTTTGCTTCAGGCTGCAGCCAACTGTCATCCCCTGGGAGCCAAACATTTACTGCATAAAAACTCCAACACATAACAACTAACCTCTCTCAGTGCTTCTGTCAAGGCAACTGCTGCCTTTCAAGACGATTTCACTGACTAATTAAGCATGGAGGCACACCAGACTGCCAGCACTGAATGGTGGCTGCAGCATCCATCACTCCAGCAGGATTCAATCTAATGGGCTAAAAGCTACAGCTTGGGAGCCCAGAAGAGCTTGTTCACTGGAATGGAAAAACCCATTGTTTGCTGTGCTCTAAAATTCCCCAAGTTATAAAGAGAGAAAAAGACAAACAAAACCTCCTACCTTCTGCAGCCTTGAAAACATTAATTATGAATTACCAAGAGAGAAAAAACACCTGCCTCCCTTTCATCATTAACATTTTATGTATTATACCTTTCAGTTTCTTTCCAGACATTAAAGCTCCCAAGGTCCTTCAGAGGTAGTTAAAAAGTACATGGCCACCCTAAGTCCCATTGGCCTACAAAAACATTTCATCTGTTGTTTCCACCAGGGATAAAATTTGTTTTCCTCCCGCATATATGCTTGACTTCCTTTGTGCGTGTGCACATATATTTTGGATAAAGTGGCTTCCCCATGTGTTTGGCAGAGCATTCTCCTTCCTGTGACTGAGTAGTTAGAATCATAGAATCATTTAGGTTGGAAAAGACCTTTAAGATCATCAAGTGCAGCCATTACCATAGTACCGCCAAGCCCACCACTAAACCATATCCCTAAGGACCACATCTACATTTTTTAAATACCTCCAGGGATGGCAACTCAACCACTTTCCTGGGGACTCTGTTCCAGCACTTGACAACCCTTTCAGTGAAGAAATTTTTCCTAATATCCAATTTAAACCTCCCTTGGTGCACCTTGAGGCCATTTCCTCTTGTCCTAGTTCACACAGAAACTTCATGCAGAAAATGACTGTGAACCATAAGATGTTATTTGTATGTTTTCTTACCCTTTGCGATGACTTAGACCACTGTGAAGACTCTGAGAAACAGGTCAGAATCTAGATAGCATTTACTTATACAAAGTGTAAGGCAACTAGACCTTGAAGAAAAGGGAAGTCAAGGACAATGATGCTATGTATCAAAACAGCTTGTAGTGCCCCACATAGCTCCATGCCTGCATTCTCACTCCGACTACATCTGAATTTGAAAAAAAAATTCTCCTCTCACAGGGAGGAAATAAAGTCTCCTAAACAGTACTCAGATAACACTACCTATGTTTATTAAGGACACTAGATTGTAAAATTGAGATTGTAATTGGTGATGCTTATCCTGATCAGATCAGATCAGTACCTCTGAACACGTTCGTGATAACAAAAATCTCAACAAAGCAGGTATTTGTTTTAATGAAAATATTTTCAGACTCAAGAAGGAAGGAAGGAAGAATTTCATTTACCTTATTTGGCATAGGACTAGAAAGCAAATTACTGTAAGAATGTTTAGGTTGCAGCTCTATTCAAAGAAAAACACCACTCTGGTTTACAAAATATAAACCGGAAGTTTCACTAAGTACAGAAAGCTGACCTCAGTATATAATTTCAAATCCTTTGAGACAGGTACAATATTACAAAAATGTATTTTAAATTCATCAGAGCCAAAGATTTTACAATCTGAAAAAACCCTGTCAACCTATTTTACATTTATATCCCAAATCAAACGGCAAAGATAAAAAGAATGACTTCTTTCTTGAGCTACTAATATTGGGTTAAGCTTCAACAGAGCCAACCTCTAATGCTGAAATTTGGCTCTGATAGCTGAGGAAATAACTAATGAATTTGCATCTTTAGGAGAAGTAATCAGAAAATTTCAGAAAAATAACATGTTTATAAGGGTCTATTTCAAAGAAGATAGCCAAAGAATGGCTGCCTGGATTGGGCAGGTTTTCACTCTAGACTATTAACAAGTCAACCTACAGAAGATATACAGAGCTGAAAGCTGTTTTGAACATCTTGTGAAATGGATTATTTTGCTATGAGAATTTTAAGTAGCATTTAAATGTATTAAAGTGACAGATTCCCATATACCTTTTTTTAAAATGGGACCCTAATTCCCGGTTACAGTTTTGCAGCCAGAAAGTGTAACCAGTGGTGTCAGCACAACAGGCAGTTAAACAAGTGCTGCTATGCTGGAGGAGGGGCAGGACAGGGCCTGCACCTGGTGATGCATGGGAGCAGGAGACACCATCGACCAGACAGGGCATGAAGCCAGCTCAACTTCTGCAGAAAAAAACGGGAGCAGGAAGAGATCAGAGAATAACTGTAAGAAGGTAGTTTTGACTGAACCTCTCCCTGTTTGTTCCAGCCTCATCAAATCTGTTTCAGTCTCCCTCAGGTCAGCCTTCTTGCCTGTCCTCAGTGATTTATCAATCTCTCCTTCATGTTCTCTTTACTCCGATTCCTGCCCCATCCTTCTGTGTAGCCTGCTGTAATTCTAGCACCAGAAAACCTCAGATACGAAATACCCATTCTCATTTTCTCATCGGTGAGCTATACATTCTTCTGCATCTTCTTGTGCACTATCTATCCTCCCTATTCAACTAGCAACCTGCACAAGGCAGGAGCCTCCAGTCTGTCTTTCTGCACCACCAGGTGCAGTGGGGATGAATTCCTCTTGATTCTCCAGCAGTCACGCTGTTGGGCAGGTAAGAGAAGGTTGAAACCTCAAGAACTGTGACAGCTTTCAAGCAAACTTCCAGTGACACCCTCAGACTCTGTAAGGTGTCACTTAATAATGTCCACAGCTAGGAAATGAGAATGTCTTAGAAGACAGATGTTTCTCTGGTGTGCTATTATATAAAAGTTTTCATACAAGAGTTTTTCAAGTCACAAAATATAAGAAAATACATTTTTCAAAAAATCAAGACATGCCAGCTTTTCCTGAAAATTCTTTCCTGCCTCAGGGATGCAAAGCACTATAGGATGTATTCACATCCTTCCACCCTCCTGGTAAGGGCTGCTTTTCCAGTGCTTCCAGCCAATATTAGACAAGAAAATGCTGCTTGTTATGCTGGCTTCTAACATCATATCTCTGCACTAAAGCATCAGCATGCAGCATTACCACGCTTTTGTAATTTCATCCACATTCCCGATCCAGTTGCGAGAGCCATTAAGCGCAAATTCAGCTCTCGCAGACCTCACTACAGGCAGCCTTTTTGCCACGTGAGCTCACAGCACAAAAACGTACTGCCGATTCATAAGCATCAACATTGCAATAATCAACAACTAAAGCATTTTTCTGTACTTTGTACAGCTTCAACAAATAGAAAGTACTGAAAAACACACAGCAGAAATGATCAAATCTCGCATATAAGGTCCAGTCACTCTTAGATCTGTGCCAACACCATATGTTAAAAGGACATATCTTCATGGCCTGAAGTACCTCCCTTTTAGCAATGTTTTTGTATCTCAGTTAATTAATACCAGTTAGATAACCAGAAATAGAAAATGTTTGGAAGCTGCCTGCATTTGTTTACCAACTCCAGTCTTCGATAAAAATATAGAACTGAACTGAGTAAGTTTGTTTCAGAGTAAAAGCTTCTCTTTATATCATGTAATTAAGTCAAGATAGAGGGGGGAGAGCTTCTTTAGGTAATAATATTGAAGCCTGTTTCTATCACCTGCCCGGTGACATACATAGGTATCTACATCACTCAATTATAAAAGCATAATTTTTTGGTGTATCTTCTGAAATAACTTGTCTCTCTCTGCAGACATAATGAGGTCTGTCCAACATCTTAATTTCAAAAGCAGTTTTGGATAACAAATCCCCCTCCCCCAATCTTAAGGAAAAAACAAGTGAGTCCTTAGGAACAAAATCAATATCAGGTTTAAAGGAGGACTGGCTGGTGAAGCATGTAAAGACGGTTTTGAAATTAGATTTTTTTTTTTTAACGCTGAGAGACTAGGCTATTACAACGAATAACAGAGAAGGTATTCAACTTCTCCCCAGCCATAACTGAATGCACCAAATCGCAACACTAATATAGCATGAATTTGATAAATGTTTAGGTATTTTTCAAGTAAGTTACTTAAATCACTGATGCATTTGAAGTACAGGTACTCTTTGAAAACAGCAAACGAACCCTTATCAAAGAAAAATTAGAGTTGAAACATAAAAGCAAAATCAGGCAACTTTACATGACAGGGTAGACTTCCAAAAATTAGCCTTTTGCAATTAGTCAGCCTAAGAGCAAGTAGGAAAATCCCATCACGTACTAGAGAAGGCAGGATTTCTTGAGTCACAATCCTACTGGCCCCACAGCTTTTTGTTTCTTATTATTCTGGAGAGAGGCATATGAGCTAATTGTTGGCAGAGACTCTGCAACAACATAATGACACACCTGTAGGAAGTAAGCTCTCCTGCAGCAGCTGTAGCAAGCACCGAAGAGCATATTCACATTGTTGGATCAAGCTTTCTGCCTCGTCATATCAGAGACAAGAAATGAAAGACATATGGGCCAAGATTCAGCAGTTCATTAATTTGTTGGTCTCTGATAAAAGGGCTATGCCATAACCCTGACAAAAGAACTAAATGCAGATATTTTTCTCATATTCCCCTAAAGCCATCAGAACATGCAAATAACGCAGTCTGTGCTCACATGACTGCAATTTTCTGTCCCTTTCTCCAGAGCATGGATCTGTTACAGAAATCTTTTTGCATGGCTCTTCTCAACAGTGTGGAGGGCAACAGAACCCAATCCCACAGCTGAGATTTCTTGCCCCTACAAGAAATAAAGTGTTAAATAACAAAAGCATAGATAAAAGCACTGTTAAAACTAATGCATCTAAGTCTAGGCTAGGAACAGTTTACTACAGCAGACCTGTTAATAGATGTTTCCTGGCATTTTTCTGCCCACTAAGCAAGAGAAGCGTTTTGAAGAACTCCAATCCCAGTGGAACAGATTGGGAAACATTATAATGATTTCCTGTTGGCATTTCAACACAGAGCAAGACAATTCACCGGTTTGCTGTTGTGGGGCTAGGTTCCCACCCCTTCCCGTGTTGCTAGAGCTCTCCTGTGATGGGTTAAGCAAGAGGTTCCCCACACATCAGTCTCCAGGACTGTTGCCAAGTATTATTTCCTTTTTAAGTTGCTTCACTTCCAGCACTCATGCTCTTTCTGTGCACTGTTGCAGACGTATTTCTATTCTGCTTTCTATTTTAATGCACAGTATTCGGCCTTTTAGCTAGTGTTTAACGCTGGAGATCCCAATATCTCCTCAGGGTGCATCTTTCCATGCCAGGCCATAAATCCCCCCTTTCCTTTGAAGAGAGCAGGATTTGGTCCCCCTCCATGACCAGTCCTTTAAGAGATACATCTGATAAAAACAAGTAACTCTCCTGCCCACCCACCCACACCATGACATAGTCCCCTATTTTTTTCTTTTACAGTCTGTGTGGCTTCCACCGGCAGGGGCACCGTAGTGCATATGCTGCTTAATGGAAAAGCAGTTTATGCACAAAGTTTGCTGGTTCCTTGACAGGCAAACGCGCTTGTTGACTAAATATCACTAAGAATACAACTCAAGAGCAGACGGTGGTCAAAGAGGAGCGTGGGTATGCTTTGTCCACAATGTACCCTCAAGATGACGGAACAACTGGTTTTTGTCTGCTGGCATTCATCCCTATCTATGTACAAAGGACAGGAAAGCAAGGCCAGGCTACATGCAATCAACTTGTTTTATCTATATATGGCACATGCAGTTAATCAAAGAGATTTAAGACAAAAATACTTCTTTGACACCTGTTTGGGTGAGTGGGAAATTACCACGGATGGAAGCAGAGTCTTGCAGACTTGGTTCTGCTGGGCTATGAGCAGTGCTGTAATTCCTTTCCCTCCAAATATACGGCTATCGAATTCCTCTGGAATTGCACTGACAGCGAAGTGAGTACCTTCCTGGCCTGAAGCCAGGCTGCAAGTCAAAGAGGCAGAGGAAGAAAGGCGTCTTTCCTTCTCTGGGACAGCAAGTTCTGCCTCCACCTCGTGACCGTTACTTGCTGACGCTAGAAGAATCAGCCAGGAGAGGAGCACTTGGAGGTGCTTAAAAACCTGCAAGGAGCTAGAAAGGAGATGCATTACCCAGCTCTGCAGAACCCCTGTCTGTCTGTGCCATTTGTGTTTCTTCCCCAGCTCTGACAGGTTCAACGCCTCTTTGTTTATATCTGGAGAACGGGCACCTTTTGTTGTCTACACAGAGATTTCCAGGTAAGAGCCTATCAGTTTCAATTATTATTTCAGTGGGAATTTTATGAGCTATAGAGAGAAACACTTATTTTCTTGAAGCATGGATAGCTGCAAGAAAACTGCTAACTGAGAGTAATTTATATTTATTGGTCTCTAAATCATTCCACTGTCTCATCAAAAGTACCAGGTTAGAACATGACTTTATATTTACTTACAGAGCTCCTTTCATCTCAAAGCGATTACATCGGCAAATGCTGACATGCAGCTACCTCTGGGGTGTTATTCTGTTTCCATAAAAGCCATGGAAACACTAACAGTGTGAACTGCAAAACCCAGTGAGAACAGCAGAAGAGCTGTGCAAGCTCAGACCAAGGGGCTGCCTAGCTCAGTATCCTGTCTGAGGCAGAAGCAATATGTGGACACCCAGAGAAAAGAACAAATAAGCCAAGTACATGCCTTAAAAATATATATATATATATATATATACTTCTTTTTACAGCTTTCAGGTATTTTCAGGGCATTTCAGGGAGTTCAGGGCATTTCCTGAGTCAAATCTCCTCCTGAATCCATATAAAAAACTTTTGCATCCTCAGCTTTCTTTGGCAAGCGGCTACACATCTGTTGCCCGCTGTGCAAAAAATTACTTCCTTTTCCTTGTTTTGATCACATCTCCCACTAGCTTCATTTGCTGACTCCTAGTTCTTCTACTGGAAAATAGTTTGATGCTTAAGGACACACTAAAAATGGAAGGAAAGAGAAAAGCTCATCATACATAAGGTGTTGGGTTTTTTTTTTTGTGGTTAGCAAATAAGAGCTTGGCAAACCCCTCTAACCCTTTAAGAGCAAGTATTTATATACAAATACTTACGCTTTCATAAACTAGCAAGGGAAAAGAACGAGGGGGAAAAACTCCCTGCGATTACTTGAGCTGAAGTTTGGACAAAGTGTTGCTTTTAACAGCCTCAGACACAGAGAGGGGTTTTTTTTATATTCTGAATAATTTCCCAGAATCCCAAATAAAAGAAGTAGCCCCTTACACTCCCTTCCAAATGCCAAGATATGGATTTACTGGAGCTGACAAGAAGAGTGCCACTTCTTGACCCCACAGCAGCTTTTCCTTCCTTTCCCTCCTCCTCCCTCCCCACCAGAAGTGTGGGTTTCAGCTCCATGGGCTTTACAGGCAGGTCTGCCATAAACTTGTAAGCACCAAGCTGCCTGATTTTTTACTTGGTGACACCTTCAGCTACCTCTTGACTGTGTCATGAACTGAAGTTTGCTAGAAAAAGTGGCAAATGCTCCAGCTAAATACTTCCTGGCAGCGCATTCTGTCTGTAATGACAAGTGCTGTTTATTTCAACTAGAAAAATAAATAAGTTTTTCTTCTTTAAGCTGGAGCACTATGGGAGGACTTGGAGACATCAGAAGATTCAAAATACGGATAATAATCATTTGATCTATTTCAATATGGCACCTCTGGTCCTCAAACAGAAATGAACACCACATTTTCTCTGTAATTAATAAAGGTGTTAACTTCTTAATTTTGCAGGGAATGCAGGTTACATTCCATGTTACATTAGTTGCTAAAACACTGTCTTGCATTACGTGTGCACAGAAAACACATACAATAGTTGCCTTGAAGTGTAGACTAGATTTCTGAGTATCTCCTCCTTCCGCTTTACATACAGCAAATTCCTTACATCTCACCTTGTAACTTGACTTAGTTGATAGGCTACAACAAATGATATTTCTACACCTGACTTTTCTTTACATGTGAAGTTTTCTGCTAGAAGAATTTGAGCTGACACTACCCAGAAAACCACAGTGCCCATTACATATATAGAAAACAACACAGAAAAGTAGAAAGTAAATAAAGCTGTAAAGCAACGAAGTGAAACTGGGAAAATGGATTACTGAATGTAAAGAATCATAGCTTCTATGATGGCGACAATTAGCTTTAGTAATCCTTAATGCAACGTCCAGAGTTTCAGAGTGTTTGTAAAAGTGGTCCAGAATAGCTCCCCCATCCATTTAATGCCAGCAGGAAAGCGAGTTTGGGTGCATTCGCCTACATGCTAAGTGTCAGGCAACATGTTGCTAGAATACCTGCCCTGTCATGCATGCAGATGTCCTGTATGTATCACAGTGATATTTTAAATATATTTTTGCAGCTATTAGGTTGGCTTCTTTAGCTGCCTGTATGAGAAGACTTGAAGTGCTACGTGAGCTTCACAGTTCACAGAAACAGATTGAGATATTTACAGATGCAAAGATATTATATAAAGCAAGTCTAAAAAAGGCAAATGGCTGTAAAGCTGCTGAATAAATCTTGTTTATAGTTACAATTAAATGCTGCCATAAATAATTCTTATTTTTCATTGAGATTTTTTTAAAAAAAAAAAAAGTAATAACTAGGTGATTCTGCAGTTTTTGTTCAGAAGCCTGAGGCAAATCGTCACAAAAGGCCTCGTCCTCCACCCCGGGGAATAAACAATGTTCTTCCATAGGCTTTGGCACAATTGAACAAGCCAAACCATTTGCTTTTTCACTTTATCTTTTTAAAAATCCAGTATTTGTTCATGTTTGGATAACACATACACTGTTGGAAAATGTGAAATATCTTTTATTGTTAAACATAGGAGATTCTGACAGACAGACCCTGTACTACACTTCCAGGTCTTTATTGAAATTTGGCACTGAACCCGGCTTCTCAAGCCAGGGGAATATTTATCACATGAGTCCAACAGAAGAGGAAATTTCTAAAACAGCAAAGGGAGCCTGAAACAGCGTTCATTAGTATTTCACTTCAACCAGGATTTTAAAAGCTGGATTTGCAAGCCAGTGCTGCCCAGACACACCCGTGCATCTTACTGCCAGTATTTGCCTGAAAAGCCGAGGACACAGTGTGCCTGGGGGAGTAGGGCCTGAGCTATTTTATAGCACATTACACACACATCTCCGTCCATTATTAGATTTGGCCATTCTTCTTCTCCTCTTCCAATATTAGTTGCATCACCCCTCTGCACCTATTTTGTTAGGAAATAAACATGACACTGTACAAAAAAGGAGACCCCATTTGTTTTGGTTTCAGATCTCACGGATCCTCTTGCAATACAGCAGGGAGCTACAGCTGTGCTGGGATCCTGTGCCACAACAGGTCACGTTTTCCTGATAAAGTAGTCAGCAACACATTTAAGAAGGTCTGTCACAACATCTTTCCCCAGAGAAAAATTATGGGGTTAGGACTGGATATTTCTGGTAAGCAGAATGAAAGTCTTTCTCAGTGTCTCGGGCATAGAACATTCCTAGGTAGGGCCTCCAAAAGTTTCAGCAGATGTGATCAAGGAAAGGATGAAGTTTTTTCCCCTCAAAATGTTATAAATGTTATATGGATGCTCAGCATCAATTAGAATACCCAACATATCTTAAGGCTTTAAAACTAGAGCCTATAGTACATTCATACAGAGATTTTACAAACATCAATAATCACGTTTTAAGAATAATTTTTCTTTTCTATGCCTTGGATACATTTGGTTAAAATACAAGCTAAAGAAGAAAGAAAACTATGAGCTAGAATAGATTTGGAACAATTTTCCATGTCAGAAAATCAATTTTATTTTTGGTAAGATCTCGCTTTAATAAAGAATCAAGAGCATTAAATTTAAAACTCCAAAGTATGTTGTTTCAAGCACCAGTGATTCATTTTGACTTGCTTTCTATATTCTATATAAATCAAAACAAAATGTTTTGACTGCATTCTGTCAAGATTATTAGCGGTAATTAATCTATTCCCACGAAACGTTTCAATTTCAGCAGGAAACTAGAACTGTCAAGATTGTCGATGGCTCTGGCAGAAGCACTGCAACAAAAAGCTGTTCTGTCTCAGAGGTCTCAGGTGACAGTTTCTACGTGTTTATACAAAATGTGCTTCATCTGCCTGTATTGACACACGTAATTCGTTACTGTGGTTAGCTGTGGATAGATTTTATTTTATATACACCAGCCTGTAAAATTCAATATTGTAAGGGAAGAAGCTTCAGATAATTTTTGTACTTATGTTAATAGCTGCAACCCTCATATATGCAGACTTCACATACTTCACAGACTTCCAAGGGAAACTGTACAGAAGCAATTGTCTTCACTCTACTAGAAAACAAAATGAAAACCATTTTGATTATATTCTTCTCCCAAAGACTGTCCTTTCCTAAAGTTTTGTTACTCTCTTTTCAGACTCATACTACATGTAAACTCCAGTATCTGGCCACACAGATTTTCAGCACAAATGTAGAAGACAGACATTTGGCAGCTGTCACAGATACAGACAGATACTTCATAGCTACTGGGACAAAACATAACGGAAGCTTCTAAGTTCCACTCAATAGCCAGCTCAGCTTCTTTAAAAATGGCACTTCCTTTATTTCCAGCCATGCTCACAAGGTACAGAAGTGAACAGCCAAGTCCCTGGAGATGGGCTATGCAGGGAACTGCCCCAGGGAGGAAGCTGGTTTTAAACCTTTACCAGATGATGCTGTATATAGTTTTTTGGCTCTCACTTGCCTGTCTTCCTGTATTTCATTCCTTAGCCCACTGGCTTCACCTGTCTTCTCTGCCCCAGCACCTCTGTTGTACACCATCATCCCCTAAATTCCCCAGTACAGACGACCTGCAGTCCCCACAGTTGCATCCTCACAGGTAAAGCACAGGTCTAGAAAAAGACACCCTCCCCATAGCTGTAGATTCAGGAGAGGTAAGTAATGTTTTTCATCACTTAGGTACATAAATTCTTGAAATTATTACTTTGTCAGTTCACAACATTGGTACATAGCTTAAAGCCAACCAGAATCATCAAAGATCACAGACACACTCCCTGTAAAGTTTCCACATCCATTACTCCTGGTTCATGCTATTTAGCAGCTGCCCAGCTGCGCACTAAAATGCGTGTGCAATGAGGCTCTCACGTCAGAGCTGATTTCACGTAACGCTGAATGAGCAACTTTGCCACCACTATGTTAGAAGCAGCTAGTCTTTTTGAAGATCCATGTATCAAAGAACAAGAAGGAAATCTATTTATGTCCTCTGTCATCTTCCCTTGCACCAGGACAGCCCCAAGATTGGGACTGGAACCTGCCATAAAGCACTGCACGTAAGGAGGGCACTGCCTGTGTCTACATTGAAAAGCTAGGAACAGCATTTTCTTTGTTTTCTTTTTGAGGAACATGCTGGCAATCCTCAAAAGTAGGCAGCAGCACCACCATCAGCCAGGCACAGCTGTTCCTAGACAGTCTCCCCCCATCAAGTTACCGAGCACTGCTTGTGCTGGACCTTATAAAAGGTTGCTCTGCCCAGCACAGAAATTTTAACAGTAGGGACAGAGTTTGACATTTTGCATCTTTTAGTGAGATGCCAGACATCTGCAGGGCACGGGAGGGCACTCAGTGCTCCCACTCCACCTGCTGCATCCTCCCCTGAGGATCTGGAGTGGGCGCCCAGGCATCAGACCCTCCCCCATCCCTGCACTGGGGAGGAGGCATCAGCTCTCTGTCATTTCTTGTTGGGGCCATATTCCCCCTTATGGCCTCGGACTGTGTCTTTACAGCACATGCCTGTAAAGGTTAAGGTGTAGAAGAGCCTTAAGGGTGATAAGACCACCCTTGGAGGCCTCGCAGTTTTAAGGCTTTGGTCTTAACTCATCGTTTTCCAGTTAGAGCTGAAGGCAGTTGCCTAGACAACGGGTCTGATTCATCACCAAAGAATTGTCAGGGCAACCATCTCTGGCCATACCTGGGACGTGCTGAAAAGCACCGTGGTGCAGCAGAAACAGCTGTCAGACATGGAAGGCCACCCCCAAAAAAACCTGCAAGTTAAAAAGATAAAAGCTTCCACTGGGGTATCTGTTTGCTAAGCCAAAGACAGATACTTTGCACAGTTCACACTTCACATCAAAAAACCTGAGTACAATTACTCCACATAAGGAAAGAAAAATTTTTTGAATTTTTTGGCAAGGGAAACAATCCTCTCTCAGCTTAATATGTATCCACATAACATGGCTATGTACAGCCCTTCAATGGTTTGTACACAGCATCTTTTGTTTACACTGTCACCATCTTTTTGGGTGATATCACTGATGTAACGTGGGAGGAAGTTCATTGTGTTGTTTCATGAAGAATTTGCTCTCCATTTCTTGTTGGCCTACAGCAAGGCACTTGTCTGATTTACAATTTTAAATATTTCTTTCTTCGTGGTTTTTTTTAGAATATTTGCACTTTACAAAAATCAATACATTCCCGAAACGTGTTATGGAGTTGGGCAAGGGTGGTGGAGGAAGGGGAAATCACAGTAATGTGTTGTCATCTGTTATTTAAACTACTTTATAGGCCTTTGAAAATATTTGAACTTTTTTCTCCAAATTTAGCCAGTCTTATGAAATATCAATTATTAATTTTCCCAATGTGTTTCAAACAATACAATCATAATTGAATAAAATACCCACTTATTCTACTTGACCAAGTCTCTCAACCAGTAAAGAAATCACATAGCACAAATCAGAATCTTTGGGTCCCTGACCTGTGCTCACCATGCTGCACGTTCTCATCTCACCTCTCTGAGAAGTTGATTAAGGAAGCAGAGAATTATAGCTGAGTTTGGTTTTCTCTTCCCAAACTAACAGACATCAGAAAAACTTTTCCAGCTTCAAGATCCAAAACTGCTCCCTGTCAGCACCTGCAGGCTTGGTTGCAGCGTCTTACTCAGATTTGTTTCAGTTATATTGCTGTGCCTGTCCAGGTTATGCCAGGCTCCCTTATTTCTATAACCATTTCATCCAACCCTACAGTCGTTTTCCCAAAGCAGTGTCCCATCCGCCAGATGCGCCTGGCTGTCTAACCCCCAGCACCAAGTTCACTGCAAAGACTTCAAGAGATGATACCTCATCACTTACGTCACAGAATTAAAGGCAGGGGTCCACATTTTAAAGTGTGTTTTCACTGGCTTAAGGATGTGGGATTTGGGTGGGGGTTAGGGCTAAGGCTTTTGTTTCATTTTGTTCTCTCCCAAACTTCCTGACAAGTTCTGCTATGTTCCCCCATGCCCCTGCTTAAAAGTGGCCTAAAGACAAGTCTATAGATAGATATTTTATACTTTCATGTAGATCCTATTCTGCTGTAATGCAGAATTTGGATTGAAATTTTCTCATTTGATCAGGGACTGCACAAACTCATTGAAACTTCTGGTAAGTCTCTATTTTTAACGTGAGCAAGAGGCTGCTTTGTGAAACATTTTGCTATGGAGTTAGGGAAAATTGTCACATTCTAGACCAACTTTACTTGCCACAATTTTTCTTATCGCTTATCATTATGTGGGTGTCAGAGTCCTATTTAAGTCACTTTTGGTTACTCCAAAGTCCATCACAAGAACCAGCAGGGCTGCCAGGGCTCAACCATTCACTCTTCAACCTAAAATGATGCTTGCAAATGTCAGTCTCCAACCACACCATCTGAGCAAAGCACACATATAGAATCACAGAACTGTTTCGGTTGGAAGAGACCTTCAAGATCATCGAGTCCAACCTTTGTCCTGGCTCTATCAACGCCACTAAACCATGTTCCTGGGTACAATATCTACCAGTCTCTTAAATCCCTCCATGGATGGTGACTCCACCACCTCGCTGGGCAGCCTGTTCCAGTGCATGACAACCCTTTCAGCAAAGAAATTCTTCCTCATATCCAGCCTGAACCTCCCCTGGTGCAGCTTAAGGCTATTTCCCCTTGTTCTATCGCTTGTTACTAGGGAGAAGAGACCGACCCCCACCTCACTACAACCTCCTTTCAGATAATTGTAGCGGTCTTCCCTCAGCCTTCTCTTCTCCAGGCTAAACAGCCCCAGATCCCTCAGCCGTTCCTCATACGAGACATGCTCCAAATCCCCTACTAGCTTGGCAGCCCACCTCTGTACCCTCTCCAGCACCCCAGTGTCCTTCTTGTAGAGAGGGGCCCAAAACTGGACACAGTACTCGAGGTGCGGCCTCACCAAAGCCAAGTATAGGGGAACGATCACCTCCCTGCTCCTGCTGACAGCACTATTCCTGATACAGGCCAGGATGCTGTTGGCCTTCTTGCCCACCTGAGCACACCGCTGGCTCATGTTCAGCCTCCTGTCAATCAACACTCCCAGGTCCCTCTCTGCCTGGAATTATATGACTTCAATTGTATGATTTCTGATCGCCCTATTACCCTTCATTTATTCAATAGGGTCAAAGTATGAAAGCCCAGCATTGCTGGGAGTATCTGGCTCTTGCCAGGTCTGTAAGGATATACTTCAGAAATGTTCCCTTGCTAGTATGGACAGGGGCCAGATGTGACATTTCCAGCGTGGCAGTGAGGCAGTGTCCGCTGCCTGTACACAAGCCATTGCTATGAGGCAGCCTTCCCTGGATTTCCAATGGTCCAGACGGCAATTTAAACCAAATGCTTGAATCCCAGGCATCTGGCAAGCCCAGCTCTGAAAATGCTAATCACGCTGCTTCACTTTCTCTGCTAACCTTTGCCAATATTGCAAAACAACTGCATAATGCAAATAAATGTTTCATAATAAAAACATACCCCTCCAAGTCTCTTTGCGCCTCTGCGCCTCAGGCCAGCTCGGTGTGGCCACAGCTTTGCTTCTGGCAGTGGGACTTGTCCTCCTCCCTGTGTGCCTCAGGCACTCCTGGCACCTGGGGACAGCCTGGGGGATTGGGGTGTTCTGCTTCAGAAACAGTGATTTGTGCTCAAAAGCAAGATTTCTGCCCAATGTCATGTAACTTGAGTGGCTCAGAAAACCAGATGCCTACTTACAAGGAATTGGCGGTTTCTTATACAATCATTTTCTAGTTAATATTTTGATGCCCAGTGGAGTATAAGAACCAGCTACAACAAGATCTCTTACTAACCAGCCTCAGGAGCCACAGGCATCAGTCACATCACTCCTCCTGCATGCCACAAGTCAGAGAAACCTTTACGCTTTCAACTCTTCACAGAGACCTGTGACTATTTTTATATTTCTTTTTCCTAGCCTGTGTGTGCAAATATCAGGCTTATGTTTTCTTGATTAGAGGACCTAGAATGACACAGGAATGAAAAGCTGCATGCAGTGTTTTAAGGAGGCCAAGGAATTTCAGCACTTCTCTAAACACGTTGGGAGTTCTTCAGCATTCAGCTAAAATGTTACTAATTCCCTACCCTTCTAAGATGCTAGATTTCCTGATCACTTATCATTTTTTCTAAATGGGCATTTTGTATCAAGGATTCCGGAGACTGGTCAACTAAGATCACTCACAGTATGCCAGGGTTATCATTTGAAAAACATCCTTGGATTTGTTTAGCAGACTGATGCTCTGCTTAAATTGCAGCTTAATCAGGACAAGATTGAAAATTTGTTCTGTAAAAAAAAGGCCAATACTTGCAAACTTGTTGACTCAACCAGGGTTAAAAAAGTGAGTTCAAGTGACCTGAGTTTAAATTCAACTCATCTGAAAAATCAACTCAGAGAAAATAAGCAACGTATCTCCCAGGTGAAGTAATTGTTTAATTAGTGACAGTAAAGTAACGAGCATCTCGTCAGTTTGCTTTTTAAACAGCAATCAAGGCATTATCATGTATATCTGGCAAAGAGGTCTTGGTGAGTTGAGAGACATATATACAACAAAAGATAACTGCTAATAACAGGAGCCATTTCACATTCAACATACGAGAGAGAAAAAAATATTTCAGAAGTATCTCCTTTATTCTGTGACAGCTAAGGCAAGCGTTTTTTTTAATGTCATCAAGCCTTGAAGACAAACCTGTGCTCCTTCTATCTGCCCCAAGATTTCTGCCTTTTTTATTTAAAAAATTACAAGGTATTTCAAGATACATGTATGCGAGTTATCTCCAACCTCTTCCTTAGTAACAAATGACTATTATGCAGCCAGTGCAGAACTGGAGTTAGAGGACCGCTTCTTTGCAACCTAAAATACACTGAAACCTTGGCCAAGGGAATGGTTCTTTGTAAAATCTGCACCTTCTGCAGGGCTTATAAAGAAAAACCTGCTGCGTCATAAATGCCTGAGTGCTAATAAGCCCACAAAAAATTGTTGGTTCAGCTATTTTATCTGTCCTGTTCTTTTGTGCATGGTGCAGGAAATGAACGGCATTTTACCAACATCAAAGTCAGCCAAATCAGATTCAGTTACCTACAGCAACAGGCATATCAAACTGCTTATCCAAATCCCATGCCCACTTCACTGGTCGCAAACCCCATGCTATGCGACATTTTAAAAACCACAAAGTTTGTGCTGAGGCCACTGTGCCGCATGAAGATGGAGCATCAGCTCCCTGCACCGTCACTGGCCTGGCATGGTGCACCTCCATCACCACCAAGGACAACAGACGTAGCCCAGGCTGAAGGAGGCAACCCAGTCTCTACACTCTTGTTTTTATAGCAAAACACAGCTGGCTGGGAAGGACTGGATAGGATTACTGAAAGTGTTGTCTGTTTTAGCAAGGGGGATGAGCAGGCTCAGAATTAGTTAAATTACATACACTTCTGCACTGTTCTCACATTTCGATGTGATAGTCTCAATTACAGATGACAGTTTCTATTAAGGGAAAAAATGCACAGAGCAAGAAAAAAAAAAAAAAAAGTTTCTCGATCTGGCAACTCTCTGGAAGAAATCCCAGCCCCATGTTAGTAGCTTCCTTGCTCTTTCATGAAGGCTTGACCTGCAGGGAGAGGGGAAAGCCTGCTATGTCACAAATCACTATATCTTTTAGATATCTTGTTCCTAGAGAAAAGCTATTTACCTAGAGGCCTCTGAAAAGCAGGAGCAGCACACCATTGCGCTTTGGCATAACTGCACGAGTATGACATAGTTGGACAAAAAAGCCTTTTTTTTTCCCCCTCCTACAAGAGCCTCAGGGAATTCAGCTTCCTCTCAGTACCTCGTGCAATCTACATAAAGCTATTTTTTGCCACAGGCATTCAGTGCTGTGAGCGTTCTGGAGTAACACTTCTTGATAACACTTATTCTTGGCAACCAAACAGCTGCTCGGGGGCTTGCTCATAAAATAGGCCTAAAACAGGGGGAAACATGCAGGAAAACTGCCCAGGACTGGCTTCCCCAAAGCTTCACAACAGCTGGAGAGTAAAGGGTAGTCCATTTTCTATAGACATATTTCCAAACTTTCCAGGCAACTCTGCTACAAAGAGTGCTGAGCAGTTTCAGCAATGGCCATGACACGTGCTGAAGAGCTGGCCTGCCTGCCTTTTAGTCCGTGGGGCCGCTGAAGACATGGACTGTATTTTTCATTATGGAAATTCCAGGGGATAAGATCTAATTTCCAGATGAGAGTAGTGTTTCTGATGAGTATCCTAAGTCAGCAAGTAGGGATAAGGTGTATTTATTCCATTAAATACTGCTTTGAAATTGATTTAATCAAAAAATGTGCAGGAATTATGCCTTGCAACACCTAGCAAGGCAGGTTAATATGATATATATCGGCAAGTAGAGGGAAAAAAAGAGAACGCACATGCAGGGTTTGAGGCAGGGGAGCTACCTAAGCTTACCTCAGCGGAATACACAGTCAGGATTCGGTTGTGTGTTTGGGAGGAGGGTCCCTCATTCCCACTACCCTTTGGTAACAGGTATTTTGAGAGCAGGGGAGTGGAAAAGCAGGCAAATGCCATCAACACCTCTCCCCACCCAGTTTCCTAAATGAGGAACTGGTCTTTCCTTTGTATTTCCTCCAAAATAAGCGCTCGGGACGCAGTCAGCACTCCCATCCAGACAGGTTTCACAGCAGAGGACAGTGCTTGAGAGCAGAGAGCAGTTTGCAGCTCTGCCCACAAGGGCAAGAGGAAATTTGGAACACGCTGAGCCTGTTCCACCTTCTGGAGCCAGGTGCTCAGGAGACGGCTTTGCTGGCAGCATCTACACTGCCACTTGCGTTCGCGTGGCAGTCACTATTTGATGGTGCCTTTTCCTGCTTGTGCTCTAGTTTAGATGGTGTGGTTAAAAGAAACAACAACAAAAAGAGGAAACAAACTAATCTTTCGTATACCTTACAGCTGACACTTCTTCAGTCTGAGACTAAACCCTTCTGTATCGACAGAGACCGCGTGCCCTGGGAACAGGGGAACTGTTCAAGGAATAGTATTGCAAAGAACAAGTGCCAGCCTGCACAGTGTCCTCTCTCTTCTGCAAAAGAGTTCATTTAAAAAGGAGCTTCTCCTGGGGCAACAGCACATGCAACGTAAGATGGCAGCAAAGAGTAGGGCCAAGACCTAAGAGGCATTTCCACCGAAAGCAGGCCTTCCTGGGAGAAGCTGCGCAGACCCTCAGCACCATCGCATGCCATCAGCATCATGTTGTCAGCTACTTGCCACTAAGAAATCATATTATTTCAGATTAAACTTAAAAAATAAAGCCTGACAGTTTTAAGTTTTAAGTAAACTTAAAGCCTAAGCTATTTCCAACAGTTCCCAGTGTTGGGTATTTTGGAGAGCCATCAAGGGGTCCTCCCTCCCGTGCACTCTGCCACCTGGGTAGGTGCTTCGTGCTGCTCACCCAGAGCAGCTCCTGGCACTCTCTGAGCCCCTGAGGCCTCACTGAGAGTTTTCAGTTACTGCTGCCTGTGGAGCTGGGCTGCTGGCACAGGGATTTGCCCTTTTAAACAAAAGTCTTGCCTGGTGTTTTAAAATATTTTTAAATAAAAGGATTATTTTTTGTTACTAACAAATCAAGAAATATTTCTAATTAAATAAAACAAAAACAAAACAAAACACCAAAACAAAAACAAACAACAACAAAAAACCCCCAAACAAAACCCCAACCAAACAAATGAAAAAAAGGTCAGTCGTGATGTAAATCTCCCCTATTACAGAGATGCCTGGCTGCAACCCTACCATTACACATGCAAGGCTTTCAGCACTGCAAAGCTGTGCTCGCTGCACAACCACCACAAGGTAATACTGTTTCAGAACATGATTACTATCTCAAAATAACAGCTCATATTGCTCTGGCCAACTGTCAGGTAATAGGCCGATAAGACAGCACAATTTAATTCAGAAGGCAATTGAATCCTCCATGTGACAGCTCAGGCAAGAGCCAGACCAAGTGAACAGCTATGAAGATTTACCCTTGATTTCTCTAGCTTCATCCACTGCTAAGATGTAACAAAAGTAATACCTGATCTTTTTTTTATGGTGGTTCATCACCAGGGATGTGACTGCAGTAAAACTGGAAAGAAAACGCAAGACAATGAAGTGGCAGAAAAAAGGAATACAAAGGAGAGGACTTAAAAGAGATGGGAGAAGACAAATCATCTTCCTAATCTTCATTTTTAAAAGGGTATTTCCTGCACCAACACCTTTCCAGACTGAGAGATGAGAATATAGTTTTGGCTAAAAAAGGCTCATCTATTGGCTCTGAAAGTCTCCTACGATACCCAGACGGTGTCTGAAAAGCATTGAAAGAAAGGTAAAGTTCACAGTTACAGGACAGACAAGATGGCAGAGGCAGCACAGAGCATGCCAGCAGCTCTCAGGGAGTGCCGCAGAGTGAACTTCACTGTAAACATCTAATTCTAGAGACTTCTTGTCTTCTGACATCTGATAAGAAATATCCCTCGTATGCCTGGGCAAGCAAAAGACTGAGAGTGCCTAGTTGACTTCAGCAACCAAATTCCCTAAAACTTACTGGATAACACTTCCTGCTTCCTCGGAAATGTTCTGTGCCTTATATTATGAGGTTATTTTTCTCTTTAAATCCATGGATCAGAATACCCATAAGCCCATCTGGGGCCAGGATGGAGAGCATGAAGCTGCAGTTAAATGTCAGCCCACAAGGCTGTATCTAAAACAAAGCTGAACTCAAATTTAAACAAATCAGTACTGCTACAGTGAAATGTTCCCCTGGTACCTTTGCTCTTCTCGCTTCTTCTGGCAAAGCCAGGCAGTGAGGCTGCCTTTGTGCATAACGTTCAGGCAAAGGTGAAATTTAAGATGGTCTAACAAGAATTTAAAACAGTCTCACTGTATCACACTCAGTGGGATCTGAATACATATTTGGATAGTTCATTGCGTCCGGATGGGTTTTCAGATGTCACAAACAAAAAAAGAAGTTATAACTTATAGACCTGCTGTAACTTATGCACAGAAAAATTTGACAGCGTGTGAGCTATAATAGCGCATAAGTTATAACTTACAGACCTCTTGTAACTTACGCATGGAAAAAACTGACGGTACACGTGGACAGAATCCAAGTAACATTAGAGAACTTTTTGCATAATTTCTGCACCATATTAAAAGTCTCAATCTTAGATACTTCAGAAAAGGCTCATTAAAGGGCTATAGTATTGTTCTCTGACGAATAATCTGTTTTATCACTCCCTCTCTCCTTGCCTATTCTTATCAGTCACCTACCCTGACTTTCTAACTACCTACACAAGAGTGGTGAAAAGACTTCGCAAAAAAAAATTGATTCTCTGTATTTTCAACACTGACATACGTTATTTCAGTTAGTGTACACAGAATTCAGAATTTGTGTTGAGCTGCACCATGACTGAGATGACATCAAAAAGGTAAATCAGATGTTTACAGCTGTAGAAAAAGAGCAATCATATGGCAAAGAAGCCACAGGCCTACAAACACACTCAGACCCTCATGCCACTACTGGAGCATCATGCTGCTACTGGAGGCACAAGCACTTTTATGCTGCTCAGTACATAGGACTCATAAATACATAAAAATACTAGCAGCTGCTCTTTGTGACAGAGTCTGGACCAACCATCCAGCCAGGAAGGTAACTGATCTTAAAGGTCTTTTCCAACCTAAATGGTTCTATGATAAGATGCAAACTAATACTCTTTGCAATGTTGTTCTCTGCAAGATTCCCAAGATCCACAGAAAAGAGACTTGGGCACGTATTTCAAATCGTGCAGACAACCCCACAGTTTAATGGGGCCAAAGTGAAAGCAGAGAGAGATTTTTAGCAGAAAGATAATTGTCAATGCCAAAAACCAAGCTAAGTCAACGATGAACGCACAGCTTCTTCTAACAAGCAGGTTTATCACAGCAGCAACAGCACTCGGCATCACCCTGCACCCACGATCCGGGGCTGTTCCCACGGCACAGCTCCTCCAGGCTGGGTGGGAACACTTCACACAGGAGGAGCAGAGAAAACACAGCAGAGCACCGTATTTGTTAATCAACAGTGAGCACTTACCTAAACAACTGCATTTTTGTGTACTGAGACAGGGACAGATACAACTTGTCTCCCACACATACAGCATCCTTATGTTTGACTCTTAATTCAGTATCTCATTGGATTATGTTAGCAGATCAACAGCACAACCAAGGCAACAGAAGAGCCTGGCCAACAGATAAGAAAAATAAATGTGTCTGCTTTTGCAGGCTTTCTAACCTCATTACATTTTAAACGAACCTTCTAGTCCACACAGATTTTCCAGTGAATGAATCAGATGTACATAACATATGGTAAAGACACTACAGGGAACAAAACAGTTTGGTCACCATGTTTGAGCTGCAATTGCCCGCCCAGGCACAGACATGTTCGTTCGGGACGCCTGCAGTCCCAGCCTGCCTAGGAGGATGCCTGTTGGACAAATTTTGATTTCACTTGCTCAGGAGCACGAGAGAGGCTGCACACACCAAGGCCGGTGTTTCCCTTTGCCTTATTGGTGGCCAAGAACTGATGCCCAGGGGACACAGTGAGCATCAGAAAAATACCACTGCCTTCCCTCCCAGCTTCCAAGTAAAAGGCAGTGTATTTGTACTTAATGATACCATATTTAAGGTGATGTATTTAATAATCCCTGTAGTCAGACTGAAGCTCAACTCTAGGAGCTCCAAAAATTATGAACAGAAATAACTGTGGCTTAGCCTCAGCTCCCTTGCAAAGAGCAGCCCAGCTGCACCAGGAGCTGATGGAAGAAGTGCACCTTCACAAAAGCAGTGTAATATTGTATGTTCGCTCATTATTTTTCATAAAAGAAAGCAAATAATGTCTGTGTGGTACAACTCCTTCCAAATACAAGTGGATGGCAGGAGCAAAGGCTCTGGCTTTTAACAAGTCTGGAACATTAACTCTCAGCTCTGATTTAAGGCCAATCTTTGTTTTTCAGTCCAAAGTTCCTTTTCTTGCTATATGTACACGTATTACAAGCACGAGTAAATGGCCTCGGATCTCAGTCCGCCCATTGCTTCGGGAATTATTTTATATTTGCAAAACGATGAATGAAAATAGCCCAGAGTCTGATATGAGCATCTTTGACTGTACTCATTCAACATCCCGTGCTCCTCAAGGTAATCCTCTTACCGTGATTAGTAGAAGAACAGAAGGGTTGTAAGGAGGGACTTAAATGGGCTTTGGCCTCAACCTGGGTTCATAGCCCAGACTGGCTCCTACACTTCTTGTGCAAGTGACCCAAACTGAATTTCAAAATCCCTACTGATTAAATGCATTCAAGGGATTGCTAGGAAAGAGAGAAAAATAAAGCATGCCAAAGAGGAAAAGAAGTTCATATGGTGCACACTCAGGGTGAAAGGAGCGAAATTTTAGTTGGTGGTGGTGGTGTGGAGGATACACTTATTGGAAAGACGTTGCAGTGTGTCTGTGCACTCCAGAGAACACACCTGGGAATCAAACCACAGCCGCCTTCAGCGTCCAAGGCAAAATCGCAACTTCCAAGAGAAGGTGACACTTACCTATCAGCGTCTGGATTTTAGGCCTGTTTGAAGCACAGTATGTCATGCAAGGAGAGTTACTGCAAACACCTTAAAAGCTTCTATTAACACGGTATGTTGGAGCCCAGCTCCAGTCCCATTGCTTCCCTGTTCCCCCTCAATATTTACCTATTATTCACCCATTCACTATAAACTGTTCATTTTTTAGAAGGCTTTGTTTTCAGAAACCTGCATTGAGCAAGTTAGCTCTTCTGAGCTTCCTTTAGACCAATCTAATTAAAACCAATTAAATCCACTGTCAACACACATCACCCCTGGTAGCCAACAGCGATTCACCTGTACATAAAAATCAACTCACCTGCTCTACAGTGAGACAAAGCAGCTGTTTAATAATGAACAACTACCAGTTTCACTGCTGGCCCCTCTCTTTATTTCCTCCTTCAAATTTATCTGTACCTTCCTAAGAAAAATTCTGTTTAGGTCTGAATTTACCATTTCACAATCCAGACAATTTCATTCTAAAAACTGGTTCAAAACTATTAGATCCTGTTATGAGGGCTAAGTTTCAATACTTCTTCCTAAAGCTAGCCAAGTTAGATTAAAAAGCAGGGCACTTTATTTGTTCCATCTAAATGTTAAAAAGTACAACGGAGTGATAAAGTAACTTTGAGCAGCAACTTCATCTTGGGAAAGCCCATATAATTGTACTTCAGTAGTATCACAGGAAAAAAAAGTTCAAGAGGGGAATAAAGTACAAACGCAGTTTTATTATTAGAAATTCAAGCATCCTGTAGACAGGCAAAACGTCTGTGTGGAGCCAGCCTCTCCTGAAATTACTATCTGATTAATACCCCCTGCTAAGTCCCTCTGGACAGCTTCCTTACACAGCTCCAGACCTGAAGAAGGGCAGAGCTCACACGATTAACTATGAACAGATCAACAGTTTAACATTAATATCAGTGTCCATAGGGGCTATAAGGAAATATTCCAGCCTGCAAAATACAGCTGTTTGTGTTCACAGCCAGCGAAAATGCGCAGCATGAAGGAGGATGCTGGTGGTGGTGCATGAAACAGAGAGATCTGAGAATAAACTGGGCTTCCTGAAACAGAAAGGCACTATCTCTGGAATAACAGCATTTAAGTACAACTGGAAGACTATTGCCACACATCTTGTCCCTCTAAGGACCCAAAAATTAGTGCAGGAATTTGAACTGGCACATAGGTATGAGGCTTCGCAAGTGGAGGCGAGTAATGATGAGAAAGACAATGGGTCATCTAGCTTGGAGGTGTCACTGAGGTTAAGCTGGCCTGCAGCACGTGTCAAAACTGCTTCGATAACGGAAAAAAAGACAAGTCATGTCATGGGAGACTCCCTTCTGAAGCGAGCAGAAGGCCCAACATGCAGACCGGGCGCACTCCTTCGGGAAGTCTGCTGCCTCCCTGGGGCCAGGTTAAAGATGTGAAGAGGAGGCTTCCCACCCTGGTGCGGCCCTCAGATTACTATTCAGTGTTGACTTTTTCAGGTAGGCAGCGATGATGTTGCAATAAGAAGTCTGAGGGCTATCAAGAGAGACTTCAGGGCCCTGGGACACATGGTTAAGGATCAGGAACACAAGTCGTGCTCTCTTCTATCCCTCCTGTTGCAGGGAATGACAAGGGAAGAAACAGGAGGAGCCAACAGATCAATACCTGGCTCTGAGCCTGGTGTCACAGGCAGAATTTTGGGGGTTTTGATCACATTTTGGTCTACACAGCAGCAGGCCTGCTAGCGACAGATGGCGGACACCTGTCACAAAGTGGGGAAAGGATTTTAGCCCAAGAGTTAGCAAGGGTCATTGAAAGATCTTTGAGCTGGACCTGAAGGGGGAAGAGAGGGTAGCGGGCTTGCTAGTGATAAGCCTGGGGGAGGCACATCAATGTTTGAGGGATGGTGTCCAAGCAAGACCCTTTGGACTACCGTCTCGGTGAAGGTAGGAAATGGAGATCTTGCAGCAGCAAAGACTCAAGAGTTATTGACGTGCTTGATACCATGGAAGTGCCTGAGAAAGGTCATGCAAGAATTGTGGCTTCCCCTCCCAAAAAGGGGACAGGTTCAGCAGCCCTACTGAAGTGCATCTACATCAATGCACGCAGCTTGTTGTTTTGGAAGCCATTGTGCAGCAGGATAGCTATGACTTCATTGCCATCACAGAAGCATGAGGGGATGACTCTCATGACTAGAGTGCAGCAATGGGTGGCTATAAGCTCTTCAGAAGGGATAGGCAAGGAAGGAGAGGTGGTGGGGTAGCCCTCTATGTCAGGGAGTGTTTGGATTGTTTAGAGCTTAACGATTGTGATGAGTGTCTATGGGTAAGAATCAGGGGAAGGGACAAGGCCGATATCATGGTGGGAGTCTGTTATAGACCACCCAACCAGAACAAGGAGGCAGATGAAATAATCTATAAGCAGCTGGGAGAAGTCTCAAGATCACTAGTCCTTAACAGATGTCTGCTGGAAATACAATACAGCAGAGAGGAAACAGTCTAGGAGGTTCCCGAAGTGTGTGGAAGACAACTTCCTGACACAGCTGGTGATGGAGCCACCTAGGGAAGGCATCCTGCTGGACCTGTTGTTTGCGAACAGAGAAACACTTGTTGGCAATGTGATGGTAGGAGGCCATCTTGGGCACAGCGAGCACGAGATGAGTTTTCAGTTCTCAAAGTAAGGAGAGGGGTCATCAGAACTGCCACCTTAGACTTCCGGAGGGCAGACTTTGGCCTGTTTAAGAGCCTGGTCAACAGAGTCCCTTGGGAGGAGGTCCTGAAGGGCAAAGGAGTCCAGGAAGGCTGGACTTTCTTCAAGAAGAAATGTCAATCCAACCCCACCATCCCCACTAAACCATGTCCCATGTGTTTAATGGTGGACTTGGCAGTGTTAGGTTAGTGGTTGGACTTGGTGATCTTAAAGGTCTTTTCCAACCTAAACGATTCTATGATTTACCCAAACAGGAAGTAACTGGATGTTTGACACAGTGCGGCAGTTTGTCAGAATAACATGACCGTAACATAACATAGCACCAGTAGGACAAAAGGAATCAAACACACATCACAGCAAGCTTATAAACACAAGGGAATAATCTTTTTTTTTCAGCAAGGTAACTTACCTAGCTGATTGTCCATGAGAGAGACAAATTACAATTTAAAAAATATTTTTGAAATTGATTTTGAGCTGATCTGTTGTCATTTTAGACTTCAAAGACCTGCAGTCTTCTGGGACCATCTTTGTTTTCATATCAACTGTTGAAGTCTTCCCCTGTTCTTGACCTCAGCGTCCATGCATTTCAGATATATCCAAGTGTTGACTAACATCCTTTTCTTCTACAAGTACAGGTGACTGCTGTCACCGACTCAGTCTGGTCACCTTAAGGTTCATGATACACTGATTTTTCAGACACAAGAATAAACAAAACTCAACAGGTATAAATTGACATTATTTGGTGGCCTGGGGCACCTGAGGTCAGCCAGGGCACCAGGGACCCTTTCCTGTGTGAGCAGTGAGCCTTCCTCCTTGCAGGCTCCACTTGCTGGGACATCTCTGAGACAGGCAGTGCCCCATGCCTGCTGGAAGTACTGCACATGCCACTAGCCAGGAGCACAAAGTCAAAGGCAACAGGCTTTCAGGGTGCTAGAAAGATAAACCAGCTGCCAGCCCTGTTTCAGCCTTCTCTAGAAAGGTATGGTTATGTATTTATTGAAACAGAGAGGTGCTTATTAACTTGATGAACATGACTGCATGAGGCTGTGGTTTTAGCCCAGTGGTATGAAGTTGTAGTGGACCAATGAAGCCTACATACTTGGGGGGGAAAAAAAAAAAAAAAAAAGAAAGAGATCAGCTTTGGCCTTTGCAAAGAAGAGAAAGAATTGAATAATTTTTTTTCTCTTCTTGCAGAAATATCCCCTAAAATCAGTGATGAACAAGATTCTCCAGACCCCACCAACCTGCCACAGCCACGTGAGCTGCTGGTCACCACTTGGCTGCATGTGCAGCACCCACCACATGCCACCGTGTTGATAGCCAGGGTTGCTCTTCTGTCCTGATTCATTTCTGAAGGGGGAAAACCCTCTCTGTTGGTTTTCAGCTGTGAACATTATTTCTCAGACTTCCGCTAGTAGAGACATTTACACAAATTATGTGTTGGAGAGAGAAACGTTTTTCTTTTTATGATCATGGAGATCATGAGAGACGTGGCTGATTTTTCTTTAAGACATAATCTAATTCTATTAGCTGCAGCAAGAGCACAGGGTACCTGATGGCTCAGAGCTGTGATGTTCGATCTTCCTTGTATGGTGCACATATTCAGGCACAGAGGAGAGGGTCAATTTTGCACCCCAGCACCAAAGACGAGGCACTTAGAATGTACTTTAGACCTGGTAACAAATGGCATTCACACAGAACAAGGAAAGAGAAAAGTACTAATAAGACATACTTGAGCAGCATTTCTTGTAGCATATCACACGCCCTTCATGCTTGTTTCCTGTTGCCCCTTCTACCCTGAAGAAATGCTTGAGTTGTCTTTATGGCTCAATAGAAACCCCGAATGCAGGTTTTAAACATGAAGCTTTACAGAGGCCTTGGAACTTTTATGGAGATCTACAAATGTACTGATGAAAGATAATGTATATTTTGTTCTATTTTTCTCTCCTTCTAAAAGACGTCTTGTCACAAAAATTTGTTAATGAACTCTCTGACCATAAACAAAGATAACTATTAACATAATGCTGAGATAATTTGCTCTATTGCCTTCACTCTTCATATTTAGAGACTATACTGCTCACCTCACATATTCACAAATTAAAATTTACAGTTTTAATAACATGCCTTTTAAAACTAGTTTAAACTTACAAATTCCCACTAGGAATTCTGAACTAATATATCACATACTGAAGATCATCTATAATATTGGTTTCCCCTTAAAAACTTCCCCTTAACTCTCATTACCGAGCTGCTGGCTGTGATATTTATTGCTCCAAACACAATTCTTACATTCGTTAGGATTGCAACACTGTACGTGAGCCAAGTAGGTTTAAAACATTTTCTCAGGCTACCTCTGTTTAAGCAGCTTTAAAATTTCTTCTTCAGCAAAGTGGGAGCTGAAGTTTCCTCTCCCACACATCTCTGACAGGCTGTCACAAGCCACCACGCAGTCTCTGGAGAATTCACACACCCCGAGGATGTGCCACCAATGAACGCGAAACATTCATCCTGAACACGGGAGGATGCACATGAACACACTTGCAGATCAGTCCTAGTGTCCTGACTCGAGGAAAAAAACATTGTTCCCAAACTCTGTGTTCTCCTAGGTAATTGATATTATGATACTTTTCAATGAAAGAAAAATAAAGAACAGATTTCCAGCAAACTAGTTGTGCAACATTGATCCATAAATCATCATAAGTTTACCTGTTACATGAATGTTTTATTCTCACTTAGCTTGAGGGTTGGCTGATTCCACCCCTCCTTTTATCCCATAGAACAATTTCCACTGCTTGTCCCCTCAGATGTGTGGGTTTTTTTTTTTTTTCCAATGACTACAGCTATGAAGGTATCTACTCCAGAAGGAAACACCTAAGGACACAAGATGGCAGAGCAGAGAAGGGTGGTAGTGGATAGGGAGCTCCCTCCTCAACCTGCTTCCTCAACGTGCTACCTCCCCTTAAGAGCAGACTTACTAATCACTATCAACAGAGGTTCAGGGCACCACGTGCTGCCTCTCTCCTGACAGTGGACCAGCACACAGGGCTTGAGACGGCTGCGCTGCGAATGGAGAGAGGAGCTGCTCTTCAGCGTAGTCACACCGCGCTTGCAGCAGCAAGCCCAGGAAGGTAAGAAGTGTACCCGCTTCAGCACTGCGCAGCTGCTACTCCAAAGAAGAGAAGGAAAAAGAAATTACAGTTCCCCTAAGAAAGTCCTTTTCAATGAAGTTTGGAGGACAGCCCCTCTTTACTCATTGATGACAGTATGTCCCACAAAAGATCAAGGTAGAGGAGTTTAAAAAACCTTCAAAAACAAGATCTAAGATTGAAACCCTCCAACACCTTGACCCAAATACAGAGTCACAGCTTTTCAACACAGGATAAAAAAGACAAAACAGAAATAGCAGCTTCAAAAGGAAGCCACAAACAATGCTGATATCCAGAATAGACCAAAGATACAGATCAATAGAAAAAAGTTTTCAGCTGTCTCCATCGGTTAAAACATCCTGGGAGTAAGTCCCTCAAAATACACTTCCAGATGCTAGCAGATAAAGGTTTTATCACATTAATCACAACGTGGTAATTCGTGAAACTGGTATGGCTGCACTGAAGTTCTCCAGGAGAAAAATAAAAAATAAGTGTGGAAATGAAGCAGAGAGGATAAGGAAGAAAAACTGTGAATGCACTCGTCTAGGGGAAGAAATGTGAGGAAGGAGGGAAGCAACTGCCTTTTACTGCCTCCACAGCTGGCGTTTTGTTGTGGGTTTGTTTTGGTTTCTTTAAAAGAAGCAGTACTAACATCTTTGTTCATGCATAGGCATAATCTGCAGGTTACCCATTCCTGCTGCTGCAAAACTTTCTACTGCACCTGCGGAAAATCCTTCTGGACTAGCCATTTAGTTTTGATTCTCCTCATGAGAGCTATGCATAGTCCGCCAACACCTGAAAAACCTTGTGAAATCATGCAGCCCACCGCTGCCTTGCACAGGTTTTTTCCAAGCATGTACTGCAGATTCCCAGTCTACAGTGTTTGCCCATATATTTGATTTCAAATGGGCATCCTGTGTCCATGGACTGACTGAATTCTGCACACTTTCCCGAACTGTACCTTCTCAGAGCCTGGATTCAACTACATCCATGGTATCAGAGCTCACTCAAGCCTTCATAAGCAGGATTTTTAATTCAGTGGTCAAATTGCTCATGAGAATGGCTCTTTCATCTTACACCAGCCAAAACCTGTTCTCCATTTTCACCTTCCTGTCATGTTAATGACTCTTCTCTCTGAGATTCCATTTCCACCAGAGTATGACGGGAAGCGCTATGTAAAACCTCCACTTGTCACCTCCATTTCCAGAGGCTGCCAGCACATGGAGGCTTCCGAATACCCCATCTTCTGCTGCTCAGTTCACTCCTGACACTGGATGTTTTCAGCAACTGCTCAGCTGCAAGCTGCCTAGAGGAAGCCAACTTCACACAGCATTCAAGTCCTACCTGATCAGTGTTGGGTATCACCAGGAACAGCCATGGCACAGAGCAGAGGCCATTAAAAGCACAGCTCCCTGCACACAGACCATGAACTCCTACAGGAGTGCATCAAAGCCAAAGAAAGTAATATATGGTGGCTCTTACGCCAACATGGACAACATTTGAAATCAGTGAACTGGGATGGGTGAATGCTTCCTGAAGAGCTTGAAGGGGAAATGCTCTGCTAGTCCCTGTGCAGCATCCTTGAGAGTGAGGCACTGCACGGCCCCCAAACAAAGCTGGGGGGAGGCAGCAAGAGCGCTGATGGGCAGCAGCAAGAGGAGTGCTGATGGGCAGCAGCAAGAGTGCTGATGGGCAGCAGCCCAGCTGCCCAAACCTGCACTGGCACTGAAAACAGAGAACATGAAAAAGGGCAGGTTTGGCTCTGCTTTGGAAGATGAGCATTTCTGCATGCCCAGGGGCCATGAGCATGAGGGCAGGTTAGCGCACTGCTCAGGAGGAAACTAATCTGAATAGAAATGAGTAGTAAGTACCCAGAAAACTGTGTGTCACCAAAGGCAGAGGGTGAAAGAGTGGCATTATCTTACTCTAGGAGGTAGCCAGCTGACCCCAGAAGTTCCAAGTGTTTCTAGGACCTTCAAAATACCCCCACTTTTTGTTTAAATTGCTGCCTATCCTCTGCTTTTTTCTGGCAACATTCAGAGCGATGAGGAAATTATCACAGCACCAAAACGGGAGGAGGGCAAAGACGTGTCGTTGATAAGGCTGGCCTTTTAGGAAGGCCGACAAGTCAGATGTAGAAATGCCACATATGATCATTAAGAGCCATTTCATATCGTACCTGTTTCGTTTTCACATAGACACTGGTGTAGTTTGGTGGGGGGAAGCTTTCCTTTGGTTAGGAGAGCAGCTGAGGTGACCTTTGTTGAACAGTCTCTTCTCATTGCATGGGGCTCCCCCACCTCATGTTTCGCAGTTAAGTGTTTGGACTTGCTCTTCACTACACAAACTACCTGCAGGAATGAGCAGTGTCTTTCCCAAAGAGAAGTCCTGCACAGCAAGTCTAAGGAAAGACCTTAATCACAGGGCTAAATGCTGAGATAATACACAACAAATGCCAGATAGACCCCGCTAGAAAAATGTCTGCATGTTGCACACATGTGCTTTCATCCACAAAGCACATGTTTGGCCATTAATAAGGGATATAGCAACTCCCTTCTTTTCCAGGGGTTTCCATCATCATGCATCTTATGGAGTCCAGAGGCCAAAACCTCTATTTAATTCTCTTCATCTGATTCAACTAATGATGAGCATTTTTAAAAATTATAGATGCAATTGTATTTATTGGAGGCAGCAACTGCTCCATCAGCCCTGTCCCTCTATAACTGCAATGCTGATCCATGGACGCCAACACCAAGAGAAGAAACCTGGGTGTGCATCCAGAGGTGCAGTTGTTGTCTTTCGCCCAGCACCTGGCCATTCATGGTGCTGCCCCACACCTCCGTGCAGACAGGTACGTGCTGAAACCACTCCTGCCTCCAGAAAAATAGGGGGTGACGGACAAGCAAAAGAATCACAGTGACTTCTGCAGGTTATGCTGTAGTGAGTAACTGAGCTAAGACTTATAAGCATTACGGTTTTACTCAACAAAAAAATATGTTAGACTCCCTTTGCTGCCGGCTGCTGTTGGAGGAACCCTGGCCTGAAACACTCTGCTACAGAGCAGCTACTCTCAGAGCAGCTGTGACATTTTGTGGCCACTGGTGAGGAGGAATAACCCAAGCATTATCGCTTGGTTTCACAGGACACTTGTAAATGAGGGAAGCATCATTAACCCTGCTTTACAAGCAGCAGCATTTCTTGCCCAAGCTTACAAGCGTCCCTTGAGGAAGGAGCAAATTATGTTATTTAACTCAACTAGTAAAGCTCCTACAACCCACTACGCTGGAGCACAGCTTCCATGAAAACTTTCAATAACTTCATGTTCCCGTCCAAGCCCCAACAGTCATGTCAGCAGTCATGGGAGTGTCTCAGCCTGCAGGCCTTCGTGTGAGCCTGCAGGCCAGAAAGTCATCCTGCGCCCAGCACAGCAGAGCCCACGGGCAAAAGCCCACATCCCCGGGCTTCAACGTGTACCGCAGGTGCTCAAAGATGCTCAAAATGAGCACCCTCCGTTTCCTGCTCTCCCTGGCAGAAGGTTCCCCCAAACCTTTCTTCTGTCGTTGCTCAGTGAGATCTAAGATGGGGCAGTGAACATGCTCCAAATGCAGACGACATCCACCAGGGTTTTGGATACAAAAGAGTTATCTCCCTCTCCTGTCGTGGGCCTGGGCACAAGAGGGGTGTGGGAGGACAGGCTCAGTGTGCGGGAACAACTCTGCACCATTTTTCAGAAAGGGAAGACTGTGAGTAAAAGCAGCAATTCCCTCCTCAGCCTCCTGGCACTGAAAAATATATATAGTACACAGGCATCAGTTCGTGGAGCTTCGGTTTACTAGGAAAAAAATCTCAAAATTTGGAAACTGGCCACCAAAAAACCACCCTGGGCACTGAAATACTGTATTTCTCTCCCCAGATGCAGTACCAAAGCTAAGCAGGGTAGACACACAAGTGCAGCACACCTCCTGGTGCAAAGCTAATGAACAGTAATTGGTGACTTCTCTGTCACAGTAAGGAAGACCAAAAAACGAAGAAATAGATCACAAGCAATACATAAGGTTAAATCAAAAGGTGATACCACTGCGAGAAAGCAACCGAGAGGAGTTTTTGTGAAATTTCTAGATTGTTTACTGTAGGGTTAAGATATCAAAACTGCTGCAAACTCAGACTGCATGGGACAGACCTGAGCACTACAGGGTCTCAATGCTGCTGTTTCTGAGGACAAGGCATCAGACGGAAAGTGTCCTCTGTGTGGGAGAACATATGCGTAAAAACGGCTTGTTGTATAACTCAGCTTTGCATATACATAAACACACACATTTTTTTTAAAGATGACACCATCCCCATTGCCACCTCTGTATGCACCTGTAAGTATTTTCTGCTGAGGCAGTATGAACGTACCGAAAATGAGTGAAACTCTCTAGGTGCACATATAAACCGTGTAAACCCTATAAACCCACACACCCAGGGAGCGTGGGCGACACTGAATACGTGTTTAAGCACTGAAAACCACTTCCAAAGGTTATTTCTTCAGAATATTATTGTGGCTTGTGGTAGTGATTCAGTGAGATGCTAATACTGCTTAGCATATGGCTCCATTTCAGGTGTAACATTTACATAGACAGAAAGTTAAAAGAAAAAAATTAAAGTACCATTTTTTTTATCCAGGCTCAAAGAACCTGTCAGTCACAACCATGAATCACATAAAAGCAAAATCTGTGCTACAATAATTTTACACTCCCCAGAAAAGGAAAAACACATATGCATAGTTGCATCTTGATATGAAATACAATGTGAATATTCCAGCTATCTCAGTGAGACACCTAGTCCAGCCCCCTCAGTGGCACCTGGGCTGTACACAGCATTCCTCACAGCTTTTGCGTGAAAATACTGCCTTTAGCCACATCCTGGCTCCCTGGTCCCTTCCCTTCCCAAGGTTTAGTTTATATTTGTAGAAAATGCCCAGGTGCTGGCTTTGAGCAGTAGTTACCAGGGAGCACCTTTCAGAAGTCTAGGCAACTGCTCAGGCAGTCACTGCATCTCAGCTGCCCTGCTCAGAGAAGAAAGCCCAGGAAACCTTTGTGTTCTACTGGTCGGGCTGGGAACAGCCCCCAGTCCTGCCACAACAGGGTGAAACTACCACCCTGGTTTCCAGACAAATGCCTGCTAAAGAGCAAACACTGCTGCTCGAGTCACTGAGAAACCAGGGTGCCTCGAGTGTCTTTCAGACTGTAAAAGCAGCATCAGTAAACGTTTATGCTTTCCTGAAGGGGCTCTCCATCCCAGTTTATAGAAACAGCTTGCCAGTTGTACAGTATCAGGAAGGAAAAAAAAAGAAAAAAAAAAAGCCAACAACAAACCAAACCAAGATAGACGATACCTGTTGTAACTCCATCTACTGTAAGACATGGTCCTGTTGCTGCCGACACCATCCATCTCTGGCTCGGCTACGGCACTTCCAGCATTGCTCGCCTCCCGCAGGCACCGGCTGCCGGGCTTGGAAATCAAACACCCGCCTGGAGACGGGCCCACCGCGGGGATGCGGGCGGACGCCTCCGGCCTTGCGCGGTGTTGCCAAAATTCACCGCCGTGGAGCAGAGGCTTCTCATGGAGCTCTGGATGCACGGAGCAAACCACTGCCCTCGCCGGGGAGGGAGGGTGAAGGGAGGGAGAGGCTCCCGGGGTGCCCGCCAAGGGGACCGGCAGCAGGATGCTCTCAGCCGCCTGGCAGACACAAAGGCGCTCAGGTAATAAACTGGAGCAAGGGTGCTAAGCTGCTTAAGAGATATTCAGCAAAGCCATGCTCGGGAGCAGCGCCTTGTACGCCTCCTGCTCCAGCACACGCGCTTTATTTATTTATTTACTCTGGTTGCCACAGATACGGGTCCATCGCTGTGACATCAGCCATCTCCCACCCTGTCGCGGGTCCCTGGGCCTCGCCAACGTGATCTTGCAGGCAGACAACGACCACATCCCCTGCGTGCAGGGGCGGCACTGGGAGCCGGCCGCAGGCAGGCAGCCCCGCAGGATCACCTCCTCCCTGCTGGGGCCACGGCCGCACCGCCCGCTGCAGCCCCTGCATCCAGCAGGGCGGAGTACGGATTTCTCCAGGCGTTGCTCGGAATATAGCAAAACCGCTTTGCATACCCCTTTTTCAGTCCCTGGTTGTGCCCAGCCCCACTTTGCCCCAGAGCCGGGGCGTCAGGGTGGCATTCATCCAGCCCCTTGCCGAGCACAGGCCTCGGGCGCAGGACCGAGAGGCAGGCCATGCTTCACGGCTCCCGCCAGCATTTCCCTGGTGAGGGCCGGCGAGGCCGAGCGCCACATCCCGTGCCGAAGAGCTGTGGGTCTCTCGCAGGGGCATTTCTCACCTCTGCCAGCTGCAGGCAGCGCAGGGTCTGCTCTGCTCCCAGGTGCCCCATCCGCACCTCTGTGCTGGTGGATTCAGACCTCGCTTGCTCGCTGAGTGATTTCTGACCACCTCAATATGAGGAGACTGTGAGACAGTAGTTCAAATTGAACCACTTGACCACACAGTGGTACTTTCCTGACTCCTGTTACAGACGCTGTTGTTGATGTTACGTATAGACAGTGCATTCCCATTTATCTCATTTATAACCTGCATTGAAGTGACCTGGATGAAACAAACTGTCTGGAAAGCAGAGTTAGTCACAGTCCATCTCCTCCACCTACCTGCATCTGCTCACGCTAAGAAAATTGTAAATGGGCAAACTGAAACCTGACCGTTTACCTGACTGTTGGATTACTCAGTCCAACATTTTCCACAATGGAGGAGCTGAAAATCACCCTGATGAGTCCCTGCATCCCAGCGAAGCCTCCTTCAGAAGCAAACACTTCAAAGCACATCAATAAAAGGAGCACAGGTTCACTGCTGGAGCATGGGCTCTCCTCTCCATGTGACTCACCCAAGCATAGCTCACTGGCACCTCGGGCACCTTCTCACTTATCCCGGACCAGAGCATTGAGCAGGAGAACATCAACCCTGTTGGCTTATACTGCAACAGGAGGAAATGCAGCTGTAAGCCCAGAGCTGCCTGTCCCAGCAGCCTCCTTTCCTTACACTGTCACCAGAAATTAAAACTGTCCTGGCACGCTGCAGCAGGTGGGTTGTAAAGATTTCAGGTTGACGCTCATGGCAAGTACAACCTCTCCATAGAACACAGCAGAAACCAAACTCCACATCCAAGGTCCAAATACAGAGTATGATTTCAGCAAATCAGTGCTTTGGGCACTTGTCTGGGCCTGCTTCGGGAGACCCCTCCACACACATCCTCAGACAAGAGATGCTCCAGAATAAAAACAAGTGCAACCTCTCCACTGCTGCGCTGTAGGTGAACAAGAGTTTGAAACTCCTCAGAAAAATACTCTGGGTGGCAATTTAACCTCCTGGGACACAAGTGTCTCCCTGCTTCCTGCACAGGGATGGCACATTCCCTGAATGCAGGTATGCAAAACCTCCCAACTATTTCTCAACTCCTGCATCACTAACTCAAAACAAGCACTAGCATCTTTGACAGTGAAGCTTTGCCTGTGAGTAACTGTATCTCTAGCTCCTGCTGGGCTGTGGCTTTCTTATGCAAGTGTCCCAGCTCTGCTTTTGCCATCTGACCCCACAACTTGCATTGCTGACAGTATTACTGTAAACCTGAAATTTTCAGAACAGCTTTGGTGGGGAAGACAGGGCACTCATAAGCTTGTGCAAAGTGAACAGACACAAATCAGACCCGTGCTGGAGCTCAGTCAGCCACGGAAATGCTTTTCTTGCCAGTTGCTCTGCTCTGTTAGCAGTGCCACAGGGCATGTGTCATCATATCTTTGTGCACAGGCATATCTATACACATCCAAAATGAGTCACATCTGCTCCCTGTTTCAAGAGATTCCCTCTGACCACTGCACATACAGAGGGCACCTCAAAGCGGGTGTGTTTAATCTGGGGTGAGCAGGGGAACTAGGCTTCTGGATTACATGTTAACGCCAGAGAGGTAATAAAATTTCCATTCTTCGTTACAAGCATTGGAGAGCTGCACCACAGAGTGACCATCCCAGTGCCAGCTGGGGGAGAGGTTGGAACCGAGCACCAAGAAAGCACAAAACCTCCCTTTCTTCAGGTGTTTAGTATGTGGTAAACAACTTTACCGTCCAAACAAACGTGATCTGGAATATTGGCTTGAGCTGTTGAAATACCACAGAAATTAAACTGGCAGCAGTACTGAAGCAAACAGGCTGTTTCTGCGTTTTCATGATGGCACATATGATGCTGCAAACAAATGACAAAGTACCTGCTGAGTCACTGGATGGTGCCTAAAACAGGTTTAATGGTGGAAAATCAAAAAAAACCCAACATAGAACTCCAGATTAGGTATTCTGGAAATATTGTGTGGCTTAAGTGTATATTTTGGGCATCCCCAGACAGTAGTTTTTCAGAAAAACTTCATGTTTATGACCAACCACCTGTCCCATCATCAGGTGTCTCTGGCTGCAGGATCTGCTCTTTCGTTACAGCACAGCCCGAGTCTGGAGGTGAGCTCTGGAGAGGGACAGACAGGTCTCTGTGTCTGCCCAGACAGGAAGGTGATGGCCAGAACCAACTATGGCATATGCTTTCCTGCTCCAGAAACCCACCACCAGCATGGGTGTCCTCAGTGAATGAATTGCCAGGATCTCCCTTTGTATCAGACAGGGCTCAAAGCCACACCTGCCAGCACTACTCAGGTAATTTTCTAGCCACAGCCATGAAAAGTTCCTCAAGGAGATTACAGGTCCTTCAGCAGTGCTAAGTAGTGCTTACGCAAGGGAGGATTTCTCCAAGCCCCTGGGGCTGATGCCTGGAGGGGACAATGCTCCTTGGTCTGCAGGCGGTGCCCTGGGACCCAGGGGCAGCAGGACACTAACTGCCCCCTTCCCCGTGGTTTTGACAAAAAAAATTCCTTCTCTCCTCCTCCTGCGGGGCTGCCCGTGTTCAACCCCACGGCCAGATGATCTCCAGGTGACAAGGAGATGCGAGGGGTGAGCGAGGACAGAGGACTTCAAGGCACAGGCAGAGGAGACCCGGCCTCCTAAGCAGGGGCTTTTTCAGAAAGTCACTGTAGCGTGCTTTGAGACACCCGCTGCCTCCGGCACGCTGCTGGGGTGACGTTCATGAGACATCAGCAGGAGACTATTGCAACCCAGCACGCATGTCAGCTCCAGGGGGACTCAGACTGACTTGAACAAAACACGCATATTCTTCTTCAACAACCAAACAGATTTTAGGACAGCAACAGGAAAACCTCGAGAAAAACCTGTTCTAAACCCTTTGACACCTGGGCAAACATCCTTGCATCCCCCTGCAGAATAAAAGAGACTTGGGTTTATACTTAAGCCCTCTCACAACAACCCTCTGGCGTTTAAGCACACCCCTCAGTGAGGTCCATAAAGCAAGTCAGCAGAGCCTCGAAGATACTCACACCCTATCCAGACAGATTTAGAAGTTAAGAGCCTCAATCATTTGTTGGCACCACTTGCTGTTCCTGCAGCTAGAGGTACTTGGCCAGTAGCAATGTGAGATGCTACCTGTGTCCACAGGGACGGGTGTGGGAACAGCACCGCAGAGCCTGCTTCCTCATGCAGGATGCCTGTGAAAAAACACTACGGGATTTAGGAGGAAAAAAAAAAAAAAAAAAAAAAAAAAAAAAGGCAAAACCAGGCTGCAAGGCACATTATGTCCTACCACAGCTGAAGAAAACAGTGTAAAACCACCTGGAGATGCTGTGCTGCTAGGGAGCACCTAGCCGAAATGAGGAGAAACACATACCAATGGGATGAGCAGTGGAGACTCCAGGCCACCTAAGATCTGTACCAGGGACTAATAAGCCAGTGTCTTGAATAATATAATGTTTTATATTGAGGAACTAGGCAAGAAGGAATGCTGCTGTTTGTTTTTCCACGTGCCCTTATGTGACCCTGCCAAAATAAAGCTCATGAAAGTTGGTCTCAACAATTTCGTCTGAAAAGAGGGTATTTACATCCTTAAAAGCATCTGACATTTCTGTATTTCATCTTCCCTTCAAAGAATAATGGAGCTTCTAAAAATTCCCTCCGAGAGTCATTACAATTTTACTCTGCTCCTGATATAATAAACAACTTCATCCATCAGTCTCCAAGTACTTTGCAAAGAAGCCAGCATCACTATTTACATCTGACAGAAAGGAAACTGAAGCAGCACAGCTTTCCCAACAGCAACCAAGAAACCATGGCAGACACCCGTACTGCCCATAGTCTCCTCGGTCCCACTCCAGCACCTTGCGCATTGCAGTGTCCCCAAGTCCTACACGTGCACAGGACAACCACCTCTCTCTGATAATCACTTGCCTGGAAGTGTTTGGAAACCTGTTGTGCTTCCTGGCCGCCATGCAATCCCGGCTTTTTTCAAAGTTCCTCTCTTTACAAATCCAAGGAACTGATGCTGCACTCATGAGAGCCTGACTTCTTTCTTCCTTTTGAGTAATTAGAAAATACTACATTTACTATATATACACTACACATGTGCTACACTTACTTTATAGAAAATACTGTAATAGCTAAACCAGAGAAAGTCCACAGTAATGTGGTGCTGAGCTGTATTTTTTAGCAGACTCTGCCTTCCTCATGGAGCATATTACTGAAAGGACTGCTTGCTGTTTCCATCCATTTGTACAGTCCTAATTGCTAAGGCAATCTTAGCAGCTCGTTAGCTCTTTTCATCCTTTACTCATCTCTGTAATACTTGCTAACTTCCCACATGTCCAGGAATTGCTGTACTTCAAACTCATGATTGTGCTGATGGATGGTTCTAGTAGCCTTCAGCAAAGTATTGCTTTGAGGAATACAAAATTAAATATGAAAATTGTTTTGACCATTTAGGTTTTCCCTTGGGTTAAAGAAGGTGCAAAGCTACTCTGGGTGCTGATGCTACAGTCAAACATGTCCTCCTCCTTTGGGGCACCTGTGGCTCCCCGATGTTTCCCTCAGGCTTCAGCAGCTTTCATCAGCCCCGAAGCCCCCAGGAGCCAGCTCACAGCTCTGCTTTTTGGGAAAAAGTGCAGAAAATTTGACCCAGTGCAGCAATCCAGTCTGGTGCTTGCTACATACAGGCTTTGCGTTTCAAAAAGTTTTGCTTCTACTACTTAAGAGGCCCTAAGGGTGCTAAGTTGTACCTGGGCATGCGATTCGAAAAGGCAGCACTCCACTCATGTGGATCTTATGGTTCACATGGACCAGCTAGCAACAGAGATACAAAAATTAGGGAAAAAACAGTGAGGAGAGAGCAAAAAAACGGCGTAAGAGAGGGCCCAGGAGAGGCAGAGCAGAAAGATAGGTAACTGCAGCAGGCAGCTACACAGAAAGAAGCCAGGTGAATGATACCTGATGTCCAGAGACAGACTGTGAAGAAATCATGCCTGAGTTTTAGAGGGCTGAAAGAGGGGTTGCAGTTAACTTTGTTCGCTACTTAAAAAAAAAAAAAAAGGAATTAAAACCAGAAATGCCTTGAGTACTGTGTTCAGTTTTGGGCACCTCAATACAAGAAAGACACTGAGGTGCTGGAGAGAGTGCAGAGAGGAGCAACAAAGATCATGAAAGGCCTAGAGAATAAGTCTTACGAAGAGCAGCTGAGGGAACTGGGGCTATTTAGTCTTAAGAAAAGGAGGCTGAGGGGAGACCTTATTGCTGTCTACAACTACCTGAGAGGACATCGTAGAGAGGTAGGTGCTGGTCTCTTCTCACAGATAATTAATGATGGAACAAGAGGGAACGGACTCAAGCTGCACCAGGGTAGGTTTAGGCCAGACATTAGGAAAAATTTTTTCACTGAAAGAGTTGTCAGGCATTGGAATAGGCTGCCCAGGGAGGTGGTTGAGTCACCATTCCTTAATGTGTTTAAAGGTCGTTTAGATGTGGTGCTTGGTAGAGTAGGGTTGATGGTTAGACTCCACGATCTCAAAGGTCTTTTCCAGCCTGAATGATTCTGTGATTCCAGTCCCACCTGCTGGCAGAGTTTCGCATTGCAGTCACGCCTCTGGACCAGCACCCTCGTAGCTGTGAAAGTGGTTCCTAACTTTACCAACAGAAATTCAGGCTAAACAAAACAGCGGCTTTTTAAAATACATGTATTTTTAAGAAACCTGGATAAAACAGTGACTGTGCCTACAGCAATCCACATCATCTGCAAGGAACAGAAAATCCTCAGCGTCAGAAAAGAGTAAGGACCCCACTGGGGCTGGGTTGAAGCGCATCGCCCCGATACACTTGTCTCCTGTGTGCGCACACGTTTATGATGGGGCGTGGGCAGAGGGGGGCTGCGCTCGGCTGACCCCCACCAAGTGCAGTGCCCAGGCCGGCCCCTGCTCTGCTCCTCAGCCCCTGGGGGTGCCAAGCCCTTCCCGAGCCAGCTCACAGCCAGCACCTGCCTCACCCACACCATCTTCCAGAATAATTAAATCTGACAATGTCCTCGCTGCTCGGACACAGCTCCAGATGAGGAGGCAAACGAGCATCTAGGATGTCCCCTAGCAGCAGTGAGGATAAGACCGCAGGATGGTTTCCAGCAAGAGGAGGATGCCGGCTCACAGCGCTGCCTGCCTCCACCCTGCGAGACACCAGCTCTTCAGAGCACACTTCAAAGCTCGGGGTCCTGCAGGAGCGACGGCATCGGCCCCTGTACAGAACCGGGTTCTAAATCCCTGCCCTGCGCTATACGTGTCGCTTCCCTTGCTTTTCCTCCATGGCTCCTGTCGCCTTTGGCGTTCAGAAGCAAACTGTTAACGCTGCTTTGGCTGCGGCCACGAACGCAACTACTGATGCTCCTGCAGATTTCTGTAACTACTACAGACAGCAGATAAATTAGAAAGCCAGGCAGGCCTGTCCTTAAAGCAGTGCAGTAACGAGGACAGCCACTGCCTTCCAATACAGAAAATTTTAAGCAACCATAATCTTGCTAGAGAAGAAACTCAGCACCAGGAGCTCCTCTCCAGGTTTTTTTAAGACTAAGTCTGAAGGTGGAAAGAAAAAAAAAAAAAGAAAACGAAAGGCAAGTTAGCCAACTTGCCCTTTTAAAAATTAATTTTTAAAGCTTAAAAACAAATGTGTTTACATGTCATGGGAAACTGGGATTGCAGAAACTGAAATACATAAAAATACCAAAATGTTAATTTGAGATTTTGCAAAGAAATCCAAGAGACACACATGCCCACATACTTCAGGCTGTCCCCTCTGCTGGGGAAGTAGGAGCTTTGTCACCTCAGTGGCGGCACAAGCCAAAGATGAGGTGGCCACCACACCTCAAACAAACACTGTCTTCGAGAGAGCTGAGAAAAAAGCACCAACAAAAGCCCCACGCAGCTGTCAGCCCTACTACATCTCAGGGGGGTTCATACAAAACACTAACAGATTTCATGTTGGGAAACACCCCAGTTACACTTTGCAGCTTTTTAATGCTGTTCTGACATGAATAGTATCATTTCCAGACACGGAAAAAAGTCGCTTGATCCTGCTCTGGCTGAGAAGAGTTTTGAATTGCAAAATCTTTCACTAGATCATAAAACCATAGCAGAGATTTGCTTTTGCACAGGGCATTGATTTCAGAGGGCCCATGTCCAAGTATCCAGTAGCAGAACCTTTTGGCAGGTGATCAGTTGGAAACTAAACTGAAAGCCTAATAACGTATTGATTTCCCGTTCATTAAAGACCAAAGCGCCTTGTCCTTCCACACACCAGGTACAACGCCCACTTCATTGTTCACCTAAAAAAATCTGAGCCTGAGCTGCAAACCACCGTTTGTCTCCTTGTCATCTGCTTGACAAGCTGCTTCTTGCCAATAAACAACCAGCTTTTCTGTAGACAGAAGTGGCATTTAACAGACTCAAAAATAGAGTGAAGGTACCCAATTATCCCCTAAAACACATTGCTTGCACAAGCCACTGCTCATGGCCATTGGTTTCCCCTTTCTGGATCTCTGAGGAACCTGAACATGCGATACAAGACTGGCGTGCCCTGGGCAGCCGCCATAGTCTGGTGCGCCTAAATCCTTCCCGACGTGCGTGACTGTAAACCCAACACCAGGCTCTGGCAGAGGCACTCTGCTCAGCTGAAGCCATATGGTGCTTTAACTGAAAACTCTGGGTTTAAAAGTTCTCTCAGGAATGTTTTTTAGACGTCCCATCGAGGTCCGAGTGTGCTGCAGTCCATCCAGCCAGCTCCTGCAGTCCCTTGAGTAAGCTCAGGCTGCAGGACGGCTTCGGTTACTGCTCAACGGGTTGGGTGTACAGTCACACATACAGAACCAAAGGGAAGGGGGGGGGGGGGGGGCTTGTCACAGCTTGGGTGGAAAGGTTTTGATAGGTTAGACCCTGATAAACATCTCAGGTTATTCCTGTTTGGGTTCAGGGTAGTTGCATTATTCACTACAGCCAGCGTTCTTCATCCCAAAGACACCCTTACAGGACATCAATTATAATGATATTCTTACCTATTTCCCCAAAAGTATCAAAATGAGAATCACAAGATGTCACAGACGTCACGGATTTGAGCACGTGAGACACTACCACTCTTACTATCACCAGATTAGGTGGGAGAACTGAGCTCTTGCTCCATAGTAACTACCTTCTTCAAATGCTGGTCTTCTGTAAAAGTCATAGGATAATCAAAGTTGCAAGTATGCCTGGAGGTCTGTTAGTCAACCTTCTGCTCAAACTATGGTCAGCTATGAGGTCCGTGCATGGTGAGAGGAGGTCTGGGGCTAGAACATTTGTCCTGCGAGGAGAGGTTGAGGGAGCTGGCCTTGTTCAGCCTGGAAAAGGGAAAGCTTATTGCGAGGGGGGAGGGAAACATCAGCCTTCCTAGACCTGCAAGGAAGTCAGTGAGAAGACAGAGCTAGGACCTTCACGTGAGGTCAGCTGAGGTTGCTCAGAGCTTTATCCAGTAAGGTGTTGAAAACCTCCAAGGACTGAGACTGCACAGCCTCTCTGAACAGCCTGTCTTTACAGTGAAAAAAATTATTCTTTACACTCAGTCTGAACATCTCATTTAAATTTTTGCCCTTTGTCACCTCCAAACATGATGAGAGTGCACTCAGTTGTCTCCTTCAGGTTACTGCCAAAATACTTAACACAACAGGTGCCAGGCTAAACCCCTGTAGCACCATCTTGTCACTGTACTCTACCTGGAGACAAGCCCATCACCCTCTGAGGCCAACCCACCAGTTGTGTTTTCACTCTGGTTGTCAATAAGGTCCTGACTTTGATACAAAAACATGGTGGGAGAAAGCAATGAAAGCCTTGCCAAGTTGAAGTAAAAGATATCACTGCTCTTCCCTCATCTGCAAATTCAGTCATTTTATCATAGAAAGCAACCACCCCATTACCAGGGTCAATCAAGGTGTGATTGTCCCTGGTAAATCAGTACATTCGCGTGGACCATTTCCAACCACTTCTCTTAGGTGCTCAGAAACGTGTTCCTGGAGGACTTGCTGCACGACACTCCATGGACAGAAGCGAGGCTGACCCCCTGCAGCTCCCTACATTGCTCTCCAGGCCTTGCTTGAAGATGGGTGCAACGCTTGCTTTCCCCCAGTCACCAGGAGTTCCCCTGATCTCCACTAAAGATGGTCACCAAAGACATCTGGGCAGCCTTGCAAGGACATCAGCTGGTTCTCTCACCACCTTTGACAAAACCCATCAGGTCCCATGAATTTGTATGGGTTGAGTTCTCTGAAGTAAACCCTGCCTTGATCCTCATCCACTGCTGCCAGCTCTTCTCCTCGTCGTACCTTTTCACTAATCACAAGGCCCTGGGAAACCCCGTTGGTCAAGACTGAGGCAACGAAGGCACTGGGTACCCCAGCGACACCCGTGTCTACTGTCACTAAATCACTCATCCCATTCAGCAGTCCCCCGTTTTCCTTGTTCAGCAAGTCTAACCCAACTTTTGAAAGACAAAACCAGAGGAATCGTCTGCAGCATATTAATTATGAAATAGCCTGGAGGAGTAAGCCAGATTCAGTCCTAGTAATACGGAGAATTCAAATGGTAGTTGCCAGCACTAAGGGATTGCTCTGATGCCACAAGTGGGAAATGGGTGTATTCTCTATTTGCACATCCAGAGCTCTCCAAAGGCATCAGGAATAGTACTGCTGGGAAAAAGTCATCACAGAGTAGCTCCTGGCAGCTCTGCATAAAAAGAGAAAAGCAACAATACAGCCCAGACCTTAGGACTTGGCAGCAACAGATGCCTTCCCAGGCACTTTACAAAACCCACAAAATGTGGTATTACACCCCGGCAGATGTTAATAGTATCATTCAGCTGACTATTGTAACGAAAATTTGAATGATCAAGTTGGTTGTTCAAGAGAAAGATAAACAGAAGTCACACTTCCTTTTAATTACAAAAAAAAAGGATCAAGAAGTTAACTATTAATTGCATAGTTCATAAAGGCAACTGAAGTAGAGAGATGAGCAATATCAGGGTGCAACTTGCACATTAGGAATCCACAAAACAAAAAGAAACCCCAAACATTCAGAATTCACAAGGTATTCTCCTTCTCATTTCTCAGAAATGCAACTGGATAGATGGGTATTTTAGAAGTGGGATTAGGGAGGAACAAAAAGTTACAGCAAGCATGTAATACTTTCTAAAGCCTTGAAAAGGTAGCCCTCAGAACAACAGAAAGTCAGCCTAACAAATGAGAGGGATGACTCTGTAAGTAGAAGAGGTACCAGGTCATATTGCCAGTGTGCTACTTGATACTTGCATTACAGCACTTAATTATTTCATAAATAATAAAAATCAGCTTGAGACACAGAATGGCTTAGTCTCACAAAGAAAGAGATAGGACAGAACGGCTTTTAAGGCGAGACAAGAAGCCTGCAGTTCAGGAATATGATGTTCCTCTGAGAGGCAATGAAGGACAGGCGTATTTTAGTTTGCAGGAGAAATATTAGAGCACACGTAAACTCTTAATGCTTAAAAGTCACAGCAGGTGTTGCCCAAAAGTTGCAGTAGGAAGGAGAAAAGCATTAGAACTTTGTCTGACTTTTAAAGGTCAGCACTGCATTCAAGAGATTACCCTGCTCCTCAGGGAAATGCCAGGACTGGTGCCTAGACAAGAGGGACTCCATTTTTCTCATGGTAACAGTAATCCTCATTTAGAGGTATTATTTAGCTGAACATGAAGTGTTTATACATAACTTTCTGATGGCAAATTGTTCATGTTACTAACGATATACAAAGATTACTTTTTTTTTCTCAAGTATTTGCACTATATTGTAATTAACATGCATTTAATCCTTTAGATTGCAAGCATCCTTCCTGCTTTTCACACGAATTTCTTCAGAACCACTATTTATGAATCATTGTTTTTTCCCTAGCTACTGACCATCCGGATTTTACAGAGTTCACAGAACAAAATACTCTGAAATAGCACTGACACATGGCCCTGTTTAATTATAGACCAACGGCTTTGTTATGGTTCTTGTCGTTCATTCCTACCCTGCCTGTGAAAGTAAGAACTTTAACTCTGTACAAGGGTCTCGGTAAAAGCAGCATTTGAAAGCCCATTAAATACCCACATAGGCCTACCGATAGTGACATCTTGTGGTTGTCAACAAAGTGCATTTCACCTTCACGGCAGAATTTACTGCAGACCCACTCCAGGGCCACAGCAACCTGGTGGCAGCACCCCTCGACTCCCCCAGAGCCGCAGGGAAGCCTTCTGGACACTCCACCCTTCAGGAGAGCACAGTGGGTGAGCGCTGAGGGGCTGCTACAGCTTTGGCTGAACTTTCCATGCCCACAGTCAGCGGCTGTCTTGGGCATTTCCCCCCCCTCCTTATGCCTTCACCTGCACATGGCTCTTATCATCGTTTTTTTTTTTTATACCACCTTTCATCCCTTGCTTGGAGACAGATTCCCTATGCAAGTCCACTGCTTTATAAATAAATAATTGCAACAAAACCCACACCATTTACTCCGACCAGATCCTTTTTCTCTAACAGTGCTTGTCTTACCTATGGAGATTACAGTTTCTTATAGAGAGGACAAACTTGTGTTATGTTTGCATGGTGGACTGGATATACAGTCCCAAACAGGTCTCAAAACACTGCTTTACAGAAGTCTATAAACTACTCCTGTCACCAGAGTAAGTTCATTTTTTGCATTTGTCCTAAGAAACGTGACATGCTTTCAGAGCAGTACTTGTACCGTACTATTGCTCTTCAGCAGCCCAGTACAATGAAATTAAAACTGTCTTTAGGCTGTGTTAATCCATGGCTAGGACTAAGAGACAAGGAAATGAGAGGTTTTATTGCCTCTACTTGCATTTTTGGTGCACATACTTCGCACTGGTATGTTCTCCCTCTCTACAACACTTTCATATCAGATGCATTTTTTTAAAATGTAGTAATTTATGAAGGGCTCATGTCACTACAAATTAGTGAGCACCAAACACTGTGTGTACCTCACTGTAGTTCACAGGATTCGGTTTAAAAATCATAGAAGGGTTTGGGTTGGAAGGGACCTTAAAGACCAACCAGTTCCAACCCCCTGCCATGGGAGGGACATCTCTCTAGACCAGGTTGCTCCCAGCCCCATCCAGCCTGGCCTTGAACACTGCCAGGGAGGGGGCAGCCACAGCTTCTCTGGGAAACCTGCTCCAGTGTTTCACATAGCTGAACAGACTAGTATTTGCTTTCCAGCAGCAAGATGATGCATTTAGTTCTACATACAACTTGCTGGCTGGCTCGCGAACATTACTAATTATATTACACACATTAATCTAACCTAGCTTTTGTGTGGGACATCATCTGCCCTTTGTATTTAATGCACAAAAATCTCTCAAAGTCTCCAAAACAACGGCAAGCTTGAAGCCTAGCAGCACACCTACAGAAAGCAACCATAGCGCACACGCAGAGTGTTGTTTCTAGGTATTACAGTCTCCCTATAGTTTAATCCACTGCCTTTTCCACATCTGCTGCTTCTCATTTAAACTCACTATCTTCCCAGCTAAAGGCTACTAAGACAACCTACCCGTCCTCATTTCTGCACCCGATCTGTTGCACGCACTCAGGCTACAACATAGGAAAGCACCACAGCTATTTTCCTCCTTCTTCCCTTCATTATCACCCCTCTGTGATTTTGCCCATTTCTTATTGTTCCTCATACAGCCTGGACAAAAGCCAAGAAAGTGGCCTAGACAGCTACAACATTCTAAGAACAAAAATTGATTCCTTTCAACCAAATGTTCCCGTGGTCAGAGCACTATGAGAGTATCTGAATATTGAGAACGTTCACAAGCTTTCTGGCCTTACAACACGTGCCACACAACACAGTGATTAAGATCTTGAACACACTTTTGCTTGACCCCACTTAAAACCCAGAGTCTGCTTCAAAGCCTCCAATTTTAACTCAGCTTTCCAACAGAAGCAGGCAGGTACAGCAGAAAAGCCCTGTTTACAGGGTGGTAAGCATGGCACTGACCACTCAGGATGCTCTGCGCAAGAGCCTGTGTTAACAACTGTAACCCTGTGGGTTTTGGCAAACACTGCTGCCCTGCACGGGGTCAGCTGAGTAACACAGGAACCACCACCATGTCTCCGCATTTCCAGCCTAAGCGTTCTTTTAAATTCACTTTGAGTGTTTCTTTTATCATGGTTTTGGTACACAAGGGTAATCGACTTCCAAAAATCTAAGCCTAAGTCAAGTGAACAATGTATTCCCTGTTCAGCAGATTCCTGGCTTTTCAAGGCAACACACTTTGAAGTAAGAAGTGCAGGTACCTTTTGGCAGCACTTGGCTTGTGGTGACTGACAGAATTCAGGAATCTTCTGTTTGGAATCAGCTCATTAAAGCTTTGTAACAAGATTGCATGGCAAGGCCAGTCAACGATGGCTACAGCAACGCCATAGGTGAAATCTTGTCACAAACATGTCAGAAGAATCTTGGCTAGTATTTTTGTTTGAATCCAGACGGGAACTTTATCAGTGATGACTAACCACAACGCCATGCAGAAAGCCAAGAGTCTTCCTTGCCGTTAGTGGGCGTTAACTCCTTTCAAATACATTTTGCTTTATTAAGCCTTCTACAACAGCTCATCTCTACATGGTCCTACACTGGGCTCTCCAGGCTCGCTTAGGGCATTTATCTGATTGCCTCTCGCCTGACAGTCTGAACACCGACCACTTCCACAGGGCCCACAGCAGCGTAATGAGGGGGTGGCAGCGGAGCCTTCCTTCTTCTGCAGGAAGGCGGGCGTTGGCAGGGTGCGCTGCACTGGGTCTTGCACACTGCAAGACATTGCAAACTTACATCATCAGAAAAAAGAAAGGAAAACAATTTTGAGAGGAAGATCATCCACCTCATATGCCTACACAACTCTGGTTTTACCACACCAGGTTAGTTCTAACCTGCAGCAGAAAGGGCGACCGGCTGCAGATACACAGTTTGGGCACATGCCCAGTGCAACAGGCTGGAAACAGACAAAGCAACTAGTCCTAGTTTTTATTTACCTTTCCTCTGCACAATCAAGGTCAATTTAGAATTATCATCAGTATCGGTGGCTCTACTGCCCCTGAACAGGCCACGACAAAAAAGAGCAGACTTTAGAGAGGTGATGTAATACTTCTGGAAATTCTCTTCTTCACCTGTGATGTGCATGAGTACTGATGCAGAGGAGTTGCTAGGTCTGAGAAAGCAAACACATTAACCAGAGCAGACATAAGGAACTACAGTGCGCTCACATGGAAGTAATTCCTCCCCGATTCTGGACCATCCATAAGACTTCACCAACTGCACAAAAAGGCAATTCAAAAAAGGCCATGGCCTTGAACTGAAGTAACTACAAACATAAGTGACAAATCTTCAAGCATTTCTTCTGCCAGGTAAAGTCTTAAGAAACTCTCTCTCAGGTTGTCAGCTAAACCGCTACCCTACAGCAAGGGGGCAATGCTGTAAATTCACAAATAATCTAAGGCATATAGATCGGGGCTACTACTTTTGAGAAGACTGACAAGGTCCCTATCGCACTTTGCAAGTTCCACACGAGGGACAGAAGCACCATTCTCCACCATTACCTTCAGGTATAACGGTTAGAAAAGCAAATCATTAAAATACCTTAAGCTGTTTTGAATTCACAGCCACCTAGATCACCATTACTGGCCAAAAATCCATCTTAGTTCTCTAAATACCTACTTCAAGTCTAAAGAGTAGGATCAAAATGCCTATGTTTAACACTCCTTAAAGTGTCATACATGAACCAGTCTCAAAGAGAGACCATAACATTGCAAGAAGATTTCCCTGCACTTTCTCTCCAGTAGAACCCTTAAAAACACATGCACAGGAACATACTGTCTTAGCTAATAAGCTTAGAGCAGACTCCCACAGCAGCAGCCTGTGGTCCCACTTCTCTTTAAAATTGTTTATAAAGTTTACCATGTTTACAATGGGGCTTAGCAGATCGGAGTAGGTTGCTTAGCATCAACCACCCCAAAGCTATTCTGCTGTCCATATGAGGAAAAGCAAGGGTGTGGTGCTCTCCGCCTTCTCTATGAATTACAGAGAGTTAGGTAGTAAAAGACCTATCTATATGAGAGTCTACTATTTTAAAACCAATCTGTCAGGAAAGGTTACAAAAAAAAACTGATGAAACTTCAAGGTATTTGCACCTCACAAATTCCGTCTCAGCACACATGCTGTAATTTGTTGTCTTAACTCATTCTAAGGCCACGTACTTAGTGACTTCACTCTAGAGAGCTTTACATACTTAAGGAAACATGTGGCGTTTGCTACAGGCCGCAATTTCTTACATTTGACTTGAAAAATGTAATCCATCTCCCAAACGTACTTCCACTGTAACTTCTTGTTTGAATCTTCTACACATTATTCATAAGCAGCTTTTCATTAACCAATAACTTTATTTAAAGGGGAGTGGGGGGGAACTCCCCACTCTTGCAAAACAGTACTGAACAACCTAATCTAAATTACATAAAAAACTTAAATTCCTCTGCTATGTGTGGCAGTCAGCGTTACTTCGAGGTATAATGCTTTGCTGCTGTAAAGGTAACTGGAACTTGTTTAAGCACCATTTTCTCAGCAGATGTTTAGATATTTATGGCAGAGCACCAGACAGTAAGCACAGCCTGCACACAAGAATTAGCGATTGGACCACTGACTACATACTTTAAGTCAAAACAAACATCAGCTTTTATAATCTAACATTATTTAAATGGAAGTGGCTCTTCTTTACTTCCAAGCTTAAAGAAAGGTCATGCAGATGTGCATATTATCTCCTAACCTGGTCCCATCAGCCCCTTCTTCCTCCCACCCCAAAAAAATTCAGGTTTTCGAAGACAGTCAGAAAGAGGCAATGTGCTTAACCCCCTGATAATGGTTAGATCATCTTTAATTCTAGCACCTGAAGTTATACAAGGGTTTGCTTAATAATCAAGTTTCAGAGAACTGTTGGACACATTCAGTAAGGTGACAACTGTGCAATACCACTCAGTATTTCAATATCAGGGACCATACTCTTGAATTGTTTAAACACAATCCACAGAACGCGAACAACCATCCACAGTTTAACTAAACAATCAGTTAAAAGTCTTACAGTTTAATAATTCACATAATGGTCAGTCTTTAGTAAGGGATACTGAAACTCATTAAAACACAACACTAGATTTTATTCTATGGGTGTGTTGGGCAGGCACATAATTGGCCATTCTTGGGTATAACCGAAGAGTAAGGAGAAGTTTACCACAGTTTGGCAAATCCCACATTTTGTCAGTTAAAAGTGAACTGTGAGAATTAAATACTCATCTTTACATATACACAAGTTATGCTGTGAAAGCATATTTGCTTACAAACATATAAAAATACTTGTTAACTAGTTTGATAAGAAAATAATGTATAAAAGTATATAGCAAAAACATTTAATCATCTCTGACAATGGAAAGATCAAATTCATTTTTATATCACATGAAACAAAAACAGCTACAATTTTAGTTTTCCTTAATCCCTTACCCAGAAATACAAAGGAAGACACAATTTGTTTCCAAACAAATGATGTGAAATTTCTCAATAAGCTGAAATGCCTCAATCCAGAATGAGCTCAGGTATTTGGCCATATCCTAATAGTAGTAGTAATCATCCTGTAGCTGTTCTGGATTCACAAAATAAATACAGTAGACTGTTTTGGCCACTGAAATAAAACTGCAGCATAAATGAGAGATGAAAATTTTTGCTGACAATGAAATTCAGTGTAGGTTTCTTAAGGCTAGCTGAATACTCAAGTCTAATTTAACTGAGGGCAAAAAAAGCCAATCCACCCCTTTTTTAAAAAGTATTCTCTATACTTCAATATAGGTCTTTGTAATAGCTAATGAAATGTCAGAAGTAAAAATAAATTAATTCACAAGAGAACTTATGCATGACTTCAACACCTTGTCCTACACGGTTTTGTTTCATCTCCTTTGCGAATAAAACTCCACAAGGTGCAAGCTCTTAAGGGAGAGAAGGAAGGAACTGTGGTATTAAAGAAGCAGCCTTAGTGTTTTGTTTTGAAGTCTGCCCCAGGATGACCGAGTCTTCTTCAAGAACTATTCTGCCAGCTTCTTGGACTAAGGCTATTCTGGTGACCACTTTTAGGACATGCACATATAAGGCTAGACCAATACCAGAAGTGATGTAAAATGATGGAAAGCAAAAAAAAAAAACAATCTGGCAGTTGATAGCTTGGTTCTTGGGATTCTCAGAAAATAACACAATGGCAGCCTTTCTTGTCTTTTTCTTTCCGTGTTGGCTCTGGTGAAGGAGGGCACTCTTGTTCTTGAAATTTCCTGGAAATAGATATTTCAAATTAAACTCACAGAATCATTTTCTGCTAAATTAAATTAAATACTGTATTTAAAGTTACGGTTTCTACATTTTCATAGAGGATGGACTTACTTTTGACAGTCAAACTACTGATTAAATGAGTGATATTTTTGGGGGGTTGCCTTTTTCTTTTTTTTAAGAAACACGATTTTTTGCAGAAGGCAGACTTAGTTTATCAGGCTTACTTACTAGGTGATCAATAAAACCTGAGAGATTAAGGTGAATAAATTCTCTTTCAAATACATATTACATATGTGTAAACACTTTTCCTAATACACAGGAATATTTTATAATGGAGAGCATCGGTCAAAGTTTTATAGGTAACAGCAGGCAGAATTTTCCCAGCGATTTCCCACTACATTTCAATACATTTGCTGTAGCTACACATTAATGTAGGGATATTAATTATCTGGTCTCAAGTTATCATACCTTATAACTCTGACAAGTTCATGAAAAGCTTGGTCTACATTCAATCTGATTTTTGCTGAGGCTTCCATGTATGTTACTTTAAGTTGCCGTGCTAGCTGCTGACCCTCCTCTTGTGTCACCTGTAACAGACGTGGATCATAAGTTCAAGGATCATAAGTTCAAGGCTTCCGCAGGCACATTCATATCAGCAGACACTGCACATACATGTTAAGGATCTGCTTCCCTCAAATAATAATGCTTATTTGGCCACAGAATAGCTTCCACACTGTCCACATTATACAACTGGGAAACAAATCTCTTTCAAATTTCAAATACATCTTTGCAAATGCAAGTGAAGACTTTTTTTAAAAGGTTTCTGCAATAGGCAAAGACTGACCCTTCAAGGAATTTCCCCTCACTCTAGCTGCAGCTGCCTTGTCTTCACTTCAGTTCTAAGTAACAAGACCAAGTTTTCCTTCACAGGCAGGCAAGAGTCCCTCACACCCCCTCAAAGCAAGTGCTTCAATCAACATCTGCTGGTTTATTAACACTACTGTGAATATGATTGCTAAATCACCTTCTCCCTGTCCCAGCTAAATCTAGAGGTGGGAAAAAAAAAAAATCAGATGACTATTTTTAAAACAAGAACTGATGTTTAATCTTCTGAATCTTTATAAAAGTCACTAAAAAACCATATCTTTATGACAGCAAAATATTAATACAGACAGTTTTACACGTAGTTTAAATTACAAGAGATCTAAAAATTTATGAAGCCTTCAGGCTATCTGGAAATATTAAAGCAACACTGTCTACCTCTTGACTCCTTGAGACAACAGAGGAAAGGGAGATGAAGAGAAAATAACGTGTCCTAAAGAGTTGGTATAAAATGTGAAGTGATGAAGCAGAAGGAAGGAAGCTAGTGGACCATTATAGGAAGGAGGACTAAGCCAGTCACAATGCAAAACTGAAAGAGATCACTGCATATTTTTGGATGAAGTAGAAAGCAGGGAGGTTGGACAACGGAAGGTTACCCTGAGCAGTGCGAGGCACGCAAGGCTTCAACGGGAAGGTCACCCACAGGGCTGGGAGGAAAGGGCAACTTTCAGTGACAAAAGGAAGTGCAACAGACCTTGCCAAGACAATGGCTAGTGGAAGAAACGTCAGAGATTATACTGCTTTCACAGAAAAATGTTCAACCAGCATGTAGAGGACTGATTTGATGAGAAGAAAAAAATGAGGGTTTATTTTTAATTTAGTTTGGAAAAGGCCCTCAGATAATCACTTAGATTAAGAAGCTACACAGAAATGGAAATAGATAGGAACGGTAAAGCATCATGGGCAGCATTCACCACAGTGCAAAATACAGAAGTACTTTCTAGCTTGCAAAATACTTTCCGAACAACTACACACAGTTGGAGAACCTTTATGCAATGGCATCTCAACAGGTTTGATTCCTCTGTCCTTAGCACCTACGCTGGTACTACATTCACACATTCAGTGCTGAATTGAGAGCTGCTCCCACTAAATCCTCCTGAAGCTCTACAAGGAGCCCCCAGCCCCTTGTGCCATTAGCTGGAGTAACTCAGGATGCATCTGCTGATCTCAAAACACTCTCGGAAGCTCTAAATTTATTTCGGTGTTATTGCCGTCAGATGAAGCCAAAAAACACCCTCAAAACCAAACCAACCCCAAGATCAACTACTGGAGATGCATTTTTAACTGCAGGGCACAAAGTGAGAATGACTGGGAACCTTCAGCCCTCCACTGCTGTCTGAAAACCGAGTGATACTCAAGACTTTTGCTCCACTAGCCAGAACAAATACACTTCCACCTTCTGCTCTGGCCCCAGATGTTGAAATACCCTTATTCCAAAGCTTATGAAGGCTGCACTTAGAAACATTGACAGCTGTTTTCTGGCACATCAATGACATTGCAGAATCCCCCAAAGTTTGCATCAGGGCTTCCAGAACCTTCTATGCATCTCTGCCTCACTCACCAGACAAAAGTAAGTTGAAGTATGGACATGGCAGTTTTTGCAAAACCACCCCCCTTTACTTTTCTTCATCCCTGCACAGTCTACTGTAGCCCCAGAAACTGAGACGCTAAAGTCTAATAAAAACAAGTAATTGGGAAGGAATGTATAGTCCTAAAGAGAAACTGAACCCAGTCTTTAAACAAATGTGGTTAATACTTTCTTCATTGTTGTATCTAAAGCACATTAGAGGTACAAGTCCAACACTGCAATGAAGTCAAGCTACACTTGCACAATATTCTGCATTTAAAGTATTATAGATGCAACATTAATGTCTTTATTGTATATACTAGAATATCTGTAATTGCTTAATTCCAAAATAATCTTTTTGTCAAACTTACAAGTATATTGCCAAGTAGCTCGTGGTCAATTTTAGTGACCTCAACATATAAAGTCAGTTTAAAAAAAATACTTGGTTTTGGGCACACTACAGAAGCATTTGCAGTGCCCAAGCTGTAAATTAGAGGCCACAACATGACAGTTTCATTTTCAAAGCTGAGGGAAATATAGTAAGTACAAACATAGAAAAACTTGAAAACAAAAATATGAATTTACATCTTCTTATTCTCCATTCTCAGGTACGGCAATCCTGTGCCATGACATGCTTTTCAGTAAGCGTGATGGGAGAGCTTATTAAACATCACGGGCAAAATAAAAACTAAATCTTTTTTCTTCAAAGAACACTATTTTATTTTGACAGGAATAAAGAGAAACACAGATTTTTCTGGTAGTAACTGCGCGTGTACGTACGCATGCGTTAGTTCTGCAGCAAAATTCTCTTGGTAAGCTCAAGGCTGAATATGAACGGGAATCACAATGCTTATCCTTTGTTATAGGATATTTTACTGTTTATTTTTGGGTATCATTCATTCACAGTGTTCAGATACTTGGTAAAAGTTTCTCAAATTAAACACCATTATAGAAGACAAAAGTGAGCAAGTCAAACATAGGAAAGCTTATTCCCCAACTCCCTAAGTTAACAGTCTTCTTACTGAAACAGTTTCCATCTTTGCAAGAATCCTGTGAATACATCTCATGGCCCTCCCTCTTCACTACTGTATCTGCCAATTGTCAAAAATACATTAGTTTCTGGAGTATCTATTCTTTCCTCCACCTAAAGCAGCTCAACAAGGCTGCCTAACCTAACACTACATCTGTATTTTGCCTGGACACTTACGCAAGACGAAGGGTCCTGCTGTACTCATATCAGCAGGTTAGCAGTTAAGTGTTTCCTCGAGTTTGAGAGGAATCCATTTCTACCTGCACAGAAACAGTGCCCATTCCTGCTGAGAGCTCCATCACTCCTGAAGAGTGCATCTTTCATCCTGATTTTCTGCCTCACCAGCCCACCTACAAGTGCTGCTTGGTCATGCTTACAGCAGGCTACCATAATGCTTTCCTCTAGGGGTAGTTCAGTATCCACTAACTCTACTTAGCCCACATTCTCATATAAAAGGTCATTTTGGTACACACAAACTGTGGTTATGAAGCACTGACACATATTCAAACAGACTGACTTGCTGTATTCAAATACTGCATCAGATGCCCGACTCCTAGTTATCTATAAAGCTCAAAATCAGGCAAGCCGCAGGAAAACCTGAAGGTACAATCCATCTGTGAGAACACAGGCATCACTGTATATGGCCATAAAATCTACCACCTCAAGAAGTTACTGTCACACTTCCATATAAGCTCACAACAGTTAAGAGGAAAGCCAAAATGAAATGTTAATGAATTATAGGCCACCACCTACAGGTCCCTGTACCCATCCACCCCCTGCAATAAGCCATCTTAGGCCAAGCTATTCGTGAAGCAGTGAGTCTGCAAATCCAACGTATTAACCACTTGTTTGCTAGCATCTAGGCTGATGCTGAACAAAGCACAAGGCTTCTTGCCTGGGATCAGCAGCTTTGCTCATCATCTGTCTATGCATAAACTGAAGTCACGAGGACCTCTCTGTAAAACCTTGCTTTAAAGGTATCTAGCAGCACAAATGATCTTAGCACTAGGTCATTGTATTAATTCAGTCAGGACGCAAAAGCAAAAACTAGCATTTAATGAAACCTAAGCACTTTCCTGTTGCGACTTGGATTTTCCTTGAAACCCTGCCATCTGGGGAATGATCAGACTTGACCCAGTTTAAGCTAGCAGTTATCTACAGAAAGTCATACATATCCTGCACTGACAAGTCTACTCTTCCGTCAGTAGTGGTTATTATTAAAACATCTGGTGCTCTACTGAATTGTCTTACTGTAGAAACATCCAGTGTTGTTTGAGTTGTACAGAATGAACCCATTTAAGAGAAAGACTGCTACACAACATTTACTTTAAGTAAAGAGCAATGAGAGATGACACTTCAATTTTAGTTTCACAGTCACCAATCTGTGACCGACTGAGGAATTTGGAAACACTGGTAACTTTATTCCTTATCATACAAAGGCATGCTAAACATTAATGCTCGTCTTCTAACAACTCATTTTTCTTTGTCAACCTCACCCATGGATATTGAGGACTTTGCCTCCCATACCACAAAGGAGACAAAATTACAAACTTCCTTTTTCACCTCTCATCTACCAAACACACCTGTGAGTTGACCTATAGTATATTACGGCCACTGAAATTTTAGACCACACCTTTAGTATGCCCCAACACTTCATCAAGATCACACTATCGTCTGTGTGCTTCTGCTGTACAACCCCAGCTCACGTGTTTCCTGAGAAACAGCTGCCACCACACAAGGATTACTGGTTACGCATCATTTGCTTCCAAATTTATGGTATCGTGTTCAACTACAAAACAGTTACTTGCATAAAGGTGTGGTCAGACCCTTGAGACAACCAAAATTTTCATACATGTTTAACTCGTCAGGGCGCCAGGAAGATTTGTGTGTTGATCCTATTGAGTATCGTCTGCTGATCAAAACACACACTAAATTACATTAACTTAGTTTTACACTCTCAGAGGTAGTATGTCTTCTCTATTTCACTGCTTGGCCTCCTGTCTTTCAGAAAAAGGCGGCAGATGCCCAGTACAACAAGGCTTCGCTCTAAAAACTCATACCCAGCTTCCTGAATTTCTAAAAACGATACTTAAATTCTGAAGCTGAAAAATGTACATTTGTGATTAAAGAAGTTGAGAGTAATACAACTTCTCATCGGTCTGCCAGGTAAGTAAAAGGACTGCAGCACGACACTCTAGCCTGGCCAGTCAGGTTCTTGGTGTAACTAAAGTGAGGCCTGACACACCAGCAGACTGAAAATACAAAAATGCAGACGACCAGCACTTCTCATGTTTTTGCCCACAAGTCACAGCCTGAGGACACCCTAAACTTCCCACTCACCCCAGCACCCCTAATCAAGGTGAGGGAGTACTCTCGCCTTTGCCCCTAGCCCTCCCATTGCAGCTGCCTGTGCAGCAAACCTGTAGCCAGAGCAGGATGGACAACCTTGCTTGTCAGGCTGAAGTTTCTCCATACTGGGGCAGACGTGGTGGCGGGAGTAGTTTCCAGCCAGATCAGCAAGCTGGTCCAACTCACTGACTGGATGCCTGCATCAAGAGTTCACGTGATGGAGCAGAAACAACCCTGCGGATGAAGCAGACCCTGGATGTATTTAACATCCAGCTGATAAGATCTAACTGCTTGCTACTGCCAAAAGGCGAGGTCTCACTTTCTTCCCCCCACCCCAACTCCTCCCTGCTCTGCTCCGACACACAGTCCCACCCCTTCCCTGCTTTGAGCACTGGCACATGGATCTTTCTGCAAGCTGATATAACTCACACAGGTCCCAGAAAGCCATTCCAGCTCATCTGTTTTTCTCCCCATCTAGAGAGATGATTCAACTCACAAAGTGCTTCAAGTGAGAGCTAGGGCCAGCAAAGGAAAGAGTGGGAACATGAAGTCTAGAGGGAGGGGAGCCTCTCCCTTCTGGGGACCGATTACATCAGCTCAGCAACCCCACACCGCTCCTTCAGACTGACTGAAGGCCAACCGAAACACACCATGTGACAGGGAAGAGTTAAGAACACATAAGTAGCTGTTTCAGCAAACCTAGAAGCGCTTTTTCAGCCACAGCTGTCTAAGCCCCAGCTTATGATGGAAGTCAAAATCCGCCAATTTGCATGTAAATTGTGTGAGTGATAGCACTGAGTTACGCTCATCAGCATCTAACCAACTAAGGCAATTAATATAGCCATAAAAAGAGAAAGGAGCTTCTAGGGACATATGTTTTTATTTGTGTTCAGATGTAAGCAGCAAAACTGCGAAGTTAAGCAGCTGTTTTCAAATGGCTTTGAGCCTGAATGTGTACCAGCCCATCATTATCTGAAAAAGCAGCTAGGAATTGGGGACGGAGGGACAAGCAGCAGAACAGGTGACAGGCACCTATTTCTTCCTTTAAGGGAGAAACGGATGCAGTGTAATCACATTAGGAGGGTGGAGAGAGAACAAAGTTCATAACTGTTTCTTGAAATAGATCCACAGGATTACCAATGACATCTGCAGGTATCGTCTGAGAACTGGGGCTGACAGCGATGATGTTATTTCCCTCCCAAAGCATCTGGATGTTTATCCTTCAGCAATTACAGTTTGCAGAACAGTTCTGTTTCACCTACGTGGTCTCCATGCCAACATTTGTGCATGAGATAAAGTACATTATGTTCCAGAACCTGCAAGGTTGAATTTGGGAATTTTGATGGGAGCATGATTGTAACTGAAAAGGGAAAGTTTCACTTCTGTTTCAGGGACAGGCTGATAGTTCTGTGCACATGTAAGTACACGAAGTTACTTATGATGAGTTTGTGAGCTACTTCTGTGAAAACTTCTTTCAAGACAGCATCTTTCAGCATAGGCTTTAACTTTGTCATGATCTTTCCACACAGGTTCTGGGGTAAAGAGGCTGTGACAATCAAGGGAGCATACTCAACAAGGACTTTTTTTGTACTGAAGGTTTTACATGGTATTCAAGAAACTCAACAACATACTAACCCACTAAACTCTTTAATGTTATGTGTTTTGAGCCTATTTTTTTCTTGCTCCAGCCACAGTTTTTTGACAGGGAAAAGATTTTATTTAGCAAAGAACAAAACTTATGTAAGCACTTGTGGACAGAAACTAAGTCATGTCCTAGTACACAAATCTGAGAATATCTTATTTTTTAAAGCTGTGTTTTCCTTGTGAAACTCTTTAAAATAATTACAGCAATTTCAGTAATATTTAGTTTGCACTCAGATAAAAAAAAATCAATCATGATTTTTACCAAGCTTTAAGTCATCTTCCTGTCTCAGGAGAAGATAGGAACTTCTGAAATAAGTTGCTGAAGAAGAATACAAGTTTGACACCTGTTCCTTTCCTACTGATGTAGTAAGATCATTTTCATTTCAGCTCAAATCAGTTTAATGAAAAATCAAGAGTAAATAGGGAAAACAAATTTAAAGCTCCTTCTTTAAGTCATTCTAAACTAAATCTTTTAAGCTTTCTTACAACTAGAGGTAAGGTTGAAACCTACCAGCTTCAAAACTTTAAAATTAAACTACATAAATATGGCATTAATTGTGCTGCTATACTTCTGACTTTTAAAAGCCAGCTAATGCAGAAGATGAGTGGCCAAATAGAAAACAGTGAATGGCTACTCATTTATACATAACAGCAATGAACAGTAAAGGCAACAGCACTGAAGTCTCAGGATCATTACAGCTAGTGCTGGAATGCACCCTGCTTGGCACAGCACGCTATGGTGAGTAACAGAATGGAGGAATTAGACACGTTCATGCCTGAGTAATCAAGTCATGACAGAAAGCTCTCAACTCTGTATGTGAATAGATTTGCTCTCAACATAACCCCACTAAGTCAGGCAGATGATGTGCTGCTTCTAAGACTCTTCAAGTACAGAAACTGAGTGTAGTTGTGTTTCTTGCACTGGAATTAATTGCCATGATATGATTTTTTTAAAAATTTGTTTCTCATTCACACTATTTCTGGGAGGAAAACTGAAGTTTCTAGAAGAAAGTGAACAGTAATTAACAACAAATGAATTACCTGTCTTTGGTGGTCCAGATCTGCTTTATTACCAACTAGAATCATAGGAAACTCATCACGATCCTTCACTCTAAGAATTTGTCGCTGAAACTTATAGATTTCTTCAAAACTGTAAAAGAATAATAAAAAGTAGAGCATCAGTATACTAATTCATAGGTTCTCAGGTTCTACAGAAGTTCAGAAATGATGAGTCACCTATCTGGACTGCCCTGCCATGCCACACAAGCAGACAGCTGCAGGCTCTCCACCAGAGTCCACTGCCACAGCATGACCTGTTAGAGAACCATTCAACACTCAAACTAAAAAAATCCTCAAGTTAGCAGTGTGCTATGCACTGGACTTAGGTGGGGCTGCAGGGTAAGCAAAACGCAGTGTTTTCATCTAGAGGGACCTGGACGCCAATGCATCGCAGAAAACCAAGCAACCACAGTCCATCCTACACATACTGACTTTGGAGTTCAGCTCTGGCAGAATATTCACCCTGATGATCAAGATTTCAGCTGGCAACTTCCGCAGCTACTTCTAGGAATTTTGGGGGAAGCCATGAAAGCTGGAAAATAGCAGGGCTAAATGATCAGAAAGCTTTCCAGTTACCAACTAAGTTATACCAGGTACTGATGCTGTTCAAGCAGTAAGGAATATTCCAGCAGTGCTTAAGGGAAGGTAAGCAAAGCAGAAAGCTCCTCCAAGGACAGTATATTAAACAAGCTAATTCTGGCCTAAACAAGGATTTTTGGAGGAAAAAAAAAAATAAATCACTGCTTTCAAGTAAAAAATGTTTAAGCTACATCACTACACAAGGAACTTCAGCACAGATGCTTGCAGACAATCACATATCCTTTGGGGCACAGACTTCCCAAGCACTGTATTTAATTCCAGGCATATAGTCTGAAGCCATTTACACTTAGATTTGCAAACTAAAATTTAAAAGCAAGATGATCATCAGTCAGAAAAAAAAAATTACATAGTCAGATATGACAATGCCAATCCACCTCACCCATATAAACCAATCATGAGAAGAAAGGTGAATTAGAAGGAAGGTGTGCCACTAAGCATAGCTGGACCTCCACTTAGATACGCTGTTTTAACACTCTGCTCAGAAATCTGTAGCAACTGGAAGACGAGAGTTGAAAGCTACCAACTAAGTCATCTAGATTTCTTTTTGCTTCAGAATTACTTTCCACCATTCAAGCAGGACAGACACCATTAGCAACTACTTCATTGACAGGCAAGGCAAGTCTTGAATCAAATTGGTATCAGAACAAAAATGAAAACTCTGCTCTTGAGAAGTCTTTGAAGGATTTCAGAGAACGATATGCAGGTTTAATGTTTCAAGACCTGCTTAAAATCAAGGCAGACCCTTAGCCAGAAGAGCAAACAAAACTTAAGATTTTTAGACAAAGCAAGAATGATGACTTCAAAAAATACCTACAGTCCTCTGCAGCAAAAATATTTATGTTAACAGAAGTGCTCAGTACATCTTAGATCCAGACCCAGATTTCTGACAGAAGTGTAAGAGTTTCTTCTGGACAGTACAACAAGATGAATTTAAACATTTAGCAGCATTCTTAAGTGTAAGATACAGATCCAATGGAAACATGCTCATGCTTCACAGAATATTTATTTTAATTCTTATTATAGACAGAGCTGTTAATAAGATCAGAAGTAATTTATTAGAGCCTAGATTGAATTGGTGGGGGTGGGTAATATCACTTTTTTTTTTGGTCCTTATTGCTCTTCTGTTGCAACACAAAACAAGTAGAAGGACAGATCCCTGAGCACTTCTCCTTTATTACTACATATCTGGCAAGCTCAATGGAGGAAAATTACAGTCAAAATATGAAGTGACTGTCTGTACGTACACGACAGTTTCCTACTCCATGATCAGGAGCTACCTGACCAAGCTCCGTGAGCTTCTAAAAAGATACATTTCATCTCAACTCTGTGGTCAATCAGTTATGCAGGTTCCAGTCAATTCTTGGGAGTAAGCAGAGTGAGCACTGCCTGCAAAAGAGTCCAGAGACACACCCTGAACTGGACACATGCGTTCAGAAATCCAGAGCCAGTCACTCAACGTTGATGAGCACATGGCAAGGGGATATTGCCAAGAACTGATCAGACATCATATTAGTTTAAATTTCTGTCACTTCCAGGAAACTAGTATTCTGGACTGTAAGGAAGTGCTTGAATAAAGTTGTCATTTTTTTGTTATGCTTTCAAGTCATCTATTGCAAGAGACAGACACTTTCAATAAGTAATTGATTTAAAATGGGTTTTCATCAGTGCTGAAAGAGCGTCACACCACAGAATCTAAGAGTGAACGTATACTTAATGTTTCTGCTTGAGATTATTTCACCAAAGGATAAACAGCAATTTAAGATTAATTACAACTCGTTTGTTTTAGTAACTTGACATCAGGCTTACCTTCCTCTATCAGTGACTGAGAAAACAAGCAGAAAACCCTCCCCTGTCCTCATGTACTGTTCACGCATGGCTCCAAATTCTTCTTGTCCTGCTGTATCCAGAACTGAACATAAGCAAAACATTGATTACTACAGTTCATGTTCTTAGAGTATAGACCAAGAAAAAAATCCTTCCTAACAGGATATTGTGAGAGTCTCTCCCATACATCGTAACTAAGGAGAAACCACTTTTCACAGATACTATTAGATTTTTGCTAAGATTCCCAACAAGTTCCCAGCAATTGCCCAGAGAAGCTGTGGCTGCCCCTCCCTGGCAGTGTTCAAGGCCAGGTTGGATGGGGCTTTGAGAAACCTGGTCTAGTGGAAGTTGTCTCTGCCCATGGCAGGGGAGTTGGAACTAAGTGGTCTTTAAGGTCCCTTCCAACCCAAATCATTCAATAATGCTATGATAAGTTCTTGGACTGACCGAACAATTCAAGACCTACCAAACTAACTGAACAACGAAGTTTGGTGGACTTTGCTAATTCACGACCAGCTGAAACAGCTGGAAAATGCTTAGAGAAACTTGGGGATGGCGGTTGGGAGGGTTGCTGGTGTGTCTTTAAATAAATCACTGACAAGGGATAACCGAAACTTTTAAAGCAAGCATGTATATTGCACTTGGGAGAGGCAGCACACAACAGGCAACCCATGTGTTTTTCACTCCACCATGTCACCCAGGTGACTGCCAGGAGTTACATAAATTCTACAAGTTCTGTAGGCACTAGGGCTTCAGGAATAATTCTTAAAAAAAACACATTGAATTTACTTTAAAGAGAGACACTTACACATAGATAAGGTATAAGCACTTCAAATCCTGGGTATCTCATTAATAAAACAAAGGTAGGTAGCTTTTATCAGCCGCACACTTACATAAAAACCTCATGCTGGGCAGCTGTTTACCTGCCTGGCAGTTCAGGCATACAGATGGAACCCAGGCACCAACAGCTACAGGCTGGCAGTACCCCGCTTCAGCTAGGCTACTTACTGTCCAAGCGCGCGGCTCTCTCATCTATCACACATTGCTTGGTGTAGGAGTCTTCAATCGTCGGATCATAATCCGTAACAAAATAGGACTGCAGAAAATAAAACAAGTTTGTAAGGCAAGGACATACAGGACACTCTGAGTAAGATGATAAAAACACATGCTTGACAGCTTAGGGAAGGTGAGCAGGTTTTACCTGTGTACAAACATTTGCCACTTTATCCAATAAGACAGCAAGTAATGGCTTTCCTATTCTTTGTAAATGCTTGTAAATTGTAGAAATTACTAGCAGAGTCACTGAATTTACTGGATACCTACAGAATTTCTAGCATTTTCCAGAGATTCCTGGTAACTCCTAGAATTTCCCAGTAGGAATTCCTAGAAACTTTTAGTTTTAGTGGCTTTTAAGGTCTCTAGTAACTGCTAAGTTTCTCTGAACTTCTGGTAGCATTTAGAAGTTTTTTGGAATTCTCAAAAGTTTCCAGGATTTCCTCCCCTGCTCCCAGAGCCAGTCATTTCTAGGAAGTGCCAGGATTTTCCCAGCTATTTCTAGAATTCTGTAGCAGTTTGTTATTAATAACTATTTCTAGTAAGAGCTCCATGTAGCACAAGTGGCACTTAGTTTGTAAACTGAATAAAGTTTAGTGGATCATCCTTGTTCCCAGGATTTCTCTCCTGATTTTAATGACTTTAAGCACACACATCCTCCAAAAAGAATGCGCCTGAAAACAGAATAAGTCATGAAACGCCTGTGTCACCCATTACCTAAACGCAAGGCTCCACAAGATACTGTCAGTTGGTTACTTATCACCCAAGCTGCAGAGCAAAGCACATTCTGGCACATCTTTCTAGAGACTGGGTGACCTGGTATTGAACACTGGGGTAACAATACTATCTGAAGACGACAAGTTTAGATTTCAAATGATGAATTTCCAGCTTGCATGCAGCCATAGCAAAGTTATCTTCACCCAAAACCAAAGCACACTGACATAACAAATCTGAACTCTGATCAAATTCCTCCCCCTCTGTGCTCAATGCAGCAGGCACTGGGGATGGGTACTACCCTGACTGTCCAGAAATCAAGTCGGGCATGCATGCACCCAGACAAATGCCACCGTAACTAAAGGAGTACTACCTGCGTATGTTATTCAGTTCTGTAAGGAAATAGGAATGCTTTAAAAATACACACTGGCTCCTAGGAATAGGAAACAAAAAAAAAAGGGGGGGGAAGGGCAGGGGGGGCTGTTCTTGCATTGAGAAGATATCACCAAAACCAGGGTGCACCTCCTTATTCATGGCCAAAATTAATAGTTCACACTGAAGCGTTTTTCCCATCACACAAATTCAAAGATACCAACAAGATACCTCTCTGTTCCTCTAAACTTACCGAAGTCAAGTTAACAGATGTCGTGGTAGTGAAAACAAAAAAAAAAAAAAAAAAAAAAAGAAAAAAACAAAGAAATAACTGAAGTTACAGCACTAGCCCACCAGCCTTCTCCAGACACATCCCTGTCAGTGCAGAACACAGTTAACTCTATTCTTGCAGATACCATTTTACTAATGTGCTGTATTTGTTCTTGTCCAGTTTCAAAACGGAGTTGCCCACGAGGGCTGGCTGCACCCAGCTGACTCCCACCACTTGGGCATGTCTGCGCTGGGTTTCTGGTTCAACAGCGTGGACATGGGATTCCCAGCACAGCTCACCAATTGAGCTGCACCTCCCTTATTGGGAGGAACACATCACGAGTCACAACACTCTTTACCAGCTGTGTATACTATAGATAACCTATGCTCGTATACCACCGCCTCACCATCACGCAGTTGGCTACAGGAAGAGTACGTACAGGTTGCTGCTGATCTATTAATTTACATCTGCCACCACACTGGAAAACTGCTGACCCCTAGAGCCAAGACACCAAACAGCTCTGCACATCTCCTTTGCATGTTAAGTAGACATCAGTGAACTGGCCTCTCAGGATACACCCACGCAGCAGTCTCAGTTGCTCTGCTTCAGCGGCACCACTATGTAACCAGCTACCTTTAGGTAGCAATATTAAAACAGCCACGTTCCTCTCTGAGAAGGCTAAAATCCTAGCAACCTGTCCCACCAGGGATAACTGAGACATATGAGACGCCATAATTCATTCACTCCTTTCTCAGTGTTTCATATAAATCAAGTTGCTTATTTCTGGGTAAGAAGTGGTTTCTGCCTTGTTTAGAACATTCACCCAGGCTAAGCACACCAAACACCCTCCCAACCCCTCCCAAACGAAAAAAAAACCACCAACAAAACAAAACAACAAAACAAAAAACCCAACACCCCACCCCCATTTCAAACCATCCAACAGGCATGGGGTCCTAAATGGAGCACACAAGCAAACTTCACGTTTTCCAGCAGCAGACTGCCTAATTGCAGACAGCAGAACATCTCACCACAGAACAAACCCCCAGAGGATGCTGATCCAACTACAAGTTGTCCCTTTACCTTGCTTCTCTGAAGATTTTAAGAGGAAATAACACAGCCTTCAGAACTGTTCTTGTCTTTTCTTTCGCCTGTATCCATGACTTAAAAAGTGCTATCCAGGAGCTTAAGAACAGACTTTGAGGAATGAATTTATTCATAAACTATAAATTGCGTCTCAAGCCTCCTGAGGCCTTTAACAATCTTTGAAAAATGGAAGAGAAATTCACTTAGTGAACATACAAACATGTAAATAAAATCATTTACAAAATCTGACTTTAGAAGGGATGATCACAAGGAAGGGAATTCAAGTCCTATGTTTCATTAAGGAAACAGGAAGTCATATCTATATAAAAAAAAAATTATGTGACCAAAACATGGTGTCACTGTCAGCATATCTAGAAATTCAGGGTTCTGATTTGGGAGATAAAGCACGCACTCTGAAGTTACTACCTATCCCTCTCCAGCTTCAACTTTCATTTCTCTGTCCTGCAGAACTCAAAGTTACTTCCATAAATTGGTCAAGTATGCCAAGTTTTAAATACGATTGAAATAAATTGATTCCAAATTGCCCCTTTTGTTAATCAGTATTAGTAGACCATCTAAAGCAGCAAGTTTATATCCAACAAGGGCAGTATTTTTCACTAGAGAGGTCAGAAAAGGAAAACCATAATAATCTCAGAAAGATTCTTCTTATTTTCCTTATTATCTGTCCAAGGGCCAAGAACTGCAGCACGTTCTGCAATCTCCAGGGCATTTCTCAGATTCCCTCCACCCTTTTTGGTTTGTATTTTGTTTGGTTTTAAGAGAAAGGAAACTACACACAAAATGAGAGTGCCAGACTAGGTACAGAGACATGGAACACTGTTCCTTCCTCAAAAAAGGGAACAAGACTAAGTTGCCCTGATGCAGCATCAGTCACACCTCAAATTCAGAATGAGCAGATGCCAGAGCTCCCCCATTTAACAAGCCTCTTACGAGCAATTTCTTCCCTCCCATGGAGCTGCACTGCCCAATCTGCTGTCGCAGCCACTACAGGAGAGGTTTGCAAGGCAACTGGTGTTGTGGTTTACCTCCAGGCACTGGACAAAACTGATGTGCCTGAAATAGCTGCTGGTTTTGAAAGAGTCTTCCCAAATTGCACTGGGATTATTTGCCACGGGGAGCACAGCAACCACAGCTTACAGGCCTTACTCAGTCAGGGCTGATTTACACAAATTAGATGTAGCAGATGCAGTACTTGCCAGTCTGAGCAGAAATGGACCTTGCTGCCGCTGTACAGACAGCGTTTAAAGAATTAAGGGATGGCTGAGCATATCCTGAAACATCCCATGAGGCTAGACCTTTACTTCTGAATGCCGTCCTGCAACAGGGGCAAGGTGCCTGCAGCAAGCCCAAGACCACACAACCTTTGCAGAGGTTAAGGAGTTTGTGGCAGAACTGTTTAAAAGACTAACAGGAGTGCAATTCCAGCAGATGCAAACCACTGCCACCCTACTGGTTTTAAACTGACACCGAGCCCAGACAAATTAGAGAGGCACGCGCACACCACAGTGGTTGAATACCCCAGCCTGCCTACTGCTGTCTCCTTGATGAAGGCTCTATGTGCAAGTCCTAACACTTCAAAGCGGTTGCCCTGCTAAGCTACAAAGATACCAGAAAGCTACAGCATGTGCCTGGGATGCCAGCTGGTACAAAACACACTGGACCACTCTCCAGGGTGACCTATTACAGACCAGGTTGTCAAATCTGCTCTTCTAGGGGCAGTTGCGTTTCTGTGACGAATCAGAGGAGCTAAGTCTCATTCAGCCACTTCCACTGCAGTTGGCCACTGCCTGCAGGAAATAATTAGAAGAAACTAAGTTTCTCCTACGAAGACAGTTACTTGCACATGCTCTTCTGCAACACCACTCCCTTAACTACTAGTGAAATCAAGGCTCTTTCCACCCACCTCCTAGAAGGAAAATGGGGAGCCGAGCCTGGTAGCCTCATCAACCATTCAATTTACACAAAACATTATGCAACAAGTTTTCTAGGTTTCCTCTTTCTAAGACTGCTGAGGCAATCCAGTCCAGAGATGGGAAGGCCTGCCAAGGACGCAAGCTCTTCTACAGAGGGGAAAAAAAAAAGAAACAACCCAACAACAAAAATCCCCACGCTGCCTACACCACCAAAATCCCTTCCTATACGTAAACTTGTCATCTCAAAAATGTATTTCAAACATAATCTCCTGACCTTCGCAGGAGTTTCCACTTGCAGTGCTCAGGAACGATGACGCTACTATACCGAACACTGCTCTAGCAGTCTTTCTCCATTTAAGGTAACAGTAATCCCTAATTCATTGTTTCAATCACTCAAGTCTTTTGGCAAGGAGAACGTGTGAAAACCCGCTTCTAGTTTATCATCTTCCCCCTCTGTTATTCTGCCTTTAATATACGTAAGAGAATTCCTCCATTAGCTGGACTTGCTTACAAGCTCAGGAGTCTTGCTCCATAAATTAATAAAATCAACTAAGCAGACATCTTACATGGAAAGATGGAGAACTCCAGTGCAGTTTCACAGCTCTTACACAGCTTTTCTTATTCACTCTTTGTAAGGCCAGCAACAGTCCACAAGCTGAAAAGCCACTGAATTACTTTCTTTTGCACCAACATTTGTTTTAAGGCAAGAGAGAAGTCAGACACTATCAACAGGGAGCTGCTACAAGCTGCAGTCCAGAGGCTGGCTGCAGAACGCACTTCCTTTTATCTTCACTCAAAGTTTGAGGGATGTGCACCAACGGCAACCCAGCACAGTGAAAGCACACCACTGTAAGTTGAAGGAGTGGTACATGCCAAAATATATTGATCCTCCCTGTGTCTATAATCTCCATTTGTATTTACTAAATATACATTTAATGTTTCAAAGAGCCACTAGCTGCTTATTTAAATTTTTTCCACATGTTTACATTTTTGGTTTTAACCCAGTGAAGGCAAGAAAATAAAAGGGTTTCCACCCTCCAGCCAAAGTTACAGACCAGCTCCGGATTTAAATAGTATCTACAATTTCAACATTGCAAAAATCCTTCCTAGCTATAATTTAAGCTAGAACTTAAAACAAACATGTTGACAAATGCTACACACCAAAGCGTCAGCTTTAGACTTGAGCACATTTCCAAACACCTGAAATACATGATCCCAAGACACCTCCCAGGCTATAAGTGTTACTTGGCAGAGTATTTCTTTTCGCAGTTTCTCCTTTGACTACCCTTAACACTGTCATCTCTTCTCTAGGTTCTCCCTTGTTTCCTCTGCACTTCACCAAGAACATCTGCCTGTTCCTGTCCCACTCAACAGACAAAGTCCAGTACACAATCTGTAGTGGCATGTCTTCACCACAGGCACAGAACAAGTAACAGTATCAGCTACAGCCCTATCATGTGCCACATTGATCAGAACAAAAATACTTAACCCAGAAAAAGACAGAAACCCGGCCAAGCTCTCTTCTAAACAGCTTTCTTCATTTAAATGAGTATTTCTGGCATCTGTTCCAAGTCATAGATAAAGTCAGTGCCATAGTTTAAGACCAGAACTGTAGTGCCCTGGCCAGTTAGTAGGACTGGAAGTGGACACCTTTCTGTTTGAGGCACTTGGCTACACTGTAAGAGTTTTCTCAGACCACGAATTAAGATCTAAATGACTGATAGCATAAATAAGTCTGTAACCTTCACTGCTTTGCCACCCATGGAAATCTTACAGCCTCTGCCTTCAGCTCTTCTACCTAAGACAAGTGACACAGCAGCCAAGGCTATACCAATGTGACCATTGTGCCCTCCTCCAGCCTGGAGGATGTTAAAGACCGTTTCAAGGAGGTTTAATCCGCATTTCCATCTCTGTCCCTAGAGGAGCACAAGCAGGTTCAATGTCACCATAGACATGTTCCTAGAGGACAGGTGGCAGTAACCTGCCACCTCGCTCAAGCACTAGCTGACCCCAGCCCAGAACTAACCCACCCAGCAGAACTGGCCATTAAGCAAAGCAGCTGGCTAGAGACTCAGCACCTGAAGAGATTAAATGAAGAACCTCCTTTCACACAACAAAGGAGGCTCCTCAAGTCATTTCTTTAGAAATATTTGAGTTGGCTGGCTAGAAAACAAGGAAAACACGCATGAAAAAGTGGGAACTGACTTCTGGAAACAAACTTAAATCCAGACTGCATTCCAGAATAATGGAACAGGCAGAGCAAAACACACAAATTTGGTATTTTGCAGGGCCCCGTGTACTTGCATCACAGAAAAACAAACAAACAAACAAAAGCACACCACTGACTAGGTAAGTATTTAACAAGCTTGTTAAACACTTAACATATACCCCCCCAAGAGCAGGTGGTTCACTAGGACCTGCTGTTTCCAGACCATCTAATTGGTTGGCATTGGGGGACTGGGAAATCAATGCTGTTGGGGTGGACAACAGGGAGTGCCACCTCTGCAAAGGGCTCGGGCACTGTGCAAAACCATACCAGCAAGACTGCAGGAGCTCCCACAACAACCCAGCACATTTTTAAACAAAAGTGTTTGAAATAGCATTGAGCATGCTCTGCTGGCATAAACAGTTACACTTCACAGAACGAGGGGAAGTATTTTGGTATTGAACATCAGGGAGATGGGGGACCAAAGGTCTAGAATTATGCTGATAAAGACCCGACTGCAGAGATAACAAGTAAAACACTGGATCATGCTACAGAAGGCCAGGTGTATCCTCCTCCAACTATTTCATAAAAATCTTTAAGAGTTACTTTCTTTTAACTATACAAACAGTAGAAGTATCTGTTCCTTTCTTCCGAAAAATAAATTAAAAGACAGTCAGTGCCTGTAAGCAATCAATGACGCTTCCCTCAATTTACACTATTTCCCACTGTTCTAATGCATACTGTTGGCACTGTTATGGCCATCCAGGGAAACAAATGTCATTTGTAACCACAATTACTGCAATTATCAACTGACATGAAACACTTGATAATTTCATGAACAGTGAAAACTGACACACAAAAAGAGAAGAGGATTTAAGTGAAGAAAGTCACAGTGAAAGAAAGATTCCGTGAGCCATATATAAACTAAAACCTTTGGAAACCCATACACAAGTTGAAAAGTTCTTTTATTTATTCCTGAATAGCTAGCATTACATATAATACTGATATTTATGATTAAGTATGTGCTTAATCAAATCTTAATGGTTCTGTGTTAAAGAAGAAAAATTATAATGGAGAACCCACAGTTCTTGAAGAACCCATGGCAGCCTCAGAGTGCATCCATTAGATTACCCTCCAACACATAATCTCAAGACAGAAGAGATACAAACCTTAAATTATGAGATATGGTAGGACACAAAAATAAACATCTTACTTGGTTAAGTACAGGTAAGTCTTCCCCTTAACTCTTTTATGCAATGCAAGGATTGTCAAGAGCTTGTGCTCGGTCTGGAAACACTAAACAAAGCATGATTTAGTGCTATTATACAGCCACATACTCTTCTCTCTCTCCCTTTCTCCACTCCCTGCCCTTCCATATACAGTGATCACTGAATGAGCACATCAGAAAAAGAAAACTATCACGAAATCTGTGTTCAGTGCATGGTCATATTTATTGCACGTAGTCAAATATAGCGTGGCTCTTTTCTTTATGGGTTCTGTTATGGTCCCTTCCCAAAGTATCCAAAACCAAAACTAACTTTGCTTCCCTCACAGGTGTTGGGAAACATAAGTCAGGACAAGGATGCAAGGGTATGGAGGATAAAGTGTCTTCAATCTGAAGGCTAATACACATATCTGAATTCTGCCTGCACACCTTTAATTTTCATATTTCCTAAATGAACACTTGAACTTCATACCCATACACACACTTGTTTCCAATGATGTTTCTCTAGACAGGTGTACGCTAGGAAATGCCACAGACTTCATCCACAGTTCAGGACTGACCCACGTTGCAGATTTAAGAGCCACGTCGGTTCTGGAGCATCAGCTTACTGTGCAGGTCACACAGTGGACTAAGACTCAAGAAGACGAAAGACTGAAATCAAACTGACTTTTGCGCTCTGAAAGAGAACATCCACCAGCTCTTTACACCTTTCAACACTCCTAAAAAACCTGCCTGTTAAGTTTTTGGCCTTCCCCTATCTGCTACTTATAATAAAGCAGCTTCACCTTCTCCAACCCCACCTGGGCTGCAGCAGCCCTTCTTTTCTCCCTAAAAATTTGGCACCCAAGGCACAACTTGCAAAACAGCTTGGGCTTACAGGCAGAAAACCAGAGAGTTTGTAACTGCTAAACACATAACTACAAGACTCTGTGAAAAAAAAAAAAAAAAACCAACTAAGAGTCCACCCAAGACAGTGAGATTTGCCTGGGAAAAAGAAAGTGTCTTTGAAACACAACAAAGGCAGCCTCTCAGTGCTTGTTCAAATTATGGAGGTTTAAAGAATAATTGTTACAACTACCATATTGAAAAATTGCATGCCTTTTTGCTAACATCCTGCCAAGCTTAAACATACTGTTAGGGTAACTCTTGGCAAGCATGAATGCAGTCTCAACACTTGAATTATGGACAGAGTGGGTCCTGGTTATACGCATGTAACAAATAGCAATGAGAGTGGGGGTTTTCAACATGTATTTTGAAATGCATGTGAACATCTTTTTAAATACTATCTTCCTTAAAAAATAGCAGACAGATGCTTTTTTTAAAACAGCTTTCACCCTTTAAACTTGAACCGAACCTGCACTGTGTTTAGGTCTTCTTTCAGTTACTAGCTTACAGCACTCCACGCTGTACATCAACTCAACATTAGCAGCTCACCAGCCTGTGAACATTTGCCTCCAATTTATAATTCTCAAATTTCTCTAAATCGAACCACACCAAACACCAAGCACACTCACACAGAAACCCGTTTTAGGCACTACACGTATTAAACTTTGGCTTCTTGAATACTTCCTGGTGATGCAGTTTTCATTACTCAAGATCAGAGAACATACACTTTCACTGTCTGTTAAGACTTCTTTGTAACACCTTGAATTAATACCTTTTAATGCCAGTAAGCACCTACAGAATTCTTTGAAGGTAGCTATGCAATTTCTCAAGTCGAAACATGTCTGACCAAGATGCACTCTACACTACAAGCACAGATGAGTCTTTAATTTAATTTCAATTCTGCTTCACAGTAAATATATGCAAGAACTACGAACACGCCTAGTAGTTAATCCTCCTGATCTTGGCCACTTGCAATTCAAGGAATGTTTAAAATATTTGCTACATACTATCTTTTCACCCATAAAATTTTATCAGGCTCAGACAGTTTTCAACATAGCAGCTCACAAAAGCTCTTCAGGATGAACGCAGGTTTTTATCTCAAGAAGCCCATGATACCTTTTAAAAAGTACATATCTGATTTCAAGATACATGTATAACCAGATAATAGGGACTATAGCTGTAAGTGGAAAAAAAAAGTAAAGTTACTCAAAAAGTCCACTGGTGAGGCAGAAGTGACTCAAACATCTTTTCTCACACACATGAAATCATTAGAACACCTCAAGATGCATGGTGTAACAGCACAGCTTTTGATTTATAAATCTAAGTACAGTAACAGGGTAAAACTTACAATCAATTAAAATAGCTCTTCACTTCAGTAACTTAAACCTAACTAAAACACAGCTAGCAACAATCTTCAGGTTAGAGGCTATGAGGAGACCCATGTTTAGGGCATTTACAGTCTATTAAGAAAGAAGCCACTTCATAACTCCTTGAGGAACGTACTGGATGAACTGAAATCCAGGTCGGAAGAGTTAACTCCATGGCAAAAACACTTTCAAGGAGAGTGCAGGTATTCACTTCCAAATCAGGACCTTTAAAATAGGTTCGTATCGCAAACAAATTGCTTGTTAATTGGACTTTTCAGATCGTCTAGCCTAGGTTACAGACCTTTAGACCCCTACAATTACATTAATGCAGTAAGAAGTTTTTCTAGACCAAACAAGCCAGTAAAACAAAGCCCCACTTCAGCAACTCTAGTGCATTTTAGAAGCGTTAACTCCTAATTCACATTTTACATACCTGAAAATGTTCGAGCCCTGGGACTCCACAGCAAGCTAAGGTCAAAAATTTCTGAAGTTAATACTTTCTTATTCTGAAACTTGGAAGGAAAGATCCATTGTAGGAAGTAAGAGCCTTTTCCTACCTTTCCTATCACATGTCAGTTCTCTACAAAGCCAGACACTATTGTCAGTTGTGTAGGTTTGTAACAGCTTGGAAGCAGATGTGGGCTTGGACCACAGTTCATCAGAAACAGCCAGGCAGAAAGTCTGAGGAAGGTAAGTTCTCCACGTTCTTTCTCTTAAAACATTTGTTTAACACAGAGACACAGCCAGGTTAACCAGTCCATTAAACCCAGAGCCTACAGTTTTCTGGAATGATCCAAGTGAGGATTAAATATTTGTAGAATAGTATTTCACAATACACTTGAACTATGTTAGCAACTTCCTGCTAGTAGAAGATGGAGGTTTTGTCATCTCTACTCTTGACCTTCCACCATGGTACCCTGCTGCCCGCAGCACAATCAGGAGACGAGACAGTTCAAACTGCCAGCTAAAAATTAAAAAATTCCCCATCCAAATACTAGCCAGCTGCAAACCACCTTTAAATGTACATACACTTCTGGAAAGCTCACAGCATATCACTAAAAGATGCCTTTTCCCGCAACACTAATATATATATATTACATATATATAAAAACACTTTTTAACATATAATTTGCTTTTTTATATATATGTATTAAAAAGATGCCAAATAGGGACTGAACCAAAAGAGTGAAAACTTCCAGAATTTTTCATCATACCACTTTTTCTGTTAAAAAACCGAAAAGGGACACAGAATCATTATCACATAAGTAATTAAAAGTTGATTCTTTCAGCATCAGTAACACATTTCATCTATGCTGCGAGATCATTATAGTCACAGACAGCAATACACTAGTTCCTGTCCTACAATTTTTTTCTATTGCAACAGTTAAATCACACAGAATTTTTGAACACCAGCTTGGACAATATCCAACATGAAAACATTCAGCTTCATTAGCAAAGTCTGAAGTACTTTATTTTTCGAAGATTTATTGACTGATCATTAGAAGCTACTTATTTAGGAAAAAGCTATAAAATAGCACTTATATCGAATAAGAACTATTGTATCAAAAGATAAGCACAGCTCTAATAGCTTTATTTACCCAAATTATGTACTTATTCAACTCCAACCTTTTGGCCCGAGACTAGACTGTCTAGACTCATTTTGAAGACTAAAGATAATTACTATAATCTTTAAGTTTTGAAAAGTGACATAACCAGAAGTGCCAAGAATGCTAAAGTGGCAGCTGTGTTACTTAGCCATCTAGTTTCATTAGCAAGGCTAGTTATTACTAGCCTTTCCCCAAAATCCTCGCCCAACTAAGTAAAATACACAAGGCAGTTATCTTTGAGACATGAAAACTTTAAATGACACTGAAAGAACTGTTGCCTACCTACGAAATAATGGACTTCTTGAAAGTGTGTTAATCATTCAGGAGTGCCAACATCTGAAGCTGCACCATGCATATATTATAATGGTAAAATGTGCAGCAAAATCAGCTAAAATGAAAACATACTAAGCAATTTCCCCTTAGAAAAGGGTATCTGAACAGCTTGTAGGTGTCAAGCTACAAACAAAAACTTCATGCTAAAAAAAATACAATAGTGATAACGTGTTAAATGCACACTTTTAACAAGGCGATTTCTTAAGTTTTCCTCACACCACAACAGACACGGTGTGAAAGCTGTACAAAACCAGGCTGTTTGACTCAACGCATGAGAGCCCCACGCCACAGTCCCGTCAGATGCGGCAGCTCAGCAGTCAAGGGAACCCACTATGGCCCAACACCAGGTATTTTTGCACATCTGTGTCAGTCATTACACTTTTTTAACATGAAAATGTGCTTTCTGCCTCCCCAAACCATTTCTCAGAAGTTTGTGGCTAAGCAGTAAAACCTCAGATAGGGGGAGAATTCATACTGGTCAACAAGTGTTTTTCCATGTGATCTGTACTCAGATTTGGCAGCTCCGAGCAGAGCCAGCACATGCGCTCCCACAGGGACCAAGGAGGAGAACAGAGCATCTACATGCCAGTCACTCCCAAGTTCAGCAGCATGCTCCACAACCCTGATGTCCCCTCTGCGAAGAAAAGTTTTTCAAGAGATTGGCATTTCAGCATCACGTTTTTAACCCAGGCCTATCAAGGAGAAATACTCGTAACGTTAGTTCGGCATTCAGATTCAAACAACAAAAAGCCTAAGACTATTTTTTGCCTCGTCTCTAACCTAAGGTGTCAGGTTAACCCACCTAATTGTGAAACAGAGGGAAGGGGATCTCTTCCAAGGTAGGGCAGGCTGTGTAAGCCTTTTCATGCTCAGGACAGTGTGTTCAGATCTTCCTCACACAAAAACAGTCCCTTTGTTTTGTTCAACTGCTTGGGCACGGGTTCGACAGATCAGATTGACAGAGGGAAAGAAAAAAAAAAGACCGGACTTGGTTATTGTCAACCAAACTTAGCAGATCAATGTGATAAGTTACTCCACCCTTGAAGCAATACAGAGAAATCCTACCCCATCTCAGCAGAGATACCCGACACAGACACTTCAGTGATGCAGGCTGACCTGAAATCACAATGAGGCACGATGCCTGTTAAAAAGCACAAGCATTTTAAACAGAGGCTAGTCTCACAGATGTAGACATTACTGCTTCATAAGAACTTGTTCAAATTAATACCACTATTTTCAAAAACTCTGGGTTTCTGTAAGAACAAAAGATTAGAAATCCAATATACGGAGTTCAAGGAACCTGCAGCGTGGACTTGTGTAACTGAAACAAAGCTTCAGCTAGACAAATCGCTTTGAAAAAAATATTGTTTTCCATCACAGATATCAGCACAGTACAGTTCTTTTCCCTCCAGCCTAATCAGTGCTTGCAGAGAAGTTAAATCTTAATGTCCTTGGAGAATGTCTTCATAGTCTCTCTTACTAGCACCAGCGGCAGATTTCAAGATCAAAGGTTACTACTCCTTCACATCTGACAACAGCGTAATTCAGACTGATTTCCTCATCAAGTGGTAAGTTGCAGTACAGTGCATAAGGACTGTTTACAATGGGAAACGTAGCATTTCATTTCTGACTTTTCAGAAGCAAAGCAAAGCCATCTTTTACTTTCAGAAAAAGTATTGGAACTTTTACATTAAAGACAGTTAGCTGAAGTTCCTAGAAGAAATACAAGCGGTAACAGAGAAAAATCTTAGCCCAAACAGAAACAAAAACAAGCAAAAAAAACCCAAACTACCAGACCCAGGGTTGGGAAGGCTCAGAAGTTACTGTTCCATGTTTTGTGTCAGTGTCTCACAACTCAACCCAAAGATACTGTCCTGCAGTAGCTCCAGTCCCTATGTTTTATTTCTCTTTGAGATCAGTGCCCATGCCTACGCTATACTTACACCCATAGCTCAATAGCACAAAGTTGCTCAGAATCAGCGAATTCACTTTTAAAGTAGCAAATTTGCAGACTTAACACCTGAAGTTTATATACAACCTAGCATTTTCTGTGCACCTCACCCCCAATCCATACTTGCTTATGCTTAGCTCAAGAGTATCAAACTGGGCAGCACCTATTTCACCCAAATTATTTTTACAGCGTGCACAAAGTCACATCAACGTCAGAATCACACGACAAGCAGAGGAGAGATGCTTTCCTGTCCGAGGATGCACAGAGGGCCCTCCCTTTCGTTCCACCAAGCAAGCAGCTGCACACAGGCACACCTCAGCAGCGTGGCAGTCACGCAGCCGAATCATTCACAACAGGAAGGTTTACTAGGGACGTTGACAGAAGCAAGTTCTCGAGTGGCATTATCCTCCCCATTAAGGAAGACTTCAAAAGCACAAGATGACCAATAGTGTCAAACTTACACATGGGGAAAAGCATACAGACTCAAATTCCAGGAATCAGAAACTACCGACTGATTTTATGGTTGCTAATACTGACATGTGAGCAAGATTTCATAGCGCAGAACCGGTTACAAGCATTGTCTTGCTAAAATTAGCTTGGTAGCTGATCCACAGGGAAAAGGAAGAGATCCTAAGCCCCAGTAAACGCAATTCAAATTCCCTTAAGCAGTGCCAGAATCTTCAGCCTCAGCAACTTTAGATTTTAGAGTCGAAAGAGTGTCAAATGGAAACATGCTTATGGTTCTCAAATTTTATTAAAAATGCTTGTGTCTTCAGTATTCAGTCTACAGATTTAAGCAAGCATCAATTTGTAGCTAAAAAAAGCATATTTACGAGCAAAACATTTACTTATACTAAAACCAACCACAGTGTTTCTTCCCCTTTGTCTCTGCACCTGCAGGTGTAGTACCACTCTTAGTCAGCACCACCCCAAATCATAGGGCAGGGAAACACGTAGGAAACTCAGAGGAAGCTTACTTTCTGCTTGGAATTATCATAGACACCGCATGAAATGGAACAAGATAACCAACTTCACTTAGCGTCTACAGCATCAACAACGTTAGATGAGTATTTCATGTGACTTTTGAGCTAGAGGACCTAAGCAATTAGACTTTGATCCTGTCTCTTACACTTTGAGAGAATTTATTATCTTAATAGCAAGGACTGTTATATCTCAGTGAGAACATACCCCCAAACCAAGTGCTGTTATAACCAAGGCAAAAAAAACCTACATGCATCTGCTGTAAGGCACTGTCCTCATTCAAGCAACAAAACCCAGCGACACAGTATGCTAAAGACAAGCATTAGCAGACTTGTTCTCATGTTAAGACCTGCTTCACACTATATAATGCCAGAAACTACAGTTTTGTGTGCAAATACCTACTTTCACATTACAAAAAGCCACATCTATTACCAACCACATCAAGAAACTGCAAGCAAACATTCAGCTGAGGTACTACATAATCAAACACCACTAGCAGTCAACAAATGTTTTTACAGTATGGCCATTTATGGTAGCAGTAAAGGCAGCAAAATGAAAGTTTGGAGCAGTTTTACACAGAGCAGCATCACTTCCCATGGTGGAGTTGACTTTAAGTAACAGATAAAAAGCATCATTTGCATTAAACACTACATCCACAGATGATGCCTCGTTGTTTAGGGAATTTACAGGTTGAGCCAGAAGCATTTGCTAGAGTCACGTCAGATCCCTGGAAAGCAAGGTCTAGTATTTTCTTCTCCTGCTTAGCAGTACGTTAGAGCAGGTTCCAGAATAGTTCTCTACCCACAGTTTGAGAGTCAGGTTCCTCCAAGGGGAAGGAGAGCTTAAAGATTAAATTGAGAGTAAGCATTATAGACAGTCTCATTTAGAAGCACACATAAACTGCTAAAAGGAATCAGTGCTTTATTCCTAAGAGCTTTTCTCATGAAACTATGGGTGTTGCAATTTGTTGTTTGAAGCCCAAGTGCTCCAAATATTAACTTAGTCACACACGCTATGACAGCACAGCACTGAGACAGCCATTCTCCACTCTTGGTTCTGTCATCTAAAGCTTGTAATCACAGCTTTGCTTAAATAATTGGCCAGCAAAGTAATACTGCAAATAGGGCTTTAACATCAAAATGTTCTTCCTCCAGTATAGCAGCAAACTCTCTGGAGACTACTAAATGAATCTACAAAACTTAAAATCATCACGAGAACACAAACTCTCATCAGATCTAGAAATCATCCTCCTTTTTTGCATTCTTCCCTTGTTCCTTACCTAACCCTCCCATGAAAAATCTCAAGGGGACCATCCTCACTGCAGACCCACAAACCCTTCCAACAGTGTATTTCTAGCATTCTCGTTGCTGGTTTCCCAAAGCCGAGTAGACCTCCCCCACCCAAAGGTCTTTCTGTTGATGGTATCTTACCTCTTTCACACACTTCACTTCAGGGAAATGCCCCATCCCAACTAGCAGAGAGCAGAAGCACTACCAGCTAACATACAACAGATCTCAGCTCTATTCAGCTAAGCAAAATATTTCTCTCATCTTTTTGCAACACTGTAACTTTCTATCCTTATTTAAACACATTTGAGCCCAGTTTTCTGTTGGCATTTCTTATTAAGAGGAGCATAACTAATCTTCAGAGCCACCCACCTATGTCCACGCAAACCTTCAAGGACAGCTCTTTTACCAAATTTTGCTTGAATAGGTTCAATTATTCTCTCCCTCTCCTGCTACTCCTGTTCTGAATAAAACACAATCTTGTATTTTTGCAGGCTTTCAAGTTTTAAGGGAAAATAAGGGACGCACACCACTAAAAATTTAAAGCATTTATTATTCTCCTACACTGTACTCCTGTTGACCAGCTCATCATCCCATCCTCAAGACCGACAGGCTTTTGGACTTTCAGGCTTGTTAAAGGTGTGAACTTAAAAACTAAGGGTTCAAATTCAAATACTTCAGTTTAGTGACAGCATATAGTCAAGATTTGTTGTGGGGGTTTCCAGCAAGGTGGTTTCCCTTCTGTCCCCGTGTGCTCTCATTCTTACAGAGAATTTACATAAACTCTCAAATAAACTTGTTTTCTAAACTTGCGAGCTGCCTTCAGCCCGCACAGCGCAGGCAGATCACCTGATTTACTTCATTTGCATACCGAGGATACATGCCGACTTCTCTGTATGACATTCCTTTACAGACATCAGAAGAAAAGCATCACTATCTGGAAAAGCACAGGTGCACATCAGATGAATATAGGTCATGAAAAGCATTGGTAAACATCTAAACCATGTGCAAGTCTGATCAAAGTGAGGAAGGACAAGGGCTGATGAAAAATAACTCAATCACACTAGTTATATTTCTCCACTTAAGGCAAGTGGGTTCCACTACCTGCTGCTCTCTCTCTATGACTTTATGATTACTAATTTGTAACAAATCTTTAATGAAGGAAGCTACCTTCTTCAGGACGGATTCTGTGAACAGCCAGTCACAAAAGCAACTCTGTCTATTACTAAGATATTTTGCCTTTAAAAATTTACTTATACCAATGTTCTTAGGCCAGATAGCAAGCTCTGAGAAGAGGATACTAGTATGAATCCAACAAACAGCACAGAAAATATTAGAGTTCTACACAGGCCAGTAGCGATTTACAAGAAAGATCCTTTTTGTTTATTGTCTCAACATGAAAAATTAAAACTTACACTACCAAATGCCATAATGAGCTACACTATGCTAGTTTACAGTCTTTCAGCTCAACGGATCTGTAAGATTTCCCAGGAGAGAAGTCGTTACTCCCAAAGTAGAGCCTTGCTGCTCTTAGTTGCCTTTTGGACCCAAAGCAATCCATCCATTCTCCACCTCATTTCTGGAAGCCATAATGCAAGGGGAGGCTGACGCTACAGTGCAGAAAGCACAGCACCAGAAGAATCAGCTATCGCATGCAAAATGCAAGAGAGAAGGCAACCCAGGAGTTTCTGTAGCATGAAGTAGGGCAATTATAAAATCCCCAAACAAACACACTAGAATCAAAACAAATTCAAATTCTCCTCTCTCCAAGCTAGTTCACACTGATAGAAACTGAGCAGCTAATAAATAAACTACCTGAGCTCAATTCATAATATGTACAGAAGTGAGGAACTCATACAAACTAGCCAAATTCATTGTATGTCGCAGCCCTATAGTAGAGCAGCAGGTTAACTGCACTTGAAAAAGTGGCTTTACTGTACATCTAGTAGGGAAGACAGCTTAAAACATCTTCTCCTGAAGGAAAGAACATACTCTATCACCTACAAGCACTCATTTTCATTAAGAAATCATCTATATGGTAACTTCTAAATTCAAATTGTAACGTGCTGTATTCTTCACTGGTCTGACAGGCACACACAAAGTATGACTTTAAATAAGTAAAGAACATCATTACTTGATTGCTTTCTTGAGCAAAAACCTCATCAAACATCTTGTTTAAAGGTATACAGAGGTAGCAGTACAGTGAATGCCATCTTAAAATGTGTAAGCAGTGTGCAAAGACCTGCAGTTTTGTTTACTTTCACAAGAAGGTTTTAGCATGCACAGGGTTTGATCAGAGGTTTGGTTTTTTGTTGTGTTTTTTAAAAAAAAAAAAAAAAACAACTACTGCTATTTCCGCTCCCATATTCTACCGAGTAGTGATCTTGTGGTAAAGGCATTCAGTAAAGAGAAAACAGAGTGTGGAATGCACAGGCAGCCAGCCTTCTGCACTGAAACCACAGGAAAGCACATTAGTTTCTCTCATTTTGATAGATTAGAAACAGGTTCTTCAACTTGATCATACTTAGAATAATGAACTATTCAGTGTTACTCAGATTTCCAGCAACCATAGGTGAAGTCTCCGGACAGGCAGTACTTCAGTATGACATGTAGAAACCCTTCACAACACCTTATCTTCTTGCCGGTTAACTCATACACAGCCAAGTGTGAACGTACCTCTGAACACAGCATTACTACCATACAGCTCTGCTGTTATTTACAAGGACAGGGTGGATGCTACAAATTAAAGGCAAGTTTCTCTTTTGAGCTTTCTTCCAGCATTAGAAAGTATTTTAATTTAAATCGTAAATCTTCTGGATTAATTTCCTGTGCATGTGTTTACAGCAGCCTTTCATAATGACCAAAACTCGAAAACGATTAGATGGGCTGTACGCTTCACAAACTTGTTGAACAGAATGAAGACCGCACTAACATGTTGTTGGTTTTGGGGTGGTTTGGTTTTTTTTTTTAGAAAGAAAGCAGAGTTACAACAAAGTCATCTTCAAATATGTTTTGGCACTGACAGCCTACCTACGTGCTTCAGGTTTCGGAAACAATTGTCAGATCCTGAAGATAAGCCATAAAAACAAACCTAGGGATATCTTGCTATGAATCGCTATGGTAACCCACTGCTAGGACAGCATGTGGCCACTGGTTTGAGACAGCACGCACTTAAAATCACTAGCGTGGAAGCTGACAAAAAGTCTGAGTACTCCAACTCTGTGGTGTTCAGTCAGCAATAACTGAACTAGCAAACACACAGGGTTTTGCCCAGGAGAATCAAGCAGCATGAGTCCCTTTCAGTGTATTTTCCAGATTTAGGAGAGACCAGAGGTATCATAATCCATTCAAGGAAGAAGTTACAGAAAGATTAATAAATTCCCAGCCAAATAGTGTTAGGTAATCACAGTAGCATCTCTTAATAACTACTAGTACCGGGGAAAAGCTGAGATACTTAAATTTCTCAGGCTACACAACTGGCATGGAAGTACTCATCTACATAACAGCTAGCTAAAGCACGTGCACTGCAAGAAATTTTTAAGTTTTAACATAAGCTGTTCAGCTGTTAGAAAACTCAGTCTCAATTATCTAGTCTGAAGCAAGTGGCTGCAGCTTAAATTATTCATCTTCTGCAATCACCCTGAACAAATTCTTCCAGATCACCACCTTCCCTCACACAGGGAGGCAGCCAGAGCCTTTTTCAGGAGATCACGTCAAGAGACACAGGGCTCTTGTTTATTTCTTCAGAACATCTGTAAATTGAAGAAATGCACAGAACACAGAATTTCAAGGTGCAATTTTAGCTCTTAAGCTAGAAAGATCCCAAATTCTTAAACCTTGAGCAAAATCCCCAGGTCACAATTCCACTCAACAGACATCCAGTCAGCACAGACCAGATTATTTTCAAATTCTACTACAAGTTTCCTTTTTTGGGAGAAGATCTCTGGTGTGTCAGTCAAAATACTCAAGTCCTCCCACAAAACAAGTCAAAGCAGCTATGGAGGAGGGGAAGGCACTATTAAAAATGTGTGGAATGTAAGCTACTTGGAAGAAGGCAGATAATACTGGGACAAGGAAGTCTACTACTTCAGATATGAGGCTCTTTTCCCACACAGTCCCACCAACATAGATACTGGGCAATTTCAAATTTACAAATATTAGCTAATTTCATCAACCTTTGTAGGACATACATCACTAAAATTAGTTTCAGAGACAAAAAAAAAAAAAAATCAAATCCTTCAGTTACCCGATAGTACATCCATTCTAATGGGTACAAAAACTCTGACAGAGCAAAAGGAAAAAGTGTCTTTAACTATTTCAAAAGCTGAGCTTTGAAGTGTCTTTTTTAAACTCAAAGAAGTTGAGATGCATGCATCAATGTATTTAAGTGTACCTTTCCAGAAAGATAGAAAATGTTTTGTCTCCTATAGAGTTCCTGCTTTGTTTCTGCAGTTAGTAGATTTAGGCCACAGACACACAAATTCAGAAAATTTTCAAGTTTTAAACATCCCTGTTAGAAGTAAAACCCCCAATTTAAAAATGTCTCCTTGCACAAAGTAATGCTCTCAGAACTAATATCCGAGGGGGTAGAAGAGCTAGCCCACCGTCAGGCAATACACTAACTTTCAGCCTTTGTAGTCTCAGAGATGCACAAGCACCAACTGCAACTAGACCAGTCAGAAGACCACGATAGCTTGAAGCCTCAGAGCTGCCTTGACATTTCCAGCTGAACCTGAAGGAAATCAAACCTCTTGCTCCATTAGTTGATCTGACACAGTCTAAAGTCAGAGAGACTTCAGCTGAACACCTTATCAGATAACAAGACTCCCTCATCAGTATTACACACAGGAGGCATTCTGCAACTCTTCTTGTGTTTGCTCTACACGACAAGAGCAACCACTCTTAAGTCTCATTCTCCACCCTGAGCAGAGCTGGAACAGGTTAACTTCCCCTCCGCTGCACAAGGCTTCATGCAGTTGAACACACATCATCTGCAGTGGTTAACCCACTGCAGAAGTTGCTGCCTGTCCCATCCCTCCCCCACTCGCTCTGCCCACACACGGGTCTCAGCATAACCACACTGGTCCACATTAGCTACAGAGAATTTTACCTGGGTTTTTGTGATCGCTTTTACAGCATCACCCCGACGGCTGAAGCGATGAACTGAGTAACTGCTAGAAGCAGAAGCATTCTAAGTTATCTTTACTGCTGAAGACTTGTTTTTGTGTAACATTTAATGATAAAATCATGCTCAAGAAGTCACAGTGAGCAGCCAAATTCCCTTCTGATGATTTCTTGATTATTCTGGAGTGTCTCCCGATGAATAACCCTCCCATAGTCCAGGTATGGTACATAGCTTAAATGTTCAGTTATTGCAGCAATCAAACACGATGAGAGCTTTAAGGTTTTGTACTTTGGCAGTCGGCAGTATTGCTTGTACTACATAAAATAATACTGCACCAAAAGCTAGAGTAATTAAACCATACACAAGATTGTACAGCAGTTTATGGAAAGAGACTTCTGGACATGAAAGAGCTAGAAGTACAAGCACTAGAAACAAAGCTAAGCAGTCAACAGCACTGTTGGTTGGTAACAACATGTTAAGAGCCAGCATCAAAAGCAGCAAGGCAGGATACTCAAAGTGGTCCATCCACTGGATGCCACAGGCAGAACACTTCATTTCTACAAGCAAAAAAACCCAACCCACCCCCCACACAAACACACCTTAACCCTACAGAGGCAAAAATACGGTAATCTCCACAGTTTAAAACTTCTCATTTAAACATTCTCAGATAGTAAGGCAAGACACATTTGGCTTAACTTATAGAGCTGTTTTACCTTGCTTATGTACTAAGAAAGATTTTGGCTTCACGGGGTTACTTTCAAACTTGAGGGTCTGGATATTGTTTATCATAGCATACAACCTACCCACAAAGTTTTCCGAATTCACTGCAGCACTACAGGACTGCTGCTGAGCACAGGAGGATGTTGTCTCCACCCACAGTATTTTAAGACCCCAAGCAGGCTCTCAAGTTGAGAACTCCCAGCAGAGTAAGAACCTGGTTCACGAGGAGGAGGAACATCAGCTAAAGGAAAGCCAAAGTATGGGAAATCAAAATGATACAGTATGCATATTTGCATCTTGGAAATCTCAATCAGGACACACGGTCAAGATTCAGATAACATTGTTTGGGGTCTGGGGGGAGGCAGGAGAATAAGATGTAAGGGCAAGGCTGTTTCTAGAGGACTCCAAAGACACCGCTAGAAAAAAATCCTAAGCAGCAACTGAAATTGCAAGACAAAATACACTCATAATTGAATTCTTAATAATGCTGGGTCACGCAAAGCCAGAATCCTTGTAAATACACCACCATTACTTACTTTATTGGGTTTTGCTAATGAAGACTTCTTAGTGTGAGCTAGTAAAGGAAAACATTGTATGCATTTTTAACAGGATCTTTTTCTTCAGTATTACAGTTGGTAACATATACATAAGTATACTACCAACTACTTCTTACACGATTATAAAGAATCTTCAAGAAAAGGAGAGATAAAAACAGAAATACTATTCGGAACATGCAATTTAGAACCCCCCTACCTCAAGCAGCACATATTAATGTAATCCCACTTACTTTCCTTACGTAGAATAACAACAGAAGAAATTTAGCAGATCACTTTTCTACCCAAAGATGCCAGATTTTTCACACAGATTTATTACTAGCATCCTACTATTTCATGGTCTACTTACCACTTAAGCAGCAAAATGTTTAGATTTGCTTGCAGGTTTATAGACTTATATCTATTTAAATAAGGAATACTGAAGATGTTCTGTGATATGAGCTGAGCAAGTTAGTTTTGTCAGAAAAACTCAAAAGGGTAACTGCAGTGATTTTAAAATGTCTCCTTTTCTTAGCAAATATAGCTAGTGACTCAACATATTATACCACTAGTTACAGAATACTTAGAACAGGACTGGAAAAACAATTTGCTTGTAAGTTATGTGGAAGCTCAAGTTTATTTTCTGTCTTAAAAGACTTGAGGAAAGTGACGCACATGATAGTTATGAATATGTGTACCTAAGGTTAATCTGCTGAGAAATAATGCTTCTCATAAGTCTTCTGCATAAAGATTTTTGTAGAGTACTTCAGTTATCAGTGTTACATTAATTTTTTTTTTTTTTGCTTGAACTGTAGCATTTTTACGTATCAGTGCTAACATCTAGTTAATTATTAATGCACGCTGGTCCTGGCAGCTAGTACTTTATGCTATCTTTAATAGTGCCCTTCTGCATACATTCCTACCATCTGAACTCACTCCTATCTAGATTCACCAGAAACTACAGTTTACTTTCTGGACACAGATGAGAAGCCGGTGCAGGTCTGGTTAAACGAGCACAACTGCCAGATGAAGTTGTTTGCAGAGCCGCACAGTGAACCAGACAGGGAAACCGATCCTGGGTAAAAACATTCCCTGGTTATTTTTAACTCTGATCACTTGTTGAGTTTCAGGGAACTAGCTGGAGTAAATAGCTATAGTAAATTACTGTGGCAGCATGGGGACCTTTTGAGCATTTTCGCTTACTGGTAGCACTAGCTTATCAAATTAAGCCTTCAGTTACAGCAAAGCCCTGTTTCTTCAGGCTTGAAGAGTAAAAACATTGCCCTAGCCTTGTGCCTCCCCACTGGTTGTCCCTTCTAAAAAGCAAACAAACCACCAACTTGCCCTCACTGTCAAGGCCTTTCAGTTCCTCCAGCTGCACCAGCACGCTCCAACCTGCGATGCTTCAGCACGGCCCTCCGCTTTCCACAGAGTCGTTTTGGGGACCTCCACACAAGCCTCTTCCAGAGGCACCTTTTCCTTTTCAGTTCTTTGGGAGCTTTTGTACCTTACAAAAATTCACCACAGCACTTAATCATCCAACAGGACCTCCACCTGCAGGCAGAGCTTACGGCACTCCCCCAGGTCACTGGAGCAGCGCACCACAGCCCTTCTCAGTAACTCCCACCCAGCTCAGGTTTGAGGCTCTGCCTGCACTTAAGGACAGCTAAAGTGCAAGTTCTCCAGCCTTTCCCTCTCCAGCAGCAGATAAGAATCCCTGACCTCACTTTAATGAAGGGCAGCCTTTGCGCACAATGCTTGATTAGTCGCAAGATCAAGCACTTCAAACACGAATACGTGACCTTCTTTAACTTAACCATGAATGGCCCATGCACTGTGTTCCTGCCAGCCCTCTTAGAAGCAACCTAGTCAAAGCAAGCCATCTATAAAAAAAAAAGTAATTTAACCTCATGGAAGTTCCATCTAGAAGCAGTGCTACCTATCAGGCAGTTTACTCATTGGGATGTGACTAGCTGAAGTATACACATGGTGTGTTGTCGTCAAAGAATAAGTAAGAAAAGGCAAAGCAAACAGGTTAAGTAAACATCCTTTTCATCTGCTATCTACTTCAGGTAATTAAGTTATAAAGAGAGGAAAGAAATACTTTCTTTTGTGTTACCTGTTCCCACAGAGTGCCTCACAGGTTACCCCAGACCCAAGCTGCAACTACCCTTAAGCTGCAAGATAGACCATAAAAATGGCAAAGAACAGAAGGTAAAAAAAGAGCCAGGAAAAAAAACTTTGCTCACAATCACAGGGCCTATCTCTCAATAAAGAGAGATACAGCTCAAGACAAACAGGAAGGGTCTCATTCACACACTCAGATTGAAATAATTCACCTGGGATCCAAGTCTCTAAATGTGCAGTAACAAGCTACCACTACCTGTCAGCACTTCAAAACAAAACTCCAGTAACTTTGTAAGGTAAACCATTTGCCAGGCAAATCTTGCCTACCCACATTATTCACAATTAAGCTTTTAAATCTGGATCCCATTCACTCTACCTCTTTCAGCACAAGTTTGCCGTGGTTGATGAAAGTTACATCCAGAAATCTTTGGACGTACAATAATCTTATGTTACATGTAAAACAACAGGGAAAAGTAAAAAAAAAAAAAAAGAAAGAAAGAAAAAAAAGAAGAGGAGCCATTATAAGCGTGATTTCAGTTTTAATGCTGGTTTAACATACTTTTTGAAATAGAACACAAGTATAGTAAGTGCTGCATTTACCTGGACGTTACATTTTCCTTTAATGGTACTTATTGCCACAACTAAAGACAAGACTACCAAACTAGTGCAGTTAAGCCACCTGAATCATTAGAACGAAGGGAGAAGTCATCCACTTGTGTCATACCAGTCCAGGCCTGCAAGTGACTAAATTAGCAAGGTCTGCAAAAAGCCTAGCTTCCTACCAGCTAGACAGAAGACTCCTACATTGCACTTTGTGAAGCTGGTATTTCAATTTGGGTACACCAAGCAGCTCAGTCACAACACTTTCAGTGCTGGGAACGCTTTCGAGAAATGCAGACAGGTTGCGTAAGGTATACAAACACAAGCCATTCAGGTCCTTCAAAATTCTCTGAATAGAAGGGCTCCACTTGTAAGAGTCACCCTCTACCCACCACTCTGAATACTGGAATTCAGAGCTCCAGCCAAAACCAGAAGCAGGAGAGCAGCAGTAGCCTCTCCCTCTAGGGCGGGAAAGAGGAACAGAGCTATGGGCCAGCGGCTGCCTATTCATCACCAAGAGCGCAAAGGGCACGCCGGGCAGTAATCCAGGAAGCTGCGCCAGTACTCCTTGTGCAAGTGGCACTAGAAGACAACCTGATAACCAAAAGGTACGTCAATATTTGCTTGCTATATAAGCAACTGCTGCTAGGGGTTAACAGATGGAAAGGTGCTTTCTGACTGCGGTGTGGTTTAAGCTATCCCAAAGGAATTTCACTTTGGAAAAGGCTTGTAAATTCCTCAAAACTGGAATGATCAGCATCTCAAAATTTAAGCACTACTCCAAATTTACGCCAGCTTTTGAACCCGGGACAGTTCTACCCTGTACGTACATTAACAGACGGTGTCCCTGCTGGCTAAGTTACGATGCATTATACCATTGCTGGCCGTACCAGAACACCAACATGCAAACCAATGCTTCCTTCTCGCCTGCAAGTTGAGCCAGAAGTCATTTACTACATTTCCCAGGCTGTAGATCTACAACTAACCGGAGCAAGACAAATCTTTTGTTTGGTAGCAGTGCTCTAGGAAGCAAGAAGCCAAGCAGTTCAAGTTTCACAAGAGGTGCAACAAGCAGCCCTTATTATTCCAGGTGACTGCATCTCAAGTGCTTTGTTTTGATTAGGATTTTTTATTTCCCACCTTTAACCTCAACAGATGCCAACCATCAGTCGCCCGCTCTCCCAAACAGTATTTTGTCACTGTACTACTTACCGTAAAAGGCCTCACGCTTTATCAAAATGTAAGCATACCAGGCCTAGCGTAGCCCTGCATGAATCTGCGGCCTGGAATTCATGGCATTTTATTCCTTTGATTTTCTTACACGCTTACTTGAAGAACATTTTTTTGATGGTCAGCAACGGTTAGTCAGAATACCTAGAAACTGCAGAGGGATTTGCATCCCCCAAGTCTAGCATACAGAAGTGCTACACTGAGACATCGGGGTCTGTCAAGCATCCAGCATGCCGGCTCAAACACCAGCTGCATTTTCAGTTGTTGCTTTTCAATCTGCTTTACTAGTTTATTTTAGAGCTTTACCATAAAATTCAGAACAAGCTATTTTCTTGCCCAACAGCTATTTCAGAGATAAAAGCTACTTTCAGGTAACCCACTTTTAGTGTTATTGCTAGTTAATGAGAACTAACAGTCTTGTGAAAGTAGCAGCTTGGAAAAGGAAAGGAAAAAGGGGGAAAAAAAAGTCTGGACAGCTGCTCACCACCCGTCTGCAAGTCATATATGCTTGCTTTCAGACAAGTGTCCAATACTAACATTAAAGAGTCAACAAATCCACATCCAACTCATTTTACTCACTAGCTAGTAGAACAGTAAGGTCAGCTCCAATCAGAACTTGTTACTGACAGTTTAAGAGCAGTAGGAAAAATATTTTATTTTACAAATTTTGGCAGTAAGCTTGTAAATACAGCATGAAAGCAGTAAACAAAGAAAACACAAACACTGAATCGCTACATACACTTTATATTACATTAAGTGTTTTAGCCATTTCAAATACGTTCATGCGTTGCCATAGTCAACATTAAGCTGACTGACAAACGAAGCTCAACTCAGCCACACTGAATTACATCCAGTCAACACCATCTCAAGGTTCTAGTGACATTTATTAACTATTACATTCTTGTAAGTCACCAAAGTCTACTCAGTATGCAAAAATATACATGTCATTGTCACAAAACAAAAGCTACAGTTTTATGAAGAGGAAAAACAGTATGACAAATAATTTTAACCATTCTGATCAAAAGCATCCACTACTTTGCAGAGCAGATTTGAAAGAATAAAACATTAGTAGGTTTCTTGCTGTATGCTGCTAAAACTAGCTGTACATTGTCCAGTTTAAAAAAAAAAGGTATGAAGTAAATGGCAACTGCAAGATAAAAAAAAAATGCATTAGGTATTTGCCTGCTAGGCTGTACTCCCTTTGAGCAAGGAAACCTGAATATGACAAAGGGCTGAGTTAGAAGGGAATGTGGGGTATTTTGTGACAGACCTCTGCATGACAGCTGGAGAAAAGCTATTGTGGCAACAGCTGTGTGCTCTGCACAGCTCATACTCCCAAATACCTCAGCCTGCAAAGAGGCCAGTTAACTGGCTTCAATGCATTTTAAAAGTTTTCTGCCTCTTGGGATGGGAGTATGATGGATTATTTGTGTATGTTTTAAATAAGAGAAGGAATGTTTAGTTCTGTCACTTACAGTTTTACAAAATACTGAGATGTAGAGTTGAACTATCACTCACTGCTGCTTTCCTAAAGTTCATAGCTGCGGCAGAGCCCATCAGCTCCGCTCTACAATTAAAACGTCTTCACTTCCTGTCTTAACAGTGCACAGACTTGACAGCAGTACGTTCATATATCATATCCTGATTCAAAGGAAATGATTTGGTATTTCCAGGATGAAATCCTGGCCCACCAACAGCAATATTGAGCTGTGTTTATCTCCCCAGAGGAAGAATTTTGAGGAACACATCAGTCATCTAACCACTAAAAGCTTTGATCTGCTAATTTGTATTCCAAAGTTTCTCCAAGTTGTTAGATGAACTTCTGAAAAGTGAACGCAAGATCACAAGCAATTATACACAAGTGACCAGTTGCATCTCATATACCATTCCCACTGCACTGTACTAATTAGCACAACGATGCTGAACCCAGTACGTGAAAGAGCTTTCATTGTACGACACGGGTTTGCTCACTCAGCCTCCTTACAAAAACATTGTTGTTTCAGCTCAGATTGAGGCACAACAATCTTCAGGAACCGATACTCTCGCAGGCAGACAGCATGCATGGGAGCACTTTACGTGGTGGTCGCTACCATAATAAGAGTCCAACCTCAGCCAGTACTACTCTCTATTTCCCCACTGACACCTAAACAAGGCTGGAAAGGATGCGCTCTGCACAAGTCCCAGAAAGCTGGGGGCAAAAGAAAGAAGATGAACTGGTTCTTCTTATATCCTCAGTTCCTCATGTTTTCATTTATTTCATCTCAAATGAAGGAAGAGTTTTCCCACTTTCAAACGTGAATCCATCTTTCAAACACACAACGTAAATCACGGCATATGCTTTCCCATGATATCCTATCACCACAACAGTCTTGTTTACTGGAAAATAATCAGCAGCGCTGAAGTAAAAGCAAGTATAACTGTACTTGAGTACAGATTTACTTAACATTAAATAGAGGATTACAGAAAAGCAAGACCAAGTGTGGAAATATTTGCTAGTATCAGTAAGAAGCAGCTTTCCTTTTTAAGCTTCAAAACTGAGTTGTTAACAGTCGTATTTTAAATACAAGCAATAAAGAAGCAAAAGAGAATTTAAATCCCTCACTGACATCAAGATTTGTCATGTGGCAAGAGCAAGTACTGATCCATGTTTTAGTGAAGGCAACTACAAGTTTGTCACTTAATCCTAAGAAATTCAAAAAATGAAGCACGTGACTTGCTTGTAATGAATTTTAAAACAATTTGAGCAGTTTCTACGCAGTCTTAAGAGACAAACAACATATTGGGCAATACACTTGCCATACAGAAACTACACAAGTGCTTGCATAACATCGCACACACTTGACATCATAGCTTTAAGAGCTCAGGAAGATACTGTGGTATGTAAGTAATAACACAAGCCTCATTTCTTATCGTCCCTCACTACACAGCAAGCATGGAAACACCACAGAACTCTTCTCTAAGGTACCCGAGCTTCTGCTCAGAAGGTCTTTATTTCCCAGCTATTTCTCATCTTTTTCAGAAGGCTGAATTTTCTGCTAGACATTGCTTTGTGATGACAAGATTTTATCTCAAGATAAAGCAGCTGAGAGGGCAAAAGGATATAGATAACTTAATACAAACTGACAATAAGTTGTTCTGAAAATTCATCCTCAACATGTCAACTTAACACTACAGTGCTGTTCCCTCAACACTCTTTCAAAGTGCTATTTTTAAAGTACTTCTTTTTCTGCTATTAATTTGATGAGATCCTTATATGTGACAAAGCAGACCCAGGTTCCTCTTTTGCAGATATTAGCTGGAAGACAAGTGTCACTCTCAGCACTTGAGCCAAAGCTTTTATTTCTACAGGGGTGTAGCTCAAGCTTTTAGTTTAAGGAATGAATTTCTACCCACACACAAATATTAAAATTATTCAGTACTCGGTAGAACCTTACTGCTATTAAAATAAACAGACAGACCAAGACATTGAGTGTGAACTTCACTTCTGGTTTTTTTCTCCCTATGTCTTTAAAGAAATTACAGCTTTTTCTTTTTTTCTTAATGAAGTTAAAATAATCTAAAAGCCTTTAATACTGCCAGGGACCCCAGGGATCCATTTGGCAACATTTTCCAAGACAGCAGCATCTCAGAACTGAAGCCGTGTCCAGCTGCACACATTACTGTCACAACCAGTTTATTAGATGCCCATAGGAAGATGGAGGCAACACCACCTAAAGCAGTAGTACCACATGTCTGAGTGACTGGCACTCTAAACCAGCTTCAGCCAACCGCAATAATTAATTATCTCCGTATACAAGCAAATATGAATTCAATCCACACACCACAAGCACTGTAGTTATTTTAGACCCATCACCTTCAAAGAGACCATCTTACCAGTATCTGACAAGCTATCTACACATCTGACAAACAAGGTACCTGTACAACACATACTTCCATTCCATCCCAAAGGCACTGTTCAAACTAATTTCCAAAGAACAAATTTTTTAAATCGTCAGTTACTTTAATGCCCTGTACAATACTGGATCTTCTGAGCATTCAGTTCTCCAGTACTTACACAGATTTTGAAAGTACCCTTTTCTATATAGTTACTCGGTCTATGCTGCAAAGCTTAAATTCTCAACAGAGTACCACAGCTAACAGGCACATGGACGCACACATTAGTGAAAAAAATCTGAAATAAACAGTCTATTTGCTATCAGACCACCGGTTCTAGCAAAATATTATTTGAGAATATCATTGCCCCAGCCACTAAAAGACAAGTTTGCCTTGTGGTCGAACAGCCTATCTTAGGGGCAGGTAGAGTATTACGGGCTCTCCTCCGTGGAAGTAAAAACACAAACAAAAAGTCATTCTCTACAGATTTGCTGATCTGCCACCAGCAATACCAGCAAGCACAACACAAGTAGTTGTCTCCACCTTCCACCATAAACAGACTGAGGTAGATTAATAACGCTCCCGCGACAGCCGTACAAACGCTAAAAGCAACAGGGCAAGAGACAAAAATAAGTCAAGCGGGCAGGGCTGAATTAGTGGCGGAACAGTAAAAAGACCTCTTCCTCATAAGACTGATACGTGCGCTTTACATCACCTACTTTGTCATGGTTTTTACCGAAAATAAATTTTTAAAAACAAGTTCATTATCTAGAAGTTGAAGCACCAACAGCAGGAGCTCCGAGGGGCGATGGGCGACGGCCGGCCAGGGCCAGCGCGGCGTGTCCCCCCTTCCCAAATCGCTCTCCTCTCCCGGGGGGCTGCCACAGCTTCCTCGCCCCCCGCCGGGCCGGCACGAGAGGCGTAGCCCCAGCCCCAGGGCGGCTCTTTCGGAGCCGGACGCCAAGTGTCACCGCACCCCCGGCCGCCGCTGGCTCCGCGACTGCCGCTTCCCGGGCGGAGCGCGGGGCCGGACCCCGCCCGCGCCACCGGGCGGCCACCGCTCCCCCCGCCTCGGCGGCCCCGGCCATCCCGCGGCCCCGGCCATCCCGCACCCCCGGCGCGGCGCAACCCCACCCCGGCCGCTGGAGCCGCGCAGCGCCGCGGAGGCTCCCGGCGGGCCGGGGGCGGCGTCCGCCCCTTCCCGTCCTCCAGAACCTTCCCGGGGGCTCGCACCTCGGCCGCCGCCCCGGGCCCCTCAAGGTCACGTCGCTGCCTCCCCGCCCCGGCTTCCCGCTTCCCCGCCCGGCAGCCCGCGGCGCCTCCGGGAGCTGCCGCCCGCCGTGCCGGCCCCGGCCCCCCCCCGCGCTGCGCGCCGGGCAGCGCCCAGGCCCCGGCGCCGCCGCCGGGCGGAGAGGTTCCCCCCCGCCAGGCGCCGCGGCCCCTCACCTGGATGAACTGGATGGTCAGCGCCGACTTGCCCACACCGCCGCCGCCCACCACCACCAGCCGGTACTTCTCCTGCCCCGGGCCGTCCCTGCAGCCCGCGGCCATGGGGGAGCCGAGCGGAGCCGATCGCGGCAGCGCCGCCGCCGGGTCCGGCGCCTCTCTGCCTTCTGCCTCCCGCTCTCCTCCTCCTCCTCAGCCCGCCGGGGCTGAGCAGCCGCAGGCCCCGCCGCCCCGAGTGCGCCGCCGGCAGCGCCCCGCCGTGCGGTGCGGCAGCGCCGAGCGGAGGGAGCACCGCCCGCCCCCGCAGCCAGGGCGCCGCGGCTACAAATGGCCGCCGGGGGGCGGGGCCCGCGCGCATCGGCATGCTAATGAAGCGACTATATGCATGAGGGGGCGGGGCCTGCGGCTCACCGCCCCGGCGCCGCCGTCCCGCGGCGGGACCCCGCGGGGAGCGGGGCGGGCTGGGCCGGCGGAGCGCCCGGGAGCGGCTCCCCGGCCCCGCAGCTCTTTGTCTGCAAGGCGCGGGTTGGGGCAGCCCCGGGGTCACCCCCCGCCCGCCTTCCCAGCAGGGCGCCGGAGAGGGAATGGCTGATCCCCTCGGGGGCTCTGCCGGGCGCCCGTCCTGCCGCCGCTGGGGGCTCCGGCGCCACCGCCGAGCCTCCTGCCACCCGTGAGGCGGGGAGGGAGGTATTGCCGCCCCCGCGCACGGATCCGAGCCGAGGCACAGAGGGGGTTTAGGGCCAAAGCGCCGTTAACGTCAGGCACGGATGCGCCGGGAGGGAAAAGAAGGAAACATCTCACAGGGGCTTTGGCCCTTCCCCACACTTCAGCGGGTCTTCCTGGGACCAGGCCCGTGCATGGGTTTCCCGCTCATTTAGGCCGTTCAGATCAAGGCCATCGTCTCCTCCAGGCATCCCCCACCGTTGGGTGTCACAGCCCCACATTCATCCTTTTCTATACACGGTCAGAGCGTGGTGGTAAATTCACCCTGGTCCTTTACATCTCTACTGCCTCAGCTGGGGGTTGGCTACTGCTTTCAGTGATGCCCTACCTATTTGGGCAATAATTTACTGTCCAGTATGTTTCTGGACATCCAAAGCACTAGGAGGATGGCCATTGCATGGATTACAAAGAAACGGAACTTACTGGTAGACCTACTTTCAGGTAATTCCTTCTTCCCTTCCTCTCCCCTTCTTGAAAAGATATATAGCAACCCAGTCATATATGTATAATTTTGTACACACATATACACATACATACAGCCTTTTGCCAGCTCAGAATGACGGTTACTACCACGTTCCTGAATGGCGCAGTCACACCAACAGGTCTGTAACCAGACACACTCCTACCTAGAAAATACCCAAACCAGAAGTAAGTATGAAAGCGTCATTGAAGGGACTTGCCCTGTACAGCACTGGAGCCATGGGGGGAGGCAGGGACAGCAAAATCCAGGTAACCTTCTGCTTACTGCCCAAGAAACCCAGACAGGAAACAAACCGATACCTGGTGAGTTAATAGGATAACTGTATGAGAGGGACAGGAGGGAGTCCCTTCATCACCAGGATTCACAACTGTATTTGGGAACAGGAATGCCCGGACTCAGGCCCCATTGGTTTGGTATTCTCCTGTAGCAATAAGCTGCTTTTTCACATCTGTTTTTTTATTGCCCTGACTGATCAGAAATGAGGAACAGCTCACACAGGAAAGAATACATAGCCTAACATTTTCCAGTTCGGAAAATAGATAAGTGAGAGGGAGAGAACAGAGGTCTGCAAAGTCCTAAGCAGCACAGAGAAGTAGAACAGAGAAAGTCTCAAAATAGGAGAACTAAGGGACATCCAGTGATAGTATGAAGAAACAAGTCTAAACAAACAAAAAAAAATGTACTGTTTTCTGCAGAGACAATCATGGAGCTGTGGAAGCTGCTGCCACAAGGGGCTGTGGAAAACGACACCGCACCTGAGTGACAAAAGGTTGGACAAAGTCACAGAGCATAAAGCAGCTACTAAGCACAGCGATCAGGGACACAGTGCTGGCTCTAAAGTGTCTAAAACACTGGCAGCCTGAAGGTGGGTCAGCTGTGAGAAACGAGGTGCTTTCCAATGTCCCGGTTCTGGTGCTCTCACCAGCAAACCGCTTACCAGCCACTGTCAGGGTCAGGGACCCTTGGGAGTATTAAGCCTGCAGGACAAGTCTTCTCCTAATTCTTAATTATGTTCTCTATCTTAAGAAAAAACAAAAGTGCAGATTATGATGAAGTGAAACTGTTGCTAGTTTATCAAGAATTGGGTGTTTTTTCATAAAAATATAGTTATGATCTTGTAGTTGGCTATCAGTACAGTAACCAGTGAACAGTGCCAGGAATGGCAGTGACACGAAAAGCAGATTTTAACTGAGTTTTAAGAACACTCTAATCTCTGTGCAAACTATTGCAACAGGATATCTGATTTCTTGGCTGAAAGATATATAGAAAATGAAACATTTTTATTTTACCTTATTTTTTTTTTTAAGTTTCAGTTTCATTATACATCCTTTTAAATAGCTGTTCTCGCTGATGTGGCTATCAGATCTTGTGAATTCTACAAAAAAATCTTTTTGTTTTTGAAAACACTGACATATGTTAAAGGATTAAAACAATTAACACAATCATCCATTACATTAAAAAAGACTCTGGTAAAAAAACTCTTACTGTTCAATTCTTTGCATTTGTTATTTTTGGTAATGTAATCCAGTTTCATAAATAGAGTGATATTCCTGCAAAGCACAAGGTAGTAATCAGAGAAAAACAGGAAATGGACAGTAATTAATCAGCTTTTTTTTTTGGCAGTTTTAGAATTGCATCCAAAGATCCCAGTAAGAATTGTTTTCTCTTTGTTGTATAAACATAGGTAGACGGAGAAAGTCTCAAGTACAGAAATGTTATAGTCTAAAACCCTGAGTGTTCAAACACCTATGCATAATAGTAATTTTATACATGGAAATAGTTGTCTTGTGCTCCCCGTGCTGTCGACGGACAGAGGCTGAACCCTTCAGAGGAGGGTACCAGGGCAGAACCAACCCTGGAAGTGGCAGCCTCTACACCCTGCACTCTGAGCCCAGGCAGAGCCTCAGCACCTTGCCTTCCCTCCGGAGCAGCCCTTGCTGCGATCCCTGGTTTCAGGAGACAAGGGGTAAATGTGCGAAAATAGACATGGAGATGAGGATACAAAACACTCCAGCTTTCCTTTCAAGACCAGCTAACCTGGGAAGGACTGAGTGGTGAGGTGCCTAAATGACGAAGACAAGAAACTTGTGACTGAGACAGGCGGCAAGGGAGGATAATTCAAAAGGAGGTTTCTATGGTCCATACGGTCAGGAAAACAAACTTTGCAGGACTAGTCTGCGTATCCCTAGGGAGGTAGAAAAAGCAGGGTTTCATAACAGAGTGGAAGAACTTGGAATACCAAGACTTGAGGTGATGAAGACATGACCAAAGTTCTGATGAAGCGGCTGGAAAAGGAAGCACAGCTTTTAGAACCATTACATAGAAAGAAGCTGCGTCATTTCAGTCTAGCCTGAATATGCGTGTTTAAAAAGAGACAAAATCAAGAATGACATCCAGATGGCAAGCTTAAAAGAAAGAGCACCATAGCGCCTTATATAATGACAAGGGGGAAAAAAAAGATTTCAGGAAGTGCTTGGGGGAAAGATCCAGAACCTTATTTTACATTGGCAGCCTGGCAAAGATGTGGGTTTGGGAGGTTAGAAGACGTGTATGCAGTAAGTGACATACTGAAAGCTAAAAAGTGCTCTGTGAGAACATAATAGCTTAATTAAAAGAAAACTTGTTCAAAGGCTTTTCACAGAAAAATTTTGGGACATGAGTCAGCATGGCAGGTAATTCTAACACTGAGTTATTCCACAAATTTAGGATTATATGTGTGCCTAATGGTGGCACTTGTTTATTTACCTTGCTCAAACATGCCTTAAACTTCACCCCTCATACCTCGTGCATATTGTGACCTCAGGAGATCGACATGCTGCAATTCCCACAACGAACTCCACCACTCGCCGTAAGAAGATGGGAGGAAACAGGCTTTCTCAAAGCCATAAAACAAGCTTGGAAGAAAAGTTATAAACAATTCAATTTTCCTTTAAGATTTAAGACCTAATTCAGAACAAAATGGGCAGTAATTTTTCCTGTGGACAAAAAAGATGTGAGGTACTTGTTACACTTATAATCAGCACCCAGAGACTAGAAGATAAGCCATTTCTCTTCAGACACGCTTATCAGTTTCTATCTGAGTAAGAAGTAAACCTATTTTCAGCCAAGTAGCTATTGCTTTTTATAAACGTTAGTCTATTTTTGTACCTACCTATTCCAGTAGTCTGTAGTAAACACTTCAGAATGTGTCATTTTCTCTGAGGCTTGAAATTGATCTACAAAGGAAAAATAGTTTGTCCCCCTTTTTTTTTTTTCCCGTAATTTTTAAGATAGGCTTGTCAATTTTTAATTATTATGATTGCTTTAGCAATTCAGATGTGTTTATACCCAGTAGTAATTACAAAACAATAACATCCCAAGAGAAAAGAGTAAAGTAAACTGTGTAGGAATAGGATTTTTAGACAAGATTCTTTAAGGTTATAATGGTATATGTTTTCCCTAACATTTACATAACTGCGCTGAGCAATTCGCATGTGGGTGAATTTATTATTTTTTTTTTTTTAGAGAACGCACCACCATCAGTTCTTTAGTGAGCAGGTCAGGTTTTGCACACCCAGCCAGTCAGGCAATCCTCTAGCAAAGCAAACAATCCAATCTTGATTATTTTTTTCCATATTCATTTGGATGTTATTTATTTATATATTTTTACATATGTAAAAAATACCTATTTATATATTTATTTCGTGATATAGTTAAGATAAAAAAAAAAGAAACAGGAAAGAAACCCAGACTAGTACCATTTAGACCTTCCCCTAGACCCTAAACGTGTGAAAGCCAGTTCAAAAGAAAATTTCTCCACAAATCACCTCTAAATTACTACCTGCACGAAGACCCTTCGTCTATTGGAAAGGACAGCGTACCTTTTCTGGTCTCTCTGCAGGTGGAGAGAGTAACCAGGGGTACGACCGCTGGTTGTCACACACAGCAGAAGCAAGCTCAGGGCAGGTGGCATTTCCTTGCCGTTCCGCGCAAGAGGCCTCTGGAGCAGAGCGGCCATGGCCATGTGCAGCACGGCGCCTTCAACCCCTTACCCCACAAACCTCTCTCCATCTGCCATGGTCACCGCTGACCCATCTCCCTCGCAGTATGGGGCCACACCAGAGCACCCCCGGAGGCTGGCGAGCCCCGCGCCTGCCTCAGTGGCTGTTTGCACCCCCTGCAGAGAGCTGCCCCAGACCACCACAGGGGTCTTGGTGGCATCTTCTGAGACCTGTCACTGGGCTAGAGAGAGGGAGCAAAGCCAGACCTTGCTGGCTAGGTGGCCCCCAGCATGCCAGAGGAGCTTGTGTTATGGTGTCCATGCCCTGGTGGATAACTGCACCCACCATTCCCTGATGCAGGGGGCACGTTGAGCGCTGTCTCTCAGGAGCAGTGCCAGAACGTGCCCTCAGTGAGAGGGCTGCCGCAGCGCCCTGCAGCTCCCGGCTTCCCGCAGTGAACCGGCGGGTGGTGAGTTCAGGGTTGAGACCCGAGGTAACGACCGCAACTCTCTGTCCTCGTGCTCGTGTCGGTGTGTGTCCCCAATGGCAGCATGTGCCACCTGCATGAGGACACTCTGGGGCATTCGTAACTTGCCAGGCTCACGTTCGCACCCCAGCGAGCTGCCCCTCCCTCATGTCACGCTGCAGGAGAGCCCCCTCCAGACTGATGGTGCTCAGCAGCTGAATTCACTGCACCCACCACCTCCACAATTTGGAGGACTTCAGACAGGAATGAACTGGCAGTGCTGTGAAAGACAACCCCACAAACCGCAGCTGGATTGCAGAAAACGAGCTACCATAATCGATGCACACAGCCACTTCATGTACCACAATATGACTGCAGCCTCTGTCCCGCACAAGACAGAACCCAGGGAATATTTTTTCTTTGCCACCAAAAAGCTAAACACTACTGGTTTATTTTCCCCTCGTACAGTATATAAGAAACATCTTACTGTCCCCTAATGCCCTTAAGCCTATTTGCTTTCTTACATTTATGGTGTTTCCACAGAGTGAGGAGGGAGAGGGAGGATAACAAAAAGATAGTCCCTGTGTAGGAAATGCCTGGATATCCAAAACAGCCTCCTAATCTCAGGTTTAGGAACAGCCAAATTTTCACACACCTTTCGGTCACACATAATCCTGTTGTCCCAAAATGGAAAGAGGCAGTTAGCTTTTACTACCTGTCCCACGAAACCTCTGCCACTCCCCTTGTAAAAAACCTGAGGGTTTGTGGGCACATCTTAGTCGGCTTCTATTGCTTTCCTGGAGTCAGTAAGATTCTGAATCATCCTGGAGCTGCAATGTCAAAGCCACATTTCCACTGCTCACACAGAGCTCCCACAGCAGTACTGCTCTTCTAGATCCACTTAATTGTGATGGTTAGGCTTGAACAGAGAAAGAAAGGGTGACAAATTACTTGGGTAAGTTGGACTGAATCAGCTGAGCCTGACAACATTTGTTGTAAAGTACGTGGTGAGCAGTCTCAGAGGCATTGGTGGTTACCCTCAGCACTTTATAGAAGACGGGTCAGAAGTCCAGGAGCCTGAAGAGGATAAACATGTTAAAGAGGGAGAAAAGGAAGAGTAAAGAATTATGGCTCAATCACTCTAATCTCATTTTCTGGAAAAAGTATTAAAACAAATAATTAAACTAATTTGTAAATACCTGGAAGAAAACAAGGCGGTAACTGACAACCAATATGTTCTTCTCCAAGAACAAATTGTGTCAAATCAAAATATTTTTCTCCTGCAATTCATTAACAGGGATTTGAGTAGGAGGAAGCAGTATGCATTCTATATCTCGATTTTAGTAAGGCTTCTGATACTGTCTTTCATGACGTGCTTATAAACAGGCTCATTCCCTGTATTATGTTAGATGTCAGCACTAAAGTGGGAGCAGGGCAGGTGGGAGCACTGGGCTCAGTGATTTTCAGTGGTTCATTGACAAAACTGAGGGTAGTACCACACAGCTATCTGGAAGACCTGACCCAATCTAGTACTAGTAAATATTTCAGTAATAACCTAGATAATGAAACAAGAAAGCACGTGTCCTACATTTTCAAAAGCTGCATGCTGGGGGAGAAAACAAGAACTTCTGCATGACCACAAGAATTACAGAAAAGTTCTAAAAAGAGAGAGTGTAATTCAGAAACAACACATATATTTTTCCATACATAGACAAGAATTTGTTAGTTATTTGGTTGCAGTTGAGTTTAGCAGAAAAGAATGAAAAAAAATATATATTTTCCCCTTCCGTGGTGCTTTCCCCCACTTCTTGGTATTGTACCACACCTGAGCTTGAACTGCCTCCTTCTACTTATGCACTTTCAGAAATATATTTCCTTGCATTTTATTTCTCTTGCTAACTTACAGTGTAATTTCCATCATAAAGGCTTGTATTACCATTTTAGTAAAACTCCTTAGTATGATGACCTACATTTCATTTTCTGCATGTTTGCTTCTTACGCTGAGATCAAAGGAGAGCTAATGATTGAGGCACTCTGGTCTTACTAAAATTCCTGTCCTCCTTTTGCACTAAGGTGGTGTGTGCTTGTGCTTCACAGCATTTCTTTAGCAAAATGCCAACTCTGCTATTTCCTATAAACTCACTTTTTGTAAAGCCTGAGCTTGCAGCTTCATTTCTATTTCCCTTTACCCTTCATGACCCAGTCCCATGGATTAATTTTCTGATGTGATTTTTCTAGAATTCATTGTCCCAGTATTTCTGTACCTCAGCCTTCGGTTAATTCTGAGAAGTCTAAATCCACAAAGGAGCAAAATGCACTAGGAATCATTTACTGAAATGCATGACCTTGAAATAGCATAGTTCCAGAGCACAGATGGAGTTTACCAGATGTCTGAGACTATGAAGTGATGAGATTTAAAAGATTCAGTACTTCAGAGTGGTTTAAACAACTGAGATTGCAGTACAGGACAGAGATACAGGAAGTATATTTAAACAAGCACATTTATACATGGATCTATGATTTCGGTGCCCAGACTAGTTTAACCGCCCTGCCTCTACCATGTGCACTTACCTGTGAAATGGAGGTACATCCTGAGAACAGTGAAAGGTTTGCTCTTCATTGATATGAAATGTGAGATTCTTCCTTGAACCGTCAGAACGGGTCTGGTGCTGATAAACCCTCTGTGGTTGGCTGTCCAGTGTTTGGTTCTTCAAGATGTCACATACTGGTCTCTTGGTAGTCATTAAATGACCAAAAATTCATATAATGTGGGACCAGCATGTAGCCAGAAGAGCTGTCCTTCAAAACACTCACATCACCTTTTAAACTTCCAGTGCTAAAAATTGGGCAGTAAGGCTTATTCACCTAGGTGGTGTCTTAAAACAGCACTGTTGTTGGCAATGGGGTTTGTACAGCAAGGCCCTGTCTGCAGAGAGTTTCACAGTTATAAACATTATTCTTTCTCTGGCTAAAAGCTGCTCAGGGACATGAATTTCTTTTAAGGGAGTATTTTTCCTGTCCCCACTCTCTTTTTCATGCATCCTGTCACCAAAGTGCCACATTTCTTCGTACTTCCAAGATGCCCCAACAGTTGAAGCCTCCCTTACTCTTTTGGTCGACCCAGTTACAACCATGGTTGCCTATTAAACATAACAGGGCATCTCTACCGCTAGTAAATAAAGGGCAGGCTAGTCTGTCTGTGTTTTCAAATGTCACGGCTTGCTGAAATCACTGCTACTGCTTAGTGAAACTGTTTTTTCAGCCTATAACAATTTGCCTCAGCACAGTCATTTCATCATGGAAGGGTTAGTTGCGAGTAAATGGGAGAAGGTTCAGCAGTTCATTTTCTTTGGACATGAGAACTGAGATGCCAATGTAAAAATCCTGTAGAATGTGTCTTTTTCTCCTGCCTACCATTCTTCCCATTTTTTCTTCCCATTCTGCTGGGAAGCTCTCTGTTGGAAAACTCCCTCTCAACCGATTTCCTCTGCTGGTCTTGTCCTCAGATTCCTCCACCCACCACGTCCTGCAGCCTAGCAGTCTCATCACACCCCCTGTACATCTCAACATGCGATGAACAATGAAGTCAACTCCCTTTCCACCCTCTTTGCACCAGGAACAGGCCAAGGAGCCCCTTCTTGGGATACAGGGTATTCTGAGGGACTGCTGAACACCAGCTTAAAGACCTGGAAGGGTGTTTTTCCAAAATTCAGTAGACATACGCTACCCAAGTGAAATTGTTGTCTTCTGGCTTGCCCCAATTTGGATATGTGGAAAGAGGAGTGGAAGAAGAATTGCTGGAGGTAAGAAAATAGGCTCTTCCTCTCCTTTTCCTCCTGGCCCAATCTACATACCTCAGGGAAACCCTATATGCATAGCAGAATACACTATATTCAGAATACCTTCTGTTTGGCTCCAGAGGTACTTGAGCTTTTGGTTCAAAGGTGATGTCTGCAGACTTTGCCAAATCCGTCATATTTTGACCAGTGAGGCGTATTGCCAAGAAGAAGAAAAGCACTTGTTCAAATACGTGAAATTAGTTTGTACTGAGATTTCAGCTGAGGAATTAACATTTTATTTTTTGTATTTGTACAAGTTGGGTTTTACCACCAATTTAAAGAACCGCTATTAGTGGATCACACTGGTGGATTCTGTACCAATATGTCATCAGACCTAGTTTCTGTCACATGGAAATTACCATCTAAACAGACAGAAGAAATATTATTATCCCATTCGCAGACAGGGCATTCAAGCACGAACATGCTAAGGAATATGCCTGAGGATACGCAGAAAGCCTGCATCAGTTAAGTGAGCCATACTGGGGAATAAACAACACAAGCCCTTTACTTCTTCTCCAGACACTGTATCTTCCTTTAAATCAGCCTGTTAAATCACCACCAGCAGCACTGCAGGTGAAGAAGCTGTTGAAATACTTTCTTTTTGTTGTAATTTTTGTGTGCATGAGAACAAGGGACTGAAGTCAATATGAATCAATGAGATCAATACAGCTGCTGTAGGAATTAATTGAATATATACATATATTTTAAAAAATTATATTATGCTTGTTTACACTCTTAAATCACTGAAAATCTGAATATCTGAAAAGTGAAAATATACCTACCAATTGAAGAATGGGGAAATTAAGGTAAAAACAAACAGGCCAGCTTAACAAGTGCATGATAAACAGACATTTTACTGAAAAGGAGACTTTTCAGATATTTCCATGACATGTTGTTGCCACTTGAAATGTGGTGCCTTCTGGTGCTGTCTCAGAATATCTGGCAGAACATGTTGTATGTAATCAGACGCTATTTTTTCAATGTGCATTTTTTTAAAATTCTGTCTTCTCTGATAAGCATCGTGCAAGACAAACGTTCTACTTGCTAAATAACTTCTTTCAGAAAAAATCGAACAAACACATCTCTAGGATTTTGTTACTAGCAACTCCAACTCCTATTTTTAAAAGTCCATAACACAACAAAGCAAAATTTTTAAGATACTTTGGCTCACTATCAAATCTTCTATTAAAGGAAAAGATAATTAAAAAAAAAAAAGTGGTAATCACACAAAACAATATTGGAACAAATAATCATTAAACCTATGATTAAATCTAAATTTATCTTTCGATTAGTTACATAGAATAAACAGTCACATTGAGGAGGAGCTTACGCTGTGAGCCCGCTGAAATGCAGGCATTCACCACTCACTTAATTCTCCCCGGTGCTTAAAATTGCGCTTTCTTTTACTACCTTGTAGTAAATGAATGCTAATCAGTAATACTCCAGCAAAGACCTACCCAACTAAATAATTTCTTGATTCCTCAGGTAGAGCTCATGTGGACACTTTCCAAAAGCATTGGCAAGGCTAGGGCCTGATTTTAAGCAGCAACATTTTAAAAAGCAAAGGACAGAAAGGAAAGTGGTGAAAACGAAAATCAGCAGAGACAATGCTAAATAACACATTCAGTGGCGACGAGAGCAGTTGTAAGATATCCAGCCCTGAGGTCAGCACATCCTCCCTGGCCATGGCAGAGCTTGCACAGGAAAGCAGCAACGCTTTCTCACGTTATCACATCGGTGGGCAGCCGTGTAGGGAAGCGCAGAAAGTGACCTGCCGTTTTCCTGGGTGCTGGCGTCAAGTCTAGTGCATGAGATTTGCACTTCTTCAAAACAGCTTATAAGACGCAAGCAAATATTTGCGCACTTGGCTCCCCACAAATGAAAACATTTAAGTACTTGCTTGAGCGCTGCCAGCTAACAAGGAACTCAGCAAAATAGCAGTGGATCAGGAGATTAAATTCAACCGTGCTGAGGTCCCTACAACTGCGGTGTGTGCTGCTGTACCGTTTTGGACAAGATGCTTTCTGGTTCCCTGGACCAAAAAACCATGCACGAGGTTCAAAGCTCTGTCTTCCTGCAAGTCGTCTTTCCACCTGCCACATCTCACCTCAGCCATCCTCTCAGGTACAAGGCTTCCCAAGCACTAGCTTTTTGCTTCTGATGATATTCCTGCCTCACTCATTCTTTGTGCTGTTCCAGGTGACACCATAGGCCTGCTGTCCAGGCTCCCTTCCAGAGCTGAGTTTGGTCACAGACGGAGGCAGAACAAGAGGCTTCACACTGCTGTCACAGCAGCTCCTCTAAGAGGACACCCAGAGTGAACTGGTTCTTCCTGGACAACCCTTCGCTTGGGGAAGAAGAAAAAGGCATTGAGTTTCTGCAAGCCTTTGTCTCTATAATTGCTTTGTCCCTTGTCAGCTGAAGACTCTGGACCAGGGAGATGAGCTTGGAGCAGTGGGTCAACCAGCAGCAAGATGCACCACTTCAAAATGAAACCTGCTGGCACCACCACTGCACTACGCAGTGGTTGCCCCTCAGAGCCTTGTGACTTCTGAGTCCCACCAGCCAGCAGCCAAGCAGGCTGTGGTGTACAAAGTCAACACGTGCAAAGTCGTGATTAAAGATCCTGAGGCCATCCTCCAAACCTTCTCAGTTTGGACTGCATGAGTCAGAGGTATTACTGAAACATCCAGGACACCGCTCTCCACAGGCTCCCTATCTGACAAGGCTCACTCTCCCATCCAGTGCCCATCCCAGAGCAGCTGCAACTACTTAACCTGCAAGGGCTACCACTCCGTTGTCAGTAGGCCTTAGCGGACCCACCACACGGATTTGCAGACATCCTGGCAGGCTTCACTTGAAGGCCTCATGATATCTGTGTTTTCACTTCCTCCAGCATCAGGTTCAAAGAGGATGCTGAATCCTTCTTTCCAAGCAGGATCATTCACAGCAGAAAGTGGAAGAGGCTGAAACGTCTCTGTGCTGTTGGGTGATGAAGCCATACCCACACAACAGTGGAGAACAGGGATAGTTTAACAACATGCTGTGAAATGCTATGAATAAGTGGAATGTGCTTTTTTCTTTGACTGCAATATGGCAGGTCCCGATTGACAGACTAGACACAAATGTGCACACTGCACAAGCTGCACAAATCAGCGCAGCCCTGATGACTGCTGTGTCCTACACAGTTTCTGCAAGGAATTGGCAGAGCCTTTCCATCTGGACCAGGAGAACAAGGACTAGTTTCTTCAGCAGCTTTATGCCCATCTTCTGCAGTCTGTGAGAAGCTGGAGAAGCCAGATGACCCTCGATGTCTGACCATGCCTTCATTAACAGGGTGAACAGAGCAGGTTAGGAGGATTCCAATTAACCGTACATGACTTTTCTATCTCATTTTGTTTCCTAGAGGAGGAATTTAGGTTTGCCTGCTTTACCCACTCACTCCCCAGGGCACCTCAATCCATGCTTTGTCTGGGCAAGCATGGTTACCCTGGCTGTCCTGGCCCTCTATGCCTTTTTTGACCTTCTGAGCATTCTGGCATGCGGCTGTGACTGCTGCCTCCACAACCCTCAGGAAACATCACAGGCTGAGGGCTACGTGTTTTGCTGGAGAAAAATGCAGCTGTCAAGTGGCTGTGCCATGCAGTTCAGGAAAGGGGGAGGATAAGAAGAGATTTGCTTGCTGTCTGCTTCTTGGGAGGCAGCAGAGAGAATGGCAGAGGGAATAGGCTGCGTAAGCAGCTCGTATGGATGGGGGAGTAAGACTTGATAAGGCCTAGAAAGGCAAGGGGTGGAACCAGCTGACTGGATCCTGCAGGACAAAAAAAAAAAAAGCACTCTTTCACCAAGGAAACCTTCTTTCCCCCTGTCCACAGTGAAAGAAACCCTTCTGTCCTGTCCTGTTCTCTCTCCTTTTTATCTCTAGAGAAATTCGCCATTTCCCTAGGCTTTTGGCCAACCACTCTATTCATGGAGTGGCTGCGCCTTCTGGAACTCACAAAGGGCCACCTGCACCCTAGATGTTATTAAGCCTCTCCATTTTGTGGAGAGGAGATGCCTCAATGGTCGCCATGTGGTATGGACCCTGCTGCCATTTTATGTCCTTTCAGCCTACACCTAAAGAGGTCTCTGAAGAGAGGGGGACAGAGCAGACATTACTCTTCCTTGTGCTCTATTAACTGGCCTACCTGGTACTTCTTGGGAGCATAACTCAGTGGGTCTAGAGGGAGCCAGAAATTCTCCCGGCAGAAGCTGCAACTCACACCCCTCAACAATTGCTCAAACCCAAAAATTCATATAAAAGTAGCCCACTTACTCAGGCTGGAACAAGAAGTACTGGCACAGGTGATTGCTGCTGCAGGCTGGTGGTAGGAGTGGGCTGAAGAGGTTTCCTGGATTTGTCTCGTCTGGGGGACATTGTGGGGTCTAGAAATGGGATCCAAAGGATACCTTCTCCTTGTGACTCTCCTGTATGATCTGTCCAGAGCATGGATATCTAAAGGAGTGTCTGATTTAGAGGTGTACTCTCACTGGAAGACGTGTTCAAGGTGTCTGTACACCATCACAACACAGGGAACAGCTGCCATGTCACTACCATGCATGGTTCTTTCCTCAGGTCTTTAAGGATGTAGACACCTTGAACTTGTTCTCATTACCAGCTGGCAACCTCCTGATAGTACTGCAATACTGTTTCCTTCAAGCTCTAGGTTGCTCTGCCCTGGCTTTCCTGGAAGAAGAAAAGGATTGATGTTACCAAACAAACAAACAGCCAAAAAAAAAGATATATAAAAGAGAAGTGCTTCAGCAAGGGGGAACAGAAGCAGAAGGTACAGCAAGCAGAGCAGGGGCAGTCTTAGGGAAGATGAAGAAGTAAGTTGCAAAGGTTAGAGGGCTAACAGTCAGCAGGAAACATGAGAGGCCTCATGTGTTTTGGGCCTTTGTATATCCTGAAAATCACCTCAGAGTGTCACAGGATCTCCCAGAGAACTTCAGTCCATGCTGGAGGCTTTTGCAATGGTATGGCCCACTTGCTGCTTTGAAGACCTTACAAATGGACACACATTAAGTGCCCACCTGAAAGTGGTTTGGCTTCCTCTAGGAAGGATGCACCAAAACTGCTCTCTGGTCCAAACCAAGAGGTAGCACATGGGGACAACGGAGGACATTTGCTCCAGAGCCACACCAGCACTCCAGGCAAAACTGCATATACACCTGCAGCTGATGGCTGGCATTGCACAAAACACAAGTGTAGCTGCTGCTGTAAGGAAATTACAAACCAAGGAGAAGACAGTGACACAACCCCAAGATTAGACAGAACAAGCAGACTCCTGATTACAGCTTGGCACCAGGTCAGATCACAAGCACAGTCAAATCAAGCGTTGCCAGGAGTGTTACCCATCCCCAAAGGGATCAGAAGCAGCAGAGCCTGTGGCTTCAGCCACAGCCTTCAGCAGGCAGGATCACTGGCTGGCTGTGGCCAACGAGCCTCCACCACGGCAGCACTGTGCCCGAGGCAGGAGGAAGCAAGCCCAGCTTGCTTCTCAAGAGGGGCATGAGAATCACAACACCAGAAGTCACTAGATGATGCAGCCAAAAGGTGTGGTCTGATCATTATGTTTGGATTTGCCTGATACTAGTGAAATGATTGAGATTCACGTTAGTACTGGCATTAAGTTTTTTTACAATTAGACCCAAACTGATAAAGAGACTTTGGCTTCCAAATACTTTCATCAAGCCATGCCTTTGCATTTGCTGAAAACACTCCTCAGTTTGTTGAAAGCAAGATTTCACACTACATGTTTGACCAAACTTCTTTATAATTCCTGCTCTCAGAAAAGTAAAGTCCTTTCTCATTTCATTGTAGGAAGTCATAAAAACAAACCTGTTATTCACCCACACCCTATAGGTTTTTTAGACCCTTTTATTTTCCACTTGTCTTACAACTGGAGAACCTTTCTAGCTAATTGGGCAATGAAGTGTTAATGCTTTCAGGGCAGGGGTTGAGGCACAGGATTTTTTCCAGAAAGAAACAGAACAATGTCTAATAGACAAAACTTCAGTTTTGTTCTTTGTTGACCTTTTAATGTGGTGTATATCTGAGCAGGGATTCATCCTCACCACTTCTTTATTTTGTGATAGTCTGGATTTAATAACAAGAGGCATAGTGCAAAGACCATCTTTTCTCACCATTTGGGAATAGACTGGACACGGTTATACTCATTACAGCCACAAGCAGCATGATCGTATTAATTTGTGTGTTTCAATATATAAAAAAAGCTGCCCTAGGGATAACAGGCAGGTCTAAGTAATGTACACATAACATATGGGCTCCTGCTGTTTATATTTTGACACTCCTTAACAGTAAGAATTAAGATCTATGGGTCTCATCTTTCAGCTGATAACATCAAGACAGGCTGCAGTGACTACACAGAGCCTTCCTGAAATCAAATTGCTCTCTGAGCAAACACAGCAGCTCATGCGGGAACTACTAAATAAGAACAACTTGGAACTGCAGCTTGAACAGCAGTGTATATAGAAACTAGCCCCATTTACTGCAGCAGATGAAGCTGTAGCTGATAGTTGTCTCTAGCTTGGTTCTGCGATAAAGGGTCATGCTTTTATCAGGGATATGGACAGGAACTACCAGCAGCAGCTCATAGCTATGCAAAGAGGTAATCTCCGGTGGAAAAAAAAAAAACCAACCGTCACCAAATAATTAATCTTGCATTCCACTTGAGATCTCTCCCACACAAATGGGGGAAGGTGTGTCATGATTCAGATCACTGCCAAAATAGCACAACGTGGCATTTCTTAGTTTAATTGTTTCAACAGATCATTTCTTTTTTCTGTGAGAATGAGTTTGATTTGAGCTCTCATCCTTGAAATACCACGGTGGACTTCATTAAATGCAGTTTACCTTCACTGAATGACTAACAAGACCCCCAGTGCTGTGGGAAGTACAGCAAACTGCACTCTCCAGGCAGCTAAGCCAACACTGCACATTGCCAGTCACAGCCTTGCCCTCCTGTGTCCTCCAGCATGTGTTCTACGTAGGACAGCAATGGTCTGTGGCAAGTGGTAAGATGAGAAGACTGCTAGCAAGACCCCTGAGAGGGCTGGATTTTGAGGGAGAAATCCCAGGGGGAAATAGGGTGACCCTACTACTGGGAATTTGAATCAGACAGATTTCTACCTTCTCCCTTTTTTAACCATGAGCTGTAAGAAAAGCCGTAAGGATGTTCTTACGTCCCAGGAGTCTCATGAGTACAGCCATACACAGCATTGAGAAGCCCTTGCGTGCCTGCCACACACCTTACTCACACATATAATTTACCTGTTTCTTCAGTCAATGCTATTTTTTCCCTTAGAAATGTCAGAAGTGGCTTCTTGTATTAGTAGTTTCAACTCAGCACTTGCATATTAGGGATGTAGTAATTATTTTAAAACAGGTTCATAATGAGTTCATAAAGCCTTTGTAAAATCTCAATGCATTCAGCATGTACTTGTCTCTTATACATCAGTCTGGCTTTCTCAGCAGTAAAAATGAAGACAATGAATCCCTGATTAGACAATTACCTGCTTAAAACACTGGATACACATCCAAGGCACTGAAATGCTTTTTAGAGAAACAGAGGAGCGCACCGTGTGACTACTAACAAACTATTGAGTCTTCTAATCATGCAATTACCATATGAAAAGAAAAATACGTGGAAATACAAAGTCAGTTGTAGAAACGAGTTAGAGTAATGGGCTAGTAGATTTTCCCCTACTGAATGATAAACATGTATTTGTATCCCTTACTGATGCACTACACTAAGATTAAGATGAATTCAATTTGATCTCAATTCTATGTTCCTGAGTTTAGAGTATCCACGGCGAGCAAAATGAACAAGGAAGTTGAAAGTCACAGCAAGTAAGCAAAGTACTCGGCAATTCACCCCGAGAGTGCCATTTTATCTATCCCTTGTTAAGGGATTAATGGTGAGGATTTTACTGCAGAGTTAACACAAATTGTGAGCTACAAATTATGACAGAAAAAAGGGCTCCTGCAGTCACTATGGAGGGCACGTGAAGAAATACCAAATAAATTTGCTTTTTAAGTGTCCTAGTGTCTATCTGAAAGCAATCTGCAAGTTCACACAAAGTGGATTAGTTCTCCTTAACTGATAAACAGAGGCAATTCCCTTTCGCCTTTACACTGAGATGGCCTTCCACTGCCCTTCAGTGGGGCAAGCCACAGGTCACACGCAAAAGATTTCTTCAAAGCAACATGGTGTCACTCACCTTATCTTAGCCATCGAAAAATGAAACCTGCACTGTTAGAGTCCCCAGGACCTTCCTGTGACATCGCCACAGAGGCTGCGTTCCAGCTTTTAGAAGGGATATTCACACTTCACCTTTGCAATGAAACATTCGGATTTATTTCACTAATTATAATAAAATAATACTGATAAATATAGGTACCCAAGACAGGAGGTATTCTGTGGTCCAGCAACCAATATCCACATTTATTTAACTTTTCTAAAGGTCAAGCCTAGGAGAAGTGAAGCACAAGGACTGAGATTCAACCATTACATCTTTACAGGGCAAAGCCTCCTGAGTCTTTCAATCCCAGAGAGCACCTGCCCAGAAGGTAGTTTGCACTAGCTACTAATGAACTTGGACTGTGCCCTTTCTTAAATAACGCATATAACAAACATCAACACCACAAATAATAACACACACCCCCATCAGCAGCTGAAACAGAAATCAGTAGAATGAGAAAAGCAAAGAATAAACCCACAGTTTATATGACAACACTGAACAAATGTGAAAGCAGAGCTGCAGTCTGGTTTGCAATAGCCCTTCACCTCCACTTGAAATCCTGGAACAGACAGCCATGACTTAGCTAATATACACGTTAGAGATAAAGAATGGATTCACTTACACAGTATTTGCAGTGACAGTAATTTATTCAATAAAAAGCAGCTCATGCCCACCCTGTCACAAATCTCTAGTAAATAGATTCTATTTATCTCTCCACCTACTTCTTATTCCTGTCTTCCTTGCCACTCATTATGCTCTCCACAAGTCAAGAGTCACAGCTCTGATGCATTGCTTCACTATCACTCATCTCTTCAGCTAAAATCTCACCAGAGACATCCCTCACTGTGAAAACTCAATCACTACTCAATAGGATTATTGCTGACCTCCCCTCCACGGCCTCCCAAACCCCTGACAGCTCTTCCTTACTTTGCCCTAGGCTGGTCACAGTACAGCTCTAATAGCAAGTCATCTTCTCCTTCACACTGTCTTGAAGTCCACTTCTTTCAAGGAATTCCTTTGCTGGCATCCTGACTTTGTGTCCATGTTTCCCAGCTTCAGTGACTGACACAGTCTCACTTCCATCATCACTGCCATGTCTCCCTTTCTTTTCTTAAAGCTTTCCTAAGCATCTCTTCTTGCTGAAACCCCAAGTCTTTGCCATCATCTCCTCTCTTCAGCTGCAACATGGTAAAAATGAGAATTTGTTCAAGCACTTTGGAGACAGTATTACAGTTCGTGAAAGGTTTTTTGAGATCATACATTTCTAAGAGCAGGGATTGTGTATCAGTCTAATACAATGTCTATTAAAGTGTGTCCTCAAGCTATGTCTGATCCATCTGTAAGACCAGAAATAGCCATTACGCTAAAGAAAGGAGTAATTGCTGAGAATTTCAAATAGCAGTAGCACATGCCAGGGATAAAAGATGGAGATGACAGTAATCAAGGTTAGACTCATCTGCCTGCCCCTCGCAGTGAGATTTTACACTGAGCTCTCCTGACACCTGTCACCACCAAGAGGACAAAATGGGAACCCATTATCCCATAAGTTAAGGTGAATAGCTACTAGGTTTGATGGAAACATCATCTGAGGATGGTAGTAGGTCATTTTCCATAAGCAAAGAGAAGAAAAAAAGTGTTGTGCATCAGAAAAACATGAAAGTGTCCTGGGGTATCTCCTTGTACTCTGCTATTCACACATAACTCATACCTGGGCTCTTTCCTTAGGCATTGTCAAACATGAAGAGAGAGAACAAGATTTGAAATTTTGGGATATCACTAAGAGCATGGTTGAGGGCCGAATGAAGGAGAAGAGCAATGGAGGAAGAGACTGGAAGGTGGGAAATAGTGTCACAGGCTAACGTAAAAAACAGTGAGTAGAAAGATAGTAAACATGAATAAAAATAGAGTTGAAGTGTAAAAAATGAACTCTGAACACCAAAATATTCCAATGTATATTATATCATAGAATACCAGGTTGGAAGGGACCTTAAGGATCATCTGGTCCAACCTTTCTTGGCAAAAGCACAGTCTAGACAAGATGGCTCAGCACCATGTCCAGCTGAATTTTATAAGTGTCCATTGTTGAGGACTCCACCACTTCCCCGGTGAGATTATTTCAATGGCTGCTTTTTCTCATTGTGAGAAATTGTGTCCAATTAGAATCTTCCCAGGTGTAACTTATACCCATTACCCATCATCTTTTCCATGTGACTCCTTGTAAAAAAGGAGTATCCACCTTTTTGTATCCACCTTTTAAATACCAGAACACAGTGATAAGGTTTCCCCTAAGCCTTCTTTTCTCAAGGCTGAACAAACCCAGTTCTTTCACCCTTTTCTCGTATGGCAGGCTTCCCAGTCCTTTGACCACTTTTGTGGCCCTTCTCTGGACCCTCTCCAGCCTGTCCACATCTTTTTCTGTATAGCAGGGACCAAAACTAAACACGGTATTCCAAGTATGGCCTGACAAGTGCTGAGTGGGATAATGACTTCATCTCTGCTGGTGATGCCTTTGTTGATGCAACCCAGCATCCTGTTGGCTTTCTTTGCTGCTGCAGCTGACTGTTCGCTCACACTGAGCTTGCTGTCCACCAGCCCCCCCCAGGTCCCTTGCCACAGAGCTGCTCTCCAGCCAGGTAGACCCCAGCCTGCATCACACTCCTGGATTATGTTTTCCCAAGTGCAAGACCTTACACTTGTCTTTGTTGAACATCATATGGTTCTTGTTAGCCCACTCCTCCAGCCTACCCAGGTCTTCCTGCAGGTGGCTCTCCCTTCCAAAGTGTCCACTTACCCACTCAGTTTGGTATAATCAGCAAACTTCATCAGGGTGTATTTAATCCCATCATCCAGATCACTTATGATGATATTAAACAGCATTGGGCCCAATATTGGTCCCTGGGTGACCCCCCTTGTGACAGGTTGCCAGGAGCTATTCACCACCACCACCTGGGTGCAGTCTGTTGGCCAGTTCCCCACTCACGCACATACCACTTGTCTAGACCACAAAGCATCAGTTTCTCTAGGAGGCGGCTGTGGGGGACCATATCAAAAGCCTTGCAGAAATCCAGGTAGACAACGTCCACCGCTCACCCCACATCACTCAAGCAGGTTACTTTTCATAGAAGGTGACTGGGTTTGTCAAGCATGATTTGCCCTTGGTGAATCCAAGCTGGTTTTCCCAATCACGTGCTTCATTTGACTTGTGGTAGCCCCCAGAGGGATTTGTTCCACAACTTTCCTAGGGAGTGATGTAAGACTGATGGGCCTGTAATTTCCTGGGTCCTTCTTTCAGCCCTTCTTGTAGATGTGGGAGACATTAGCCTTCTTCCAGTCTTCTGGAACAACTCTCGACCTCCATGGCTTCTCAAAGATTATGGATCAGTCCGATCATATACACGGTGGGAATAAAGTGAAGACATCAGAGCAAAAGAAACGGAAGAGTGTAAAAGGGACAAGAAGGTCTAAATGAAATGTCCATTTCAATACTGAACAATTTTCCTGGTTTCACCAAAATAGATCATTACAAGCAAGCAGCATTTTCCAGAAGGAAGATAGTTAGGGTTGTTTTTTTAAAAAAAAATAAAATATTATCAGCTCTTGCTATAAAAGATACTTGTCTCTGTGCCCAGACATTTTGCCTTTGAGAAGGCAAAGCAGGTTTTCTCCCCCCATCTGCTGTTCTTGGAGAGATTTTACAGTATTCCCTCATGGGGCTCCCCATGGTTCCAGTGAAGAACTTGGTATGGTCTGGGGCTACAGATCAGGATAAACTTTATAGAGAGGGAAAAAAAAAAATAAATATGACAAATCTGGTTCTAGAAAGTTAACTTTCAGTTCATCTGCTGTCAGGTTCCATACAACTGCCAGATTACTCTTTCATTAAGGTACCGCCTAGGAATATCAGACAGAAATTATGAGTCTATTTCTGAACACGACATAGAGATAAATAACACAAATTTCACCACTTCTAATGAGAGAATAAAAAAATGCTAGCTAAATCCTGTGCCCAGCTCAGATAGTTTCATTACAGAAGCTCTCGTTCTAGGAGATGATTCTGACACAGTGGAGACACCAAACAGAAAAGAGTGATGGGGTAGCCAAGAAAAAAGGCTTCAAAAAAGTGAACAAAATCTAACAGGAAACCAGGACTTTGAGGACACAGCTTCTTATTAGCTCATGCTCTGTTTTCTAAAAGCTGTGGTAACAGCCCCTGCAGTACAGCTTGCCATAGAGCTTTCTTCTTATTTCTCTTTGGTTTTATTTACGGGGAGTCACTCAAGAATCAGGTAACACAAATACTAAAGGCTGTAAAAAAAGCATGAGAGTGTCCAAATTTTAAACAGACTTGCAAGTGAGCCTTGCTCTTGCCTTTTCACTGGAGGGAAGTTGGAAACTCATATTGTATACCACTGACAAATACTCATCTGATGTAATAAGAACTGCACTAAATAAACTCTCAAGTCAATCACATTTAAGAAGTTCACTGGAATTTTCTGCTTTTCTATTGAAGGGTCTTCTAACTAACTTTGAAGTTCATTCAGTATGAGGTCCTATAGATCTACAGACATTATATAAGTTTCCCTAATTACTGTCAACCATTACTTCTTCACTATTCATCATTTTTTCATACTCTGGTAGATTGCTTGTCCTCATTTTAATCAGCCAACTCATCCCACAAGTCAGAATCTGTATAAATGTCAAGTCAATACTTAATTCTGTTAAGGTTGAAATTGAAAACCTTATCTCATAAACCAAACTACATTTTGCAGTCTGGGCTCTGAGTTAAAGTCAGGTGACATGAGGGAAAGCTCAGAGAATCAGAAGAAATTCCTGGAACATTTTGTAAGCGAGTGACAATTTGTCCCACCAAATTCCACTTTAGGTAGATCCCTGCCACCCTACACTAGAGCATACTGTCAAACGCTTACAATTTCCAGTAAAGACTGTTGTATTTTAGTAGTGGCTTAAGGCCATTAGCAGCCTGCTCAGTGCAGAAAGACTTAATGAATTGCTTGATATATCTAGAATAGTGTATTATCACTCACTTATTGGAAAAGTACCAGGAAGGTTATCAAATTATTCTCTCTCTTTTTTTTTAATTAATAACTAAGGAGACACTGCTTTTAACTCCAAGAAAATTTCAGTAATCATTAAATCCATAGAGATCACAAGCCACAGAGAAATTAAAAGGAAACATACAAAAGTGCCTTCAGACAACAGTAGGTCCTGAATCTACACACATTTTCCAACTTCAAGGCTTCAAAGGGACACTATTTTCGTTATTTGACAGGAAGAAAAGAGTGGAGACTTGTGCTCCTGCTTGGATGTTTGCTAGGAACTCAGTCTCCCAGCATTGTGACTTTTTTCTTGAAGGTTTAGACAGATGTAAGACTGAATTTACAGCTGAATTAGCTTTATAATATTAGCAAATGAGACTGCGCTGCTCTATATTTATAGTCTTCTTGGAAATGCAAGATTCATCTGCCCCTTTCCGCGTCAGATATCAATGAACAGACTAAGGACTCCAAGCCAAACATTTTCCAGAAAAAAAAAAAAAAAAAAATCTTTTTTTAGGTTCATATTGTTTTACTTATTTTAGATGTAATCAAGCAGGGGCACTAAAAACATGGGGTTTGAGCTGCCAAGTACCCTGCATTTTCTGTGAAAGATATGCTTAAATAAGCCAGGTAAGATGCATCTCTAGGTGGGACCTGTTCAGCCTCCAAGAAGTAAGCAACGTTTTATGACTTCTCACAACCCCCTAGGGCTGCTTTGCAGGCACTAGTAAGGAAAACGCAAATAAACCAAACCAAAACAAACTGAGCTGGGAAACATAATAGTGTCTCATTTGAACAAATCCTACAGTAGACCAAGTGCAACCTTTAGCACCGTCATCACTAGATCTGAGCATTCACCTCTCCGGGAAGCGTCCCCTCTTCTAGTGACAGTTGGGCACTGTAACTACTAACTCAGGTCATCAGTATGTGGGGAAATTGCCGTTTTTAAAAAATTCCTTGTTTTAAACCAAAACCTAAAACATTAAGACAGATTGATAGACTTACGAAAACCGTACAAAACATTTCTCAGGTACAGGTCCTCAGGTTTTAGCATGGACTTCAATAACTGAATTCCCAGGTAGCCTTGGAGCATGACCAGAATGACTTTGGCAAGATCTCCCATTCTGAGCAATTGGGCATGAATTTTTACTCCCTTAAACATAAAAAACCTCCACTATTGACTAAAACCAAAACCAACCCCTCCCTCATTTTTTACACATCACTTACTCAGAGAAATAGGGTGGGGTTCAAGTGTCCTTGCAGTAAAGGAAGTGGGATGCAGAGCTACCACAGAAAGGGGACAAAAGTCATGATTTTGTTATCTGCCATGCTGGCAACCACGCCCCTGCTGCCCACCATCCTGCCTTCGAGCCCACCTCCCGCTAGGGCACTGCAGAGAGCGCCTCCGGCTCAGACCAGCTTCTGCTAGGGGGACCACAAGCACTCCTCTGCATCAGAGCATCGTTAAACTAGTTTGGGTTTGGGAGCTGGCAGAGACTGTTTGAAATCACAGTTGCCTCTCCTGTGCAGTGAGATTCAGAAGAGATTTTTTTCCCCCCGAAGTAAGACACTAGGAGGATTTCCAAGACCTGCTTAGGAAAATGAGGAAGGGTCCTCACCATTCTCCTTTTCGTCTTGCTATCCACCAAATGACATATGAATTAACCCTAATCTGTACCTTCCAGTTTATACATGTTTCTTTGATGTGCTTCTCACCGAGGAAAAGAAAGTCCAGGCTACCACCAGGCTATGGCTGGTGAGAAGGTCGGACATGGAGCTCTCGCAAACCTGTGCTGCCTTTCTGCCTGCCGCAAACCAGCCGTCCAACTTGGAGTCGCTGAGGGTTAAAGCACACTTTGGGACACAGGCTTGGCTAACTGCTGTTATCCAAACAAGCTGGCAGCAAGTCCCTTTTCCACTGAAAAGAAGGGCTCCTGTGTTAGGTTTAAAAACTTCACCTTTCATTTAATAAGACTCCTCAGTATGAAAGGAACTGAAATGAGAATCCTGCATTATGGACTTTAAGCCATCAGCTTTTTCACCGATTTCAACATTTTTTTAATTACACAACAGAGTACCTGGGAAGTACTGGGGTGGAGTACATTAAGCCTTAGCCAGCACCTGAGAAAGATGGGTTTCTAAGTGAGGCTCTCAGTTTGATTTGCTCCCTGCTTTTGAGCTGCTACCTTCACTGTCTCTGTTTTGTTTAGCATTTGCTGTAATATCTCCTTAAATTGTGAATTCCTCTGCACAGGGGTTGTCTCCCACCATGTATGTATGAAGCCCTGCAAGATAAACTAGCTGATTACTTGTATTTCAGCAAGACCTGGATGGAAGTCTGATTGTAGCTGTGATATACCTCACCAAAACAACAGGATATAAATTTTAAATGACATTCATTTAAAATAGCTTCAAGAAATCAGTAAATTCCTCTTTGAGGCCTGGTACTTGAAATAATAATCTCCAAAATGTAGCACACAAACCCAAGGATAAATGCAAGCCTAGCTAGAAACCCGAGTGTGGCATGAGGTATTTGTCCAAGTCCTGCTTTGGGTAGGGTGGCGTGTCCCCGGGCACTCATGCATATGTATATAATGCAAAAGAGAGGCACAGAGCAAAGAGAGAAGGAAGCTCACCCTGAATAAGCATGGCAGTGCAATCACGAAAAACACCTCGGTGAGCAAAGAAGGGTGTTGGTTGTAAGACCATGGAGTGACAGTCTCCACTCCAGTGGTCCTCCTGTGCTCAAGGAAGGACAACTGGCTTCCCAAATAAACAAGATCTGTTCCTAGCAGCGCCTCTCTCTTTCACCAGTTTCTCTTAAGTGAGACAATGAACAAGATCCTGACTTTTTGGCTAGATATGCACATCAAAGAAGTATCAATATTAACAATGCTTTTCAGTGTAGCAGAAAAAGAAGTGTCAGGACAAATAAGCCAGGAAAGATATACACGTGCTGTATTTGTCCCTGAGTGACAGCAAAAAGCAGGTAGCACAAATCCCCAAACCCCCCTATTTAGAAAGTTTTTCTCCCTTGATTATCTGCTGTGCTGTGACTTTTATTCTGCCTTTGCTGCATCAACTCACATGTGATCAGTCAAAAAGAAACAATACTGATTTTCTGAATCTATAAACACCAAAAGCTCTCCACAAGCACAAAGGACCAAAGAGCCACGGGTTCATGTGGCAATCCAGACCTGCAGAGATACTGCATAATTCTGCTTCCTTTTTTCTCCTAGCAGAACAAAAACTAGACTTATATCCTGAAAGGAAGAGTCACCAAAGGGTGTGATAGGTGACCTAACAGACCTTTTGCATCTCTAATGTCTGATTCAGCGCAAAGAATGCAGACCTGTGAATCATGACACCGAGCTGAACAAGCAGTGACATGGCTGGAGCCAAAAGATCTCCAAACATTTCCACTCTACCCAACGCCTTATCATAAGCATATAATGAACAGAAAGAGATGATGTGTTTGAGACAGAAACCCAAACCAGAAGGCAGTGTGCCAGCCTCATCCTTCCAGCGGAATGTTTCCCTACAGAGGTAGCAGTCTTTGGGCTAAAAACTGCGTGGGCAGGGGATGGAAAAGAATCCCAAACTTGGTACCTCGCAGGTAGGCGGAGGATCTGATTCACGTTGTAATCATTTGTAATAGCCTGCAGCCATAAAGCCAAATACCTTCATCTCCTCAGATCTCATAAGCTAAGCAGTGTTAGCTGGATCAATATTTGCAGTGGAAGGTCTCCAAGGGGCACCAACGCGGGCAGGAAGCGATGCTGATGAGAGCTGGGCTCGACCCAGCGCTGAGCCAGAACCGCAGGGCGAGGTTTGGAAGGAGTTACTCTGGCAGCATTGCCACTTCTGGCACAGGGCTGTAAAGGGCAGCCCTGGAGATGCATGGTCAATGAAAGCATCAGGCCACTTTCTCTTTCAATAGGGTTTCCTGAGACCCTGGACAAGGTCCAGCCCATGAAATTGCATCCTAACCCCTTACCACAGCTGGAGACAACATGGATTCTCCCTGCTGGCAATCCCACGCAGGTCCCTGGGCTCTCTGTATGTGCTGATCTAATGCAGTCCAGAACCATGGTGATCTGCAGCTCTAATTAACTTCACAACAAATTTAATAGGCTAAGGCTGCTAAACTTGGTCTGAAATCTCAGACTGATTTCAACAAAACCTAAGGATAGGCTTAAGGAATACGTTGGTTTTCTTGAGCTGTTGTCTCCAGTTAAAATTAATGCTGAGTTTGAAATGAGGATCTTTGCGTATGCTTCAGCCCATTTTGTCTATTTTGGGAATGGCCAAAGAATTCAAGACTGAAAAAAGAAGTACAAGCAAAATACAGTTGTCTCCTTGTTTCTGAAACAAACACTAACTCATATATTATCATTGTCATAAAAAAGACTTCATTGGGACAAAGAGACTCAATGCTACAGCCTGCAGCAAAGATACCATTAATAAAATAAATCACATCATTCACAACTACAAGTGGTTTGCTTCAAAGGCAAAAAATAGGGAGAATAGGACTGTGTGTACTTGGATGAAACAGTACAATCTGTATCAGTGTACTGCACACGTCAACACTGCTCATACAATGAATAAAGAAGAAATGCAACACAGTCAAATAACTTTATTAATCTTCTGCACAATGACCTACTAAACTCATATAACCAATGGTCTACCTGCAGTATAAGCTATCAGATTGCTCCCCCATGAATAAATAAAATTCTACAGGGGGCGGGAGGGAAGAAACCTCAATTATTGGTATCTGTTAAGGCTAGTGGGGAAATATTTCAATGAAATAAGATGACTTGGGCCAAATAGGAGCACACAAGTCTTTTGGAATAAGCAGCAAACTGATACTCCTGTTAATACCAATTTCAGCCAAATTTAACATATCACTTCAGATTACTTTTTTTTCCTCCGTGCAAATCAGCTGGCTGGAGGATAGAAACCCAAGCATGCAGCCACAGAGAGAGGGAAAAAAGGATACGATGAAGGAGCAGCCATCTAACAAGCGCATCAATACTGACCTGACAGGTGGCCCATCCGTAACTCTCAATCAGTCAAAATGCTGCTGCTTGCCCAGAGAGATACAGAAAGGGAACTAGGAAGCCTTATCAAAGCAGAAGGAAAAGCGGCGTGGATACGAGCAGGTGATGGATATATACAGATCACAAATATGGAGGAAAGCTACGTTAGCTGTGCTGTTATCTACGTTTAGCCTGTACCTGGGGCTAAACTGTAAGAGTGGCTCTATCACCCAATGACCCCTCACCAGCCAGCGAGGGGAATTGGGAAAAAGGAGAGCAGATCTGTGGGTAGAAGTACAACAGATCTAATGAAAACACCACCAACACAGATATACTCAGCCAAATGAATGTACTGTTGTCACAGTCGACCAGGGAGCAGTCCTCAAGAGATGCCAGAGGAGGAGCAGGAGGAACCCCAGCAGGAACCCCACAGAAGCTCCCCTCCTCAGCCAACCTTCCCCCTTTATAATGACCATGACATTACGGTGTGGGCTGCCCCTGTAGCTCACGCAGGCCACCTGCCCTGGCTGACTCCAAACTGCTGATGTCCTGCCCAGCATGGCTGGGCTGGGATTCTGTCCCAGCCAGACCAGGACAGCTGTGAACAGAAAACTTGCTTTTCTCGAGGATTTTATGGTTATGCTTTTCAACTGAGAAACCAGCAGGACAAATCCTTCATCCCCCTAAGGAAATTTGGTGGCAATATGAAGTGCAGTTTTAAATGAGACAGAGGTTCTAGCATAGAGCGCCCAGTGTCCAAGGAGACTTTTTGTTGCCAGCCATCTTACAGCCCCTCAGAAGAGGAAGATATGATGTGACAGCAGCTGGGCTGATCTGAAAATGCATTGCGTCCAGTCTTTCTTTAACAGAAACAAATTTAAGTACGTCTGAGGTTGATGTTTTTGACAAGACAGGCTCTGAATTGGAGAGATGCAATAATCTCCCTCCATTAGTTCTGAGATACAGGCTGGGACTTATCCAACATTCATTTGGTTATTTACATGCTGTGAACGTGAAATGTGTAAATAAATACTTTTTAAACACTAACCAAATTCCCAGGCAGCTCACAGACACGCTCAGAAACAGTCAAAAAATATCAAAAAGTCCCAAAGAGTTGCTGGGAAAGCAGGATCAAGTTGTCAAAAGATTAATTTGCTTGAAAAGAAAGTCCTCCATGAAGTCTTGCTGTAAGTAAAAGCCGAGGGCATAGCACGGTGAGGAAAAGATGCCATCAATTAATTCTCTGAATGAGGAAGGTTTCTAAAATTTTCTTGATGAGCCCCCTCAGGGGAGAGAACAGGGCAAATGCGACCAATCTTTACTGCCTTGCAGGGATACAGGGAAAGAGATAGTCATTCAAATATCTCGGGTCTGGGACACTACAAGCACACGGACACACTCAACTTCTGTACCCAGCAGCAGAGGCAAGGACAAAAGGATGCACCTACGTGCACCCGTGTGTGACTCCCAGCACCAGAACAGCTCTGCTCTCCGCCTGAGCACTTTGCCCCAGCACGGAGCCTTCGCACAAGTGTGAAGAGCCCCCACCCTGGAGTACAGGAGCAGCCGGGGGCATCTTCATGGAGTAGAAACCACCCTCCAAACCTCATGCCCTCTCCATACCGTCATGTTTTAGCTGCATTGGCTCCAGATAAACTAGAAAAATAAGGAATAATTAAAATTCACTTTAAGTCACTGAAGTGAAGAGCTATGATTATACGAATATATACGGTCAACAGATTTGCTGCAAAAGGGCCTGGTTCAAAGTCCGTAAGCGAAACTCTTTCAAATGGCATTCTTCACAGCAGCACTCCCTTTTATAGCACAGAAGAGATGCGTGGCTGTATTTAGGATACCCAAGCAGAAAGCCCAGAAGCAGATAAGAACCAAAGAGCTTTTATGTCAACAGAAAGGTATACTTCCTCCTCCTCTCCTTTCTTCTTCTTTACACAAACACATTATGCAGTGCCAAAAAAAAAAGAGAAGGAAATGAAAAGAAAATGGATCAGTTGAAGCCTCCAGGAAAGATAACCTTCAAAGGAAATTTAGCGGAAAATTGAAGAAAATAGAAGCTGAGATTTCTCTTGTACCTCATGGCTACAGAAATAGATAAGTAGGAGAAAAGGCTGCAAGCAGCATTGCTCCTTTTTGTGACAAGAGAGAAAGCCCAGATATATTCAATCAATTCCAAAGGGAGAAAGATAATGAGAAATTAGAAATGCCCATGAATAGGTTTGAAGTCTACTGCTTCTGGACACACATCATTGACAAGAACATGCAATTTCAACACAGATGAGAGAGAGACACACTCAAATGATCCAAACGTGACACACTTAAAAACTCACCAAAACACCCAAGCAAACTTTTAGAAGTTACCAGTGTTATCAAACCACTATTAGGCTTTCAGAAACTTTTTCCCTATCATTAAAGATAGATCTGTGAAAAAGTAGAAAACTACTACTTCATCTACAACACAACACTCCTGAGATTGTGGCATCCGAGTATAGCTACAGTAAGGATGAAAAATTAACACTTTCGTCCATCAACTTGCTGCTTGCATGGGGGAGGGAGAATCTGGAAAAGGAAAAAAATATGGGAAAAATATGAGACAAATATTTAATAGTAATATCTTGATTTGAAATCAATAGCAATTCCAAGAGACAGTGGTTGTTTGGTTTTGGGTTTTCTGTTTGTTTGGTTTTTAGCAGGATACAGGCTGATCACTGGGCAAGCAGAGGATTCGGGGCAAGAACTCTGGTTTTCCTTTGGCTATACCATCTTGATTAGGCAGCAGGGAGAAAGATCAGCATTTTCCTTACAGTTTCTGGCCTTAATTAATTTGCCTGTTATGATGATGTGTCCCTGAAGTGGGGGAAGTCTGCTGGAGGGAGAAGGCGGCAGAGAAAGAAATGTGAGATTGCCTTCTTTAAAATGAGGAGGGAGGAGGAGGGATTAGCAGAGCCCAGAAAACAGGTGCTGCTGGTTTTTGCGGGGGAATATCCTGCCCCCATCCCCTGCCTGAGACCAAACTGTCCCACCGCTGGGCATCCTCTGGTACTCACAGAATTAAAGTTGATCCCAACACCAGGAATCTTAACAAAGGGTAACCATGGAAACAAGGCACTCCTACAAAAAGAAAAAAAAAAAAAGAGGCTTTTCTGCAACATCAAGGGACTTGCTGGTTACACATCATTTTCTCTCATGCATTTCCACTGTAAACAAGAAAAACTGAGCATCTGCAGTTTTAAGATGACATTCGCAAATGACCTGAATCCTTCAAAGCAGTCTCATCACAAACAAGGCACCCAGTTGGAGCAGCGGTAGACACTCGTCCAGTTGTCCACGGGTGCCGACCTGTCATCAGTGTTGGCAATAGTCTCACAAAACAAATAAATCTTTAAACAATAAGCTACAGATTAAAAGCCTGAGAGGCTCCCCTGTGACCCATGCAGAAATAAGAGCATTACAGAGAGGGCTGAAGACTGGTGGTGCAGAAAGTTAAGTCACTGGAGACATGAGTTCATATTTGATGCATGGGTAGAGGTGAAATGGGCTTACAGCCCTCAGACACTTCAGGGATTTGTTCTTGCTGCAGCACTCGCGCAGTAGCCATTTCCTGATGATCAGAGCCTAAGGACTGGAACAATGGACGTGCTGTAAGGCAGACACAACTGAGGTTCAACAGCAGAACTCTGTGGAAATCCGTACTCAGTACCTGCTTTGTCTGTTGCCAAAAGGACCGGAAAGTACCTGCCATCTTCGGGTTTAAATGCCAGCTGCACTAGTGAGGTTAGTGTCATACTAAACCTAGAGTGGATCATTTCTGCTGCGGACCAGTGAAAGACGCGTATTTCTGCTTCTCCTTATCTCGCTGAGAATCAGATAAAGTGTCTGCAGCTACTGGTAACCACCCCTCTCAAGAGCACAACTGAATATTCCTAGGGACACCCAGAGGCATACGAACAGCACGAGGACATGTGCTGTAATAAGGGACCGTGTGCATTTAAAGCAAGGTGTGCTGCCCCTGACTTTGCAAAATTAGAAAGGGAAAGCATAGGCAGTCCACTCTTAGCTGTCATTGATGGGAGACTGATCCCACACCAGCGTGACCGGAAAAGAAGTTGCTGTTCCAAAAAACAGAGGAGCCAGTTGTTGTCTTTTTGAAGCTGCTGTTTCTACCGACAGCGCCCACAGCAAGAGAGAGAAACACAAGTCACTTTGGCAGCAGCCGGCCCTGCGCCATGGCCTGGCTCGGATCAAAGCACAGGAGAGGAAAAACCCAAACAGAGCTAGAGGCCTCGAGCAGCAGCGCTCTCCATTTGTCCATACACACAGACTGTACCATCACACAGTGCAGTCCTCAAGGGAACTGACCGTTGCATTCACCAACTCCAGAGCTGCTGCTGCTCAGGACCTCAGGTGCATTTGCCTGGTGAAATAAGAATAATTTCATTTAAAAAGTACTATTATCTCAAATCCAACTGGCTATGAAAAAGGAACACAGCCGCTGGATTCCTACTTGTATGAGGCATTGGATCAGTAATACCAGGTCCCCTTCTATTAAAAACAAAGCAAAAAATAAAGACAACAACGTGGGTGCATAAACGAATTTTCTGTTACAGCTGACACTGAATCTAAATAAAACAAAATTGTTTTCATAATTTGCAACCTCTGGTTCCTCCATAATGACGATCATGTGAAACGAGCAGGAACAGCTAGTGTATACCCACAGGGAAGAATTACATTTAGTGACCCTATAACGATCCCGGATGAAGAAGATGCAATAAAGGAACCCACAGTATTCATTAATGACTAAGATCAGCAAGAAAGGAGGAAGCTAGAGCTAATGAATACATATAGGATTTAGATGTAGAAGCTGCAGGCAGAAGTAGCCAACGGTTTTATGCCAGCCATGGTCTTAGACACAAAACACTTTATTAGAGACAATCATCTCCTGAAAAATCCCCAAATTCTCCCCATCTGCAGAATGCTGGACAAAAAACTATTGTAAAAATCCTTTGCCTTTACATTACAATGTATAGAGATGTTATTAGCACATGAAACATTCTGCTAAAAACTAATCTTAACCTCATCTGATTTTAGAATTGCCGCTTCCATCTGCTTTTCCCTTGCACTGCTGAACTGTCTTTCTGTTGACCATCAAAGTTAAAGTAATCTCCCAGTGATACTGTATTCTCCTTTTTCTCACCTGCTATTATTCCGGGATTGTTAAATGTTTATAAAAAAAAAAGAAAAAGTATAAGCAAACCACTAAGACAGGCAACTATGGAAAATTACAGAGTTACAGAAAGTTATAAGGAATTTTCCTTCCCACACATGAACTTCCCTCCTTTCTTTCTCACAATCCTTTGCTCCTTGGAGAATGAAAACATACATAACACTAGGTAAAGAGAAGGCAAAAATCATATGAAGCTTCTGTTATGGTATCACTCAGATAACCCAGTCATAACTGATGGCACAGCATTCATGGTCCAAACACATCTACACATGTTACATACATACCATCCCTGTCTCCATAAAGCTTATCTGACAATCTAGGTAAGATTTAAACCCGAATTTTATGGTGGGAAGACCTCATCTAATTAACACAATGTCCTGGCTAAAGCACAATTTGAGGGGTACCTTTTGGAAAAGGCAAGTTCCCCTTTGCTGACATAGTTTGCACTAATTAAATTGCGGTTGCACATTGGCACCCGTGAATGATCTGTACCAACAAAGATTTTGATTTGTGTTCACGCTTTAACATGCAGATACAAAAGCAGAGAATAAGCGTTAGCCTGCTCCAGCACCATTAAAGAATGAAATACGAAAAATGAAACATATTCCATACAGGTGAACTCTATCCTGCCTACTTAACACTCCCGCCTTACAGGATTAAATATACACTTGCTTCTAGTTAATAATTACACCTGGTATCGAAATCTGATGGTGTACTCCAACTGCCTGATAAAACATGAGCGAAGGATGAGCATCATAGCTGCCACTTTCTTCAAAGTCCATCACTGAGCAACTACATGAGAAACCCATCTCTTTCCTCTCAGGGACTAGGCATCCACCAGTGTTCTGAACTGTTAGAAAAGATCAACTATTAAGAAAATAGTACTCTAAAGAATTCTTTTAAAAAATCTTATTCTTAGAAAATTATTCTTAGAAAATTTGAATTCTTTATTAAAAATAATCTCCTGATGTTATGAACAGCATTATAAGCAGCAAACAACTGATAAGTATTCCCATTGTGCATTAAAAACTGCTCATGATAACTAAAGAGGGTAAGACTTCCTTTAGAAAACTTCAAAGCACAAGCCTTTCTTATATTCAGAGCTATCAACAAAAGTTAATAAATATCGCAGAGACTCATTTCATCTCTCGGCAATCTGCTAGATGAAGAATTGCAAAGCCATTTATTTTGCAAAATCCCATTAGTATTTGATAAATTCTTTCAGACAAATGGTAATTTTGAATGATTCACCTGAACAAAATGACAAACCCACACTTTCAAACTGCCATTGGGGTGAGGTCAGGCAGAGAATGAGTCTGCCAGTGTAAATGACTGCATTTGTCTCCTGTCAGAGTCCTTCACTTTGGGCACAAAAAGTACTTCCATAAGATTACTGGCTTGACAAAGATCGAGAAAATGGATTGATTTTTAATTTTCAGGAAGTTTTCAAGGAATTTAGAATAATAGATCCTTTTAAAAAGCTTCAGATGCTCTGAGAGTACGTGAGCCTGCATGTGCATGGGGAAATGCCCCTCCCGGTGGGTTTTACTGCTGTAGGAGAATCAAGGACCGTCCTCCTCTCAGTTATATGTTGCTACATCATGTAGAGTTGTGAACATTTGCTGAAGTAAACACACAGTACCTAGGTTCCAAAATGCAACACAGTCCTTGGCAGAGACTCCTAATCCCCTTTGGATGAGGGCTGCAACACTTTTGTCTAGAAACAGGATTTCCAGACCTATATATAACCACTATACCCTCCTGAAACACACTCATAAAACAAATCAAACACCTTCATTTAAAATTCAATGCTGCATTAACCCTCTTCAGCAAATTTGTAGGTGGTACCAAAGGTTGGTTCTAAGGATATCAGCTAAGGTCCTGGCACCAATACAGCCAATAATAACTGCTATTACAACCATGGGTAGCACCTGGCCTGCAGGTATTATAACGAATTCATTAGAGGGAAAACCATTTATGAGCCTCCCATTCCCCTCAGTTCTATTCCTCCTTGTCCTTCCTTGTGGGGAGCAGCAGCTCAGACCCAGCCAGCCCCCAGCCTCTCATGCTCCAGGTTGTAAGAAGCTCTAAACTGTCTCCAACTGGGACACCAGCAAGCTTATTCTGCCGTTCCATTCTGCTATTCCTGCCATGTCAGGACCAGCCTTGAGCAAATGACAACCTTCCTTGTCTGCCTTAGCAGTGATTTGATGTTCTAGACCCAATTCTAGCACTAAAGGAACTTGAATTAACACTCAGTTACAGCATTGCTGACATTGCAGTGTAGCTGTGCATGATGCTGTCTCCTTGGATCCAAACAGCAGGGTGGAGATGATCATCAGTCAATTAGTCTCAAGCTCAGATCCCATTTTCATCCCATACCTCAAATTCTGCATGGAAAGAACTAACACAAGACCCATTTCTCTAAGCAGCTACTTAACTTATAAAAGCTGAGGTTTACTGGGACTTCAAAGAGACAGGTATCTTTTGCCCAGTCATAAGCACCAGAATTAATTTCAGCCACAGGAACGTAACATATATACAGCAGTCAAACAAAAATGCATTGGATTGCCATTGGGCAATCTATGCGACTCAGCTGGATTTTGAAATGGTTTCACGGAGCTCATCTATGTGACTGGCACCATTTCAACATACTTTTCAGATGACTGAACTTTATACAACAATCTATAATGTTAGAGCTATATCACGTTTGAGACTGTCATCAAAAAACATGAAGAGACAAATGATCGTAATACCTGCACCACTTATGTCACCCGGGAAAACTTGTATCACATGATACAGACCAACTCCACAACATAACTCTGTTATCACTGTTGTTCACACTCTCAGTGTAGTAGTGTTTTAGGGCAGAAGCCTTTGTGAGTGAGCACCACCAGGAGCTTAGGATACAGCACCATTTCTTTAGATGTCATTGCATTTCCAAGGTCCCAATTAATTAAATGCCATTTCAAGTTACTTTATATTGTATGCTGCAAAACATCAAGTTAAAAAGCCATGCCTGGAATCCAAATAACTGCAGTGATCAGACACGATTCTAGGCTAGCAAAGTACACATTCCATTGCTTTGGTAAGATTTGGGTACTTCAGTAGCAGAGAATAGTGCCACTAAAGGATTCCTAAACGATTCAAGGATATTAACCTGTTTTATGAAGGTAGTTATAGGATAGTATCACACAAAGCTGAATAAATTAACTTCCCCCAAAAGCTTATCATAATCTAACCAAGCAGGACCAGCTAAACCTTTCAAGAGGCATCAGGAGTTCTTTAGATGAAGACTCAACTCCACTGCTCTTCCCTTTTTCAAAGATTACAAAGCCCTTCTGTCTTTCCTTGGGCAAAGTGTATGTTGATTCACAGATTCTCCTTAAAACAGCAAGATCTGGTCCTCTAGACTTCTCTAGATCAGCTTGGTTTTTTGCAACCTGAAGAAATCGAAGCTTGATGCAGTATACTGAAGCACAGAATCTTAGAATGGTTTGGGTTAGGAGGGACCTCTAAAGGCGACCTACCTGCAGTGAGTGGGGACACCTTCAACTAGACCAGGTTGCTCAGGGCCCTGTACAACCTTGAATGTTTCCAGGGATGGGGCATCCACCACCTCTCTGGGCAGCCTGTTCCAGTGCTTTGCCACCCTCATCGTAAAACATTTCTTCCTTATATCGAGTCTGAATCTCCCCTCTTTCAGTTTAAAACCACTGTGCCCTGTCCTATCGCTACAGGCCCTGTTAAAAAGTCTATTCCCACCTTTCTTAGAAGCCTCCTTTAAGTATTGAAAGGCCGCAGTCGGGTCTCCCCAGAGCCTTCTCTTCTCCAGGCAGAACAACCCCATCTCTCTCAGCCTGTCCTCATAGGGGAGGTGCTTCACCCCCTGATCATCTTTGTGGCCTCCTCTGGACCCACTCCAACAGGTCCATGTCTGTCTTGTGTTCAGGACTACAGACCTCCAGGTGGGGGTCTCACCAGAGCAGAGCAGAGGGGCAGAATCACCTCCCTTGACCTGCTGGCCACACTAGTTTTCATGCAGCCCAGCATACGCTTGGCTTCCTGGGCTGCAAGTGCACATTGCTGGCTCGTGTCCAGCTTTTCTCAATCCCTTCATCCCCCCACCTGTCTTGATACCGGGGTTGCCTTGACCCAGGTACAGGACCTTGCACTTGGCCTTGTTGAACCTCACAAGGTTCACATGGGGCCACTTCTTGACCTTGTCCAGGTCCCTCTGAATGACATCCTGTCCCTCAGGCGTGTCAGCCACAGCACTCAGCTTGGAGTCACCTGCAAATGTGCTGACAGTGCACTCAATCCCACTGTCCATGTTCTTGATGAAGATATTAAACAGTACTGGTCCCCATGCAGACCCCTGAGGGGCACCACTCGTCACTGATCTCCATCTGGACACTGAGATGTTTACCACTTCTCTCTGGATGTGACCATCTGGCCATTTCCTCATCCACTGAACAGTCCATCCACCAGGCCCATCCATCACCAATTTAGACAGAGAGATGTTGGGGGGGACCATGCCAAAGGCCTTGCAGAAGTCCAGGCAGATGACATCATAGCTCTTCCCTTGTCCATTCCTGTAGTCACTCCACTGTAGAAGGCGACCAGGTTGGTCAGGCAAGACTTGGTGAAGCTATGCTGGCTGTCTCAAATCACCTCCCTGTCCTCCATGTGCCATAGCTTCTAGGAGGATCTGTTCCATGATCTGCCCAGGCACAGAGGTGAGGCTGACAGGTATCCTTCACTTGACCAGGTTGCTCAAATCCCCAGCCAGCCTGACTTTGAACACTTCCAGGGATGGGGCATCCACACCTTCTCTGGGCAACCCGCTCCAGTGTGTCACCATCCTCATGACCAGAGGCAGTTCCCTCAGCTGCGCTCTGAGCCGTGTGCCCCGGCCCCTCATCATCTCGAAGGCCTGGGCTGGGCCCATACCATTCCATCTCCTGGCATCAACCAGTGTGAGGACTGCTCCCCTTTGCCCTTCTGCTGTCCCTGGGGCACAGGGACTGGCCTCCCCTCCCCTCGCATGCCTGGGCCCCTGGGTGAGGAAGGTCTCAAGTCCCTGAAAGGGATGGAGGTAGGCACTTGATGGAGATAGGGCACTTGCCCTCTAGAAGGGCATTTGGCCTTCGGCATCAGGGATGTGCACATGATTTAACATGAACAGTCTTACTAGAAAAGGACCTTCCAAACCTACTGCCTAGGAGACAGCAGCAGGACTATTGCATTTGCAAGACATACTGGAAAACAAAGCTAGAAAATACGCTTTCACTGTAACAAAGGTGGTGTTGCACAATTCTTTTCACTAGAGGCTGTATGCGAGCCGCAGGACAAGCCTGCCAACCCCTGCTTTCAATTATTTATCCATTCCCTTCCTTTGCTGATTGGGAAGGTCATCTGTAACACACTAGACTGTCCCTCTTGCAGATCGGTCGTGCTGCTGCTAAATACCACTTCAGGTACCCAACTGTGTATTAACTTTTGCGCATGTCAAAAACTAGTCTTGCTTTGCTAAGAGCTTACTATCTTCACACTAAACTATGGCAAAGTGTAACTCATAGGACAGAGCTGGCAGTCTCTTCTTCTGACAGCTAGCTGCTCACCAGCCCTCCTTTGCAACATGTGCACGGCCGTCCAGTTCCCAGTTCTGCCTTGTTGCACTCACTCAGAGCTTTCCCTGAAACCTGACCCAGCTCAGTCACCTGCCCCTTTATTGACTAGGAAGACAGCAGGGAGCAGTGACTAGGTTTTCAGAAGCAGAACAGCAACTGAGCTCTTGTACAGAACTTTTCACCAACAGATCTCGGAACACTTCACAAAGGTGGCAGCATATCCCCACTTCACAGCTATGAAACTGAGGCCCGAAGGTGATTTCCTGGGCATAAGAGAAAAACTGTGGAAATCTGTTTCATTCTCGAGACTTAATTCCATGTACCATCCACTTAGCACTGCTATAAAAATCCATTACAAAATTTAGAAAACATGGTTCCCCCATTACAAACCCCAATGATTTCCAAAAAAACTGGTATCAATGTGTTCCAAAATGCATTGGTAACAAAAAAGTGAAGGCTAAACAAGATTTGCTGCTTCATTATTTATATGCTTTAATGTAAGTTACTTGGGACGTGAGGGACTACTTTATGCTTCCAGAAATATAAGCGTGTATTTGTTAGGGCTTGTATCATCATGCTTTAGAGTAATATAGGAGGAATTAGCTGGAACATACACAATTCCTGTTTTTTCACTTAATTAACAAAAGCATTCCATAGTCTCACATGATCTGTATTTTCCATAAATAATAAGTTTAACTGATTGACTGATAAATGTCTTCATCTGCTTTGAGCATCTGCATGCTGCGAGAACCGGTTTCTTTGGCATTCCATACCTCTCTCAAAGTGACAGTGTTTCTATGGCAACATTCACATTTATTAAGGCTGGATATAGTATCACTGCCGAACTTGGGCACCTTAAGTGGAAGTGAGAACAGACGTAGGAAAAAAACACCTGTTCTTACTTACAGAGTAGGCATACAAACCCTGGAATAATCATACCTCTTGTTAAAGATGCATTATCATAGCATTACATGCTTTAAAATACAAGCACTGAAGTATTGACAGGTCAAACACTTTAAGGTTTTAATAGCTTATTTTCTTGCACCTTTATAAAAGAAAGTTTGCTAAGGCATTAAAAAAAAAATCTCCTATAGAAATCCAAGACCATTCCGGCTAATCTGAGTAAAAGGTGAATCTGTTTTCCATAACGGAATAAATTGTATTATACAGGTAAACTGTAAGAAATGAAATTTCAGTTTTGTCAATCACCTTGTTGGTGTCTGTATGCCAGAAAGTTAGGAGAGATATAGCCACTTGTATCATGGGACAGTACAATGTGGCACGGGGATCCAGCTACCATACTTCGGGTGAAATCGCTCTTCTGAGACAACCTCTACCAAGCCGACGCTGGACAAACCAGAAAAGCAGAACACTCCTACAGCGGGGTCTTTACTGGCAGGTAGGTGCTACCTGAGCAGGTCAGCACCTGTCCGACTGCAACCTAGTAAACTGGGGAAGACTGGACTTACAGAAACAGGGGGTTTAGGTGTGGGTGCAGTCGGTGGGACTCCCCCTGGGCACGCTTGTAGGACCTCGCAGACAGTCTCAACCAGCCAGTGATACGTGCTTTGCCGCATGTGCCACCACTTACAGACTCAAGCGGCCTTTTCTTCTTCTCCACCTAGCTCAAGTATGGATAAAGGGTGAGCTACGGGATCCTTGAGGATGACAACATTTGAAAGAACCATAGCTACCGCAGAATAAGAATTCACTCTTTCTCCTTTGGGAAATAATATATGTCAATATGGATCCAATCGTACGGAGCCAGTGAACACCATCACTTACTACATGGTGACAACATCAGCTGTACTAACCAAACACACAGGAACCCTTGCCTTCCAGGCTGGTATCAGATCTGTGTACAACACACAATTAAGTGGACGTTTCAAGTTGCAGTTTTCAGATGTTAAGAGTATCGTAAACAAGCAGATAGGTTGCTCAAGACCCAATAGGTTGCTCAAGATCCAATAGGTTGAAGCCTGGACCATAACTCCCATCTGGTACAGAGAACTGTACGTTTGGTCTTTGTGACAAGACGTCTCATCACATAGAGTGGCCTCCTCCTGACAGGCACAGGAAGAGCCTGAAAGATCTGAGCATGGGATAGTGCCTAGAGCAGGCAGGTACTGCTCTGCCAGCAGCCACTGAATGAGGGAGGAATGGCACAGGTAAGGTAATGGTTGAAGTGAACCTCGGGCACCCAACTTGGAGACCACCTTCGATTTGGTCTGACCTGTTGCTGTTCTGCCCAGGCTCAACCTTAACCGGGAATGAAGCTGGCACCAGCTCCTGGTCCCAGGTGCACACACATATGCACACAGACCTAACTGCTGGAGGTCCTTGCAGCCCCGCTGCACGTGAGGCACCGAGATAGTGCTCTGGTTCGCAGCCTCCGCTTGGGTCCCACCAGAAGGAAGGCTGCTTTAAGTTCAAGTGCATACCACAAGACTACAGCTACAGATGCAAAGCAGATTCACACCTAAAACCATGCACTACACTACTAAAATAGATGAACCGAGGGGGTTTTCATTGCGCCCACAGGTCCCACATTCTTCCGATTTACAGGGTAAAAAGAGTACCTTGCAACAAGCTGAGACAGCTCTGAAGTGACAATGCCACCCCTCCAGAGTCCGAAGGGCCTTATGTGTGCCTGCAGCGTTCATTCACTATTCCTGGCCTCACAGAAGAATTTACTGCTAAGTAGCATATGCTTCTGCATATGAACAACCCTTCCACGTGTTTCAGGAGGCAGAGCTCACAGAGGAAACTGGCTTACTAGCACCACCAAATTCAAAGGATATCAGAAAACATGACAGAATTTCATTTGGAAAACAATTAAAAGCAGGGATTCCTATACAACATGTCATGTTAGTTTTGGACAGTACATAAGATCCACAGTTCTCACCAACATAAATAAAATCAAGGAAGGAAAAAAGTAAAGGTCACAGCAAATCTCATCTAGAGTGAAGTTTCTACATGTTAATATTTGTGTATTCCCATATAATGTACAGCTTAAGGACAACTCAGTGGAAATAATTCTTTATTCCTGTGTCTGAATATGAGTGACAGTAGTTATTCTAAAAGATCAGATTAAAAATTCATTGTTGCATTTTGAATTCCAACGATCATTTCTTTAAAAGAAAATGCTTTCCTAACCTTTCTAAATACAGAAGTTAGATATCATTCCCAAACTTTGGAAGTAATTAAAATTAGAAGCATGATAACATTCTTACACCTCTTCATGCTATTGTCAGACCTTAGAAAAAGAGAAGACCACATTTTTAATGAAAAGATGCTAGTGTGACCACCTGTTGTAAAAGACTAGACCTTTGATCAGATATTACAGTGAAAACACGAAACGTCAAACCTGACAAACACCATAAGATGTAGGAATAGTGAGACCCACTAACTCTGCTCTCGTGTGGGGCCAGGATAACAACAGGCTTAGTTTGTTCTGCTTCCCCTAAAGGAAATTCCACTGAAAGAAAGAGCAACATAGAGACGTGCAAGCCAGAGACTGCAGATTTTATACCTATGTAAAATGACTGGATATAAACATCCAAATTCATAGAAGTCAATTATAAAATGTCTGCAGTCTATAGCTGTAAGAGTTATGCTGATGTTTCAAAACAAAAGAAATCACATTTTTGCTAGCAACTCCATTCTATTCTTTGCAATTGTGGATCATTCTGATGAAATACACTGCACTGATGCAATCAAAAAATGACACACAGAGTTTGGAAAAGGTTAAAGTTACAAGCTACAGAATCCAGAAAAAAAAAAATCAGGAGAAAAATCTAGGATATTTATGACTTTGCTCTAACAAAAAATTGCCTAGATTAGTATTACAAATGTACAGGCAAAGCCACAGTTAGAATATCCTGTATTTCACCTCTATCCCCCTCTTAATGAACTCATTATCATGTCTTTCAAAGAGGAGATCTCCCTGGGCCAGCTGTATACAGCCAAATCTCTCTCCTTATGCTTTAGAAAAGTAAAATCTCTAGAGAAAACGCAGTGTTCAAGCACATGTACTATATTAGTAATCTGAGCTGTCAGCACCACTGTGCTCCGGTTATACACAGCTAGGCAACCTGAAAATACACAAAAAGCAACTGAAAGTGACCCCAGGAGTGGGCCAAAATTAGTCGGTATTGCTTTCATGGGGAAACCTGCAGCGCGTCCTTCACTCTCCTCCTCTCAACACTTTTTAAAAAACGCTATCAAAATTTCTTATCAGTTGTGAGACAGCACCCCCTGGTGTAGCAACACATGAAAATTTTATAAGCTTTATAAAATACCTTAATTTGTGGCAGGGTGGAGCTAACTGATAGGCATTACTACGGAGATTACCCAAGATGTGGATTAACTGGCTGGGTCTCTCCTCCACACTCCAGCTGCAGCTGTGCCAAGAGCGCAGAGGACAGAGCAAACGCCCCTCACGTGAGGCTTCACATTTCTGAGCTGCACAAAGCTGGCTCTACAGAAACCACTCACAAACCTTTTTAAAGGTCAGCACACAAACTACGTTCCCCTATGGCCTGGTTCGGTTTTGTTTGATATTCCTCACCTTCATGTTTCCTTGGGATGACCCCCTTCCTCTCCTAGAAAACCAAGAGTTGCCTACATCATGCCAGTCATCAGAGAAACATTCCTGCTTCTCATGTTATCATCTCAATAGGACACAAATATAAATCCTCGTTGGGCCCTGATTAAAGAAATCTGGCCCTGACTCACAGCAGCTCTACGTTAGGAGCAGGGGCGTAGGAGAGGCTTGTTTCCTGCTGTGCCAGCACTGCATCATGCAATGACTTTCTAAAACTTTTAAAGGAAAAGCAGCAAGTTTTCTTGCTCCGTTTACTCCTACTGGGAATTGATTCCTGTTCTTAACCAAGTTTCTGAAATCAGAGTTGTGGAATAACACTACCGTGCGCCGAAGCGTAGTGTATGCAATACATACCTACTGCTGCACAGACAAGAGGTTAGAAACCTCCTTGCACATAGCTTTGAACAATACAGCATAGCCACAGCTATACGTGAGCTTCTACCACGTTTTGCTGCACTGGAAAAGCTAAAGTGGAGCCTAAATTAGGGTAGTCTGTGTAAGATACTCCTTGTGGATGCAAAACAGAAGTGTTTTTCAGTCTATTAATGTTGATCAAACACTCCAATAGCAGTTGAGCTCTCATTCTCCCTGGAACAGCAATTTTTTAAGTGATCAGTGGCGCATCTATAGTTCTCAGCTCTCCTGTTTGCTCACAATTGCTAATCCTCATGGAAACCACGATGGTAGTACACCAACTTCCCCCCCCCCCCCCCATTTCCTTTCCCCTTTAAGTGCTTGTGGCAGTTGTCACAAGCACAAATTCCAAGCAGTGACAGGCGTGCCCAGGAGTGGCTGAAGACCAGTGGATCTGCACTCTCAAACAACACAACTTGAGAATCCTGACACTGGCAGACACAGAAAAATCTGTCAGTCTCTCTCTAGGGCATAAAAGACATTTTAGAAATAGAGGTTCTGCACCAAAATCAGTCTATTATCTGAGCTACTGAGCAAAAGCTTAGCCAGAACACCATAGGATATAGATAAAAGGATAGAATTTCACCTCTGAAGTACAGACATGAAACATCCTCTAACTTTTTTTAGGGGTCAGGCTACTGAAACAACGCACACCATCAATGAAAACATCTGTACAAGACCAATTCTGCAGGAGCACTATTGAAAACCAGGAGAGGTGGAAAATAAATCCCGAAGTCACGGCAGCTTCTGCTGAACAGGTGCTTTCACGTCCTTGCCTAAAGTTCTGACAGCAAAAGATATCCTGAACCAAGTTAAATTATGTGCCCCTCCCAGCTGACTAGGAGTCACATGAAACACGGGTATCTGCACATGCCAGGGTGTTTTGCTATTCTCCAATGAGGACAGCAGATTGTGACTGAAACAGGGCTTGGAAAACTCATACTGGAAGTCACTCCCCTTCTCCAGAAATACCCTTTCCTTGGCTGTGGTCAGCAAATCCATCTCCTTCACACCAGTATATGTGCAGCTATGACTCAATCTCCGTCAGTGTGCTACTAATCACAATGTCTTTGTGAAGAGATGACACCATTCACTGGAGTCCTAGGATTTTCTTCTCTCTTGGTTTGGCTTAAAGCAACTGGAGAACAAAACCCCTACCACGCACCCCCAAGCAGCATACCCATACCCACGGAATTCCACAGGACAGCACGTACAATACATTCCTATGCTTTTCTCCCATCATGCCCCCTGCCCCCCAAATTATGAAGTACTAAGCAACTAAGATCACAACCTGATTATCTCTACTACCCTTGTGAAGCTGGCACAACTTCACAGAAGGCAATACAACTGCTGGGAGATCGTGCAGAGACATTAACTTCACGATCAAGGCAGACCTGCACATCCAGAGCTTCAGCTCCTGCTGGTATCATGTGATGCACGAGTTGGAGCTTTCATTAAAAAGCAAAACAATGGCAGCACCAAACAGGGACTTCAAAGCATGCAAAACAAACAGGTCACTCAGCAAAACCACGCTGCACTATCTTACTGATTTACTGTCTCTGAGATCAGCCGGAGCACGAGTGGGATACCCCCCACTGTAGCAGGTAAAGGGTTTCAAAATCGCATCGTCACAATACTTGGTGTCAACGATACCTGCTTTTGTGCCTGAAACATACATGACTGCAACCTGTACATTTCACATCTGTATCTGATGCTCAAGAAGTGCACGAGGTCATCAGAGCCTTTCAAGTTTCCTTCTCCGCTCAGACAAACTCATGGCAGTAGCTTTGCTTATCTAAGACCCTTCCCTTTTTCTTATTGTATGTAGTAAGAGCGAAGTGCCTATGAGAAAACAGTACAATAAAGGCGCCATAGCTTTGGTACTCACATATTTTGCATCTAGAATATTTAACAGAAGACACAGCCTTAGCAGGCGTACAGGCTTGTCCGTAACAGAGGTGTGCACACTGCAGTAAAGGAACGCAGACTCAGTACTGTTAGATACAGCATGGATTGGATGGCTAATGGCTTAAAAAAAAGCTACTGCCAGCAGAATTCTATTGATTATTACAATTTTTACACACTAAAAATTCAGAATTGTACAGCTGCATCAATGCAAACTTTTAGTTGTGACAGATCTGTCCCTTTTTTTTTTTTTTACTATGGGCAAACTATTTTCTTGTAGCACCTAAGCTTAGAACAGGATTGGAATGAGAAGTGAACCTAAAGCTTACAAGAACAGACCAAAGCTAGCTGGCAAAAAGTAGTATCGGCAGGAAGAGGTAATGAAATAGTTATATGAATGTCAGTTACTAGCTCAGTTTTTGCACTGTGCTTCTAGGGCTATCCTTCAGCCAGATAAAATACAGCAGCCTGACTCTTTCACTTCAGAATTTACATGTGGAAAACGGGTATTTTCATCACTGAGGCCTTCAATGTTTCAGAAATCAGCTAATCAGGATACTAAGTCAGTTCTCTTCTGTCCTGCTGGAGCAGGACAGAGCTGTTCAAGTTCAGCAGCAGAACCTTCTGCCAACTGGAAAAGTACTGCCAGCTCTGGGGACTCTTCTGTAGAATTCATTGCTTGCAACAACTTAACAAATTCAGAATTAATGCGTAACAGCTTCGGCAAAAAGTATTTCAACCTAACAGTTACACGTTTTACTCTACTGCTCTTTTGTGTAACATTTAGTAGCCAAACGGTGTTAAGTCGCTTCCACATCCTGACCTTCACTCACAATTTTTCCTTTTCTGCAATTCCTCAGCTTGGTTCAACTCACTACAAGACCATAACCGGTCTGAATCCTTCCTTCCGCAGCTCACACATCTGGCTAACGGCTGCATTCACTGAAAATACAGCTCACCCTACTACAGCTTCAATATTGCACTTGGCTGTCTTTTCTGCATTAACTCAAAAATCAGAACACCACCAGCAATGTTATGTTACTCAAGATAACACTGTTAGGAAATCATTTCAGAAACAAAGTTTAAGGTTCTACTACTTGCTGGAAAGGGCTGCATTTTGACAACCTCTTTTCTGATATTACAAGCCTGTCTGTGCCAAGTGATTACATTACTAAACCAACCATTTAGAACATACAGCCTTTGATTTAGTTGTCAAATATATATTCTCCCAGGTATACCAGAGTATTTTAAGTCACGATCACACATTCACACAATTCAGGCCTAGTCATTATTGTAAACACTTAAGCTATCACACACTCCCACTTTCATAGAGTATCAAAATACCCCGGCCAGATACTCCATGCTGATCAAATCATACAGTGACTATAATTTACAAACACAACAGTAATGGCATAATTTGTTTATTGTACTGTGAGCATCAGTATATAGTAGAGACAAAGAAAACATGACTTCCAGGACAAAGGAAAAAACATCTGGGTATTTAAAGTTTTGCTCAGTATCAATCATGGAGAACCTATAAATTATCTGCTGGAATGGTTTCAGCTCAAAAGCTTCGCTTCTACAATTACAGAACACTGAAGAATATAAGACGTTCTGGATTCCGAAAGCCACATACCTAAGGTTAAACTGTAAAAGACCTGAAAAGATATTATGCAAAATTTATAAACTTGTTTTCTTCTGAGACAGATTGATCTTATCTCCAAGACTCAGGGCCATTCCCTGTAAGGAAAAGAAGGAAGACATTCACCACAGAGATATTTCAAAACAACTATCTATATCGAAATGAAGTTCCATATATAGAAGTCTATGAAGTTAGTGGCATGAAAATTAAAGTATTCCTAACTGTTCATTTATTTGTACACATTATAGCACACACTTTCTTAACAATAGGTAAAGGCTAGATCCATATCAAATATTATTGCAACAACAAAACTTAAATGAGCTAGCAACTGCTAAATCTGGTATCAATACAAAAGGCAGTAGAATAAAAAAAATTAAGCCTTTTGACCTCCCATGAACTGAAAGTATCCTGCCACTGGAGAAAATACAACTGTCAGTCCAGTTACTGAAATTCAACTGTTGAAAGTGTCAGTGCTGATCCCAGCACTCCATGCACTACAGCTGTAAAAAAATAATTTAATCACAGAACCACATTAATACAGCACAGAAACTGAAGAAACCTCAAAAGAAACTGCATGAATAAACCCATGTAATCCATCGCAGAACGATTTCAAGATGAAACCAAGCTGCCATATGTAATTGAATGCAGTCTTATGTAAAAACGCCACTGTAAACATACCAGAAACATTAATTTCAACCACTCCAAAATCTTTACAGTGACATCACAGACTAAATGGTTTCTTTGTGAAAACTCTCAGGTAATCCTTTATTGTATGCTGTTTAAATACTTCTATTGGTACACTGCTGGTTTTAATTAAACAGTTCCAAATCTCATACTTCTTTTTAACTGAGAGGTAGAAGTTCTAAAATCCAAACCAGACTCATAGATGTACCTACAGAAAACAATCCCACCGAAAGAGTCTGGGTTCTGTTTTGTTGGTTTTAGAAAGAATCAGAGGACAGCAATTACATGCATAAAATGTACTACTTGTGTGAAACTGAAATTTGTAATTCAGTAGGAAACAGATCATGGAATCTTGGGGAGCATTTGCTCTCTATTTAAAAGCAAATAAAATATAACATTCTATTCGCAGCGCTACAGATAAGATAAGGCAATGTTGGCCCAAAGGCCTATTTTATGATAACACTGGGAGAAAATACCTCTAACATGGTTTCAGGGTAGGATTACACCTAATTAGAAAGACATTCTTTCCTCACAAAATCTGTATGAGATGGTTTTAAAACTAAGGCTAAAGTTCCTATGTTCATCTTCCCTAAAACTTTTCTCATTTACCTAGTACTAGGAAATAACATCCAAAAATTTGCAAGTTTTGAGAGTGCTTGGTACATTTTCTTACAAATGACAAGGAGCAACAGCGCTCTAAACACGAGCCATATTACCTGACTCTTTGCACGGATCCGTATGTGACCAGTAACAGGTGCCTCTGGTCCCAGATGAATTGGCTTCTCAATGCTGACATTTGCAAGGGCATCTTCTCCAAATATGGAACGTGCATAAAGATTGGCCGCCATAAAGCCACAATAACCAGAAAGTGCCTAGAGAAAGTACATTTGAACTCTTTAGAAAGGCCAAAATCCTTTAAACACGTTTTAATTCATCCTAGGTTAGCTTGGCAAATACCAGTATTTAACGTTTAAACGTCTTTCTTCACATACAACACTTCGTAAAATGTTTAGAATTGTGCAAAGGGAAACAGGGCCTTTTTCTACAATTAATATTGGAAGACACGCAATCTACAGCATTCTTCGAGACAAGGCAGGATGGCATTTATGGTCTGATTTAATGAACAGCAAAATGGTAAAGAAGCTAAATGGTAGCAATAGCTATTACACTTATGCAGGCCACTATACATAGTATGTATAATAGCTATTAGCTAGTATGTATCTTAAACAAGAAATAGCTATTGTATATATTTATTTTGCTTTACAATAAAAAGGCTAAACTGGCAAAAGAAAGGTATATTTTGACAGAGAACAAAGGAACTTGAAGCTACTGAAAAAACCCTTTATAAAACAGATGGTCCCATCAAATCTATACTACAGCTTAGCTTCCACAAAGTACAACAGACATTCCGATTTTCTAACTGGGCAAGAAAGAACTAAAGTGATTAAGCACCACAGAGTTTTGATAACATTAATTTGCTTTTACTCATTTCAGGCCACTCATTGAAAAACTCTGAAGTACAAGTACCATTTCATACTGTAAGCAAGCATCTCCAATAATAATATTCATAACAAAAGCTAAATAAGTTAAGCAATACACAAACTAAAAAGGACGTCTGAAAGTCTCCAGGCAAATAGCTCACCTTCTCTGGAGTCAGGCATTTCATATTGGTTGACTTCAGGATGTGCTGTAAGTATTCATTTAGATCAATGATATTTGTATTCACTGTAACCTTCAAGAACGGAAAAAACGGCAATTACTTTAATTAGCACCTCAGGCATTTCTGAAACCATCCCTTCTTCAGGGCTCTATTAAGGAGACGACCGCATTTCTCCTCGAGGAACACCACGCTCAGTAAGCTAGCGGCACTGCCCATTGCGTGGTGGCACCAAACAAAGTCTTCACCTCCTGCTATCCACTTGTTAAAGAGTGAGAACTTCACGTGTCCCGTAAACCCTTAGCAGGTCTGTAACTAACAGCTTGGGCACCCTCTACTATGAAGTGTACCCACCATGTTGTTGGTCTTACAGAGCATCCATAACCATACGCTACAGCTGTACTGCAAAGCAATCCAGTGAAAGATGTCCCTGCCCACTGCAGGGGGGCTGGACTCAATGACCTGTAAAAGGTCTGTTACAACCCAAACAATTCCAGGATTCTATGATTTTTTACTTTTTTTTTTTTAAAAGACAATGTAATTCAGAACCGGAGAGGCTAAGCAGTATGAATAATTCTGCAGCCTCAGCATAAACTTATACATGTTGCTATCACACCTTTGAGCCAAAATACACAGCAATCGCCAAGCAATTTGGACACCTTCCGTACAGGAGGCAAGGCTCAAGGCTCACACGTCTTTTGTGAGGAAAAAACCCTAAAGCATCACTAAACTTGTGAAACAGGTAAGACGGCAATAAGAGAACGAGTTACTTGGCTCCAACATCCAATGCAGATGTGGAATGAGGTTTATATCACACACGATAATGATGTAACAAGCTGATGTAGAACAGGAAACAGTTATACCTCACCAACCAAACACCCAAATAACACAAAAAATAAAACTAACTTTGTTTTCCCACTCAAATTCTGCCCACATCTGCCTGAACTCCGCATCCGTACAAGAAGCTGGCTGGATGTAATCCATGATGTCAATGTGAATATCACTGAGAACGACGCAGTTCCTGTCGCTGGCTGCTCCAGAGACATCATACACTGCAATATAAAACACAAACCACCTTAACGTTTAAAAAAGCGAATCTGCACTAAATAAGAGTGCTCCGTTACCACCTGCCAGTTAACAACAGTCACTTGCTCAATCTCATTGCTGACCTCTGTCCTTTTCAAGTGCTTTACCCAGTTGCCACAGAACCTTGAGTTAAGAGTACTGGTCTCTGAGGCAAGGCTGCCTAGCTCACGGCAAATTCAGAGACTGGGTTCAAGCACCATGCTGACAATCATTCTAAAGGTAGCATGTCCCACGATGACTTTATGTGATACACGTTTTTTTTTAAATGATCACAAAATATTCATACATTGTAGTACATTTAATTTCCTCTCCCAGTATGAAGTGTTTTAATTATTTTCAAGCTCACTAAGCAGTTAAGAAATGCTACATATTCATGTCAATTTTTCACACTGAATTGTTTACTTACCGATATTACCAAAAATTATTCCATTTTCTGTTGAAGCAACTTTAACATTAGCTTTAATGTTTGCAAAATCATGTGGAGCAAGTGTCAGAGGAGATGGTTTTTCCACAAGCTTCAAGTCACCTGTTTAAAGAAATTGGGAGATGTGGATCAGGAAACATCAACAGCACACAATGACTTCAGCTTTTTTAACATTTTTTATTTTCTTGTCATTCAATTGTAATGTCTACACAGTTGCACTAAATACCACCATAAACATCTTAGCTGATTTGGAGGTTTTTTTGGTTTGCTTTGGTTTTTTTTTAGTTTGCTACCTGCAAGACAAAATAATTTACATTACATTAAAAATCTCATTTAAAATACTAGTGTATTCACCCAAACCCCACTGAAAACAAATGCAAGTAGTGACTTAAGCGGGCTTTGGATAGAGTTTAGTATTAAATTTTTAACAATCAGGAAATGGTTAATTCTACCTTGTGTTTTAATCACTGACAACATCATAATACCTAATCCTACAGTTAAGTGTCTCAAAATCAAAGTTCAATGTCCAGTAACACATGCACTAAGCTATTTATAAACAAGTCAAAGTATCACCTTGATTTTGAATATAATTGCTCCCAGGAAACAGTAAGAGATGTATTTTTCCTAGTCCTGTAGCAAGCAATTGTACAAGACTCTTTAGTTCTATCAAACTGAGCAATTTGAGAACACAGCCTGAACAGCATCAGCTCTACGCACACGAGCGATGCATCAACTCGGTTTTTGCAATATATCTGAAGACATCAACTGGGAAATACAGAATTCCACTTTACTGAGCTGACAAATAGAAAAATACAACCTGTTAAGTAACATATTCATTTTATTTATCGCCATCATTAATCTGATCAAATGATTTACAAGAGATTAGGCGGAAGGTTACGCCCCTCCCGTCATATTTACATCAATCAAAAGTATGTAACGTGCATTATCCTAGTGTGTTCTAAACATATTTCAATTCCTGACTGCCAAAACATATGACAGCTCAGGAAACTGGTTACTGTTCTTGGATTATCTGCTCCAGTCCCTCTCCTAAAAGAAGTTAATGAAGCTCAGTATTGCTCAAGCAAGCCTCTGGTGCAGCTGTTGGTAGAGGGAATATTTTCAGCTGAGTAAATGAGGTATTTAGGTACTCCAGGTTGAGCACAAGAACCACCTAGGGCAGATAGCTTTCTGTTGCCTGATATTTGCTCCATGCCCATTTGGATTTTGTCCTCTTGCTCTATGGTAACAGCACAACTGCAATAAGTATACCAAAAAACCTGTCCGTATTTCAGGAAAAAGGGAGAAGGGAAAAATGCTACGCTATTTTTCTAGCGAAAAAAGCATGAAAAAATTCAAAATACGACTACAGATTATATCATCAGATAGTATTGTCAGCGCCAGTAGACACAAGTCTCTCACATTTTGGAAGAAAAGTATGTTTTTAAAGGCATTCAAGAACATCTTTTCAAAATAGTGACTAGCTGGCATAAATCTGTAAGCGTTTTAAAGTGTTTCAGAAACTCCCCACAACTGGGTGCCAATGCTCACTGGTGCTTTAACAGTTGCTTTGCTTCCACCACTCTCCTCACCTAGCGTGGCTAGTTCCAGCGTGCAGTTCTGCAGAGTATCACTGGTCTGGTTGACCACAAGCACATCCAGCACAATGTCATACTGATTGACGTGGACGTACGCTTCGGCATACACAGGGTCTGAGAAACCTGTCAGTTGAGTAACCTGTGAGAGAAAAGAGTTTAAGGTATTTTTCTTCTCATAAACCAGTTTAAAAAATGGAATCATGTCAAACAATGACAAAAAAAAAGAATAAAGTACAGTCAAATCCATTACCCTCTAAATGAGCCTCCGAACCAAGCAGGTGTGCAAAGAGCTTTTAATTGGACAGAACTAACTTAACTAGTAAGAAAAAGGGGAAAAAAAATAAAGAGAAAATTGGAAAAAATGCTGCAAAAATTCACCACAAATATTGTCTAGAAAACAAGATTTAAAGAAGTTGTGATGTTAGGAAATCTAAAGTTCATGCGTAAATCCTGCAATATAACCCTATTTCACTGATTTATAGCTAAACACACAGTGACTGTCCGTACTATTTAAACAAACAAATTTTACCCGCATCCTTCCTTCACATGTCCTTTTGCGCACACACACTACAGTTACAAAACCTTTCCAGATGAAATGTATTCTGAACTGAATTCATGTAAATTCCTAAAATATGGACTGTAATGCCATTTATTCTTAAAAAGATCAGCAGGACAAAGAAACACTGACTTAAGATGAAAAGGTAATTTCAAACAGTAAAAATAATTCATCCAGACTTTTAAAGAACAGAAGTCCGGTTTTTTAACTCTTGACTAATGAACGAATGAAGAGATTCCTTGTCTTTGGATCTTCTCTGCAGGTCCTGGTAACCAGCAACAAAAAAAAGGCATAAAGAGTGAATCAAGGATGCACTGCACTTGGCAACAGGATATGGCAGCCAAAGAAAGAAAGGGGTTCTTAATCACTTGTGACATCCCTGCTCTCTTCCCTGTGAGCCTTACTGGGCTCTTCAGACCAGCAAACAATCTTACTTTCTTCTCCACATCCCACCAGCTCAGCACTCTCCAAGTCTCCTCTTCATTCTTCCCCTCCCATGTGAAGAAAGTAATAACTTCAAGCACAAGGGCTTTTCTCTTCCTCCTGATCCTGACCAAGAAACGCCCAGGTCTTTCCAATCAACCCGCATAGGCCCGTTCATCCGTTCCAGCCTGCGATGCCCAAAGCTGACCCCGTGCATAAGCAGCACAAAGCACATATAACTGAAACACTGACTTTCACTTACCTTATTAAGTTTGGACGCAAGAGGATCAGCAGCCTCTTTCCTCTGTGTGTTTCCCATTGCTGCAAGAAGGCTAAGCTGGAACTGGTCTTCTTTTGAGCTCATTTCATTTTTAGCAGTAAGCTGCATGAAGGAAATGGGATCATCTGGCTGAACCGTCACATTCCTCTTCTCAGATTCCTTCTGCAGGAAGAGAAACATTCAAGAATTCACAACAAATTCCATTCCTTAGGACAGAAACACAGTCAAATAACTCCGACTTAGAGTCAAACAGTGACAATTCTGGGACCAGCCTGGATGTGAACATCTGTAAAAAACTCCAAGTGTTTACGGTTACACCCTTATGACAGCTCACCTTCTGGGAAAGTTTCTCCTCTTCTAGCTTGGCTGACAGCATATGAGAGAGGGACTGTCTGCATTCTTTGTTGAAAATATCATTCATGAGAGGAGAACATTCCGACAAAACTTTCAGACACAACGAAATACGATCCACATCATCATCTGTAATCGGTTTCTTGGGAAGAGAGGACTTTCCCAAATGGAGAATAGTGGCCATCAGCAGCATAGCTTCAGCAATAAAGGACTGAGAAGGAGGACAAAGGAAAAAGAATGGAAGGAGGTTATTGCATTTTACACCATTTTACAGAAATGTTTGTTTCTGACTCATTTACAAAAAAAGTGAGCATTAATCAAATCATAAAAACTCTGAACAGATTACTCATTTTTTCAGTACTTGTTAACTAGAAACCAAGCAGCATGATTTAGACTGTCCAGATAGAGTGGCTGGAAAGCAGCAGGCCCTGTTTGTCACCCAAAAGATCATTATTACCCAATCACGTAACTAGCACTTCACTTTGGACTTAACCCGCTTCGCAGCTGTTTAAAAGAGGTAACAGCCAGCTCTTCCTCGCCACGACGGTGAAAACGCAACGGATGGCTTACGTTTTGTTTCTTCTTTTCCTGAACCAGCGACACGTAGCGCAAAGCAATCTTCGTCAAAGTGGTAGCAAGGGAAGCTGCAACAAAGAAATCGCCATCAAGCAGGAATCCTCGTAACGGAGGTCTGCAAAGACAAACGATAATCAGAAAACCAGTTCGGGATGACGCTCTTCGGCCTACTTATCTTCACACCTTGACATCCACATTGCACAAACAAAACAAGCCTGAAAGGTCTCAGAAGGGTTTTTTTTTCCCCTCAAGAAGTAATTTTCCAGATAGAGAGATATTCACAAGTCACAGAGCTATTTCCACAGAGAATAGGGAGTGAAGCTAAATAATTTCATTGTACCTCTGAGACGATGACTAATCAAGACGAAGTAGCCCATTTACAGTTAATTAAGGAAATACAGCAACTGTTGTAGCTACCGATAAAATAAACTACCCCAAGTATTAAATAATGCAAGGTGATATCAAGAAAAAAAATAATGTTCTAACCTAAAGGCAACATCTCTGTATCCACTTAAAATTGTGAAGGGACTTTATGTATGAATCATAAAGAACCGACTAGTTTAGGATACCGTAATTAATAATGCCCTTTTTGATATGCAGGAAGCTTTGACTACAAATCCCAAGCAATCGGGCAACTTCCTACCAGACACCATCTACTTGGGATAATACCTTAAAAGAGAGGAAGTTACCTCAACCATTGAACTCTGTACGAGAGAGAATACCACTTAAATAAAAAAAAGGCAATTGCCCAAGTCACTCCTGGCCTAGTATGAAATCGTAAATACCTGTCTTCTTCCTTTTTGGCAGGTCGGGAACTACTGAGAGCGCTCTGTGTTGCATAAGTGCCCATCTCTGTCACCAACTTCTGGGCTGGACCCACAGACACCTCTTCTTCAGGTTTTAGCTCCCCAGCTTCTTTCTTGATTTCAGATTCTACTATTGGGATCTAGAAACCAACAGGGAACAACAACAATATACACAGTTAATATAAAAGAGATATTTTTGTTCTACAGAAGGTTTTAACAAAAATTATCTCCATTGTTAAGGTTATTATAAGTAAAAGGTCAGTCACAGTGCAACAGTTTTGAGAGCATCTGAGGAGCCAGGGAGATGCTGAAATACATAAAGTCTCTTACCCACGCGATAAAGCTTACATTGCACAGATTGTCTTAGGTCCCTCTCAGAACAACCCAGACTTAAAGCACTCTTTCTTTGTTAATGGTTACAGTTAAATTGTATGTTAAAGCTGCCATAATTTTCCGAAATAATTAATTTCTCAGCTCCCCTTTTAACAGATATCACTCATTCTCAGTATACACTAGCTTCAGGTATGCTATTTAAAAAAAATAAGTAATGAATGCAAAACTCTAACTAGATTTTACTTTAGATTTCTTGTGCACACACTATTATGTATCACAAGTGCTCAAAACCCTGCTGCATCGTACCTGATTTTTTTTTAAATACCTTTTTCTTAGAAAACACACTGTATAATAGTAAGTAACCCCACAAAGCACCAGCGTAACAAAGTAAACACACCTCTCCAAGTGATCTGCGAACTTCTGTCATTACACTTTGTATATCTTCCTTTGTGCTGCAGTATTCTCCAAGGATCCATAAAGCTCCTCGATAAATCCTAAGACAAAAACAGTAATTTAAGTCGTGCTTTCATGACATACTCAAACTAGCATCAAGGGAAGAGATTTATGGTCTGGTAAAGGCCAGTCTTGACAAATTCAAAAGGACGCGACGGACAGAAAGCAAGTTTGATCAAAAGCAATCGTCCTTTCAGCCTTAGTAAACTCATGAACAAGTATATCAAATGCGATATATTCTCTGCTACAAATTTATTCTCATCTGTGTTAATCCTGATATTCACAAAATCAGATTTCATTATGATCATAATGAAATAACTCTACTGTATGTGAATAAAGTCAGCTCTAATTTCTCCAGTTATCTGAGACAAACTAATTTTTCCTTCATACAGGAGAAAATAAAAAATGAGAACATGAATGAAGATTAAGGAAAAAAAACAGCAAAGCTTCAGAGGTTTTTTTTCCCCACTTAATGAGATGACAATGGAGATAGGATTCAGTTTCCTGTGTACTGGAAGAATGGCAGAGTGGTGTCTTGGTACAGAGAAATTCTCAGATGACTTCACCTTTGCAGATCTATCATAAAAACAAGTTTTTAGTACCTGAAAGGTACTAAAGAAGCTTTGCAGATAGCAAAGCCCAGCCTATGTTACACTGGATTTTCTAATAAGTTTACAGTAAGCACTTCCAGCTGCCTACAAGTGCAAATTCCTGCTGCAATAATCCCTTAGTAACTATTTTAACAAATATATCCCTTTAGAGTTGGCCTTCGTCACAATGCTATCTTGTAGCAAGCGGAGATACAATTACCAATTGCATCATAAATCCTTCATTCAACGCAACAAGCACCCAATATATCTTTTGTACAAGTAGGCAAGAAGGAAGCTGTACCTAGAAGTCATCTACCCCCCCAAATATCTCAGCTTCAGTTATTCTTCATGTGTAGGTTGCAAGGATTTTGGTACATATTTAATGACAATATAAATTCAATGCAAGCGAGACACAGGGTGCTCCAATGTCTGTTTGGTATCATATTTTGGACTCACTTGACAGATTTAATAGCATGAAAGACTTCAAGCATCTTCTCAACAATAAGAGGTCTGAGGTTATCAAATCGCTGGATCGCTTCCCGCACAAACTCCAAGACATCAGCAGCTGCTGCTTCATTATTATCACTAAGGAACTCCATCAGCTAGCACAAAAGAGCGAACGTGAGCGCAAACAGCAGCACAGCAGGTCTGTACAACAGCATTTTCCCTCTATGTTCAGAAAAACAAAACTGCACGCGCATCTCCCGTTAAACAAAGCTCAAGTTAAACCACCTTAAGTACGTTCCAAGCAATTACCAATTATCATAATCCCAAAATTGTTTTTCTAATGATCCAAATCACTGCACTTTTATGCAAAGGTACTCATCAGCTCATGTTCTTCAAAAATATTTAAAAATAAAGTCTCATAAGAGAAATAACTACAGCATTAGAAAGTCCTATATTTCTTTAGGGATTAAAAATGGCATTGCTTCACGTGAGGCCGCTATTAGAAACACCTCAGCTTCAGTTATTCTCCAGGGTTTGGGTATAGCTATAACATATTTAATGACAATGTAATTAAACATTTGCATACCACTGGAATAACATTTGCAGCCATGTCTGGAAACCGAACACTACAGGAATGCAAGGTACGAACAAGCAGCTGTCTATACTTGTCTGTATCTTCATGCTCTGTCACATTATTAGTTTTAATCACTTCCTTCTTCAGAACGATCACAAGCTGCAGAAAAGATCAAATAAAATTGAAGAAAATCCCCTATTTTTCCAAAGAATAAAAAATAGTGTAATGAAACATATTTTACCTCCTCCACATTTCTTGAAGAGACAAGATCCAGAGCCAGTTGAAGGGTTTTTTTGCGCACTTCTAGATCTGGAGTACTCAACACCCTGAGGATGTCCATAACTAGATCCTGAAACAATAATGAAATTATAACTGCTCAGTGGCTTTGAATTACTTCCTTTTCATACAATTCTAATTTTCAGTCCTCAATGATTTTCAAAGACCTTCTTGATACATAACATATAATCTACCGAAAACCAAGCAAGATACCCTAGGCACTAGGAACTTCACAGTGTTCATTTAATACATTCTACATCTACATAAAAGTCTACCATACATGCTACAATCAAGAGAGCATTTGCCATTGTTGATTCTGATGTAAACAATAAAAGCAGCAAGTCATACACATAAAAGTCCATCCAATATGTTTTTAGCAAAACCAGAAGATTTAAACTTCAGAGGTATATTTTTCCACACATCAGAACACCCGAAAGTTTCGTTTAGGAAAGGAATAGCTTCAATAAGCTTGCAGGAAGAGAGAGCTCACACACCTGTAGCACTCGTTCATGGGAGGGATGCTCCTTTAATTCAATCAACCGATCCAAAACAATCAGTTTCACGTTGTTATCACTTTCTTTAATAATCAAATCTATGTAGCATTGGGCAGCTGCCTAAAATCAAAAGGATCAAAACCATTTTTTAAGTAACAAAGAGGAGAAATTGGCAAATTTCTGAGCGAAATTCAGGAAAAGATACCTTCTATGTTACTATTAAAGCAACTACTCAAAGACCTGGCACAGAAATGAACCTGAGAACAGACTTTAAAACTTTCTGGTCCACTGTAAGCATCGATTCACGTTACAAAAATTACACAGGAAGGCCCACAATGGCATCAGCTTACAATACACAGACCTGATTTCAAGTTCAAAGAAAGTCATAAAGAAAGAAATTTCCTGGTATGCTTTGGGTCAGCTCTTAAGTACACAACAGGGCATGAAAACCAATTTAAAGGAGTTGCCACCTATCTAGATATGGTTGTAATGACAGCTTCTATGTACAATATTCCTACTCAACAAAAATGACTACACTAAAATAAGAATGTTGGCATTAACACTGCTCCTGATCTTTTGAAACTACTATTTACAATGTTTCTACTCTAAATCTAGACTTACATATTCTACTTTTGACATTTCCATACAAGATCAAAATTTCTGTGTGATCTCAAATAAACAGCTGTACAAACTTCAATCTAGGAACCCAAGGTCAATCAGTACTCAACGTAAGTCTTCACTGTTTTATTCTACTGCCCTGATCTGAAAAGAGTAATATCTACAAGTAAAGAAAGTAATTCAATCTCTGCAAATCTTTGCTTTAAGTATGCCAAGACGACTGCAGGTTTGCACCAACTATTGCAAAATAGTTTGCACAGCATTCAAGCTCGTCCCCTACCAAAGTGACACGAAGTTCACTAGCTACAGGTCTGCAAAACACAGTTCAGTCTTTTCTTTGTGACCAATTTTAAGGGATATTTTAAGACAGTGTTTCACACATGAAGCGTTAAACACCCTGTATCACCAAAGCCTTCACTTTTTCAAAGCATCAGCGTACAGCATTCAGTATCATTCCGGTGCACTAAAGTCTATTGAAACATCTGAAAACATCACTTTTATACCTTGATGGCTGTCGGGGCACTGGAGAGTGTAACTAGAGTACCTGCAGCTTCATACTTCACTGCAGGACTCGATGACTGCAGTAAGTTGTAGATGCAGCGAATAAATCGAGCTCTCTCCGATGGATTCGCATGACAGACCTAAATAAGAACCACCATAATTGGCACATAAAGAAAAAAGAAAATAGCAATCCTACAGCTTAATTATGTTACAAGAAAGACAAAATTAAGTGAAAGGTGACAACCTTTTCTGGGGATAAGAAGTGTCATTCACAGTTGTAAAAATCTAATTACAAATATCCATTAAAAAGCTCTTATTGACAACTCTATGCAACGCTACAAGGTCTTAAAAAGGACCAAAAGGAAGGGCACAGTCTCTACTAGCTTCTCTAACAGACGCCCTGCTCATGTCCATGAAGAAGTCTGCTAACACACAGTCCACATCACAGCAAATCAGGTGAGACATACTGCCCTATCCTGCACGCGCTTGAGCAGTTTATCATTTCAAGAGACAAATCTTACTCAGCTCTACCAAACAATGACATATTCCTGACATGGACTAAATGCTAGCTGTAACGCCCTTTCCAGTCTAATATAATGTAACATGTACATCTATTTTAGAAGGGCCACAACATTTCCCTTTTACCTTATAAATTAGTTCAACAATAACCAACTGCAGTATGTCACCGAATGTCTGGACTTGGTCAATACAGGTACTCAAATAATCCAAAGCTCGATCCTATACAAATAAAAGATAAATTATTCTGAGTTTGCTCACTCAGCTATATTTTAAATCAAAACACATTTTAAAAATTAAAATACAAACCAGTACATACTCAACTCTTCAGCTTGAAATTTAAAACAATTTAAGAGAACACTGCAAACCTGAAGAGCAAATTAATCCACTCTGTCTATAGACGGGAAAGAGAGACAAAACCAATGGCAATCAGGCATAAAAAGCAATTGCCTGTAGAGCAAATAAAGCAAAACGCTAAACAGAAATTGCCATTCCTTTCTCATGGGACTACAAAAGCTGTAGAACAGTAGGTATTGGAGCACTTCTGCCCGGTTAAGCTCACCTGGCAAAACTAATTACAGTTTTCAACATCAACATATGCCTTCACCCAATACAGTAATTCTCCTCTAAAATGAAGACAGCACTAAAGACCTAGTTTAACTTTTTCAGTTACCAAATATTCCACAAATCTGTTAACACTACCATATATGGTTTTTTATGAATATAAATAGTTCATACTACCAAACTACTTGCTAGTTACCTAGCATATTGTCCAGTATTTAAATGAAACAAGTTTGAGGACACACATCCTTACCTGATCTGCATGAATTAGCATCATAAATGCATTTCTTTTGCAGCTTGCATCTTTCTCATTCACTAAGAAATCATGGATCAATTCAGGGGCGTCAGGTATAAGATGTTCAAAATTTCTTTTTTTAAAAAAAAATAATCATAATTAAAATAACTACTGGTAAGGAGTAGAACCTAAGGCCTAAGTGCACATCCTAAAAACAACTGTTTACAATAATTCAAAAAGCGTAAAATGGCGATACATAGCTTTTGTGCAGCTGTCAAACTGTGAACAGACTCAAGAAGCTTTAAAAAATTGTTTGTTACCATGACAGCTGAGGGCGTTCTGCCAGCCGAGATTTCTGCCTAACAGTCACACTCAGCCACGCTACGAAGGTAACAACAGCACTAACGTTTAGTATGTAACTGCCCTACGTGAAGAATGTCTCACTTCGGACACATTTATACGTGCATATTCCTGCAAGGATCCTTCCGTATTCATGGTTGTGGACAACGGTTACTGTTAAAAATGCTGAGATCATCCAGAAAGGCATTGGCCTACACCAATTAACCCGTAACATAAGGACCTCAGTCGTACTTGAGGAAGCAGCAGCAGTACCTTTCACTTTTCCAAAGAAGTCCAATAGATAAAGGAGAAAAAGCGAACAAACACCCCCCCAAAACCAAACCCACCCCCAAACACCACACCAGCGATTGATCAATGTTTAGGAGATCTCAAAAGCCACTCAGATCACCAAGCTAGCCTCGGTCTTCTGCATCCACAACTTTAAATAGTTTCTGGCATTTACCTATAAATCGTGTAAATTGCCAGAACTGCGTTTCTGCGCACGTAGCTGTGCCGATGCTCCAGACACGCACGAATAGCTGGCATCAAAGGCTCCAACAGTTCTGCTTCTTTCAGCTTACAAAGAAAACGGAGAGTAGAGCCTCGGATAAATTCATTTGGGTGCTGAAGATCCTAAAATCAACAAGAAACATATTTGAAATGCCAGACTCCTCAGCCTAATTGTTAAGCTCAGATGAATGCACTTGCTAGCCTTCTTCCACACGCAGCTTTCCCATGGTACAAGTTCCCAACATCCACACCACCTCACCTTCTTCTCACGAAACACCTTCTTAAAACACTGCTGCCCCACTATATTTAAAAACGCTTATTTCTGTGTAGTAAAACAGACAAAGCCCGTGGGATTTCTTTTCTGCATTGTATGTGCTTTCTCTCATGGCCAAGGCTGTGACAGCTCACCCTGCAGGCATTCCTGCACACTGGGTACTAACCTCTAGTGTATACGAGTTCATCTGCTTCCAACTCATTCACAAAGAAGTTTAAGGACCTTATTGTCATTGTGAAGGAATGTCCCAAATAAACCACGATAAAGTTATTCCAAAAATAGTGTCCTTTTAGAACCCAGTGTGTCCCAAGACACTAAGAAGACAGTCATTAGGTTACCCCTCATCTTCGAGGTTCACCGACTTGGAAACAAAGAGCACTAAATTTTTGTTAAGTTGTAATAGTAAAAGAACATATAAAAACTCCTTGGTAGTAGGTCTGCTGGTTATCCACAATTACCCAGCTCTGAAGCACTGAGACATATTGGTTAGGAAGGAAATGCTGAGCAGAGGGAACTGCTTGCAAGAGCCCAGCGCAGAGCCACAAAGGTGATGAAGGGGCTGGAACATCTCCCTCATGATGAAAGGCTGAGGGAGCTGGGTCTCTTGAGCTTGAAGAAGAGGAGACTGAGGGGTGACCTCATTAATGTTTATAAATACGTAAAGGTGAGTGTCAGGAGGATGGAGCCGGGCTCTTCTTGGTGATGGCCAGTGACAGGACAGGGGGCAACGGGTGCAAGCTGGAGCACAGGAGGTTCCACATGAACATAAGGAAGAACTTTTTCACTGTGAGGGTGACAGAGCACTGGAACAGGCTGCCCAGAGAGGTTGTGGAGTCTCCTTCTCTGGAGACATTCAAAACCCGCCTGGACGCGTTCCTGTGTGACCTGCTCTAGGTGGTCCTGCTTGGGCAGGGGGTTGGACTAGATGATATTTCGAGGCCCCTTCCAACCCCTAACATTCTGTGATTTACACATTTATTAAACAACACAAAATTACATACTTTCTATAAAGATCCAGTCTAGGAACATAAGCAATAAAATAAACAACGAGCTACCTTTCTGTATGCATCGCATACAAGGATCATTTCTTGCAGAAGCCTGCCATCTGGAGTGGTCTTTGGCACTATCTCCCAAAAGACAAGCAGCAGTTTTTTGATGGTATGATCTTGGAGAGGCAGTACAAAACGTATGATGGTCATCAGAAGCCCCGGTAGTTTTTCACCATTCAGAATCATAATGATTACTTTCTTCAAGGCCTCTGTCTTCAGCTTGACATCTCCTTTTTCTAGAGGAGGAGGAAAAGAAATCAGGAAGGCTAACATGTCACAGTTAGTTGAACAGGAATCCTAATCTTCAGTGCCCGAAGACACAAACCCCCTCCGAAGGAGTGCAACATAGCACAGCAATAAAATTCACACCTTTACTTCTACTGAAAGGATAAAGATGAAGCAAGAGATGTCTAAAGAATACACATGGAGTTTAAACTCGATTCTAGGACCAACATGTTGGAATTAACCAAGTTCAACAAATTTCACAGCTGTGTCAATGCTGAAATTTAAACAGCCTTTTATACCAGGATACTAGAATGCACTCTGATGTCATACGTATACTAAACAGACGTATTTACATATGTAAATACACTTAACATCGCCATTTCTGCCAGCAAGATACAGCAGTGCATGAACAAATGATAAGACAACTTGTTGCTTATGATTACAGTACTTCAATCTGACTTAGGCCAAACAGGAATCACTTCAAACAGAAAGACAGAAAAATATTTTAGATTTTTGCACAGATTGAGGGGGGGCGGGGGGAACTCAACAAACCAAAACACATAAGATAAATATCATGAAGTTTCTCAAAACACAGCAAACAGAGGCAGGTACATATTTCAAAAATCAACAGAACAAAAGAAACATCAAATTGACTTGTTTGTATCCTCCCGATCATTGTCCATTACTTGCCTAGGTCATTTTTTAAGCTGATTTCAGAAGGTGGCTCTGAATCCATTGGAACATTGATTAACGTGTAACACACGTTCTCTGCAGCTGTCATGGCTCTCGGTTACAAAAGTTTTTTCAATGGAAGAATTATTTTGATACAAATATCAGACAACCTAAAAAACAAACAAACAAAATGAACAATTTTATTAACAAACCACACAAAGAAGTTTTTGCAACTGACAATGATTTGAAGAAATTGAGAAGCCGCATTCAAAAGCCTTTTCAATTTTCTGTTATGCTAAAATATTCCTGTTAGTACCAAAAATTGCAGAGCATGAAATTTCCCAAAGACAAAAAAAAAAGTAAATTAAAGAAATCTGTCCAATACTTAGGGCACAGTTAGAGGTAACAGAAGCGTACAGGCACCTGACTGCAGCTGAATAGATGCAGCAACTTTTCCCTCATCTACTCACCCCCTGCTCCTGGCTGTGCCCCTTCCCTGCAGCCCTGTGCCCCTCCAGGTGAACTGACCCGAGCCACAAAATCAGCTGAAAAACATCACGGGGAAAAGAAGGGCAGAATTTTTGACTTGATAAACAAGTTGAATCAGCCTAAGACGGACGCTTTGAAGATGAGCACGAGATCCGACAGGGCAGAAATCAAGGGTGGAAGAAAAGACAACCCGGTGGAGGGGGGAGCGGGGCTGCCCTTTTACCTGCCAAGGATGCTCAGACCAGCTCAACTCCACTAACTGCTCTGCTAGACACTCATGAGGAACGCGAGTAGTTTTATGGCAAAAAGCTGCTGTGTGACTGACAGTTCAGACAACAGAATTAGCAATTAAGCTCAATCCTCATTCCCATGTTTTTTTCTTCCTAGACATCTAGGATCAAATCAAATCTGTTATTCAATTTCTTAAGTAATGAAAAACGCTCAAGTTTGAGCTCGCTCAGCTATCGCTATGATACCACACTGACAAGCACAGTAAGGAAAATGGCTACTTTTTATTCCATGAGCAATTTGGTATTTTCTACAGAAAACGTGTCACAAAAATTACAGAACAATTACTTTCTCTGTGCTTTTATTGCTATTAATTTTCTAGAAGTCTTAGACCGAGTTTAACAAATTATTACAACGTGGAAGATGCCTTTTTACTCTAATTCATGATACTGCACATCAGTCAAGTATTATGAAAGAGCACACTTGTTTTATATAATTATTATCACTAATAACAGCAAACAGAACTGAACAAAACGATCCCCATCAAAGGGCATGATCTACATAAAGATGAAAACACTGAACTCTCCAGCTGAAGGCTATGCTTTCACTGCAGCTCACTTCTCTAAGCTCAGTGATCTTGAGCAGGGCCATACCTCCGTGACACAAAGCTTTCAGCAACATGCCCATTTAAGAACTTAGCGTCTGGGCACACCAGCTCCTAACCCACATCACCTCTTTGATCTGTGCAGCCAACTTCCGAGATGCAAACCCTGTAAACTCTCCAATCCTACCTTATTTTTGAAGCAGAAAGAAAACCAAACAAAATCCAACAGACCAACAAACACCCACTCCCAGCCTGGCTGAAAGCACCCACAAAGAGCTCGGAGGAAAGAGGGAAGGTGGGACATGGAGTTGCGGCATTTGATTGAACACTTGAGACACCACAAGCTGAGACTGGGCCCAAAGCCTCTTTTCTCATCAAGTGGGCACACAGAGAACCTCAGGCTGAGCTGCGAGCAGGTAAGTTGAGCTAACTTGGGCTGCAGCCTTTCTACACAAAAACACTACACACCTAAAGCAATACCACAACTATAACCCCAAAAAATAACTGCATTTTTTTTTTTAATTCTACATTTTTAAGGACTAGATCCTTCAAGCTCCTTGTTTACAAATATCTACACAAACAACTCCTGCTCATCTTTAGAAATGCAACTGTTTTCTTGCCTCAGCAGCAGCTTTTCACATACTTTTTCCAGACTGTTACCCAGAACTCCTTCCTCAAAGCCCTGTAGGTAGCACCTTCATCTCTAGTAACGACACACAGACCATGAAGTAGATCTTTGCAACAGGTAGACCAGGTATCTTCAGACACACAGAGATCTCAACTGCAGAAATTCTCACAAAAATCACAGCCAAAGAGGTTTCTAAAGCATGAAAATATGGAGAGCATTTTAGGCTCAGAAAAGTAACACGGAAAACCAGCTCTCCTAAAACACAGAGCTGGGAGACTTGACAGGGAGAACCACCACCAAGCCTTCCTCCTTGCAAGGCACCAAGCCTTGAAATCAGTTTAATCTTACAGAGAATCCCCACGAACACAAAAGTAGGTGCTACTCCTCCAGCAATAAAATTTCAGCATATCTGATAAGGAAATTGAAAGTTACCCAGTTTCTACAGCACAGAAAGACAAAAAGCCACACCTGCACTCCAGCTAGATATCCTTGGGCAGACTTATGAACTGGGGTACCTTAGGAATCAAAACCCTGAGAAAGCACCGTTTTATTGATGCACGACCTACAACACATAATCTAAAAACGTTTATTTGAAAATCCCGAGTAAATTTACAGCCAGCTTAGGGAGATTTCTCTCTTGATTTTCCAGGTGGCTACTTTTCGCTCCAAACGCCTGCCGCCCTCAGCTAAACGCCCGAGAGGCCGCCGTTTGCCTGCCCTTCCCCTGGATAAACCCGGGGCCCCACCGCCCCACAACACCCTCCGCGGGGCCGCGCCGCAAAGGTGCCCAAAACCGCGAGGCGGCCCTACACCCCGTAGGCCCTACGGCCCCCCCCGTCCGTCAGCGGCGCTGGGGGCTCCCCTGAAGGAGCCACCAGAAAGAGGCCTGCGGGCCCCGCCGGAGCGGCGGCACCGCCACGACCCCCCCCTTACGGCCCCCGCCCCACCCCCCCCAGCCAGGCCGCTGCTCCCCAGGCGCGAGGCTCCGTACTCGGCGGCGGCGCGGCCCGGCCCGGCGGAGTCGGGCCCGGTGCGGAGCTCTGCTCGCGGCTCTCCGGCGATGGCTGACGTGGAGCCGCTCCCTCCCCCGGCCACATCGGTGGTACGGCGGCCCGGGCGGGACACGCCTCGCGCCCGCGCGGCAACGCGAGAGGGCGGGGAACAGGGAGCGCGCCGGAGCGCCACGAGGGCGGGAGGCGGGGCTTCCGCCTGCGGCGTCACAGCCCCGCGGGAGGCAACGTCAGCGCTGAGGCGGGCGCGGGTTTTCCTCTGGGGACGCCTTCCGTCATCGGAAAGGAAAAAAGAAAAAGCCCGCAGGAAAATTAAAATAAAATGCAATAAACAAACGTGGGAAATAAACTGGGGGGGGGAATAAATAAATGGGAGGAAAAAATGGGGGTGGGGGAAAAAATAAATTTAAAAAATAAATAGAAAAAATAAATAAGTAGAAATAGAAAAATAAATAAATAGAAAAAATTAATAGAAAAAAGACAGAAAAAATAAATACAAAAATAAAAGGGGAAAAATAGTAATAGAAAAAAACCCAAATGCAGCTCTGCCTAGTGCTTAAAACCAAACACACAGCCCTGACGTTATTTTCATGACTGAACAGATTTAACACAGTTATTTAAAGCCTGTTCAAAGCAGCATCGTGCTTTATTTATTAATAAGTACAAGATGCAAGTTTTAGGGCTTTTTTTTTTTTAAAGTACATTAAGCAGGATCTCAAGCCCCTGTGTGAGCGCACCACAAACCCACGTTTCTTACCCTTTTCCACAGAATTATCATAGAATTATAATACAATGATCCAACATGGAAAATTAAAAAAGACAACGCTGAGCTCGTTTTGCTTGAAGTACAGCGTCACCCCTGTTTTGCACCTAGGAAGCACCAACTGACTGGGCTTCCCTGCTAGACATCCCTAAAGCAGCTGTTAGTCCCAAATTTGGCGGCATTCAGCTTGAACCCAAACAGGCACTAGGGTTAGGGGACTGAAGCATCGCTCTTTTGAGGAAAGGCTGAGAGACCTGGGGCTCTTTAGCCTGGAGAAGAGAAGGCTGAGAGGGGACCTTATCAACACTTATAAATATCTCAAGGGTGGGTGTCAAGAGGACAGGGCCAGGCCCTTTTCAGTGGTGCCCTGTGACAGGACAAGGGGCAATGGGAACAAACGGGAGCACAGGAAGTTCTGCCTCAACATGAGGAAAAACTTCATGACCCTGAGGGTGACAGAGCACTGGAACAGGCTGCCCAGGGAGGCTGTGGAGTCTCCTTCCCTGGAGATATTCAACACCTGCCTGGATGCGATCCTGTGTGACCTGCTCTGGGTGACCCTGCTTTAGCACAGGGTTGGACTAGATGATCTCCAGAGGTCCCTCCCAACCCCTACCATTCTGTCACCCCCCGGTTGGATGGCGCAGAGGAAGCTGAAGGGATAAAACCCTGGGCACCCTGCTTACTCAGCGGCAATGCAGAGACGCCACAGCTCAGGGGACTTGTAATGGGAATTTTATGTGCTTCGCTCGTGACTTCAGTTTAGGCCATTAGTGAGCTAAAAGCCCTTTGCTACCCCATCGCTGACTGGCGGCTCTAAAGAGATGAAGCAATACAATTCGGTTCCAGACAAACTGGGATTTACTCAAAACACAAGCTTGCTGGCAACTTCTTCAGTCTGCCATGTTTCTGGTAAACACTTATAACCAGAGACATCTTTTCAAGTTCAGTTTGAGACTATGACAAGATAAATTTGCTCCACCACTGTTTTGTAGCTTTGTAGGCATTTTAAAGTCCTCTCAGTTCAACAGTTTCCAAGAGCACCGTGTTTTTACATACAGTAAGTACGCTCACGTTGAGAAATGGTCAAATACACGATGGCACCTTGATATGACAGAAGTATTTGAATAGTTGTTTGTTCAGATTAAAAAAGCCAAACCCTCAGCAGATTCCAAGAAAGTGATTTATTTCCACTTGTCCTTACAAGTTAAAGACAGTATGCTTTTCATTAAAAAACAGTATCATGTACTATTTAGAAAATGATTACATCTTCCTTGTCAAAGAAAAGACACCCAGTTGTGACCGCCTGTCTACCTTTTAAGGATAGGTGGGTTGGTTGGTTCCTTTCTTAAGAGTAATCCTCAGAATGTATTGGCAGAAAACACATATAGGTGAGGATAAAGTTACCAGCAAATGGATAAATGTTCCTGTATTATTAGACATACATTAACACCGAGGAACTCATCCACCAACTAGTGCTCCATCGGCTCCTCTGCCTTTTCTGCAGGTTCATCAGCAGGCGGAGCAGGCTTAAAGAGAGAAAAAATATGTATTATAAAGGGCAAAAACAACACTTGACAAATCAGCTTTACCCTGGGTTGAGCATCACGAGCACATCAATGCGGCTCATGGCAGCAAAGGGCTTACAAAGAAGTGTCATCCAAATTAAGCATGAAGAAGGACAGAGCTGGTAATTAGGAGACCAAGGACGCATCTTGGGGCAGGCATGAGAAATATGCCACTTCTGTCGCCAAAAAATGAAAACCCGTACTTGACCGTAGATGAGGAAAGATGACGACTTTGGAAACGCCCGTCACCAATTCAGCATAAACTGATTTAATAAGCATCTTAGTCTCCAGCAAAGATTTTATGGTTTTCACATAGTAACTTCAGATTCTAAAAAAAAAAAATCATATTCCTAAAACTCTACTAGAACAGTAGAGAGTGCTACATGTCATAAACATAAATGTGATAGTTCATATATCACGAAATGCTGTCTTTCAACAAGGCCTATTTATTTATGTCCAAACCACGTACCTTTCTCTGCGGTCTCTCCTCAAGACCTTCTAGAAATGGTGCTACGTCATCATCGTCATAGATGGTAAACTCCATGTCTTTGCCAACAATTCCGATCGAAACATTCTGTTAAGCAAAGTTTTGAAAGAAGTGAGAGGTGTTTTTCTGCTAGTAACTCTGTGGCTTTATAGCTTTCACTTGTGAAACAGATGAAAGTTTCCTCCCAGGATAAAGAGACTCATTGTGTTGTTTGCATCTAAGGAAAAAAGGAAATTTTGGGAGACTCCCTCTTTGGTAGATTGTACTAGAGAAGGAAGGGGAGGCAGATTTACTCCCTACAAGAGGTATCATGTTTCAAAATCTTTTAAGCAAAACCACTTTTCAAGGATTTGAATTTCTTTCATTTTTTTGTTTTCTTTTTAATAGTTTATATGATTTTTTTCAAAATCACTTATTTTAATCTTGCTTTGCTTTTTCGTTATTTTTCTAAAAAACCAAGATGAGCTAAGAATAAAAACAATTAAACATGGAAAAGGGCAGATCAGCCACAAGCAGAACACCAGCTAATGGCTATCCTTAAAATTTTCTTGTTTAACAGTTCCTCAATTCATTGTCAGAAGTTTCTGCATCTTTTTGATGCTGGGGATAACTCAATCAACTGTTTGTGCATTATCTCCCCTCACCTCCCAGGTGAATGACTGACTGTGCTTACAATGCAAAGTTGTGATTCTAATTGCATGTAATGCCTCTTAGACACTGATCAAAGTTTAAAACAGAACGAGGCAACCAGGGAAACAATGTCGTATTTAGAGAAAATATAATTTTTGTTAAAAAAATTAAATCTGAGATAATTAAGGAAACCGTACCTAAAATGGTGACGTATGAAATGAAGATGATATTACCTACCAGCATTCAGCTTCCAAATTTCAGTGCCCATCAGACCTTACATGAATTTTTCACAGTAATTTCTAACAACAATGGCAGTAAAATTTGTTGTTAAGAAAACCTAGTATTTACCTTGGTGGTCAGATCCTGTTCAGCAGGAAGAGTCTCTCTCAGGGCACGCAGGCCGTGTTTAACTAGCTCATTTAGATTACCTTAAAATGGAATCAGAGAGACACTTACTAAATACATGGTATTACCTCTAGACCCTCATTTCCCCTTCTTCCCACTCCTAATTGACAACTAGAACAGCCTGGCTAGCCTGACTTCCAGAACTCCTGTCCTTAGGTACTTCTGTACTGATCACAGAGCGGTTATAGAAGCACACCTTCAGCAACCAGCCCTTCCCTACACTTGAGGTCAAATGTGTCTGGTTTTGGCACCTGCCCTGCCTCCAGCGCAGTGATAATCATACTATTTTTTTGCCCAAGAAGCCATTCAGTAGCTTCCTCATCACAGTTTCATATAAAAATAAATTCACCATTTTAAACGCACCACCTAAATACTTCCCCTGACACACTACCCTGCTCTGATACGGAAAGAACTGTTCTTTCCCTGGGTTAAACAGGGCACAGGCCTTTCATTTTTTCTCTGCTTTTCTGAGCACAACTTCTCTTTTCATTAGATGTAATAAATAGCCAGATGTTAGACATGAAGATTTGTACTATTTTCTTTACAATTTTTGTCTTCATGCAGATTCTCACGCCAAACTTGGCTCCCCAAATTTATCTTCCTACCTTACTAAATGCAGAAGAACGGAGCAGTAGCAGAAAAACTGCCTATCTGAGGAATACCATTAGACAGACAGGGCTTCATTACTCACAGTCAGTAAATTCAGTCATGTGTCTCTCCAAGTAAGTTCGCGCTGACTGTGAACGAGCACCAATGGACATTGCTTTGCAGTCAAAATAGTTTGCAGAGGGACAAGTCTGGAAGATGTGAGGGCCCATATCCTAACAAAGAGGGGGAAAATCCACAAAATTAAAGGAAATGTACAAATTCATACCAAGTCTGTTGCTGGAACATATTTTCTAAAACATAGCTTTGCTTCATGGTACATCGCACAGCCCATGTATGTATTTTAGACTGCTTATCATACCGCTGTTCTTATACAATTCCGTCAAAGCTGCTGTTAAAAAGAAAATAACGATCTTGCTTTACACTTCACTTTTCTTTTACACTTCATTAAAGTACAGTTTTTATGTGGGCAGGACAGCTGGCACCAAAAAATGTTTCCTTCTCTGTTCCATGAACTGTACTGTGCTTATGTATGCTTCCTACTTCATGGCTTGCAGTAGCTATGCACACACGTTCTGTCTGCACAGAAGTAAAAACCTGCTGTAGACTTAGCCATGCCATGCAAGATTTCAGGCAAGATAAGTTTCCTTCAACCTTCCTCATGTCAAAAATTTGCCGGGCAGAAATATTCTGTGTTCTGAATTCAGCAAACTGTTGTCGCTAAACAACTAAGAGAGAGGCCAGTGATGATTTCCACATCCATTTTTTTATAAAAAGATATTTAAAGTAATTCGTAAAGCTCCATAATCACTAGTAAAATAAGTACTGTCATCACGGGATCAACATTTTGATCCCTTAAAACATGAACAAATTAATTTTTGCAGTATCTCACTTTGGACCTTAAAATAATTAGGTTTTCCTTTTTGCAAATGTACCTCTCCTAAGAGTCAGTCAGATTAGCTATTAATAAACATTTTTTAAAGTTACGCTTTAGGGCAAGATATAGAAAATTATTTCCTTCCTTAGAGAATTTTGCTGAGTCTACCTCTTCCTTCTATCTACCCCTCTTAACATCTATTTCTTGTACCAAACTGCATTGAGCACATTTTCTTTTAGATCAACAGTAACTAGCACAGCTTGCTTACATCATAACCTGCAATGAGCAGTCCTACGCCATACGGTCTTCTGCCATAACGCTGCGTTGGTATCTGGGTTTCTTAAGTAAGCTAAGGAAACAATCTCAAAACAACATGTTAATTGCACAAAACATTTTCACAGAAACATAGAATAAGAGAATAATTTGGGCTGGAAGGGACCTTTAAAGGTCACCTAGTCCAACCCCCCTGCAGTGAGGAGGGAAATCTTCAACTGGATCAGGTTGCTCAGAGCCTTGTCCAAACTGACCTTGAATGTTTCCAGGGATGGGGCATCCACAACTCTAGACAACCTCTTTCAACGTTTCACCACCCTCACCATAAAACATTTCTTGCTTATATCTAGTCTAAATCTGCCCTCTTTTAGTTTAAAACCATTATGCCCTGTCCTACTGCCACAGGCCCTGCTAAAGCCAAGCAGTCAAGGTCCTCTTAAGCCAAGCAGAGATGCACCAAAATTGCTACATAGTCTTTGAAAACCTTTTCACAGCGGTGAAGACTATGTAGAAAGAAACAGATCTCAAGGCTTACTTGGAATACTGACTTCTTTTTCACCAAAAGAATATTTAGCAATTAGCTTTCCTGAAATAACTGAGTGGTGCATTCAATCAAGTAATACAATCAGTTCACCTAATGCTGCACAGCCTCATTTAAAGCTGATTTTTTTTTTCCAGGCACCTGATAACAGAACACAAGGCCTCCGCTGTGTCCCATGCGGAGACAGAAGTCGCCACAGAAAAAAGAACCTAAGTGAGCAGCTGCAATCCGGTAAATGATCATGTTTTCAATCACGCAGTCATCTTTCCTCCCTCACCTCCAGAGGCATGGGGCTGCATAGCAGCAAAACAGCGCCAGGTGAAATGCTGAATAGTGCTTTATTGCTTCTCTACCAGTCCAGTGCATGCTATGGGGTATTCTCTGAAAGAATACACAAGCAATGTGAATAAAGACAAACTAACTTTGAATTAACTTTTTCAATTTAATATGACTTTTAAGCTGTGTTATATGAAAATCATTTTATGAACACATATGAACAAGTAAAAAGCTATGAAAGTGTTTCAAGTGTTAAAAAAAAGGATACTGCTTCCAATTAGTGACACTAGGCGAGAAACTGGAAGAGGCCTATCAAACACGAATCTAGAATCCAGACACTCCTGACGCATGAAATTGCTAGGAGGAAAAAAGAAAAAAAAAAGGGGGGGGGGATGATATATCAAACCAATGCATAGATCAAAGTCACAATGAGTTTTTATCTCAATACTTGTCCGTTAAGGTAAGCATATTTTTGTTTCAGCTCTGCTCACTGAGAAAAAGGGTCAAAGGCATTACATAATTTAATTACATCAGGACCTAAAATTGTCATTTACAAAGTTGACCACACATTTGAAACAGTGTTACAGTATTTCAGCGGTACAAATGCAAGGAAGGTAAAAGTTCACGCAGGCAACAGATAGATCACCTGGAAAAAAAGCCACAGTTAAAAGGTAACATTTCTTTGTAATATTACAGCAATTAAAATTTACTCTAGAAATTCTTCCTGTGCCTTTTTTGTCCTTTCCTACCAGACTGAGGAGCACTCCTCCCTCTGTGTACATTTACCTCAGCTGATGAAATAACATGTCCAGCAGGTAAAAAGCAAGCCCCTCTGAAGGCGACACATACAGCAGCATACGTTTTTAACAACTTCCTTAGGTAAGTGTACACAGACGCAGCTGCTAGAGGGAAATAAGTAATGCACTTTCTCAGGCTGCTTGGAAACCCCATCACACTGAGGAAACGAGACAGGACTGTCTTACTAGTAACAAAACCAAAGAGCAAAATTTTGGGGCAAACAAATAAGATTTCTGCCAACTAGTTAAGAATCTGCCAGAATTTCGTGCTGAGGTCTTTGGCATAGTACAACAGACCAGTAACTCCTTAGCTGCCCATAAAATTTCATTTGCAATAGTCTACAAATGAACTTTCACTCATTGTTGCAGAACTGTGTATGTCAACAACCAAGATACTCACCACAAGAGTCTTGCATCAGCAGTAAGCCCCGCAATTGAGATACCAATATGGTTGTCAACGTACAGGATTTTTTTCTGATGAGCTGCCAGCTCAGACTGTGCTCTCTGTGCATAAAAGCAGAAAGTTACGTGGCAGACTGAACAGTTTGCCAAGCACTGTGGAGAAATCCGCTAACATTTATAGCAAGAACTGAATACAATAATGAAGCAACTAAAAAAACAAACAAAACTTGCAACAGAAGAGAAAAACCTATTTCCACTTCAGTAGGAAACTGTCAGAACAAAAGAAAGAACAGACACTCACAAGCTTTGGAAAAGAAATAAATAGTTTTACTACTTAATAACTAACAAAAGCAAAAGAGGAACACATCTTTTAAAGGGAAAAAAATATCTTTTACTCATTTCTTTCACCATTTCCATTTTCACCATGTGAAAATCTGCTTTGCACAGGTACTGAAAATATTTATAGTTCTATACTGGGACTCAAGCAAAAGGAAACTGGGACTGCATTTACATCACACATAAAAGTTCAGACTGTGCAAAACTAATTTGCCAAACCAAAACTTTTCTACTACCATTATCGTCCTGAGAACACAGTTCTGAAGTTACCTTGAGAGCAACCAGAACAGCATGTGTTTTCGACTTCAGCCCCACAGTAGCTGAGCCTTGTTTCACAGCTTCCATGGCATATTCTATTTGATGAATTCGGCCCTGCGGAATAAAATCCAAGGTGATCATTCTAAAGTTAATCCTCTGTATCGATTTTCAATGGATTTTGATTTTCAGACCTTTGATTCCCCCACCCCAACAAGTACACTTACTGCATAACAGTTTAAACCTACAACCAACAGACTTCCTCCATTATCTTCTGCAAACGCCTCACCATTAACCCACAAAAATCTGGCCAGCTCTGAGACACTACTGCACACAAAGAAACAAGAAAACTAAAAAGAAAGGGTGAATAATCTCGACATTATAAGAATCACATGACTTTTGATTTTTGTCATTGTCTTCAAAGCAATCAGTATTTGACCCAATGTGATTCAAAGACAGAACTTCCAGCTGAAGTTGGATGCTTAACTTTTAATCGAGTTTCCTAAAGAAATGAGCCTTATGCAATTGTTGTGTCTCACTATCCATTCCCTAATAACTTCTGAACAAGTTATTAGTCAACTGCAGTAAAGTCTGAAAGAGGAGTAGAGGTCTCAAAGCCAATGACATCCCCACAAGTCCTGCAAAGGCGGCCAGGAACTTTGCAGGAAATTAAGATGTCCTGTTAATGCAATGACTGAGGGCAAAGCAGCTAATTTTTTGCACTCCAGCTGGCCAGCCTATGTCAAACAGTCAGCATGTTCACTGGTGCTGCGCACGTACTGGAACTGCTAACCACAGCACATAGCTGCATCCTACCAGTCGTGATGGAGTGGGACACAGCAGCTGTTATAGTGAAATGTACCGGGGACAAGCCACAGGAAATCACCTTCTGTTAGGTTGTTGGGGGTTGTTTTGCTAAAAGTTTTTTGATTTGATTTATCTAGTGAAATACAAAGTCCACTAAGATGCTTAAAATACCCTAATGTTCCATTTCATCCACTAAGTTATAAATGGAATTTCAGTAACATCAGGTATTTCCTGCCCAAGAGCAGTATGGAATCACTGTGACCTGTCCAACGTCTTTATCAGCTTTCATGAATGACTCGCAAGGCTGTAAGAGTGTGAAACTCCTTTAATCTCGTATTTCCTTTTCTTTACAATATTTGAAAACATCCCCCAATAAAATACAATTATTCTTTGCTCCTGTATTAACAATGCCAAGTATTACTATGGTATCATGTCACTCCCCTACAGGAACGCATGGAGCAGTAATTGCAATACAGTAGCAATTTTAAATGTCTTTGTTATAACAGACATTAATGCTATTCGTATTTTCAAGGCAATTTATGAAAAATATAGAAGTCAGTATTGTTGATGACTTCACATTACGACTAAAAGTCTCGAGAGAATGTTATAGTTTTAAATTTTTTAATGTAACAGATAGACTAAAGAATTTAAAAGTAAAGTTCCTGATACAGAATCTGCCAGAGAAACACAGTCATTAAGAAGGATGAAAACAGTCCAAAGCCACCTACAGCCACCATGGTATTGACTAAAGAGCAATCAGGTATTCAAGGCTGTCTTCATATAGGATGGAAAGTACAAAACATGCTCTGTAACAATCTATGTTGAAAATGTATCTTTTAACTCAGACATGATGAAGATTTTTAGTAGCAATACAAAACAAACCCACAAACTAATGATATATTAACTTTAATACAATTCACTATTTGCACTTAAAATAAATGCTTAGTTTTGCTACATTTAGAAATCAGTTGGTTTTCAAGACACTGATTTTCCATAAGTTTCCTATCTTAAAATGTCCATACCAAGAGGGCAGGCAATATTAAACACCTCAACTGACACTTGCTTTGAAAATTCCATAATATTTACTTTGAAGTCAACACAACCCGCATAAGTTTTAGAACACACAATCTATGTTTTTAAACCACAATACACAATGTGAAATCAATTCAGAGGTAACAAAACTGCAAATTCAAGTGCAAATCTCAATAGTCTTAAGGACAGAAGCCTCCTTAACATTCCACAACACGGGAAACCAGGGACTGCACAGACTTCACAACTGAAGCACAATGTAAACTGCATTTCAAAATGATATGGCATTTAACCACTTATATGTTCCAGCTCTCAGTGTTGTGATTATAAGCTTCATACGTGGAATTTATTCAACAAGGATGTTTGCAACCATTTCAATTTAGAAAATTAAGACCTGTGAATTCATACTACAAAAATCAGTATCTCAGATTCCATGCCGCCAATTACCATATGGGTACCATCATTCAAGTAGGGGCTTACAAGGCAGCAAAAATTGTGTGCACAAAAAGAGAAACAGGTGCCGTCACGCCGTACTTGAAGAAGCCAGCATATTCTCACTTAAGCACTAAATACTAACTTTTAATAATTTGATTTTGTTCTGAACAATCTGAATACAGTACAGCTCTTAATTAAAAAAAAAAAAAGGAAGTTCTTCCAAAGTGTATACTAAATAGTTCCTTTCCAACATTAGCTGGTGAATAAAAGAGAGAATGACCTAGCAGTAGCCTAACATTGGGGAGATTCAAGCTCAGTTTTATTCTTTTTTGTACCTTACTTACCAACCTTTTATTATAGGTCTGCAAATCGATCATAATCACAGAATAGTTTGGGTTGGAAGGGACCTTTAAAGATCATCTAGTCCAACCCCCAACAATGACAGCATCTATTTTGTACCTTACAGGTACATTCAGAAAGCAATTACCGTAAGTATTTTGAAGTAACAGGGCCCACCTAAGCATCATTCAAGTTCACGCACCAGAAGCTCTGAGATGTGCTCATGACTTTCTAGAAACCTACAGCCTACAAACCAAGGAGACACCTGAATACAATCGATGCTTATTGTGATACCACTGCTGCAGCTGCAACAGCAAAGGAAAACCAAAAAGCAAGTAAAAAGCCTGTTAGCAAGTTTATAAAGATTTTACCTGCGGGCTCCAAACTGTGACGTCATTGTCATACTGGTTGCGAAACTAGAACGAGCAAAATAAAACCCATTAGTATAACTAACAACCAGGCCGAAAGAGCATTCCCGAGTGAGGCTCTGGTCGGTTTCCTTGCAGGGCCTTTCACACGAAGTGCCTGTGCGCAGCCCCAAACAGAAGGCTGCTCTCCGGCCACAGCTCCTCTCACGCCAGAGCACACGCCGAGGGGCAGCACAAGCTGGGAGCCGCAGGGCAGCGAGCCCGCGGCCTCGGCCCCCGACCCAAGGAGGAAAAGCGCTCAGGGAAGCGTGCGAGATCCCGGTGCCCGGGCGGAGAAAGGCCGCTGCCTGCCCTGCTCCCCGCCAACAGGCCCGCGGAAAGCCCGACCGAGCCCTCGCCGGGGCTCCCGATACTGCTCCGCCCGCTCAGCCCGTCCCGGGGGCAGCCGAGCAGCCATGACCCACCTCTGCAGTGTCACGCCGGGCCGGGCCGCGCCGGGCCGAAGGGGTCGCGCCCCACGGCCGCCGCTGCGCCCCCCTCCCTCCCCGGGCCCCGCCCGCCCCGCAGGGTCGGGGAGCGCGGCCGCCCGCTCCCCCAGGCAGCCCCGGGTCCCGGCAGCGAGGCCCAGGCCCGGGCCCGGCCCGCGGCGCGCCCGGCCGCGGGACTGCTTACTCACGGCCCCGCTCCCGCCTTCTCGCCCCCCTCCCTTCCCCCCGCGCTCGCTCCGCAGCCCGGGCAGGGGGCGCGGGGGTGCTCCGTCCAGCCCCGGGCCGGCCCCGCCGCCCCTCACCATCCTCCTTCCCCCGACGGCAGCGCGGGCTCCGGGGCAGCGAGGGGGGACCGCTCCGGCAGCGATCGCTCTGGGCTGGAAGCGGCCAAGCAGCGCTAGCCGCCCCTCGAGTCATCGATCGAGCGCACGGCTGCTCGCCCCGCCCCTGCAGCGAGCGATGCCGCGCGGGTCCCCCCGCGGCGGCGCATGCGCGGTGCGTGGGCGGGCGGTGTGGCGGCGGCGCGGCGGCCTGCGCCGGGCGGCCCCGGGCACCCGGAGGCGCTGCGGGCGCTCCCCTGCTCACGGCCCGGTCCCTGGCGCCGCCGGCCCTCACGCGGCAAAACCGCCGCGGCCTGTCGGTGCGGAGGGTCCCGCGTTCGGCTTCGTGCTCGGTGTGGTGCTCAAAGCGGCGCAGCGCGTCTCCTCAGGTTCCCGCGCGCAGTACGGAAATGGAACTACCTGAGCAAAACTTGAACTGTGGCGTTCCAAATTCGTTTGTTTTTCTTACTAAAGTTCAGCATCAGCCATCTCATTCGTTCTGAAAAAGCTGTAGTATTTTTCAAACCGCTGAAGATCAAGGCACTGACATTAAAAAAAGGATGTTTGTGCTATTAATTGCCTTTGAGAAAACTTCCTTTGTTCTTTGTGTTCACAGGATATGAAGAGAGCACGGGAACCATTACCACAGCCCTTGTTAGCGGTATGGTTTAGGTTATACGAAATCCTTTGCTACAGATAGGAGTGCACGTGGATAAATTCAATCCCGCTTCAAAAGCTGATTAAAAAACGCCACACCGCTGCCAACTTGACAAGAGCTGCCTCTAAAACAGCTGTGAGGGTGTGCTCACCAAGCGAGTTTGTGTACAGGTGCACGCAGACACTCGGGTGCTGTAGAACCAATACCAGGTTTGTACTGTTTCTCGCCTCACTTGTTTTTTTCCTCTCTGAGGTAAAATCCGTTGCTGTTGAGAAAAGCGTATCTCTGTAGAGTGTACATGTGTCGCACCAATCCCATGTAGGTGGCAAGCGTACGAATGGCACCTCTTGCTTCAGGAGGCCATGGAGTCAGATCCTACCTGTTCTAAAACCGCTGGAAGAAGGTTTCAAAGCTGCATTTCAGTCATTGTCCCTTTACCACAAGCATGCAGTTTATGAAGTGGTGTGCTTCCCCAAACCGCAGTGGTGTCCGAGCTAACAAAGCTTATGAGCTGAAGCGGTTCAGGGCAAAAAAAAAACAAATGAAAACAGTTTGGAAGGAGTAAAACAGCCACTGTTAATCAGATGTAGCAGACTGGAAATCCTCTTACATTTCTATTTTGGAAAAAAAAGGTACAGGAAGTCTCTGAAAGCTAAACGAGAAGCACTATTATGAATTATATTAGAGAAATATTACTATGTCACAATTACAGCCGAGATGTGATTAAATTTCTAAATGGGTCTTTTTGCTCTCAAAGATAAAAAACTACAAGTGCTTAAGAAAAATTAAGTGCTTACTGGAGCTCTTATTTTGGACAATGTGAAATATTTTTATATAGTTGCAACTGAAAAGTGAGTTAAAAATTACTATGAGAACTCCTCTATAGGATTGCATGCCTCAAGCATTAAGACAAAAGAGAATCAATTAATACTGTATTAATATGGTTTATTGTTTTAAGCAAGTGTCCCATTGCTGAAGTCACAGTCATTAAAATCAAACCAGTATTCTGTCACCTCTTGATTACTGCAGGACCAACGACACATTTCTCTTGCCACTGGAGGATTTTCTGTTTTTTATCCCTGAAGAGGGCTACAGTGTTGGCTAGGAAAAAAAAAAAAAATCTAAACAAAGTGGTTTAAATTATCAGACCTCTTGTGTTATTTTTAAGCTTTCTGATTAATAAAAAATCATTTGATCTGAAATAACTTCCTTTCTTCAACCTTGTTTGGTGTGCGCTGGAACAGGATGTATAAACTTTTTATTAAGTGAGCTGAACAGCTTTCAAGTTTCACTGAACTTTCAGTAAATATTCCCGTAGTCACTGCTGTAATGCTATTCTGTAATAACTTCCTACAGCAATAAGGGACTCCCTGAAGATCGGTTTACTCCACCTACAGTAACAGAACAATAGACAGATATTTCCTCTCTGCCGGCAAAAGTGTGTTAGTTTTGATAGAACGCTAAACTACGCCAAGACTCTACTGTTCTGTATACGTACAGCAAGTAATGTTAGGAACCACGATTTTAGTGATAAAAAGACAGGATTTGTGAACCTTCACACTGAAAATTGGTGAAGGCTGTATAAATGAAGAACTTTTGGAAGCTATATGAACTATTGTAGAGGCTTATTAAATAACAACTCAAGTATTTTCCTGAGTAATCTTTTTTCCTTTATTGCATGGACAGAAAAATATATTCAAAACCAAACTAACCAGATGTCCAGCTATTCAAGATTTATTCTAAAGCAAACCAGTTCAGGCCATGTGACAGCAGGGAGGGTGGCATGGGATGAAGCTCCAGCCACGCTCCAGTGCTTCAGGCAGCTCAGCTGTTACCTATTCCCAAGGCAGCAGCGCAAGAGGATGTCAGAGGCAGGAATAATCTCGAGAAAGGGAAATGCTTACCGTGGAAGGAAGTCATTCACTTCCTTCTGAATGCTCCTGCTGGCCCTTCAGGCTCAGTAGGAGGCCTCTACAGGCAGGGCTAAAGCCAGCGGGTTTGTAACGTATTTCTGATGACATCTCAGTGTTGGTGTTCAAAAGCGCCCAACCTATTCCCCACTGATGTACTTGAACTGAAAGTATAACATGTAAATACAAGACGAGAGAAAGGAGTGAAGAAGGCAAAATCAAATAGCTCATGTTCAGGTTACAAAGGCATCAAATCAGAAAGGAAGCATTTTACATATATATTTCCCGAATATGGCAGTTACTGAAATCAGTGAAGTTAGTGGTTTGTCAGTCATCCAAAGTTGTTAGAAAAATTGAATGAATGCTTTAAATGAGAGTTTCAGTAAAATTGAAGGGATGCATAAGCATTATGTTGACCTCTGCACCTGAGAAAATGTCACCCTGGCTATATTTAATGGTGGTACAGTGGCCTGCACAAAATGAACTGACAGCTTTAGACAGCTTCATAGGAGATAAAAATCCACACGACAAAAGGCTACGGTAAGAGAGCTGCAGTTGACAGACACAGCAGCAAAAACAGTGCTGAGTGGCCAAGATGGTTAAACTGCTGTTTTCTCCAAGCCATGTCATGAGACACATCGATGGGGCAACGTGGGACACAACTTCACATTGATTTTGCCACTGCTGCATCTGATCTATTATTAAATACCTACAAAACTATCCCAACTATCCATATCACAGATACCACTTTTACAATACTAAAAGCTATAGGAAAATGCATCAAACATTTTCTTTGGTAACAGTCCTAACACCAGTATTACGATATGCTTGCATAGTTCTAAAGAACGTTCAAACTAATAGGAAAAGAGGATTAAAGAAATACAAATTTAATTGTAGAGAAAAAAAGTGAATGACAAGCAGCAATCAACATATCACATCAAGAAGTCACAATGTAAAAGACTACAGCACTGAAAAGTAAAACTAAAACTATCCTCATATTTAAATAATCTACTTATAAAACATCTATGTTGGGAGAAAATAGTGGTTTTTCACTTTTAGTTTCACAGTTGGGAATGTGATAATCAGAATCACTTCAGAGAAATGAATACACAGTTGACAGCTCTACGAAAACATGTTCAATGCTCAGTAACAGACAAATTAACTGTTAGGAATTATTAGGAAGGAGAACAAAACGTAAAGCATTACTATGCCACTGTATAAATCTGTACTGCATCTGACACCATTCAGACCTGAGCACTGGCTGTGATTCCTGTTTCCCACCTTAGAACGATGTGGCAGTACTGAAGGCACTGGGAAAAGATTCTGGAAAGAATTATTCAAATTATAGAATAGCTTCAGAGAAAGAATGACAGTAAAGAGTAGAAGTCTTCAGTCTAAATAACAGGTAAAGAAGGAAAGGTGATGAACGCTCGTCAAATCACAACTGGCACAGAGATCCGATCCTTCTCCCCCTCCTCCCCCACTGGTATTGGGCGTCATTAAAAGCAGCAGGTTCAAGCAAAGACAAGGGGCACCTCCTGAGACGTCATACCTGTGCTGTGACAACCTTTGCACCTGAACACGTCGTGGTCTTTTGGTCAAGTATTGAGAGAGCAACTGGACAAATTAGTGGAGAACACAACTTTTCAAGCCACCTTACAATACTGCTGATACAGTGTTTGAACTAAGTGCAGCAGTGAAAAAATAGCTAACCTGAAACATGCATATACAGTCTCAAGAGAAATTAATGATATTATTTTGTTCTATGTTATGTTTCCAGCATGGTTATAAACAGCATCTGACATCTGAGCAATGGCAGGCATTGCTCTGCAGGGATTAATATACAGGAACTAAAAGGCAAGGCCATTATGCTTCCTCTGCTGATGATTCACTAGAGGAAACAACATTCCACCAAGTCCCCTTTTGGGATGCCACTCACCATCAACCTATGTTAACCACTGTGTTGCTGTGTACAATACTCCTGTAGCTGCATGGAGTTTTTGGTAAAAGATTGGCTCCCCTGGGGTCAGGGGTAACACTCCCAGGCACTGCATGTTTTGCGCTACCTAGGCACAGCAGATTGCAAAACAAGAAGAAAACTTGGTTGTGCCAGAGTAAGAGATAGACTGAATGAAGGCAGTGTCTCCATCCCTTTGGAGAAGGGGAAGGACAGGTCCCAGGGAGATCACGGAGCCGCTCCTCTGGTCAGATGGACAAGTGGTTACTTGCGAACAGCAGTGCTGTTCCTGTTGAGCAAGAGGGAACGGGCATATTGCTGTAACACTCAAACATCCTGCTGTAATTTCTTTGACCTGTATTTTATAACTCACGCAGTACAGCTTCCTGCACTAAGTAGCTGTTTACGTATAAGAATAAAAGTGTTATCAGTTAATCTCAGTCTTCCTCAAATTAAAAAAATCCATTTCTTAATATTAGCAATTGTTGGGAGTTTGACTGTGACTATTGGGGGAAAGAAGTGGTCAGTATCAGCCTTAGGAGACTTGAAGGTGCTATTTGTGCTAAAGAGGAAGGATGAAGTAAAGCTCACCAGCCAAGCAGAAGTCAGACTGCTCCTAAAATAAGTGGCGTTGGCAAGAACACATGGTAACAAAGGGAGCTGCATTGGCAAAGTAACTCTCAAAAGGTTTGTAACAATGCTACCCCTATTTAAATGAAATGTGGGACGCTGTAAGAAACTAAGGACAGCAAAATCCTGAGACAGAAAGAATTTAATTTGTATGATGAATGTCCACTTGATGATCAATCATCTAGGCCAACATGACAGGGGGTGGAAGCCTTCTTCTGGAACAGAGTATGAATCTCTTAAAAATCGGGAGAATGAACTACAGAAGAGAGACCTTAAAACAGTGATGTTCTTCCTTCCTCTATTAAAAGGAAAAAACCCCAAAATAGCAAAAAATTGTCTTCTTGTCTGATGTAGTCTACAAATACTGGTGGGCAGAAATGGCAATCACATCTGTTTCAGAAGACTCTTCAATTTGATATGGTGTATTTAGTTGGACTACATTTACATCTAATTTAGTCTCAAGTCACCGCGGGTGATAACCACTTCACATTAAGTGCCTCTTACACTTCTCAAGCAATTGATTTGTGTATTTTGATTTTAACGCCACAAACCCAGATCTTAATCTGTAAAATAAAGCTGTGTTTAAATAATGGCCCAAACACCCTTAGTCCAGACTGATACACATACAAACATTTCAGCTTCGTGTTCATGGGTCGGTTTCATCAAAGTAAGATTACTTAAAATTAGATTAAATTGCATATTGTCATCATACATACATTCAGGACTGAATGTTTTGACCAAGTTTTTTTTTCAGAGCTGTCTGACTTTCTCAACAATGGGAACAGTCTATATTTGGATTTCATGCAGGTAATATATTTACTTTATTACTAGATATTTTATAAGGTGAAAAGACTACTTAATTGTAAGCATTAGATGTATGACGTTGGCCATATTTTCATCAACTGAGGGCAAAAATTTGACAGCTGCTATAAAGGTATATACTTGTCTTTAGAAAAATTTGCTAGTTCTCAGTAGAGGTACAGACATTTCTTTCTCTATGACAGCCCTGCATTCATGTTGCCAAAGGCACTATTTAACATTTTAAAACTACTGACCAATTTAGAACACTGGAATATTTTGTCATGAAAAATGTTAACTACACAAATTTTTAAAGTCTGTTCCTAATTTTTTAAAATCCATAGCTTTTGTGAACTGACATAATTTGTCCTTTTCAGGACAGGCCCTTCAGGGCAACTAACCTTGTTCAATGATCTAAGCTGGCGGGGAAAGACCAGGCAATGCTGAAAGCAGGCTAAAACAATCCCTGTGGAAAGAGAACTGCAGAAAAGGGTCTGGCTCTTTCTGTCCGGTCCTGGAACACAAAAAAGGCTCAAGGTTCAACACAGTAGAGCTGTTGTAGCATATCCTGGTCATGGAAATAGCTTTTATCTGTAATTTCTTGTTTGAACAAAACAAAAATATATTTAGAGGAAAATTCACATGGATATTATTGGTAGTTATTTCTTTGTTCTGAGTGAGGAAGGATTTCTGTATAACATACATTAATTGTACAAGAAAAATATATTTTGAGCTGTAAATTGCTTGCTAGCCTAGAGCTTGTGATTTAAACAGTGTACATAGTATTGTCCGAGTCCTCAAAAGATAACTGAAGAACTATTATAATTTATGGGAGGATTATGAGATACGTGATCGGAGTTTTATCAAAATCTGTTAAGCTTTTTATTTCAATGAAAAAGAATGGCAGTTATTATTTTAAGTTTCTGAGGATAAAAGATCAATTTCAGTGTGCATATAACTGCATAAACTCTTCCAAATATATTAATTGCTACTGTTGATTCATGTTGTTGGCATTATTTTTGACCAAGTATACTTGAATCAAAACCAAAGCATCATCAAACGTTCAGCAGTGGATATTTAACATTTTGAGACATCTATGAATGATGCAAAAGTTCATGAGTGAACACTATATCAGTTATATTAGTGATGAATTTTTTCAAAATTTCTACCTATGAAAGAATTAAGTATAATTGTTAGCACAGATTGGAAGTACCAGATAGAGCGATACAGAAATAAAGCCTCTGTAATCCATGAGACCACTAATGGATCCCATTTCCTTACGAACAGACATTATTGTCATATTAAATTAATGGCTAGACAAAGTATTACCTTCTTAGTTATGCATTTATATTCCATAAATATTTTACAATGAGCACTTATATCTAGATCACACAATAAAAATGTTCACAATGTTTTTGCCACATCTATTATTGCCAAAAGTTTCTGCTTGAAAAATGGAAATACATTCACATACAGAAGTAAATTTGCCAAAGGCTATTAAACTAAGTACTTAAAAATAAAAATAAAAAAAAAAAAGAGGAAAGAAAAGAGAGAGAGAAGACCCTAGGAATTACTATTCCTGGGAAGATATTAAGGATTTCTGTGACACTTCTCTTTACAGGCATTTTCAAGTTCTATGGGGGTGTTAAACTTATTGTAATAGTCAGTTACAATTTAGGCAACAATTCTGGTATTTGTGGACCACACTATTTGAAAAATCACTCAGTCCATTCTTAGCATGGATTCATTTTTTGATTAGGAAAGACTACAATACAGAATTAATATGCAGGAAAAAATAGATGTTTGACTCACTTTTAGTCTTAAGAAGCCTTGCTGCTATCAGCTAGGGTTTTTTTACTGTTTGCCAAGCACCTAATTTTGGACATGATTTTAACAGCTTTGCTGTCACGCATATCTCTGTTTTCATAGTACAGATTTTATTTGGCACTGCCATCTCTATCACACATATTCCTAAACAACAATGCAAGCAGCAATCTAAGCCTGTCCTGACAAATGTGAGAGAGCTTCTGGCAGCGTAATGTCCATTGTCTGCAATTGTTCTGACAGATCATTGAGCTCAGACAGTGCATCATACATGCTGAAATTATGAACAAATTCCACTGATGTAAGGATAATTCTAAATCCAGAGTATTTGGCGCAACCCCTGGCTTCTAAGCCTGGTCTGTGGAAGGATTCAAGTGATGGGCCTGAAGGGCTCTAAATTAATTCCAGACTGCCTCAATATAACCCTGCCTTGAAACTAGCCGAAGAGTATCTAAAAATCTCTGCATTAGATATCAGCATATCATTATATAGTCGACACATCTGCGCATCTGGTTTTGATTTTAAGAAGTATATCTCAAATTTGTGACTACGTATGTCTCATTCACAACAGATTCTGTGGCACCAACATATTTTTAAGCTGTGTTTATCACATCATTAAATGAACAGGAATAATAATTCTTCAGACAAAAGGTATTACGAAATGGAAGATTTCATACTTGGAATAGGGAAAGAACGAAAAAGACTAGAGAGAGCGTGAAATCATAAGACTATCTCAGCACTTGTATAGACCATTTCAACTGTTATAAGTAGTAATAAAATCGGGAAGGTGTTTTCCAGGTTGGAAATGGAATACAAACCGTAGGATTTTGAAAAGTGACCAGTGATAGAGGCTATCGATTTTTTGTCATGCAACTTGAAAAGTATTAAGGCAACATGAGAAATAAAATACCTATTACCTCCTTGTTTCATAGTGAGCAGTGAATATGGATGTATTTGTATTTCTCTTTAACATTGTGCAAAATCACGTAAGTGAAAGGTACAAAATAAGCTACTCTCAAACAGAATGCTCCTTTTATCAAATCCTGTATTCCCACTGTTAACTTTACACTATACTCAACACATGTTATTTAGATTACTTTCAGACAAAAATAGTCTTCTTACCACTAAAGCAAAACATTAAGTTAACTCATTTAGGTTCTTATCCAAAACCCACTTATACAATGTAATTTGAAGTATGCCCTGATACTGCTTCCTTATCAATAATTACCAATCTTCACCCAGGTATACGGCTTGCACTGTCATAATGTAGCTCCCTACTGAAGTGGTATCAATATATATTCCTAATGCACATCAGACTCATTAAACATTTCTTCGAAATATATTCAACCTGAGTTTAAAGATCCAGTTTCTGAGTTACAATCTTCCCGTCATTATCAATGATTTTTTTTCACTGACTTCAGTATAGCCACAGTTTTACTAAGATTTTGAACCTGTAGTCAGTAGTATCAAATCTAAATAAAATTAAGTAAGTATATAGTTTAATTCTGCTTTTATTGAAAGCTGGTGGGTGTGTATATGTCCAATTTTCATATCATAGTATTTTCCTTGTGAATGTAAAGGATTAATCTAGATACTGGGTATCAGCCTGCAGCAACATATTTGTGAATGGTCTTCTGGGTTTTGGCCCAAATCTGATTAGCCACAAAGAAGGAAAAAAATTTAAAAATGTAACAGGAATTGACAGAATAACAACTTTATAATGCATATTTGTATTTTTATGAAAGGTTTCAATAATACAGCATTGTGCAACTGTACAAGTAAAATGATAGCAGGAGTGGTTTACCTCTCCTTTAAGAAACTTTTGAGCATTGGTATCAAATTGACCAGCTTCCTCTGGTTTCTAGCCAGGGCTGAACTCATTATACAATGACTTCTACAAAGTGAAGTGAATGTAAATTTCACAGAATGTTTCTTAGCTCAGGAAATGCCATTTAAGTTCCACTGCTGCACGTACATACATAGCACCATTTTAAGGTCTTTTCTTTAAATACTTCTTTGGTAACAGTTTTAATATATATCTAGCTTTGCATGTGTTCTTCCATACTTTTTGTTTCTTAATGCATACCTCTTTCCAAGATTAGCATGAGTTACGAAGGATCTGTGATGAACATTCACAAGCACTTCAAAGCTCAAGTACCATTTCTGACCACTCAAAAAGTGTTCAGAAATAGACGAAACAACTATGATATTCAGATCCTACCTGAAAACTAGTACAGAAAAGAGTAAAAATATTAACAAACCCTTCAAGATACAATTACTATAGTATCAAGAAAACCAAGGAAGCCACCAGCCTGGAAGTGCAGTGCTGAAACAGCTGTCAAATAGATTGAACTCATAGAGGAACCCAGCGCCATCCAGGAAATAGAGCAAAATTGCAGACAATGAGGCCAAGGAAAGGAAAATTGGCTTTTCTCTGTATCACATGGCAAATTAAGTCTAAATTTGACTAAAAGGCCAACTAAATTTGCCTTTTATTTGTTCTTCTATTAATTAGAGTATTTCTCTGAAGGGGAAAAAAAATTCTCTGGGCATTAAAAAAAAAGGACAGACTTCAATAATGAAGTTGAATAGAGAAGTTCAACAGAAAAGTTGAAATGATGTGAGATCTGCCTTATGTTCATCCTTAGGGATCAGAATGATCATCATTATCCTACCTTATCTTTCCAAACAACTCTGAAGATTAGAAAACATATTCACGGCTGACATGAATGCGGCTGTCTCCTTTAACAGTTGATTACAAAAGGGTCTGGAAGACAGTCTGGAGTAAAAAGGATGGCATTTCCTATTCACGTCCATGGGAAGAATAAGTCTTGGTTAACCACATTCTTGTAGAAAAGTCTCCAGAACATTGTCATGGACTTCCTGCTTGTGATATGGATGCTTGAAATAAGCTAATCTCTTTTCCAGTTCATTCAAGAACCCAGGCAGTTTGCTAGCAGAAACGTCTGATACCTGATATACTATACCTCTGGGGAGGACAGCATACCTCCTTCTGATTTTAAGTCACCCAAGAACAACTTCTAGCTGAGAAAGGAAGCATCTGTTACAGACACCTGGAAAAATGGGTAATTAGAAGAGCATTCCAATCACAATGTTGTTTAGACTCAGCCACAAAAAGTCTATACTTAAAAAAAAAAAAAAGGGCAGACTTCACTGAACAACCAGTAGAAGAGTAAGCTATTCCTACCACTTCTGCTTGCTTCTGGTACGATAATCCAGCTCACACCCCTTTATGATCCATAATGCTCCTTTGGAATGGATGCTAAAGATTTTATAATTGTTTTATTTGACCTGGAAACACAGAAGCCAAAAACAATTGCCTAAGAAATAAGGAGGAGCTGAAAGCAGACTGCTGTCCCTGCTGCATGAAGTGAGGCTTGCAGGATGGTTCTAGATGACATATGACCCTCAATAATTGGAGTGTCAAACTTCTGGCAAAAACTCTTTGGGCAGTAATCTGATAAAGGTCACCAGATGGTCGAAGATCTTGTGGATGTAGTTTGAGAAGCACACAAGGTAGTTCCAAATGTGGAACTGAAGTGAGGCTGAAAAGTCCAGGCTTTTATGGAGCCAGTTCTTAGCAAAGTAGCCTTGGAAACTACTTATGAAGCACTGAGGGGAAGTGAAGATCTAGAGCACGTGGAGATCTTTTCCTTAAGAACATGATAATATGGCAATAGCCTGTGTTAGGGCTCTCTGGAAAACAGGTAGTGCGATGCTGCAGGTCTGACAAGCTTCTCCAATTGCCACAATGGTCATGGAGCTGACCTACTACTAAGGTCTTGATCAGGAATCAGAGGGTCCCAGGTATGGGCTTTTGTCTTTGCCTGGAGTATAGCTCTTTTCCACCCTGACTGAAACAGTGTTCAATTCTCTAGTTGTGTTGATAGGATAATAAGCTATATTTGATGCTGCTTGGTCCTGAAGAACCCACAAACCTTACTGACAAAATCTCCTGAAGCTAGTGCTAATGATCTCAGTGGGCAAAGACAAAGTTGGCCAGCAATATGGGCTATCAAAGCAATGGGAATGATTATCTGAGATTAACAAACAATTGCCAAGATCAATGCACCTCTCAAAACCCCCAAAGCAGAACCTAAACAAAGTAGAATAAAAATACCAGGAGTAGCTAAGACTCTCTTAGCCGTAAAAAATCTGAAAAAGTTTCGAAGTTGGAAGTCAGCTTTCCACACACCACAGATGCTGTATGAAATGAGGAATCATTTTGATTCAGTAGACATTTAAAAGCAACTGAGTAGAAACAGGATTGTGCTTATTGTCACATTGACATTATACAGGCGGTGATACTTGTACATGCTCCTGCTGCTATCAGTAAGATTATCTGGCCTATAGTGCTAGGTACAGATACGCTCTCAGTGTGAATGTAAACACAGATCAGCTGATAAAGAGACTATTGAGTCCTTGCCTAATTCAAACAAAGTATGTTTAGCTTACTATTAATCATCAAGAAAGCTTTTTAAGAAAGCTAGGCTTACAGAGTCCCATAGCCTGTCTATATGGAAAAAAGGAAAAAGGAGGGGGAAAAAAGGAGGGGAAGGAAGAAAACCAGATGACAGATTTCTTATCAAAAGAAACAGCTTTTGACTCTTGGAACATACTGTTTGCATTCCATGTCTAAAAATTTACATTTGAACTACGTTCAGTGATTAAGCAATTAGCAATACATGGGAAGTACCTGGTTCTATTGGCTAAGGTTCACCTAAGTTAAATTTCTGCAAGTCATTTTGTCATTTAAGACTAACTTTCCAAGTAACTGGGAAAGCACGGCCTGACTTCACAAACATCTTACAAGGCATCATGTCCCTTTATAAAAATAGTTTCTATATGTTTCAGATTAACACAAACAGAAAACAAATGTGCTTGTGCATACTGCTCTGGCAACTGGAATCTTGTTACCTTACATACAGTAAAATAAACTATTATATACTCATCTATGTCCCAAGTCAATATATTTTTGTATCTGCTATAAAAGCAAAGACTTTTAGCTAGACCTCTCCTGTTTATAGATCATTATTGCCTAAAGCCTCAGTATAAAAATATATATGCTAAAGTAGCACTCCTGCATATCCTCTCTAAGGCTTTTTTATTTTGCTGGGCAGTGTACAGAATCAGGCCTCTCAATGCAAAACATGAAAATTCCTTAGTTATTTTCATTTATATGCCAGATGAATATATTTTACAGCAACCCAATGTTTTTCTAGTCAGAAATATGTTAATGGCACCATTAGATTTGGTACAGACCTATTTGTGTTGGAGACCTGGCTGGGGAGGTGACTAAATAGGATACAACTCAGGATTTCAATGAACACCCTAACTGCCCCATGTTACAATTCCTGAACTACAAAGTATATACCTTGTGCCTGGAAAACGGCTATCTTTTTTCCCCCAATATATCAGAAAGCATTGAAAGTTTAACTGAACATTTCCTTAAAACTGGAATGCTGTTTTCCTTCTTCCCTCCACCCCTTTCAGAACTTGCACAAAAAATGCATCAATCGTGGGAAGGGGACATGTTGATAAATAAAAGCAAAACTAAATGTATATGTAAAGGACAGATTCTTTGCTTTCAGCATTAAAGAAAGCAACAATGCCAAGTACATAGTATTTTAGCAAATAGGGCTATTTAAGTAACTTCACAGTAAGCAATCAAGGCCAAAACTGAAGAACATAAAATCTTGTTTAAATCCAACCTTTAACAATGCTACCTGACATCTGATGTTCACTTTTTAACATAAAAGTGCCTCAGAATTAATAGCAGCAATTTGAATACATGATGTAAGGAACTTCAGTTAAAGTATGTTACCTAACTTCTTTGGTGTTTGGCTAACCCCCGGGTACACAGCTTTTTTGTAATTTTTGTATATCAGATAATGAAAGCAGTGTGTAGTGTTTTAAATCCCAAAGGTTGCATGCATCTAGGAGACCAACATTTAGGAAACTACTACACTGCAATACACCTTAGAATAATTAAGTACTAAAAACCAGAGTGGCCAGGATTCACAAAATTTCAAGCCATTACCAAGCACACAGCGGTATTAAGCAGTAATTGTTACGAATTTTAGACTCTTTGTAATTTGCAGCAGTCACACAGAAAGAGATTACAAATCAGCAAATTTTACAAATCAGCAAGTAAGTAAACAATAATAAAGGGTAATACAGGTACACGTTCACTTCATTTACTAACTGTACTGTTTGTTGACTATGCTTTTTTCTCTAGCAATATATTTGCATAACAGTCACATTTAATAAACATCCTAATTCCAGTAAAGAAGAAATTTTGGATATAGCAATACAAGTAATCAAGTAAATGTATAGCACTGCAGTGTGTTGTAGATCAGCGCTAGTGAATACTGTATCAGTGAAATTTATTATGCGATATCTATTCCTCTTGAAAAAAGTTATTTGAATGCTAAGTAAATAAAAACCTCTGTAACTCAGTTCGTGGTCAATGTTATGCTAATAGTTCTAATAAGATACATGCATTTTGTGTAACTTGCAATTGATGTAACATTTTTTCCAAATATAATTAAAGTTCCATCAAGGTTGAACTAGACAGATTTTCAGGTCTCAAAAAACCCTCAGGATTTTCTCCCATGCTTCCACAAACTCTTACATAATTTAAACAATGAGAACAGGAATCGTGTGGAATGCTACAAATGGTATTGCAAGTACATGATAAACAAGGAATCAGTTACTGATGTAGATGTCAATGTAGTTCTTCACTGATACGGTGTTTGGAGTTTCTGTTATTAAGCATCAGTCATTGCTATCTATTATTATTAATTGAGCCTAAGTGCAAAGATGATATAATGGAGACTTCTGGGTTTCATTAATCAGCTCTGGTAAAACCTATTGCTGTAGCCAGCTCACTCTCTTTCAAGGTCCTTTCCTCTCAGGTTGTTGTTAATCCAAACACAAAAACTCCAAAGCAACAGAAGAACCCTTCTAGATGTGTTGCTTTTGTTATTGCAGGTCAATTATTACTCTCTCATTGCAAGAGAGACCGAACGGGTGCACAGGGGTGATTGTTTCTGCACCGTTACTTTGTACCCCAGTTTGCTGGACACATTTTAGCTACAAATAAGCACATAAAATTTAATCAACTTAATACATTTGCATTACCTAGATTGAGAAAGTGTAAAATTTCCACAGCATACCCTCATTTTTGCTTATGTAGTCGACTCAGACATGTTAACAATAGGGGAGAGAGGCTTTTTATGATGGACTAATCTTTGCTGCTTAGGTAACCCCCCCATAGATTAGCACTATTTTCTAAAAGATACTATTCATTCTTACTCATAAGGCATATCACCTGACAAAAGCGAACATCTTGGAAACATTGAAATACATTTTCACATCCAGCTGTTCCTCCTTTTACCTTAACATCATGCCTAAAGGTAATAAGCACTAGTTTTGAGCACAAAAATAGCTCAGTTAAATGATCGAGCCACTTATGTCACTCGATCTTGTGGAACTGCTGTCCACTTTACCTATGTTTGTTTGCCTTTGACTAAATACAGGCCCTCAGTGCTTGTAAATAATCATGATGTATCATTATACCATTCAGAGGAGACCAAACCAGCAAACCCATCGGAGCTACCAAACCACTTCAAGTCTTTAGTTGGTGTGCAGTTTCTGACGCAGTAAATTCTGGCTCGGTGCTGTGCTCAGTGGGGACTGAGCAGTGCGGTGGGTACTGCTGTCGGTGAACTGTGAATGGCGAAAGGCAGCGGGGGCTTCCGCGAAGACGCTGAGAGCAGGCCGACACGCTACCGCAACTGCACGCAGTATTGATGCTGAATGCTAGAGTCCTATCGCATTAAATGAGGAAGAAAAGTAACTTTTAGCTACATAGACTTTAATAGGAAAGATTACTGAGACAAGTTGTTTGCAATTGGAACGCTTTCACTGTGTGCCATGACCTCCTGGACAACGCAGAAGGCTCCAGTTAGTACGATGAACAACTTGGTCTTAACAGTTAATAAAAACAACCTAAGAAATGCTGGTGCCATGCTTAGGTTTTAGAGCACACACATAAAACATACCAATTTATCATTTTAAAACCAGATGATGTCTGTCTGCTACCATACTTTATTCCTGTCTGCTTTTTAACTCAGATTAATTCTTTCTGTGGTTAGAATGACAACATTAATGAGTTAATTAGCCTAATTGCATAATTTTGCTATTTTTTAAATCTCATGTTGAATTTCCAGGAGAACTAGTTACTAAGCCACAATTACAGGATTCTGTTACATTTCTCCTTTGAGGGGGCAGGAGGAAGTTACATTTACGTTCTGTTCTGGAGACTTGCTTACACAGCCTGTTGTATTAGACCGTCATTACTTTGAATGCTAAAACCAAATTAATCTCCAAACATTTGAGAAGTCAAGACAATGATATAGTTTATGATAATCTTTGAATGCTTAATATTCCAGATGATAATATTTATTTTTAAATCAAGAGGTAAGATATTGTACATATTTCCACATATTTTCTGTCAAAGCACTATTATTCAGCTATCTGCAGCCTGATACTTCAAGTCAAAGGTTTCAGTTTTACTTAATTATGAACAAAACAAGTAGTGAATATGTTAATACTATTTTCTTGTAGATCCAAGCTTTTACAACACTCACCATAAGAAAGCCTTAACGATGATGAACTTCTGAATACATTAAGGCCTATAAGGGTTTCACACACATAATTGAATGAAATAATACAGCCAAACAAAATACTGGAGATTGTACTCAAGCATGTGCCGAAACACAGGCCAGACCCTGAAGACGTATAACTCAGCACGATTTCTTTACTGGGTTGTTTTATGCCTGCTGACAATATAATGTAATTTTAGCAATTTAACAGAATTTAAATGAATGTTAATTAACAAGGACCTGTCTTAATGATTTAGGGTCAATAAAATGGGTATCTGAAAGACATGGAAATGAGAGAAGCTGACTGAACGATTCAGCTCACTTCCCCCCCCAATAAATGACATGACTTGGATTAATTTTGAACTTTTTCAGAATATATTTATGCATCTGATGCTCATGTGTTAAGTCAGACTTCTATGAAAAAAATCAAACCAGCTCCCTAGTTAGATTTAATCTTTAGTGCTATTAATGAGCAGAGTCCATAAAATGCCTCTATTTCAATTCAAGACAGAAATTTCAATTAGCAAGTTAAGGACTGAATTGCCATCAAAATATTAGTATGTATTCTTAAGTTTAATGCTATTTCACCGAAGGTGTAGATTTTATAACAAAACATGATTCAGCATGAAGTAAACATTTTATAGAGAGATGCTACATGTGAAGAAAGTCACCTATTAGATGCTGGTTTATTATTAATCTTCAGTTTTGCTTATGCCATAGGATGACAAATTGAGCTTAAATAATCAGCTTTGAAAAAGTGAAATCTGGCAAACATTTCACATTTGACAAATTCCTGCATTTTTATTGTCAAAAAATTAAACTGTGCCACTATTCTCCAAACAAGCTTATGTACGAAAATCAGTACCATATACACTTACACAGTTGTCTAATATCTTAAAGCCAGAACTTTGACAGCCCAGTACCTTTATTCTTATTAGGAAATAAGCATCCAAATTCATGGTACCTTGGGGAAAAAAATTCAGCCAAAGACATTCTCATTTATTTAAATGGGTAATTTCTGAATGACTTCTTAATATTATTTTTTAAGTTATACATTATATATTGCATAAAAATGTTTTGAATAGTTATGCAATTCCATTAAAACTTTCCATAAAGCTAATATGAAGTATTAGACCATTAATGTTATTTGAAAGAATGCGCAGATTGTATGTGGCCTGACTATTGAAATCACATCAGCATAAAACATTCTGCTCATAAAACATTAAAAAATCACTGTCTATTGACAATTTCACCTTTATAAGTGAGAGCTAGGGTATGATCAAAGTACATCTCAGCTGTAGAGGTGCGCATCATAACATGCTTATCTGGAGGTGTACATTGGTCCATTTCAGAAGAGTCCAAGTTTGTTCAGATGAGGAGGCTGATTGCTTAGATTTAAAAAGTACAGTAGTAAAAGCATCTGGATACAGTACTAGAAGCCAGCATGCTGCTGCTTCTTTTCATGCAAACAACAATATGGGCACCAGAAAAAACTTCAGAGACCAGATAAAGATGTGTCCTTCTGGTTTCTGAAGACTTAGTGCTTAATCAGGTTGATACAGTATTTCTGCTACTCTGCTCCTCAAAGTTTGTCGCTGCTGAGCTACAGCTTGGTTCATCGCACCGATACTTTATTTTGCAGAAATGGGAAATCTCATCTAACAGTGGCATACCGCAGCAGCTCCATCTTTCTAGTGCTATCACCCACACTTTTTAAACTCACAAGTGGTAGAGCCACTAGAGACATCTTATCATACAAGGACCAACTTTTTTCCACTACTCCTTTCCAGTTTTCTTTGCCATGTGCCTGTTTTTGACAAATTAAACTAAAAGATGTAATTTGTAGTAACTTGGTCTTTGCTGCCACATGATGAAGATCAAAATGTTGTGACTCAGCTTTGAAACTGGCTGCTTTGCTTGATGTGGAATGCAAGCGGATCTCTTTCCCACCCTTAGCCATGACAAATACATTAACACCACCTCACTGCAAGTATACTGACATTGCGCATAGTGAACGAGCACACTTGCACTAGAAGCCTCTTTTACCTCTATTTTTTAATTCCCTTAGTGACACCATCTCGGCATCCTTCAGTCGCTCATTTCCCTTACGTCTGTCTGGTTGCCTATGTACCACCGCAGACCTCTCTTGGCCTCTTGCGCTGAAGACGTACGAACAACTTGGCAGTTGCTACCATCGCCTGCCTTTAAAGGATCGCACATTGCACCCGGATAAACGCGAGCTCATCCCAGCAGCTCGAGCTGCTAGCTGCAGCACGTTCCTACAGTTTACCAAACGGAGCAGCCACAATGTTTGCCACAATACAAACTTAGAAAGATAATATATCATGCTGGTGTTTCTCCAAACATTCATTCAAGTTTGGTCAAGACTTTTGATTTCCCTTAGTGAACCACAGTTGTATGGGTTTTCTGGAGGTGTAGTATTTCTTTTGTTCATTGGGGTTTTTTTGCTAACTGATTATGGGTGTAATAATGCCATTTCTTTATTTATTCAAGCATCTGATGCAAAACTGATAACAAAGTAGAGGTACACACAGACAGGTACTGCCTGCATCATCTTAAAAGTCTTTATATTAATTTACAAATTAATTTCTTACACTGCAATATTCAAAGAAAAAATAATGCAAACCACAGTATTCAGACATTAACTTCCTCATGGATATGAATGAAAGAAAAGCAGTAAATGCATAACATTAACTCAGAGCTCTAACACAAGGTATGTCCTCTGTTCCCACCTTTTTTTTTTTTTTTAACATACACTCTACACTACACCAGTAGTCAGGCAGTAGAACATTGTTCCCTAAACAAGGCACCAATTTACCCGTTCTTCAATCATACACAAGAATTTCTATGCAAATGATCACAGATTATGATTAAAAAGCCAAGCTATTCAAAGCACATAGCTGGTTTAAATTTGTTTGTTTCCACTCTCAAAGGATACTTTGTTTAAAGAACTTGATTACATCTAGGTCATTTTTTAAATGAATCTCAAACAGAACAGATGCATTTTGGACAGGACAAAGTTCAGTCCTTGAGAAAGCTGTCACCCATATCTGAGACAATTTTGTCACAGAAATACACAAAAAAAGGAGACTCCAGAAAGCACTGATGTGTCTCAATTTCCTGAAATATTACCCTGTGAAAGTTTCCAAGATAAGCACCATATTGTTAATCTCTTTCCCCAGATGAAAAAGGCGAGCATTAGTCAGGGCACAATTGCATACAATAATCATTAATCTAATTATTATTACTTTGATGAATACAGTATGGAAGGCTTGAAGAGAAACTTTAAAGAGGACTTCCTAGAATTTGATTAACCTTTTCATGCTGATACAAGAGAAAGCACAAAACGGTTTTCTGAAGTGAAGAGCGGGGAACTACATACAAAGTTATTAAACAGATGCAAAAGTTGTCCACATGGTAAGAAACTGATCAGAATTGCAGGACTAAATTAGAAAGGAATAATCAAATGTTTGCATTTGATGCATCTGAAGAACACGGTACAATAAAGGTACTTTGAGGTGAAAACCACAGCAATTTTGACCAAAGCTGGCCCTGTGCATACCAAGATTACAGGGCAGACAATAGCCAGGGCGCTGACCAAAAAAAAATAAAAATTGGGCAGTGCAGACAGAAGGGAATGATTAAAACTCAGAAATATTCAAGTGGATGTGGTAAGATTTAGACATGTTCTGGATGTGTGGGTCAAAGGAGAAAAACAGGCCAAAGAAGATGCCAGGATTACAGCCTTGAGCTAGGAGAGCCATGGCTATATTCTCTGTTCTTTCTAGTTATTCTGTTTTGGAACAGAGAACAGACAATGAAAACTCTTCAGAAATTTACCAAATAGCAACTGAAGATGTGTTTGTAGGTGGAGGCCGTAGTATCAATATCCACTGTTACACAGGCGCAGGTGTTCTACCATACGGTATCACAAGAATCAACCAACATCACTAAACTACCCCTCTCCCTTTGTTAGCCAAACTGCAAGATGGCGAAAGAATTACATTACCCTGAAATTAATTTCTTCGTTCCAATTTAAATGAAACACTTTATATTTTTCTGTATTTGTTTAAGAAATAGTAAATGAAATTCGAAAAATTATACTGTCACAAGGATAAATTAGTTAATGCTCTTCTAATTTATGATACATGCTACTCAAACCAAGTTTTCTTTGTAGTGAAATTGTTCACGATTAGATTGTAAACTCCTCAGGACAGGGGCCTGGAATATGCAAGGGAAAGCACTGTTAGGCAACAGAGATGCTATTAGAAAACAACTATATTCCCATTACATTTTGGAATGAATTGTGTATACATTTCTTCAGGGTGTTTTTGCAGACATACCACTGAAATAAAAGCCAATTAATTCATGATAAATGATCTGAAAACAAACAAATAGTAAGGTGGTGAAATACACTGTTGATAGTAAGTTAGTAAGAGTAGTAAAAATTGCTGGCTGAGGGAATCTGCGTGCAGCCTCACAACCCTGAGTGCACAGGCAGGTGAAATTTAGTGTAGATAACCATAATGTGAACAGGGCAAAAAACCCTATCCTTACCTCTAAAACTATCTAGTGGATGTAGATGTTAACAGTCAGAAAACAGATCCTGGGATCTATACAGTTAATGCTATGAAAACAACGTCCAATGTTTGTTCAATGTTCAACAGAAGAACATTCAACAGTGCTCAGTTGATCTGCTTTCTCACTTCCCTAACAAAACAAAACAAATAAAAGACTGGAATTATAAGGGAAGAACTGGATAGTGACATGAAAACCATTATTTGACTGCTCTTGTGCCTTGAATACACTAACTCCTCATCTTCAAAAGCACATAGTAGTGCTCAAAAAAAAAAGAAAAAAGATTTTAATAGTAGTGTGAAAAAATCAAATAGAGTAGAACTCTTCAGCTCGGAAAAAACAAGACTGAGAAAATAACGAGACGAAGAGAGAAGGCGACTAGAGAGCAACTGTTCATTGTTTCTACCAAAATGAGAAGAGTATCAGCTAAGACAGAAAGAAACTTAAAAAAAACCAAACCACATTTCACACAATACACAGTCAAGTTGCATTGAGCAAGGACCTCTTCCTGTAGCACACTGCAGATGCCAAAACGCTACATGGACTTAAAAAAAATTACTGATTGGGCAAATTTGGGGAATAAAAATCCACTGAGAATAGTTAAAAATAAGACACCACTTCTGATTCAGAAAGTGCTAAAGCCACAGATGGTTGCACTGAGCGTGTTAAGGGATCAGCTACTTGATCTTTAAGGTCCCTTCCAGCCCAAACCATTCTGTGATTCCATATTACTCTCTCAGGCACTTTCAGTGTCCACTGTTCAAATATGTTGTTTTAATTAAGACTACACTAATTATTTCTAGAATGCATTTATTTATAGCTGAATTCAAGGGAATAAAAAATAAAGGATATGCATAATAACAAGATACATCTCAGCCTTGAAAACATTTACATACATGACTGTGGTCCAACCGACATCATTAACCTATGAAGAGAAATAAATGTAAGAATATAATCCCTAAAGGAACTTCACATTTTCTCTTTTGGAAACTTTTTAACGTTGATTCTGTACCATCATGCTGGCACTAAGCGTATCAAGTCAGGACAGAACTTACTTTTTTGGGAAAGAGCGTAGGAGTGTTTCTAACAGAGGAAGGCGTACGACGGTATTAAAATCCCATCAATTTCGCCTGCCTTTTGAGAAACAAACCATTACTTATTTCCATCTTCTTAGGTACAGAAGTCACTTTCCCACTGCAGACGGTGTTTTCTGTCAGCAATCACGCCGGACATCTCTGCGTGCCGGCAGCTCCCAGGCCCGCACCCCGCAGCAGCACTGCCCGCCGCCCCGCAGCCGCCACCGCTCACACACAGCGGGTCACCGGCACCGCTGGTCGCCATCGGCCCGCAAGAAGGGCCGGCACCGACCGACCCGCCCCGGTTTCTGACCCAAGGTCGGTAACACGGTGCGGAAACACGGCCCGAGGGGCATTTCTGAGTAAACCAGGTGAAGACGCACCGCGGGAGCGCCGAAAGCGCCGGGCGGTTCCTGTGCCCGGGAACCCGCACAGGGTGAGGGCGCAAAGGCGTTACTGAACCCCCGCGGCTGCCCGCTCCCCCCGCGGCAGCCCCTGACCCACTCCGCGGGGGTCAGCTGGGCGAACGACACACCCAGCCGAGCAACGCGATCTGACCCGCACCTTCATTAGCAGAGGCTGGGAAAGAAGTGCCGAAAATGACCGCTCCGTACTTACTTTTCAGGTGTTTTAAAAAAAAAAAAAAAAAAAAAAAAAAGAGGGACGGTCCCAAAAGGTAGATTACTCCGCCGCTCGGCGCGTGCCGCACAGCCCGCACTACCGGCTGTCCCGCGGTGCCTCGTAACAACAGCAAAGTTCTCCGCGGCTCTGCCCCTAAACCTCTCGACCAGCTGCCCCGTCCCTTCCCGCCACGGCGGGGAGGGCGGTGCGCGGCCGCCGAGGCTAGCGGGGGCTCGGCCCGCTCCCCCGCGGCGGCGGCAGAGCGCCGCGCGGCACGCGGACGCGTTTTGAGGCGGCCCGTTCCCCGCACGGGGCCGGCGCGGCCCGCGGGGGGGGTGGGGGGAGCGCGAGCGGGGCCCCGCCCGCCCGCCGCCGGGCACGGGCCGGCGGGAAGGAGCCGGCGGCTCGCGCCGGGCGTGGAGCGCGAGGGCGCCTCCCCCCGCCCCCGCTACCGTGCGGCCGTTAGCGCGTGGCAGTTAGGGCGCAACCGCTCCCGGGGCGCGTGCCGCCGCAGCGGCGAGAGGCAAACGGCGGGCGGGGGCTGTTCCTCGCCTCCCTCCCACCCCCGCCGGGGCTCCGCCAGCGGCCGCCGCTGCCGCCGGTGAGCGCTGGGAGGCGGCAGCGAGCCCCGGCCGCTGGATCCGCTCGGGGAAAGCGAGCGAGCGAGACTTTTACCTCTTCTCTCCCCTCCCGGCTGCACCCACCATGCTGCGGACGCCGCTGCCCGCGGAGGAGAAGCGGCGGCTCGGCCCGGCGCCTTTCTCCTGAGGAGATGAGGGACACGCGGCCGGGTCGGAGCTAGCGCGACCCGCGCCTCTCCCCCCGTCCTCCCGCGTCCCCGACCACCATGAGGGAAGAGAGAGAAGCCGCGGCCGCCTCCCACCACGGACCCAGCAGAGCGCCGCAGCACGGCCAGCCGCCGGACGGCGGCGGGGCGGCTGCCCCCCCGGCGCTCCCCGGCGGCAGCGGCAGCAGCCCGGAGAGCCTGCGGAACGGCTACGTGAGGGGCTGCGCGACCCTCCTGAGGCAGGACCCTCCGAAGAGCTTCCTCTCTCTGCTGCTGTTCCCTGCCGCCGCCGCCGTCTCCTCCTCGCGGGCTCTGCTCAGCCTGGGCGCCGTGGCCGCCGCGCTCCTCTCGCTCCTGGCCTTTCACGGCCGGGGCAGCGCCGGGGGCCAGCAGGACGGGAGCAGCTGGCGGAGCCCCCGGCCGCTGCACGCCTTGGTGTGCCTGTCCCGCTGCCTCAGCCCCCTCTTCAGCATCGCCTGTGCCTTCTTCGTCCTCACCTGCTACCTGACCGGCGGCAGGCGCGGCGAGCGCGGCGGCGGCATGACCGGCTGGTGGCTGCTGGCCCTTCCCGTGTGCTGCTACTCGGGGGACTTCGTGGCGCTGCAGTGGCTGCTGCCCGCGGAGGGGCGCGAAGAGGAGCCCCAGCTCCCCGCCGAGCCGCCGATGGTCCTAGGCAGGCTCCTGACAGTGCTGGGCTCGGTGGCAGCGCTGACCCTGCTGCAGAGCTCCCTGAAGTTGCGCCGGAGCCTCCTCGTCTTGGTCTTCTCCAGCCTGGTGTGGCTGGTGTCGCTCACCAGCCTTCACTCGCTCCCCCCAGCCCTTAGACCGCTGCTGGCCGGCTTGGTCGGGGTGGCAGGCTGCCTCCTGGCACTCTGTGGCGTGGACCACGGCATCTTCTCGGCTCAGAGCCGAGGAGCGCACCACCAGCATCATCACCGCCCACGGCTCCCCAGCGTGGAGGAAAAAGTGCCTGTGATCAGACCCAGGAGGAGATCTAGCTGCGTATCCTTAGGGGAAACTTCGGCCAGCTACTACGGCAGCTGCAAAATGTTTAGGAGACCCTCGTTGCCTTGCATTTCCAGAGAGCAGGTAGGTTTCTCTGAAACCGGAGGGAGAAACTTTTTGAGGAGCGAGCGCCACTCGCTTTTCCTAACTGCCGTAAATGTCTGTGCTGGGTGTCTGCTGTCAAACCCCCCCTTACAGGAGTGAGGGAAAACGTTAGTCCCTTAGCGGGTTTCTCAGCTCGGTTCTGCAGCATCGATATAATCCTTTATGTCTGTATAGAAGCTAAATAATAATAACATGTTTGCTGCAGGACAGAAGGCTCGATCGCTTTTCATAGGATCTTAAATATTAAAAAGTAGTTCTTACTGGTTAAAACAAAACCCCAAACCAAACATCTTCAGCTATCAGCTACCTTGTTCTTTTTATTGCTTCTTTTCCAAAGCCCACCACCTCCTCCGCTTCTGGCAGACTTTATGAGAGACAGAAACCACAGATTTCTAGCTGCTCGGCACCTCTGGTTCTTCCTTCTTTCTATCAACAAAATGATTGCCAAGTGCTAAAGAAATATCAGGTTTTGAGGAATTGTATTTATCAAATGGAGTGCCAGCTGTCCTTCTGCCTTGCAGATTACTTCCTCTTGTTTCTCTCTCCCTCTCCTCCTCGCTCCACGTAAGTTAACATTAAGTTTGGGTTGATGGGATTTGAGAAACTTCTTTTTACTGAAGAGAGAGCTGTTCAGTGGAGTCTGGAGGGCTGCCCGAAACGCTCAGTTTTCTTGAATGGAACTCTGTTGGTTTCTACCTCCCGGAAAACTTTTCAATGCGTCTTATTTTCTGTAGCGCAAACCTCCGCGTGGGCGGCGGGTGTTTTTATTCGGGAACTTGCAGGTGAGCTGCAGGAGCTCCGGGTCGTGTTGCCGGTGGAACTGGCCCGAGGCCGCTGCCAGCGGATCGTCAGCCCGTTATAGCAGGGAGAGCCAGGGGAGCATTCAGTCAGCGTGCCAGTGAACACTTCTGGGAAGTGGTTCTTGGTGCCGGATCCCCCATCTACTGCTGTGGCTGCCGAAGTTCGTGGGTACTAAATGCAATTTTCTTATTTTGCTTTGACATATATTCCGTAATGCACTCCTTGTGACTGACTGTGAAATAGGTTTGAGGAAATACGAGGTGAATCGCAAACGGTGCAGCAGTTTTCGAGCGTTTCTTTCTCTGCATTTGCACAATAGAATAATACAGCGGTAATTGTTTTTGCATAAAAAGTTAAAATGCAGGTGTGCTGTAACAGGCTTCAGAAAGAACTCATTCAGTCAGTTTTAAATTGTCTAATGCATACTATGAAAGAAACATTAAAATATTGCACTAGCAGTTATGTAGGGAATATTGTATAATAATTTACTTTCTCTGTTCCCTTCGGGATAGTAAATGCTTGCTTCGCTCACGTTCGTCTACAAAAACCTCAGAAAATGTGGTTTCATTAACCTTTCTAGATGATAGAAGATATTTGTTCTTGTGCAAGTTACTAAATGCTTCCTTTGATATTCAGCTCGCTTCCTAAAGGCATGCATGTATTTAGAGTTAAGGCATTTATTATTCTTTAAGTAACATCATAAATGTCAACCATAACTAAATGCATAGAATTTATTGGCAGGACTTAAATCATGCGTGTTCGTAATGAAATGTAACTGTTTGGTAGACTTCCAGAATTTGATATCTTTGTTATCACTAGACGTGAACAGAGACAACAAAGAGCTCTGAAGTTCTTTGTTTTCCGAATAGTCTATTATGCTTTACAATAAATATTTGTGCTTTATTAAGCACCGTTTAAATGGGATTCATAGATGTATGTTCTGTGCAGTATTTTATATGTGATTTTATAAGGATAACACAGGTTAAATCCTCCGATCTGTCAGACTTGGAGAGAGATCAGACATTGCAGAGCTGATAAAACATCAATTATTTGGGTAGGAGGAGGGGGCAGAAGTAAGCCCATAATGTGTGACTTGATTTGAATAAACACTGCACGGGTTTTGTATTGCTTCCTTGAGGCAGAAGGAATGTATGCACCTCGTGCTTTTCAGAGAGCACGTATGTGAATTTTCTTTAAGGACTGATTACATGTTTTGTAGATCTTTATAAAATATTGTAATGATTCTTTTCCGATATTAATTTTTAAAGAGCGAGTTTAATGAGCATTCTTAGAAGGAGCAGTGGAGTACAAGGAATGTGCTGCAGGTCTGCCATGACAGGAATACTTTGGATGACAACAAAGTTGCTATTTTGATTCTATTAGATGTATTTCATATGATTGTTATGGACCTCTTATATGTAGAGGTTTGCACTAACTTCCGCAAGCAGGGGCACATAAGAATAAAGAAGGCAGATGTGTTGAATATTAGAATACCAGGTTGGAAGGGACCTCAAGGATCATCTAATACAACCTTTTTGGCAAAAGCGTGGTCTAGACAAGATGGCCCAGCACGCTGTCCACGTTTAGCACCCTGAATCTTAAAAGTGTCCTGTGTTGGGGAGTTCCCTGGCGAGATTATTACAATGACTGATTGTTCTCGTTGTGAAAACTTGTTCTCTTGTGTATATTTTAGTTACTCTCTGAGGACAATAGGGAATGCTAGTATTGACCTGAAGTTTTCAGTTACTTGTTGATTTGAAAATATGCCTGACTCTGGTTAAATACATGAGAAAATAATTACATACAGTTGGCTGTTTTTTCATTAATAGGCTTAAGCCAACAATTCTAAGGGGTCTGTGTGCATGGAGAGTGTGTGTGGGGGAGCAGGTACGTACCACCAGTAGCATGTGCACATTGTAATTGCATGGAGCTATCACTTTTCTGGGGCAGAAGTGGAAAGAGGCCCTGTGAGCAAGATCCTGGAAATGGTTTCTAATTTGAGCAATCATTAGGACAAATACTTCGATTATTGTTTTCTGTACTTGAACAGGTATGGCAACTAGGAGGCTAGAAGGTTGATCAAAATTAATTACCTTTATTCTTACCTTTTATATGAGTGTCCGTGCTTACTTTAGCCACCAAAATCTACAAATTCACGCTGTGTGGCTTTTCTGCAGTACATATGGCTAGCGATGTAGTTTGCTTGAATAGATTATATGTTTAAATTTTTATGTGACTACACTTAAATGCCATTATCAAAATATATAAATACACATAGAAGGAAGCAATATGGCTAAAATTAAGGCTAAAATTGTGCAAATGCAATGTCTTTTCTGAACTCTACTGTATTAACACTTCTGCTCACAGAAATTCATATGATTTTTAGCAGTAAACAGGCTTTTTGTATTCTTACTTCAGTATTCGTCTTGGACCTAGAGAGGAATTCTTTATTAGCAGTATCACTGCAGTGTTGATTTAGATTACAAATTTTGTGTGGATGATATTTTAATTGCATGTATTAGATGCTGATTTGTTATCTGTACTTACTGTTACTGGTATCAAAGGGTTTATCTTCAAGGGCCTCTTGCATGTTTAGCACTTAATTATTTTTATTTTTTTTCCCACATGATAGCCAAATCTGAATTTGGAATCTAAAAGGTGCTTGTCACTGTTGCAGATCTTGTAAACGTTCTATGTCCTGAAAAATGTTGTAGTAAACCTTTTTTTTCCTTTAACATGATGGTGGACATGTATATGAGAGCAAATAACTGTGTAGGAACTCATACATAGGATAGTCTCAGAATCAAAAAAGATTATGTGATTTCTAAAACTCATATTTTTCCTTGAGTAAAGAATAGGCCTTCCTAATTAATTTTACAGGATATAAGTTCAAAACAGTCTGCAGAGCTGATACTTTTCCTAGTTACCTGACTAGGTTCAAACATGTAGGAAGGCTGGGATATTTCATGGATAAAGACTGCTTTCACGTTGCACTCTGTTAATTACAGAAAGACTTGTCTTGTTGTTAGGTTGATGGACTGACCATCACCACTCCCCAGTTCCTGTTCCAAGCTATCTTGTACCTTTGATGCATTCCCTTAGGAAGACCAAGACTTGATTTCAAGAGTCTAAAATATTTATATAACTTGAAATTAATGCAGTTCCTTATCTGCTTAGACAATTTATATCTGTGTCTTTTACCTGTTTGTGAAAGAAATTATACTTTGTCCTTAAGTACTCAGGGTATAAAATTTCTAGTGAAGAAGCTGTCTGTTAATATGTATTTTACAGTGTCATAAAATTGTATTGTAAATTGTAAATTCAGATGCTGTGTGCAGCCTGGAAACATGTAAGCCTTTACCTGTTGATTGCAGCCATGACATAGAAAGTAACTTCTTGATATGCATTTGACTAGCTCTTTGAAATTTTAATGTTTTCCATAATGATTACAGTGACTGTTACCACAAGTGTACCTGCATGTCAAGATTTCTGTCTGTTGTTAACAGAATCTTTGTATTTCTTGGGGTTTTGTTGTTTGTCTTATGGGGAAAATCAAGGCAGAAGTGTGGGTGTGTTGAGCTGTGAATGTAATCAGTTTCAACGGGATGCAACTGAGTGTGGGGCATATACAAAAAGAAAGTCTACGTGGTGAAAGCAAGAGTCTTGGAAAAGTGTTTTTGCGACCATATTTCAGATAGGTAGGATCATATTGTTTCTGTCTGATTCTCTCACTTTGACAAAATGTTTAGCTCTAGATGGAATGTGAAATGAGAAGACGCTCGGTAAGAGTTGCGTCCTTTTTTATTTTCTTTCTTTCTTTTCATCCTGAAACTATGTTCTTGAAGTATTATAGCATTCAGAAAGGATGATTTGAGCATGGTCTGCCGATAGAGACCTGTAGGGAGGTCAGAGTTTAAGATGGTATCCTCTGGCAAAGTGACCACTAGGACCATACAGTGGTTCGCAGAGAATGACAAAGAATGCTATGAGGCAGACTGAGTGCAGTTCAGAACTCCCATTAGCTGAGTTTACCTTAAGCTGGTTTTTAATATCCAAGACAGGGTGGCAGTGCATGTTCTGGACAGAAGTAGTACAATAAAGCAGGGAAACGTGTGCAAGTGGTGAGTGTAGCAAAGTGGGTTGACTGTTTCTGCAGGTGTGGCTTCCTGGAAAGTAAATGTAAAAGAAGAAAGAAAGGAGATCAAAGCCAACTGCTGTGGAAATGCTGGAGAAGTCTGGAGGATGGCGAGGGTGGCATATTACAGGAGTGACCAGAGTAGGAAAAAAATGGGGGAAGATGGGAGAGAAGGTTCCAAGAACTGCGTGATTGACTGTGTCAAAGAAAACTAAGAGGATAAGTTGGATCAAGTACTGATTTTCAGCTTTGACTATGAAGACATTTTAATATTATGAAAGAAAAGTGTAGAGATGAGGAACAAAATGTTCCCAGGAGAGTCTGTAGAATGGCAGAGAGGACAGCCTCCACACTGCGGTTAGTGAGCAGTGTATTCTGTGAGGTTAAATGTGAAAGGGAAGAGAATTACAAGGAGCCAGGTATATTTTCCCAAGGAGAAGACTCACCTTTTGACACAATGTATGTGTGTGCATGTAGATGCCTTACAGTACCATCCTAATAGTTGAACTTGACAAACTGAACTGATTGAATACCATGGCCTTAGAACTTTCAAAGATACCAAATTCAAACAAGTTTTATGAAAAAAGGTGAGTGGGAAGTGGAGAGACCGTATGGAATATGCTCTAACACAGGGCAAGTCTGCAGTGTGAGCTGAACTCGTAAGAATCCACATGAGAGTGTCTCATGTCATGAGTGAATACTAGAACTGGGGCGTGGGAATTCTGTTAAAGCATGGGCCTTATTTCACATTTGGTTGGAAAGTTAGATTTTTAAAAAAACCTTTTTCTTCCTATTTTGGTTTTCTGATACCTAAAAGTGAAAACTTCTTGCAGCCTTACCGTCATTCAAACAGATCACTGAACAAAGCTGGCTCTAATGATCAAGTGTGGTGTTCAGAAACCAGTGGCTGAAGATGGAAAAGGGTAAATCTTGTACTTTTGTGCAAAGGTAAGGATTACAGGCAAGGAAACTGGGAGATGTAGTCCGTTCTGTCCTTGATGCAAAAACTTGTGGAGGAAAACAGGTGAGAAACTTCTGCCTGCCAAATGAGAAGGGAGTGCAGGCAACAGGAGGCTACAGCCATAGAATATTTTGTCGGAATCTCACCCATTTCTCCAGGATAAAACAGCGTAGAGAAAGAGCTGAAAGAATAGTTTAAGATGGGAGTAAAGGGGAGTGAAAGGAAATGTTGAACTTCAACATGACTTTCAGTGGGTGAAAACAATGCTTAGCAAGATGGAATGACACAACAGAATAAATTTTAATGGAAAAAAAAAGGGACTTTTCTGCAACTGAGTAGCAGGAACAAAAGCTTAAGGTAAAAGTGAGGGTTTAGATTGGTCAGGGCAGACTCTGTAAGAGAAGAGTGAATGTTAGTGAAGAACAAAACCAATCAATAACTAAGGATCCAGTGGAAGTAAAAGAGAACTAGAGCCTTCCAAACAGTCAGGAACCATGAATGCTAGTAAATTGGAGTTCACAGGGTAACAAGTAAACTGACAGATGATGGTATTTGGGAATGGGAAGTGTGACAGAAACAGATTGGAGAGATCCGTCCTTAAGGAAGACCAGTTAAGTGAACAGCCTTATTGCTGAGTGTGACAAAATGAAGTGCTCTAGGAACTAGAGATGGCATAAGAATGAAAGACTGCTGAAATAAAATTGTAGTTTCTGGAGCAGTTTTATATTTGAAAATGGATCATACAGCTTTGGGAAAGGTCTTATAAATACAGGCAGCTGGTGACCAGGAGTAAGTTTTGATGTGTTGGGCCATCCCTACTTTTTCATAGCTTTTATATGTAGCTTGTTCCTTTGAAAGAAGTGCAAATTTACTGGGAGAGGGACAGAATAGGACATGAAGATCCAATTTTTTTATATCACTCTATTTGTTTGATAGTTCAGTATTTATGAAAACCAGTGCTGCTATGCAGAACGTTCGTGACTAGCAGTGCTAACCTCACTTTGTACCAGAGGTGTGGGAAAAGCTGACGTATTGCCAATTAAATGACTGATTGAATGGTAATCCTGACAAATTTTCTTACCCAGAGCTGAGTTGCCAACCTTAATGATCCTTTATGCGAAACAAAATACCTTCACTAAGTTAAAAACATATTTGCAGCAAATGTTCCATTTTTTTTTCATTTGATAAATAAATGAATTATGGAATGTTAAAATGATCTTTTCCTGATGTAGTTTACTATTTTTAAGCTATTCAAGATACCATAGAAAATGTACCATGTGAAGCTGTATTTGGGTGCTTTGATTGTGAGAGATCTCCCCTCTTTTATGAGGAACATTCCAGGCTTTTTGGTATGAATTAACAATATAGATACATTGTTTTAGCTATATCCCTGTTGGTAATAGTAATTGAGAAATATACGCAGGCTTTAATTTGGGGTGAGTACTTTCAGTATGCCCGAAACAGTCAGTGCTGCTCTCCTGCCCCAGAGGAACTGTGCCACTGACAGGTAGTGATACAGCAAGCCTGGGTCACACCCACCCTTTTGTATCTATTGTCACTATGGTTTTATCAGCAAAGTTCATAATATGGAATAAACTCTTCTGAAAGTGTGTGAAACTTAAGGTTTGCCGAGGGAAGGTTTATCAGTTTTATTGAAATAACAGCTTAACTATAACTCCCTGCAATAGGCACTATGGTATTGCAGCGTCTCTTTTGACCTTCATTATTGGTCATGTTACGTTTTCTTTCTGATTAGATTAAACCCTTTTAACAGGATAGGAGCTAAACTGAAGGCTAATGAAGTCATTCTTATACTAGGCTTACAGTCTGCATCTTTGGCATGGTTTTTGTTCCAATGTGATCTAAAATTAAAGGCCTGTATTTACATTTAGGGTCTTCTTATTTTTTTATTGGAATTGGTTTAATATTACAGATTCAATCATAATGCATTTTCCATTTTTTTTAAGTTTATTTTTTATTATCCTAGGCATTGCTGGGTGATTACCTGTTTGCCACTTGAGGAATATAATTTTGTTCCTTCTATCTATTAGGATCTCTTAAAGGAATTCTAAATTTCTGGGTACTCTAGGTTACTAATATAGGATAAGAAGTACGGGGTTTTTTTAAGAACGGGTATCAGTGAGTTTTTCTAGTACTTTTGGTTCTCCAGAGGTTTCTGTCCTTTCACACAAATTGCTCGTGCATCTCCTGTTTTTCGACATCTGGTGACTGATAAGCACCGATCCTCAGATATCTCATTATCGTAAGTGTGAGAGATGAGTGGTGGCCAAGGAACCTTACGGCATGTGTGCTTTACGGAAGTGGATGGCCTCTTGGCTGGGCTTGTAACTTTGGAAGTGAACTGACTTTTTGTGAGCTTTCTCTGAGGCAGGGATTGAGCTCTCTATAGGACATCATTAGCAGTTAAAAAAAGTTCAGTGTCATGTGTGTAGCTTAATGATGCTAACTTTAAAAAGAAAGGAATGTTTTTGAGACAAGTCATAAGTGATTTTCTTGATTAATGTCCACACTAGCCTTCATTTCATTTGGTTTGCCAGCTAGACAGTGTAATGTGTAAATGAACTCAAAGGCTCTTTGATACCTGCTCTTGCAATTCCATATATCCTACTAGCATTCTCACTTCCTTAGAATTATACTAATTACGCAGCATGAAATTAAATTTCAGTTAATTTAAACAGCTTTTTTGTAGATACAAGCAGTTATGGTCTTACATGTGGGTAGTAGGGGAGAGAAATTTGTGTTGAAACCTGAAGGTGTGATTAGCAGACTGAAAAGTTTAGATCCTGCTGTGCCTGCGAAATGCCATCTGCCCTGGCACTGCCCTGAAGGAATTGGCTCAGACTGGAAGTAGTGAAGGCACACTAGCACATTTTCCTCCTGACCAGCTGAATCTGTGAGAAGCAGGCTTTATTTTGCTCAGGGAGAGGTGAATGTTGATCTGGGTTATACTGTTTCCATTGAGATTGTCCATACAAAAGTGCACCGAAACACAGATGTACCTGCTGTGTGTTGCTGCTTATAGTCTGGGGTAAACGAACAAAACCATTAGTGGTGACGGGGCTTGGTTCTTCCTAACCTGTTAGTGTAGGGTTGAGCAGTAACTTTCAAATCTTAACTAGAAAACACAAACGAGCTTGTGTTATCCGCCCTGTGCGTGTCCTCTTTCTGTCCTTGTTTCAACTAACTGCATTTTTGGGGCAGTGTAATATCATTTGGGCATCACTGAAGTGTGCTTACAAAGTGAACTTCACATGAAACTTGTAATGAGAGAATTTCAGTTCATTATGCACACAGATGTTTAACTAGGCATCTTCTAGTCCTTTTTTTTTTAATAGTAAAAAGCTGAGAAATGTTACTGAGGATCTTTCCAATGATAAAAGAAGTGGGATGTCTATCTGAAGTTGAAATGAGTGATTACCACGGTGTGAATAACAGCTTTGTGCTGTTACAGCAAAGCGCAGTTGAAAATATTTTGATTACAAGTATCTGTTAACTTATTTTTATGTAGTGATAGAAAAGCATTAATTAGAATCTGTATCAGAGTTTTTTGCTACTTTTTATTCACCATAACAGAATGTTTCCATGCCATGGTAACACTGAAAATCTAATATTTCCTTCTATTTGGAGTTTCTGGTTGAACAAGTTTGATTAAGAAAGAAGAGTTTGGAACAGCCTTTGTGTTAATGACCAGCCTTTTTTTGTCATTGCTTTTAATTAATTTATTTTTCATAAGTGGCATCCTGGTTATTAGATGCCAAAGAATTTTTAAAGAAACTTGAAAATAATAGGTTTGCAAGTGATTTTATGTGATGTCAAGATGAAAATAAGAAAATCGGAATAGGTGAGCAGAGGCAGGTACTGGCTCTTGCTTTTAAGGATGGCCTGTGTTTTAAAACCCTCTGAGATCATGACAGTCGCATCGGAGACATCTGCAGTATGTTCTGAAGAAGAAACTAGTACTTCAGTCTGTGTGAAGGATAACAATTTTTTTATAAAGACTGAAATTCAAAACTAGACCCTAAGCTTCAAACGATCTTGTTAAAACTGAGTAAAACTCTGTGCTGACGTATGATATTTGTGTAACCTATCAATAAGGGTAAACTTTCAGGACAAATTTGTGTAGAAACTGATGTTACATCTGTAAATATGAAATTTATGTCTTATTCAGGACAGTGTCTTTCAACTTTAAAAAAGATTCAAACTGTATTCGTATAATAGAGATGCTCTTTCAGGACTAACTACAAAAGTCAATACAGGTTTAATAATGGACCTATAAACTTACATAGTTAGTCATATAATTTTTCTTGTATGAGACTCGTTGCTGTTAAAATCTCATTGCTAAAGATTTGTGAGTCTTCTGTACTTTATTCTAGTAGGAAGCTCCCTAGAGTCAGCAGAGCACTTAAGCTTTCAAGTGGAAAAGAACACGTGTTTTACAGTGTTTAAGGATTGAGATTATAGTCCTTGTTTAAAAATTTACAGGGTTTAATGTAATTTATAACTTTAGCTCTCTAGTAGCAAGTGTTAACAATGTCAAATGAATACATTCCTAAAGCTATGTTCCTTTCACCTGTCTGGTGGTGGACAGGATTGGTGTGCTTTTAGAAGGCACATCTTTGTTTTTAATTATTTGGTCCTTGAAAGTGCAAGAAAAATAATTTCCCAGGAGATTAATATTCAATAGTAAATTGCTTGCTTACTTGCCTCTGTTGTCTTTTTTGAAACATCATTTTTCTTTCTCTTTCCCTGTCCTTACCTGTTCTTAATTTTACAATAATTTTACCACCTCTTCCTACCAGTGTGTTCTTTCTTTTTCTGTGTGTTACAAGATCAGTAACACAGTTTGGTCCAAAATTACAAGTGTCTTTCAGCAAAGACATAAAAATGTCCTGACTGAAAACATTTCAATTTTTTAGAATCTTAGCAATCAATTATTTAAAAAAATGTGTAGAATATTTGGTAACATGCAACTTATAAAATAAAAGAATTAAATATTTCTTTGCATTTACAGCATGAAAATGTTCCTAAAATCTCTTACTTGAGTACCACATGAATGTCCGTTATTGAAAAATGATACGTCAGTACACTGCATTTGAAAATGCACGTACAGTTATTTTTGACATACGAACCTTATGCTTTACTTTGATGCTATACAATATGGTAAAGTTCTTTTTTTTTTTCACTTTGTTCTTTTAGTTCTGTGAGTTAGATGCAAAGTGCTTACTCACCTGCTTCATTCTCTGTAAGCATAACTCCAAATTCATTTGTAAAATCTGAGCTCTCAATGTGCAGGCTTTTGTAGTTAGGAACTTATTCTTTGCTGCCCAGAGAGAATCTGTATGTCTTTGGTAGTTTCAAAGTTGAAAACAAACCTCTGTTTGTTTATTTCCTGGATAGAGGGGACAAAGGTTTTCTAGGTTGGATTTGTTTTGTTTGTTTGGGTTTGTTTTTTTTTTTTTTTTTTTAAGACCAAGCCTTTAGCTATCTTGTTTATGTTTTGCCTAACTCATTCCTATTGTAAGCAAGTAAGGAGGGAGAAATAGGAGTAGTATTGGCTTAAGTGCTGCAGTTGTAGCAAGAGTAACTGGCTGACTAATTACACTGTGCTTCAAAAAATAAATACTGAACTTCTTACTCCCTTCACTTCTCCTCCATTCAAAACAAAGGGAGACAATTGGAGGATTTGTATTTGTCAATGTACCTTCCTGCAATGTATGAGAGCTATAAGGAAAGTTTGCCTGATCTTTAGAATACTGATGTTCATATACAAATTTGAGGTATTTCATTCTGATTACTGCTTGGGTTGTAACAGGGTCAGTAGGAGGAGGAATAGTTTCTGTCCTGATGTCTTGAGCTTCATTTGCCTCCACAGGGCAAGTAAATTTAATTGGACGTTTGCAGAATTATTTTTTTTAAGGAAATTTTGAGCTTTATTTCCAATTTCTGAGTAATACTTTGGCTCAGTGTGTCTGTTAGATTCCCAGCTGTGTCCCAGGTCTTTCTTTTTCTTCCCATCAGCTCTGCTTCACTTTTTGAGATGTTCTGCTGTGGTACCCCTGCAGATTTCAGGAAGAGGGGTAAGCCAAGAAAAGCTGGAGTCAAAAAGAACAGTGAGTTCCCTGCATCTGTCTTGTTGTGAGCGTCATTTGGGAGGTTATCTAGCTTGGTGGACAGAGCTGTATTTTCCTTCTCATGTCCCAGAGTACAGCAGGAGATAGAGCTGGAGAAAAGCAGTGTATCGTGATAGTGGATCCCATAGTTGGTAGATTGTTATAAGGCAGATAACAATTCTGAGTGGTGCAAAAGTACTAAACCGTTAGTATTTGGATAGACTTCTAAGCCCTAGAGAGGCCAGCTTTCTATGGAAAATGGTCTGGTTATGTGTCAGTTACATAGCAGAAATGGTTTAGTCATTTGGTGCCTGTGTTCATATTTAGATATAAGCACTTTTTTAGTGGCGCTTGGATGTGGATGTTCCTCCGCTTGGTTCTAATCTAGGCATCTAAAACCTCATTTTATCAAAGACATCCTTAGCAACCATTTTATGTTTTAGTTTTGGAGAACCTGTCTGAACCTTGAATCCCATAACCTACAGCCGTCATGTGGCTCATGATTTTTCTCAGGACTCCCTGATCCATTGTTGAGTAGAGCTGGGGTGAGAATCCTTTGTATCCGAGCATAACCCTGCAACAGTAGTTTCACTGATCTGTGCTGGTTTGCTTCCCTCCCCTACAGGGATATTTGGGTTCCTCAACATGCCTTGTGTCGTCACAAGTTTTCTGCCTATCATTACCTCTTCATCCCCGAAACTTTTTGATCTCATTCTGGAATTTCCATAATCACATATCAGGCTACTTCCTTTATTTATTTTTCTGAGCTGGCTTTCCGTTCAGTTGAGGAAAATTGTCTGTTGGTGAAGAAAATATTTCTGTCTTTTTTTCTTCTGCCTTCTCACCTCTTGTGTGGGTACTGCAATATCAGAATGGAGAGGAATGCAGGTGTGTGGGAAGAAGCTAAGAAGTGATGCAGAGGAAAGCTATACTAGTAGATAGAAAAGCCTCCTGACGGAAACGTGCATTTAGAGAAAAACATCACTGAGATGCTAACAAGTGGTTAATTGCTGACTAAACCAGAGCATTGATCATATTGTGTAAAGACGGTAGCCCTTTTTGTGCCTTATTTTTTACATAAGTGTAGTTGCCAGTGCATACCTGTGTACTGCTCGGAGTTTTATTTCAGGCTGCTTGTTTGCCTGTACCCCTGGGTTTTCGGCCTAAAACTTTGTGTTTTGGTTTGGTTTTTTTTTGTTTGTTTGTTTTTTGGTTTGTTTTTTTTGAATATGGGTAAGTTATACTAGATTTGAACAAGGCAGCTTCCCAAGAAACTGCAGAATCCGTGATGTAGATGAAAGAATGAGACTTCCAGTTACTGGAAAATCAGGACTGTTTTAGATTTCCTTTTAGAGCAGTTCTAACTTGATATGAACCTGGCCTCTGCAGTGAGTAGGCTTTTGTGAAAGAAACAGTGAACAGTCCCTAATGTCACCTCCTCCCTGCACCTTCACATTTTCGATACCTAGTTCTCTTTAGTGGTCAGGAAGCTGCTGTGACAGGTTGTTCTGGCTGGTTGTCATCTGTCTAGTTCAGAATGCTTTAGGGGATTTCCCACTGGAAGTTGCCCTGGCTAGATCAGTCAGTGAAGGTGGGAGACTTTTTTCCAGCAGTAAATTTAGTGTGCATTTTGCCTTGGTGAAGCATTGCCCAGAATTTTTAACAAAAAAAATGTTACTTTTGTCTTGCCTTTTTGCTTTCTTTGTGCCCCACAACTATTCCATCGTACAGAGAAACAGTTATGTTTTATACCAGATAAGCATTGATGTCAGCATGTAAAAGCTCTGTGCTGGAAATAGTTTGTTTCATGTTTGTTCGTGTCCTGAAATGACCAAATTCAAATTCACATTTAAAAATAAACTGTAACATTATCGATTTTTTTTTTTTTTTTTTTTGTGCAATATATTGTCAGAAAGGCCAGCATTTGCGTTTTTTTATTAGTGTGCATGATTTTTTTTAATTTGCTCTAGAATCTGCCATTTCCCTGCAAGATAGCTCACTGATGAGATCCATGCTGTCTACATTTTTTTAGATCAAAATGTGGTTTTTGTTTTTCTTTGTGTATATAGTAACTGTTATGTGACACAGTTTAAAACATTCTTTCTAATTATATAAGAATATATATTTATTTGCAGTGAATGAGAAGTAATTTGATAGATTCTCCTGATGTTTGTATCTGATTTACTTTAGGTGTAGTATAAAATTAGGAAAATTCTGGAACTATAAAGTTAAAATCGGAGATACAAATCATTCTATATTTTATGTAAAATCTGCAGACGACTGGTTTTTTTTAAACTTAATTTGTGGCAGAAACTTTCAGTAGTGCAAATGCAAATTAGAAGATATCTGTTACTTTTTAATTTTAGACTTTTTCTGTCTCACTTTTCCTTCTTAATTAAAAAAATGCAGTGTAGGCAGCTACTGCAAAGGTGTGAGAAAATGAAAAATACATCGCTGTAAAAGTTAATTTATAGCTGGGAGAGGTTAACTGTAGAGCTGTTAGTCAAGGGTTAAGCCCAGTATGTTTCGCTGGCTGCCGAGTGAAACAGGATGCAGTGACTACATTGTCAGACTGCTGGTGTGAGTGCAAACAGATGAGGAAATGCTGGATCAGGCACTTCAGCAACTTGGGCTGTTACCGAGGAAACCGCTTGCGTCATACTTGCCAGCAATTAGCTTACAGTTCTTTTATTTTCGATAGTGTTGCAAGCTGAACTCGACTGTTACAGAGGAAAAGACTGGCTTCATCTCAAACTGTTCGGTTGTGACTCTGGCTATGGCGCTCATGAGAGTTTGCAAAGAGCTTCTTTGGATAAATTGGAAAATTATTTAAACTCCCCAGCTGACTTCTCCAAAGAACATTGTAGTTGTGCTTGATTCTGAAAGATGGACAATCAAATTTTTGTGATCTGTACAAAAATGATCTCCCCTAGTTACAAAAATTAAGTACTATACAAGTTTCACCAGTGTTTTGCATAACACCGCTTTTTTCTAGCAATTATATTGAAGTATTCTTGTGTATTACATATTAAAACATAGTTTTCAAAGTTAATGTTACCTGAGGTTTAACCTCTAAAGCAAGGCATTCCTCTTCTAAATACTTTTTCCTGCGTTGATTAAAATTCAGTAACTTCCAGTGGTTACGTAGCCACTAATATAAACCAGTTAGTGTTGAAAGCAGTGTGTGTTTTATCTCAGCAAATCATCATGTCTTCTGCATTTCACTTAAAAACTGTAAACAAATTCACAGCAACTAATTTAATACTACTGTATGTTGTTAGTATGGGCGTTGCCTTATGGCTAGATGTGGCTACTCATTTTTAATTTTTTTTTAGGGAAAAATCTTGCAGTGACCAACAGGTTAAACCAAGAGTGTTTGTGGTTTTACTTTTTTTTTTTTTTTTTCCACATAGGCAAACACATGAATAAACTTAAATTTTAACAAACTACTATTGTAGTCCATAGTTAAAGGCTAAACATGTTAAAATGTCAAGGTTAATACACAATACACTTGTGTTTCTCTCTGTGAAGCTTAAATAGTTAATATATTTTAAATGTTTGAATACTAGGATTTTCAAATTATTTTGGAAGAATTCTTCCATATAAACCCCCTGCCTTTTCTTCCTTGCTAAAAGAATAACTTCTGATAGATCATCAGTTAGAGCTGTGTTAGTATCTGAAGTCTATACACAAAGCTCTTTGGGGGAAGATGATGCCCAAACAACAAAATCACCAAACCTCCCCAACTCCCCTCTTCCCCCCCACCGCTCCAAACACCCCAAACAAAAAAACCCCACCCAACAAAACCCACACAACTCCAAACCAAACTTCCCCCATGCCCCTGAACCCTTGAATACAAGGCTTAGAAAGATTGAGTATCTCTGTTTCTGTACATTTATGACAGATTAACTTGCTGTGGGACTCTGGCAGCCAATATATTTAGGACCTTTTTCACTCTGTAGGCCAGAGCTGTCTATGGCTGGCTGGCACTGAGGCTGCGTTCCAGACCCTGATCACTGTCTAGCCAACCTGAGATCTTCCTACAGGATTCTCTTCAATTTTATTTTATTAAAACAAAACAAAACCAGTGTGTGTGGGTAAAGGTGGCTAAAGCACTGTGATGCCATTCTAAAGGAAGAGCAACCGTTTTTGCTGCTAGTTCAAAAGTTTTTTGACTTGTCCAACCTCACTAACACGTCATGCATGTGGCCACTGCTTGGTATGTGCTTTCTTTGGTACGTATTCATAGTAGCTCGATTGGAAGTCACAAAGTTTTACCATTGAAGTCAATGAGTACTGGGATTTAAATCTCAGTGATTAATAAACAGCTAATGTAGATGTTAACAAAGCAAGATCTGGAAAGCTCAATTTTGAATTATTAATTTTGTACTTAATCTTCTTTATCCCTTCAATTCCAGAAAATAAAATGGAAGTTATGGTGTTGTCAGGTCACTGTTGGGTTCCATGAGTCCAGTAACTTTACCATTTATTGAGGGCAAAGCCTACAAATTACGCAATACATTAAACATACTGAATATTTTGTTTTATACATTAAACATACCGAATATTTTGTTTTATACTCATTTAGTATTTTAACCCTGTAAGCCTTGTCAGTCTTCCTTCAATGAAGGAGATAGGAGTTACGTGATCACATACTTATTTTTCTGTATAACTTTGAATGTTGTTTGATTATCTGAATTTAATCCTCATTCTGGCACTTGTTAGGTATTTTCAAAGTCCTTTTAGGAGCTGACAACATTCAGTTGTTTTCTGAATGTGGTATTCTCAGCCAGACTGTTTGCTATACATGTGTGTTTCAAAAGATAAGTCTGTCATAACAGATGGAACTGCAGCGTAGTGGGACACTACTTGGCTGTTTAATCTTTCAGGCGTTACAGTAAGGGACTGCATTTTTTTGTCAGCAAAGTCTGTGAATTTTTGTACAATTCCTGGGGAAACATTTGGTTTATATCTGTCGTAGTCTCCTGACTTCGTCAGTCCACTTGTCTAATGCTGTACGTTCTGTAACTTTTAGAACCAGATAGGTGGGTGCTATGGAAGAGAAAAGGAATTAAGGTCTCCCGTCTTCTTCTGGTTGTGATTTTTGCTGAGGAAAACAGATCAATAAAATGTTCTTTGCAACTCTTACACTATGAAGTATTTTGTAGAAAATGCCACTGAAAACATCAGGAAAGTGGCTGACAGTCCATCGTTTCTTTATGTATGTAGCTGAAATGGCCGACAGCTGGATCACTGTGCATGGATCGTTTTGTGCATCAGGAATGTTTTCATGCTTTTGTGAGCAACAAGAAGGGGTTTTTTCTTTGTTTTGTTTTCTCATCATATGGTTATGTTCCTAAATGATCGTTAGAATCACCTAAGATGGGCAGGATTTTAAAAAATATTATTATTCCCATTGTCTAGTTTGAATAGCTTTCTTTGAGGTCTTTTTGTTTTCAAACAATCTTTGCCAGTAATGGTTTTTCATTTCCATGTAACCATTAAGATCAATAGAGGAAATGATGTAGACTCACTTCTGTTCACCATACCCTTTCTCCTGATATTAAAATCTTCCACTTTCCTCTGAATAGGAGGTTTCACTACGGCTCCACCCTAGGACGTCACAACTCCAGCCTGCAGTAAACCTGTCGTTGGGCTTTGTTTAGTTTGGATTTTCAGAGGATAAAAGCTAGGGGGAATTACAGAGAGGCATGCTTAGCTGTCACTAAATTTTCCTGACGTGTCACTGGTTTTCCTTTACTGTTTTGTGATTTTTCACTGTTTATTTATTGTCTGTGTCCAAGTAACTTGTTTCCGGTTTCTTCAGTGTCAGACTTTCTCTCAACTAGTTTGGTATCCACGTATATTTTGAGTCCTTAATTACTTGATAGAATGTAACTGTTCCCTAAGATCTTGTGGAATGGAGAGCTCCTTTCTCCTTTTCTTTGCCTTAGATTACAGTTGCAGGTGATTTTTCTCAGTCTTCACATCCCACTACAGTTTTCTTCTGACTTAAAACGTCAGAAGACGTGTGTACTGTAGCTATTTAGATGAAACTTTTTTGCTAAGGTGCACATTGGAGGTTGAGACTTCAAAGGCTTTTAAAGTCAAGTGATGTAGTGAGATCAGTAGCTTTTCTGTATCTCCTTCCTTTTTTTCTTTTAATTTTGTAATGCTGAGCTCTTGTATTTGTCTCTGATATCTTCTATTTATTTTTTTTTTTTCCCGTCCTCCCTCATTGTTCCTTCACATTTTGGTGTTCTTTGATTTGAGGGGGTTTTTTCCCTCTTTTTTTTTTTTTTTTTTAATTATTTTTTGCTGATAATACCAGTGGCAGAACTAACTGAAATGCATGGTGTAACAGCAGCTTTTGTTGACTGGGAGGCACAATTGCAGTGTGAGTCTTGATTAAAATTGTGAGTTCTAAGGTCAGAGCATGATAATTTTCTGATGCCAAGATCTATGTCCAATTTTGATTTATTTTTATGTAGTCACAAACAAGGAGTATATATTTTATTTTTTTACACCTTTGGAAATATCCTTTCTAATCTGAACAGTGCTACTCAAATTTTCCCGTTCCCTGAATGCTCTGTGGCGCTTCCACTGAAAGGAGCGGTCTGCTCGTCCCTGCCCTGGCACCATCCCCCTTTGTGCTGACACAAGCATTCATGAGACTACACAGTGAACTAAATTAGGGAACTAATCCCTGTTAAAAGTAATCAGTTCTTTTTGTAGTTCCTTGCCACGTGTCTGCATGAATGCTTTTGCTGCATAAGGGAGGGAGTGACATAGGGATGGGAATGAGCAGCTGAGGGAGGGCAGGACTGCTCCTTTATTGTGGCAATGCCAAGGTGTGCCGATTTAAGCGAACCAATGGCGCTGCAGTGTAAAGAATGGATGTGTTAGAACTTCCCAACAAATCAGTCAAGATAGCATAACCTCACACCTGAAAGCATCGACATTTTTGCTGTGTCTTGAGTGACCTGTGTATTCTGTGTTTGTCTACTTGAAGTAAAAGGAACAGAATGCTTCAACATTGGATATCTGAAATATGGCAAACAAGTACTTAAAATGTAAGATACTAAGCAATTGCAGTCAGGTGTGGTACCATGCTTGGAACATGTGACATTATACACAAAGTTTTTACAAAGACCTGAGTATTTGGCGTCCATTTAAAACAGTGCTTTAATACTGTTGTGTTTATGTGAAAACTCTTCATTACTTTCAGAGTGAAGTAAAATGAAAACATTAGAAAACTGTAACTGCTTTTGTGAGTCACCTTATGAGTCTTGGACTCTCATCGATCCATCATACTTCCATCTGCAGGACTAAATAAGTAATATGGTAGTGGAGAAAAGCTATTGCGTTAGAATGTAGAATTGGAAATCCTCTCATGCTGAGTCAGGGAGTGTGTCTGTCCCTCTTTGACAATTCTAGGTACTTTGACAACTTTTCTGCCCACTTCTGTGGGTATCTGAAGTTTCCGATAAAGTAAGTTGCTATGGTAAGGAAGCTTCAATCTAGCTCTTAGCAGTAACCTTCATTGGTTCTTCATTTTCATGTTGCCAAAAGTTCACATATATGACATCAAGAAAAAGGAAAATGTGATCAAAATGACAGTTTCTTATTAATAGTTCAAGCCCAGAACTGAACTTGATGGGAGAAATGAGTCCCGTGACATTATTCCTGCCAACTTCAGAGTTCTGTCAGGTTTACAGTTTTTTCTGATATGGAATTGTGCAATCCAGTTGTGTATCACTTATTCCTTTCATACTAACTCTTAGTCTGTAGTATGTTCATTTTATGGATGAGTCTGCTTATATGTTCTGTCCATCATCCCGGTAGAATCACCAGTGTAAAAGGCATTAGCCACAATGGTAATTTTTTACAGAAGGGGTTGGGAGTGGGGAAATGGAAGCAGGTGCACCACATGTCTCGTTTCAGCTTTTGAATGAATTCATCTGTTGAGGAGTACACACAGGTGACTTCAGGTATCTGTTTCTGTTGGGAACTTCTTGAGGTTTTTTTCTACCCTATGCTGGAGGTGATCAAAGAGAAAATCTTGTGAAAACACCTGCAGTCCAGCTGCTTGAGTCATTAGTTCTACCCCTTTATGAAATCCGAAATATTAGATCTTGCAGTGTGCAACTACCAATTCTTTCCTAATAGAAGAACAGTTTTTCATCACCTAATTAATTTTTATTTTTAAAAAATAAATTCAGGAAGATAAAGCAGAAATTTGCCCTTGGTTAAGTTCACATATTTTAGACCAAAACATTAACAAAAATGCTGATTATCTAGATGCTTGACAAAGATTAAACTCAAACACAGGAGAAGTGAGAGAAGTGAAAGGAATGATAAACTGGAGGGAAAGCTTTAATCACATGAAGAAGAAACAAGATTATAGAAGCATAAAGTTTGTAAGTAAAACCTGCTGTCAAGCTGAATTTGCTTGATAATTTTTTTGATCTTCCATACCAATTATTCCTAGCCAGAAGATGGAGTAAGAACGCATTATGATGATGATGATGATGATGTCAAAATAAGGATTTAGCAATTGTTAGGGCTTTATTTGCTAGTGATTGTACAAGATAATCTGTTCTAGACAATGCTGTGTGAAAGATGTGCAGGGTCCTCTTGTCTTTGGAATTCCCAGAATATGGTCTGTAAGATCTTTAATCTGGCTAGTTGGCAGAAATATACTGAAGAGCTAAAACAGTACAAAGACTTTTCAACTGGAAACATTATTAGAAATATATTGTAAGAAGAAGCTGAGGGGAATTATTCATTGCCTGAGACAATTTGGCAGGCACTTTGGGAGAGTGTAGGAGTGGCCCTTAGCAATCACCCACTCTAATGACTGCAAAAAAGTATAATGACCCTGCAACATGTGCGGAAAAGGGGTACAGTGACTACTGCTCGTGATGGCTTTAAAATGGCTATGTCTAATGCTGCCAATGGTACAGCTGAGACAATTTGCAGTGCACTGTGAAACCTGCTCAGGAAATCGGGTGAACATGGGTGGATATTTTGTGTTGAATTCCATTCTGCCATTTATCTATTAGATTAATTGAGCATTTGGAAAGGTAGCCCACAAGACTTAAAAATTTTGCCAAAACTCCTTTTTGTGGCTGATGAGTTGTCAAAGTTGAATGTTCTGTGAAATTTAGCCAATGTTTTCTGTAAATGGTTAGTGCTGACAGGGATATAACCCAAGGCCAGACTAAGCAATTCTAATCTGATTTCCCTCCTTTATTTTCCATGTCACGCTATCTGGGGGCCTCCAGTCAAAACCTGGTCTTTCTTATATGTTAAAGGCTTTGTTCTCAGTGCAAATGTACTGTGTGCTGATTTAATGAATTAATTAGCTTGGTTACGGTCCTCTATGGGTTGGGGAAAATTAAGGATTATGCTTCTATCTGTTGGTCAGAAACATGCATCGAACTGAAGCAATTTCAGAATCTCTTAAGTGTTTGATTGTATTGGTATTTAATATAGCTTGATCCAAAATAAGATTATAGATTTTCTTTCTGTGTTAAAATACTAAAAAGCTGTAATGCATTTGTATTTATTAGATTTCATTATATAGAATAGAGTTTTATTTGCTCTTTTCTTGGAACACTTGTAAAGCAAAGGATTCTTATTTTGTCAAAATGCTTAAAGATAGTACATTTGAAAGATAATATTTTGTCAGAAAATTGCAAGAAAGTATTCAAAGTGTTTCAAATTTTCAATATGAAAATTAGAAATATGGAGTTTATCATGAAAACTCTTCAGTGAACTGATGTGGATTTTTTTTTTTTTCCTGTTCATTCCATGACTACTTCTAAGTGCTTTGTGTAGCTTTGTTGGTTTTATATGATTGAAGAATTGCTGCATTCTGCTGTGCTGGTTACTTAGTAATGATAGAACATTTATACTTCAGAGTTTAAAAAACAAACAAACAAAAAACAAAGAAAAAGCAAATCCATGTACCCCCAAATTCTAAGATTTTATAAAAAAGAAAAAAAGCAGAATGCCAAACATTCACAAAATGTGTTTTACCCACCCCATTTTCGGATCTATGTATTTAATGACTGACTTGTTATAATGTGTCTAAATGTAAAATGTCCTGTATGTTCACAATGAAATCGTGTAACTTCAAAGCAGCTATGCTACTTTATGTTAGCAAAATTATTGTCAATGTCAAAGATATCATCAAAAATGTTTGGAATTAAATTTCAGCTTTTGGATTTTGACATTTGAAACATTATTTAGTATTCTGTCCAGTTTCATAACCTATATGAACTGTACAGTATGGTTTTATTTAAGCAGTTGTAGTCATTTTTAGAAACCATTTATATAAACTGAGAAACTGCATTTTCTAGTTTGCATAGTAGCAGCTCATTTTCTGTGTCCTGAGGCAATTAATTAAAACTGTTTAAGTATGATAGTGAAAGTTAACATTGTTTAAACATAATCCTGTGAGTCAGTTATACGGTGTTTGTAATAACAAGTTTCCACATCACTTTTTTAAGCACCAATATGATTTTTTTTTTTTCATTGAAGAGTAAGTCAATTGAACCGTTCCATTCTGCAAATGAATCAGCATTTCTTTTATAAGTAGCTTTTACTAGTCTTAACCAATTCATTATTGTGAACTCCAAGTTGAGTTTCCTCTGAACACCTTTCATTGTTAAAGCTTTAGTCCTGAACTTGCACTACTTGAAATCATAGTCTTTACAAGAAGCTAAAGGGTCTTTTAGCTATGTAAATGTATCCCTAAAGTTCTAAAGTTTACGTTAAAAGACAAAAAGTGTTTAAGAAATCATTTCCTGTCTCCTATTTCTTCTTCCTGTTAAATACTAATAAAAGGCACTGTCCCATGCTGTAGAATATCTGCACTTGGTGCGGAGTTTTTGTTCCCCTACCACAGATGTCTGTTTTCCAGGTCATCTCCAAAGTGGCAATTGCGACCTTCTTTTTGGGTGTGCTTCTATAGGTTAATTTATTGGCAATATAACCTTGTATTAAATTATGACTGCTACATTTTGTAAATGTATACACATTTATGGATGTGCATGTACATGTGTATGTGTGCACACATCATAGTTTAATTCAAGTTCCCTTTTGTCATGCGATCATCCATCCTTAGGATCTTTGAGTTCATTGGCTTATTTCAGTTAAATTTGACAGAATATGTTCATCTTGAATAATAAATTTCCTGTAATTTTCATGAAAATCAATAGCCAGCAAGAGAAGAGAGCCTGCTAGCGCCCTTGTTACAAAAGAGTCTGAGGAAGCCACAAGATAGGTGGAATGAGTACTGTGAATACAAGAAAATGGCGCATTTAGAACTTGCAACTCCAGGTTGCCAGGTAATCTAGTAGTAAGACAGAAGTTCCAAGGATTTCATCATTTTTGCTCCTCACAGAGCTACGTGCCCCTTTTTCTGAAAAAAATGTGTTTACTATTCTGATCTTCCTTGTTGAGATGTTTTATTCAAGTTTTGGGAAGATGGTCTTCTGTGTAGTGGAACACGGCAGTGTATTTCCTGACATGTTATAGGACTTAATTTACTTTTCTTCAGTCTTTACCAGTTACAGAAACAAACTGTCTAGCGATGACAGCTCCAAGATAAATTAAATGCTCTCTCATTTATTGGTTGATTTATTTATGCTCTGGGCCTTTCTCACAGTAGGCTATAACTTTGTGTAACAGACTAGTAGATGGGAATGGTCATGGCCATTCTTTGACTTGAAGCACTCAAACAGGTTTTTGACTTAGCATGAGGCATGCTTCACTGCCATTGCTGGGATGTGAAAGTGGGTTGTCTCACTGGTATTTTATTTCCTGTTGTACCTATTCAGAAGTAGAACAACAGGTCACAGTCTATTCTTGTGGAGCCCTGAATAGTAAAATGAACAGCAGATAAAAGGATGTAGCAAAGAACCTTGCTTTTCAGGGAAAAGATGAATTTTCATAGAATTTCTTTTCTCAGAATGACCAGAAAGCTTAATTTTGTTAACATTGATTCCCACTCATTTTCCTCACAGTCTTTTCTCATGCTCCAAGTTATTTTTTGCTCCCTTTAAGAAAAGTAACTTACGTGTGAAGTGTTTCTTGTTGTATCTCCAAGTTCATGTTTTGTTTGCAGATCAGATGGTTTGTATGTTTATCATTTATTATATTGTTCATGTGTTGTCTATTACAGCAGTGAGGTGATTTTTTTTTTTTTTTTTTAATTAACTAACATTTATGAAGGTGAGGGTGAACAAGGAAAAAAAGGCACTTAAAACTTGGCCATTTCCAAGACCAGTTATTAGAACAAGCACAACAATCAATCTCCCAGTAAGTCTTACCTCTTTATGGGATGCAAAGCTGGCATTGTAGGAGCATAATTCTAACTAGAATTCTGCAAGTACATTGGCTGCATTTTGCTTCTGGGTCTTTGCTTCCTATCACAAGTTACATTGAAAAGATCATCCAGGTGGCTTCTGATGTCTCTGTATGGGAGGTTTACCAGCAGTGAGCCTCGGACAACAGAGTTTCCTGCTGGTGCTGTCTATTGAAGTACAGTTGAGCTATGTTCTATCCCCTCAAAAATTCTCAAAGTATAGCAGTTTGAACAGCTAGCTGTTCCCTTTGGCACCTTGATTGTTTCCAGATACAGCAGCAGAAAATGATGCTTTGTTTCCCTAGGATATTAGAAAACCGGCAACTGAGCTGTCATGGTGGGAAGTGTGACGGGAACTAAATTGAGAATCCTGGAAAAGTTGACTTAGAGTCCCTGTACAGGAATATAAATCAGAAGGCAAGCTGAAGCAATTTCTGAACTACAACAGAATCAATGAGGAAGGCATGGCTGAGTTTAGTAGAGCCAATTTTTTCTTCAGAGCACTCTGCTTGACTTCCAGATAAACTACTTAGACCTTTGGCTGGTGTTGGAATGTTTCATTTTGGGATCAAAAAGCTGGTTTGGGCCCAAATTACTTCTGGACATTGTCCAGAGACAATATTCTTCAGGACTGCATTAAAATCGCAGAAACAGTTTTCTCCCACTCCTGGTCACAGACTAAGGAAATACCGTGAGGTGAATGAAACCACGCATTATCTGCTTCAGATCAAATTGATGTTACTTGCTCCTTTTCCTTGTCTTTGTTTTATAGAATTTGGGATTGAATTGTGTAATACTGTTTGCATGTCAGGAAGTCAATGTATAAGAGAGCATTAACCTTGTTGACTGTCTTTTATTGTAGTTTTTCCTCTTTGCATATTGATGGTGGGTTTCTTTTGGTAGGGTGAAGGGGGAATATTATTGATTTTGATCACTTCATTTGCTATAGCTTGTGTTCCGCTTAGCCTTCCCAAATTTACAGTAATTCTTATGTTACCTTAAAGGAAGAGGCAGATTTTGTTCTCTTTCTGTGCAGTTTTTTGATTGGAGATATGTACAGCAAAAAAATGTGATAAATGCATAAGCAGCTTCTCGTGTCTGAGTAACTAATTATAGTTCAGGGGTTGAGAGCGACTGTTGAACGTGAGGTTTCATATTGAAAATATGTCAAAAGAGTATGAAAATAAGCATTCTGGTTTTTGTAATATCGACTCATATTATTCAGGTTTTTTTCTCTACAATGTCTTTTTTTTGGGCCATTCTAGTTTTAGCTTCTTCCTTCTTGTTTTCTCAGAGCCAGCAGGAGGAATGTGAGCACACAAGGTACAGACTCTCTCTGTTATGATGTCTGACGTTACAGTGCATTCCTATTAGGCCCAGCTCTAATGAGAAAACTGCTGAATTTCCATAGCCTGAAGCTGGAGAATGCCTACTAGAGGTGTAATACGTAAATCTAGCACTGAACTTTCAATAACATTTTTTGAACTTGTGCGAACTATGCACACTCTTTTTTTCTTCTTCAATAGATTTCCAAAAATGTAACAAGTGCTTAGAAACTTTATAATATTATGTTACAAAATGGAAAGTATCAGGCTACTCAAAATTTGGGCTTTAGTTGTAAATTACTCTGGACCAATAAATACACCTGTACATGCAGTTTTCATACACATTCTTTCTAAATTAAAATTCTGTAACTGTAAAATTAAGTTTATTTGGGAAGCTGTCACAAACAGCTTTGCAGCTATATAGTTTTATGTTGTTTATTCTTGGGAGTTATCAGAATAGTTTTTGTATTGAGTTATTTAAAGTAGAGCACTTCCAAGTTCCTTAAATGCTAGACTTTCTAAACATCTGACTATTTAGATAATAGCGATGGGTTGATTATTTCTACTGGTGCAGGTTGTTTTGTGAGTTCTTTTGTTTTCCTGCTGTGGGAACAACAGGGCTTTGTCCATGTAAACAGTTACCCAGCAAAGTTGTTACTGGATTTGAATTTTTGTTTACAGATTAAACAGAAGTGAAAGAAGCTCAAAGCTTGCATTCCAAAAGTGATGACTATTTTTTTTGGGGGGTGGGTGTGTGTGTGTGCAAATTGTACCATTTAAAATATGGAAAAAGAAATCCGTTACTCTTGGTATTCACTGCAAGATATTTAAGCAGATAAACATTCTTTGAAAATCCCATGAAGTTTTAGAAAATATCTTTTGTAGTTTTTATTTATAAATTTGTATCTCTCTTCCTGAAGCTATGGTGAGCCCTGCGTACTGTCATTCTTTTTCAATTGTAAACATAGTTTCGGTACTACCACTTTTGCACCAAAGGCTGTTCCTAAGCGACCGCTGACGTCAGTTGGTGCAGCACAAGGTTTGTGTGTTTATCTGCTGTGGGCAGACTCTTAGAAAAGACGAAAGTATGTAACTAGATTAGGCCAAAGAGATTGCTACTTTAAATAAGCATACACACTGTTTGCAATGTCATACTTTATTTTTTCTGTATTTTATTTTGATTAGCAGTTGTATCTTCTGTTGCATATGCCACAGTATCTAGTTTGCAGGAGACGATAAGGAGGGGTATGTATTCTCTTTGCTATTGCTTTAAAGGGGTAGCATTTTTTCTTCTTTTCTATAGCAATGAGAATGTAAAAGGAGTATGTGTCATACCATAAAGCTTTCACATACCTGATCTTCAAGGTTAGAAATAGGACTATTAGAAATGAAAGCAGGCATACAATTTCCAGTTCAAGCGAGACGTATTTACTTAGAGATTTTTGGCCAGAGTCTATACATTTGAAAAACTGGAATGGTACTCTTGGAATATTTTACTGCATGCCTTTGTGTCAAACAGAGTTGGTGTGGAGCTGGCTTAATGACTTTAGTGATTTTTTTTTTTTTTTTTTTTTTTTTTTTTGTCCTTGATTATACTTGCAGCACACCCACACTGAATAAAAAGTTACCTGCAGCAAAAAATCTTTGTATGAAAATCTTCTGATGAATGTAAAGGAAATAATAGTGGGACTGCAGTCATAGTAGGCCAAAGAGTGAAACTAAAAGGCTTATAGGAAGTAGTAGTACTGGAGGGTTTAATAAGGCAGGAAGAAAAATTACGAGCATAGAAACTTTTCTTCAGGTTGAAGAATAGAAAGAGCAACTTTCAGAACTCAATAAAAACTGATAACAATTGCTTCAAATTAACTTAGATTAGATTAAAATAAAAGACAGTGCCTGTGGGACAGAAGAGGATATTAGCAAGCATAAAGGTGAAAAGGTCAGGCTAAATAAGGTCCCCTTTGAATGTGGCTGTTGAGATGGTCTTACTGGTCTTGAAGTCCACATCAATCTTTTTGTTTTTCCTGTACTGTTGTGTTGTGCTATCCAGTCTGGCCTTGAAAACCATCAAGGATGGAGACTGCACAGCTTCTCTGGGCACTCTGCTTTACCTTGTCCCACTGCTTGTGTGTCCTCACAGTGTGTGTCCTCATAGTGAGAAATTTTTTCCTTATGGCTAGTCTGAACTCTTGTTTCAACACTGCCTCTAATCTTCCCACTACACTGGGTACAGTCTGGCTTTGTTTTGATGGGCTCCTCTTAGACATTGGCAGGCTGCTGCTAGGTCCCCCTAAAAGCCATGACTTCTCCAGACTGGATGAGCCTTGCTCCCCCAGTCTCTCCCCACAGGGTAGGTTCACCAGTCCTGTAGTCATTTTGGTGGTCTTCTGCTGAACTTGCTCCATTTTATTGGTGTCTTGTATTGGGGAGCCCAAAACTGGATGTACTGTGTAGGTACGGTCTCACAAGAGCTGTACAGAGGGAGCAATCATTTCCCTTGGTCTAATGCCTGTGCTTCTGGGAATATAGACCAGCAAACTCTTGGCTGCCTTTGCTGCCAGGTGACACTGCAGGCTCATGTTCAGCGCCTTCGTCCTTTTCGGAAGAGCAGCTCTCAGCCTGTATCATTGCAGGGGACTCTTCCTTCCCACGTGCAGGGCTTTGTTTATGTCGCTGTTGAATTTAATAAGGCTCCTGTTCACTCGTTCCTCCAGCTTATCTAGGTCCCTCTGGATGGCAGCCCTGCCCCTGCATGTGCTGCCTGGTTCTCCCAATTTGGTATCATCTGTAAGCATGTCTTACAAACTTTCATTGTTCAAAAAACATAGTGGGTTTTATTTCAGGTTAATAGAAGTTAAGTAGCTGCAGGTGCTATTACTCATTTGCCCTTACTGCTGCTTCTTCTAGGTCTTTACGGAGTTTTCATTCCCTTTAACTGTATTTTCTTACTATAAGAATCTTTTCTCCAGTTTTCAATAGCAAAGGTATAGTTAGGAAATTACAGTTAATTCAGTAAACTGTTCTTAAACAAATGGTGAAGTTACTTGTAAGTACACATTAGTATAAAAGCATAAAAATGGCTCAGATTAAGAGTTCATTTAGCTTAATATTCTGTCTCCAATTTTTTATCTTTGTCTCAAGTCAAGTTTGACATCCGTTCTTATCAGTTAAGTATCTTTTACATCCTTGACTTAAAGGTGTCCTATTAAACAAATTTTTGGGATCAAAAGATGGGTTAGAACTTTTTCTGTCTATCCTATCCATCTGCCTGTTATTGCAGTATCTCCAGAAGCAGCACACCAAGGGAAAAATCAATAAACCCAGTAATCATAACTTGCTGCTTATCATCTTCCCATCCATTACAAGGGCTAATGTGCAATTAAGTGCATTAAAGATCATGGGGAGCTGGAGGGGGGGGGGAGAAAGTAGCCATAATCAGAGGCTGATGGAAGGATAAAAACATGATAACATATGATACTCTTTCTCCCCCCTGCCATACCACCCTCCTACACTCTTCCAACTGCCACCTGATTTCAGCTCAGGGGACTTCCTAATGTGTTTTAGCTATTTGGTTACAAGGGCCTGGTCAGCCTCCTCTATGGAGTTTAAACTTCCTACTGACCAGTTCCTTGGGCAGAATGTGCAACAATCATGAGTTCAGTGTAGCAATATACATGACATCTAGCAGTGACAATAACTAACTTGTTTAAAAATTATTTCAAGGTGATTTTAGAGACCAACTTGATATGTCCTAGTTCATGACTTTGTATATTTTTAGACTGAATGTATTGCAGTAATATATATTTTTGCTGTTTCTTGGAGGTTGATGAATGTCTGCTATTAGGATTTTTTGTTGCAGGATGATGCCAATCAAAATTCTGCCCGATGATAGCAGAAGTTCTTGTGCAAAACACCTGGAGACAAAGGAACAGCAGAAAAATCTGCTGACTGAGAAATGATACGATGCTATTACATTCATTTCCTTTTGCAGGGGAAAGTTGTTGATTCTGTGTTGTGTGAGATCAGCTGGAACTACTGTCTTTGCATGCTTACAAAGAAATGGCTGCATCTTGGACATATGGTTTGGGTTTTTACAGGTATTTGTTCTGTAGGTTCTGCCTTTGTTCACAAAGAGAAAAATTTGTATGTTTTTGTAAATAAATTGATTATTCCAAAAATTACCCTTTCAGTGTCACTGACTTCAAAAGGCAGCCACAGCAGAGATCCCAAAATACAGTTTTATAGACAGAGAAAAGGTCACTCTTTCCTTATTAAGTCATGTGTTAACAGTAAAAATAATCATAAGTAGTTGTTTAAAAAGTAACTCATTGTTTATGACTTATGATCTCATAACAATCCTATTTCGAATTTAAAAACCTGTTGCTCTGGGATACTATACAAAACACATTGAATTTCTAGAATGATTTTTTAAAAAATGAACCTGTTTAATTTGTTACACAGTTTAAACAGTTACTATAATCTCTCCTTGAATTGAAGGTATAAAATATTAAAATGAAATTTTCAAGAACACCTGTGGGTTAACCATAATTATCTTAATTTGATACAAAGCAACAGGCTTTTATTACATTTCCTAATTGCAGTACAACCTATAGCAACCATTCTTGTCTCAGGTTTCTTAGTTACCGTCCTGTATGTTCTGTTAGTTTGTGAAACTGTAAATGGGCTCTGATCCAAGAACTTATCTCTGTAAACTTATAATAGACAAACTGAGAAGCATTTCTTTCAGGACTTGCAAGAAATACCTGTGCTGGTTCTTTATAACTTTTTCATACGTTATTTGCTGGATTATTTTTAGCAATCCAATGTTACTTTTCAAAAAATTACATTTTCAGTGCAGCATCATATTATAATAAAGCTGCATTATTTTTATCATCTAGGCTTTTTTATAGGTTTAGAATACATCTTAAACTGGCAACAATTTTAAAATTCTGAAACACAGTGTAAGGTCAACAGAACTTTTCATAATTCTTGCTCATTTATGTAGGAAAATTAACGTTTAATAAGGAAATGGAATAAATTGGGAAAATGTGTGATGTTAGTATGAGATGCTGGAAATGGAGCAGCCTTTCACTGATAATTGACTAACAATAAGTTTTTGTTGTTTTGCTCATTGCTTATACAAATACTATGAAAATATAAATTTGGTCTAACTTTGCTCCTGTAAATCTCTTCTTCCTACTTTTCATTTGACTCTTGCTTATATTCCAGATGTGAAGTTAACAAGTATAAAGCCAGTATCTTCAGAAATATCCTGAAAGGCTAGGAGACTTCAACGATACAGCTTGATTTTGGTCCGCATGTGTTATACAGCAGTTAATAGGAAAGTTGGCTGATAAGGTGCATTTATAAAGTTTCAAATCAAATATATTTGTACATAAGCAGTGATGATGCTTCTTGTATCTGTAGCCCAGAATGAACATTTCTATAATGGATAGTTCACATATGGCTGCCAATAAAAGGAAAGGTTTGTAGATAAACTAGGCATGACGTCTGAAAGAATTAGTTTCAACTCAAATATGGCAACGGCTAATGTAGTCTTTCGAGGCAATTTGGACACATAGGCTTTATTTTGTGATTTCCTTTTGAGTTGTTCTTTTTTGGAGGCAATGACTTAATGTGTTTTTTCCCAGAGTGGATTCATAGTGTATTTTGTGAAATATTAGTTATTCTCTTTCTGCTCTTGGTAGCTTTGCCTCATTGCCTTCTTTCAGAAAATGACCATTCTTTTTGGCCAAATAATTGGTTCCCTTACATGTTGTACAGCAGTGGTCCCCAAACTGCTTAGGATGGTTGGTGCTTACCACTCCACTTTAGGTTATAGCACCTGCAAGGGGATTTCCATCCCTGATGTAAAAACTTAACTGCTTGTTAATATTTGGAGTTCTAACCCTAGCAGAAATGAGGCTTAAAATGGAAATTATCACAACAAGGGAAATAAAATTGGCAACTGTTCCTTTTGGTATGAAGGTAAGATGGGGCTACAGGATAACGTTGATTCTTTCATCGAAAACATCTATTATTAACTTATTATGACTCTATGACCTCTTGAGGTTCCTATCAAATGGAATCATCCTCGAAGGCTATGTATCTGTTGGTGTGAAATTTTATGTAGACATAGCTAACTAGCTCAGGTACTGCGGAGGGCATGTTTGCAGTAGCACATAATTCTTCTCAGGCTGTGAATCCTGGGAAAGGAGCTGAACAAATATTTAAGTACTGGGTCAATGTTGAACTCCAGCCACTGTGGCTAGTGAACTAGTACTACCTAAGTTTTTTAGCTTGTAGTTCTCGGAGTTTTCTAACATACTTCCTGCTAGCTTGTATGAGTGAACTAGAAACATCTCAGTGCCTTTGACTTACTACTCATAACTCTCCTGTCATTGTAAAAATAGACCATGCAACTTTATACGTCCCTTCTTTTCTTGGGATTTAAGATTGCAAAAAACTAGGGAGATCCTTGTTACTTTAACCAGTACCTCAAACAGGTTGTTAGCTTACTGTGTTAATATAAATTTATCAGCATGTATTAAATCTACGTTTCAAAAGGTGGTGGGAGCAGAATAAACGTTTAGTGTTCTGAAACATGTATTTTAGATGCCTGTAATATGTTCTCACTGCATAGCACAGAAGTTATAGCAACTGTGTGTTCAAATCATATTATGCTGTTAAATATCATTGAAGCCTGAAAAATTCTGGTAACATGATGTGTCATAAGTTGCACTGATGTTTAACTTAGCATTTTGGTTAAATCTTGTGAATTTTGGAGGAAAATGTTCATATGCTTTAACGATATGTTGCAATGCTCTCTGACTGCAGTGTTAGTTGCCTTTAATGTCAGTGACCAAACTCTTCAAAAATCAAAACCTCTTGTTGATATTTTTCATTTAGTTCTCTTGTCCCCACAGTGGTGTGGGACCTTTACTGATTTTGGATGCTACTGTTTAGTGCTGCTGAAGTAATTAATGATAGAATTAGCTTCAAAGTACATTTTGCTTAAAAGCTTAAGTCTGTATCTTCCTTTAAAGAAGTGTTCTGTGTGGGAGAATTATCAGAAATTTGCACCTCTTAAACTGGCGAAATAAGTGAGACCATATAATTCTTGTCCTTTATTAGATGACATCAGAAAGTACATAGTACAGAATGAATAAATTCACGTTAGAATTTTTAAACTGTTTTACTCTGTAAGCACAAAATCTGTTTTAAAATCATATAAAATTTTGTTGTCTTAAACAGGTTGCAGGTAGATCTTAAACCCACTGATCTTTAGTTTAACTGCTGGTGCTTTAGCTAAAGAAATAATTCTGAAATCCATCTGTAGACCTGTTCGTGAAGAAAGATTTGATGCATGTTTACCCAATTAATTAATGAATCTTGGGGGTTTTTTGTGAGTGAAGAACCGTGCAGCAGAGGAACCCTGGAGTAGGAAAGGTGCTGGATCACACAGCAAGCTGAGATTTCAGTGCTTAAACAGGTTAGCATCTGGTAAGGCCCTGCTAGATGTCACTCTCCTCCAACAGGTTGAGATGTTACAGTCTCTTTTGATTGAAGCTTGTTAATAGCTTTGTTAACTATTGTAAGGGTTGAAGCAGCTGTTTGATGGACTGGAGCACTGAGAAATCATTAGTAAACATTCTGTAACAGAAAAATGTGCTTCTAAGGTCTACAAGAATTCCTCATTGCATCAGTAGTATACTGGATTTGTGTTATAGGACTTAAAAAATTGGGTAGTCCCTCACACCAGGCTTTAACAAGAAAGTTAGAAATGAATAGTAGTATTATGGGTAGAAATAACACAGTAGAAAAGTTTGCAAAAGCTATCTTACAAACCAGTCTGAACAAAAGAAAGGACAATATTGCTGGTTTGGTTTTTTTTTTACAACTAGTCATCTGTGTGTTTAAGTGAAAATCTCACAAGACTAAAAAATTCAGATAATTGTAAATTGTTGGATATTGAGTGAGTTGGAGTTAATATCAATATTAATTTTAAATGCCTGATGAAGAATGAGTTGCATATCATGGCAGTAAAAAAGAATAAAAATCTTGGAAGCTAGAATGAGTATCTCTTCATGAAGCTGTACTGTGCAACATCAATACTGTCAAGAGTTGTTACCAAATATTGAAGTAGATGGCTTATGTGAGTTAAAACAGTAAATGTTTCATGCAGATAATGTGAATGTGTCTTCAACTGAGGATACGTATGAATAATTATGGAAAGTCTTGCAGGCACTGGTCTCTTCCTCTGCTCTCAGCTAAGAAATCGGATAAATAGCTAAGAATTGTTAAAAACATTTCAAGAAGGCTTTTTCTCCCTTCAGGGATCTTGTATTTTGTGGCACCTTAAGAATTTTAAAACTACATTAATGAAATGTGTCTTTATGTAGATTGTTTAAAATTTGCATGAGGGTGGGGTGCTCAGATTGAATTTTTAGGTACCATCAATGATTGTTTATTGAGGCAGCCAATCGGAGAATCCAGAGAAAGAAAAGCGACTGTTAACTTCATCCTGAGTAATATTTAGGAACTGCTTCAAAACAGCGATCGGAGAGCATGTCTGTAATGATTGCAATGTCAGCGATCATTCAGAATGTATTGGAGCAACAAAACCCAAAAGATCCGTTACACTTCTGTTCAGAATGGTTGTTAAAATAAATGGGGGAAATAAATAAAGTAGAATCCCTGCAGGCGGCATAGAGACTATTCAAAGACATCATACTGGAAACTTAAGAGAAATGCATGACATTTATCAAAAAAACATATAAAGGTAAAAAGAAAGATGCCATGATTAAACAGGATGGTAAAAAAGGCTCATAGGAAAAAGTAAGCATTTTTGAAAAAAGTTGAGCTTGTATCTAGAACAGACAGATTAAATGTAATAGTCCAAGGCAAATCAAAAATTACCTGAAAACCAACTTGTAGAAAATATAAAAAAATTATTGGTAATATTTGTACAAATGCATAAGAAGCTTGATGCCTCCTGGAATGCCTGTAGGTATAGTAGGTTCTCAGAAATAGAAGGAGCATCCATATAACATGATTCTGCAGGAGGAAAACAAAAGATTCTTTTTGATAATGTTCGCTGTGGGAGACCTGGAGAAAATTCCTGTGCTGGAAGTTTACAGGCCGTGTTTCAGACAGTTAAAGTCAAATTTAAGTGTGGTAAAAGAAATTTGTTAAAGGGAAACCAGCAAAATGTGAGGACCAGATAATGCATGTCAAAGGTACTTGAGTAACTTGAGGATGAAACAACCAAATTGATGAATATAATGTGTAGCTTTTGACTTGAAATTGATTAGGTCCCAGCTGACTGCAAATTGGCCGATGTCATGTCACTTTACGAAAGTTCCCAGGAGAGCTCTAAAGAACTGTTGGCCAATAATCATGACTTTCATAGAGGGCAAATTTGTAGAAATCATAACAAACATTAACATTACTCATTTCAGAGAAAGATGATGCTTTGGGGAAGAGTCAACACTGCTTTTGTTAGTGAATCTTGCATCAAACAAACTTTCAAGAATTTTTTTGAAGCAACCACCCAGTTTGTAGATAATAAAGATCTATCTGATAGTCTGCTTGGATTTCTAAAAGGGGAGATTAGAAAAGGGAAGAGAAAGAGGTAACAGGGCTAATCAAAGCTATTGGAAACCCTTTTGTACAAGGCACTACGAGGGCTGTTATGGGGAAAGTTAACTCCGCCCCAGCCAGACTCAATACAATGGGCTGTGACTGCAGCATGGAAAAAGATAGCTGTAGGGAGGATGACAGTGGTCTGTGAAATCGTGAATGGCAGAGAAAGCCATAAGAGGCTAGGAGTATCAGATGTTTGAGTCTGCTTGAGATGGTGTGTGTTTTAAGCTATGAAACTTCTTTTGATAAGACATTGCAGATGCCAGAAGTTAAAGGAAGAATATTTATTGAGAGCTATTACATACAGTACCACTTTGAGGAAGCACTTGAACTGCAGATTGCTGGGTACTAGGAAGGTTCTGGAGAACAGGGTTTTTTTATTTCTTTGTAGGAATCTTCTGTTGACTTGTCAAAGACGGGATACTGGGACAGGGAGGTTTGTGATCTGATCCAGTGTAGCTAGTTTATATTCTTGTTTAAACCAAGTGGACAATGTTTGTTACTTCTGTCGTAATTTAAGTGGGTATTCTTAACTGCAATTGCATATAGAAGAGGAGGGAAGAAATCACAGGTAAATTAACAGTTTTAAAGTCATAATCTGGTTTGGTGGTTTTTCATTTCATCGGAGAGAGATTTTGGTGTCAATAAACTTAATTGTTTTTTTGGTAAATTTACGTAAATGAAAATAACAGTAGCCAAATTCCCAATATAAACCTACCTTCTTTTAACATGATTATGGAGAATCTTCTGGCCCTAATAGTTAATAACTAACTTTCATCTCAGAGCAAACTTGAATTCAAAAGTAGGCTACACAGTTACCCGTTACTGTAAATTTGCTACAGAATCCATTAATGCTTCTACAAAATATTATTCTGTAGATCTGATTTCTAGATCTAATGTTTAATTTTGCCAAATGTCCCCCCCTCTCAATATTTAATCATGGTTTTTCTTTTATCTTCATTGGTTTACAATCTCTGCATAAACTGAACCACAAAGAACTTTTAGGGGGAAAAAAAAATGACTTCTTCCAGTTAGAGTTCTCAGAAATTGATTCTGAGTATTTATACTGTTTGTGCACTTTCCACTTTCTCACTTGAATTACTAGTTATTAGGAGTTTGAGGAGCTGGAAGAATTTGGTTTGATTGGAATGCCAAAGGCAGGGACAGCTGGTATATGTGGCAGCAAGTATTGATACAGGAGTTGCTTTTATTTGATGTATTTAGTTAGGGTGAATGCATGGGGTCCCTCTTGAGGAACTCAAATTACAGGTAAAGCTAATTTTTATATGATGCTGTAGGTCATGAAAATGCAAAACCTGGACTGAATATAAATATATTTGAGCAGAAATTTGTATTGTTTATTTTTTAGCTCTGCACCTGGGAGGTGAACATTTAGGTTAGATACAGGGTTCTGAAATGAAGTTGAATTTTTGTTAAGCCTGTCTAGCCAAAACTGATCAGTAAATTAATTTCTAAATTGTAATCTAACTTATCTTTGTCTCCCTTTTCCAAAATGAAAACTACTAACTTGGCACATAGACTAAACTTACCTTATTCTTTCTTTCCTGTTTTTATTTCATTGGTTTAAGACCAATGTGCTCTCAAACTCCACTGTTGTAGGACAAGACTGGAAGTTGAAGAGAAATGGTCTTGATGGCAAGGATGTGTGTATTGTTATCTTTGTGAAAATTTGCTCTCAGATCAGCTATATTTTTCAAAATTGTATTCCACATGTGCTCAATAAAACTTCTTTTATCTTTATAGCACAGTACCTGAAGATTCCACCATAATGTGTATGATCCTGCCTGAAGTGGACTAGGCCTATAGTTTCAGCTTTGAGCTTGGGCTGTGCCGCAGAGCTGAACAGGAGGATGATTTCTTCTGTGCTTTGTCTCTCCCTTGCCTTGTCTTGCCTGATTTGATTGCAGTAGGGATAAGAACTGGATGTGGGGAAAAAAATAAGTTAAAAAGTTTTGGTAAGCAGAAGGGAAGAAGTTCGGGCTGAAGGAGAGGAGGTTTAAATGGCGGTTTATGTCTGGAGTAATGAGACTGATGTGCTAAACAAGGAGGTTATGATGAGAAGCTTGAGCAGTAAATGTAGCTGGAGATACCTGAAGAATGAAAGTGGAATAAGGAGGTAAGGGAGGGGTCTGGTTTAATGCTGGAAGGGGAAGGCTGTAAATGTTGTATTCAAGAGAACAAAATCTGTGCCTGCTGAGGAGGCACAATCAGGAGCCTGAATGACGCCATCTCCCTCTGCTGCAAGCAAGCACCTGAGAAAGGCTCTTAGTGCTTTCTAATATTCATCTGAATAAAAGATACTAATCTGACTTCTATCATTGCTTGCTCTGATGGGACAGATCTTCTGGTGGCTTGTCACTCTGACAGTGTGATGGCATATGATGAAAATGGGGAGTTTTGGTTTGCGTTCTTGAGAACAATTAGGCAGCACCAATAAAAAAGCTAAAATGTGTTTCTGAAGGAATTAAAAACTTAAATAATTCTGGAAATAAAAGTGCCTATGATTTTGCAAGTTCTAATTACATAATTCCATACACATCTCCTGTCCCCCCCTGCCCCCCAAATCCTGAAATTTGTGGTGCACCACAGTGAATAATGAGAGATTTGTTTTGTTTTGTTTTCCCACTGTAGTTCCCAGTTCTCTGTGCCCCCAAATAAGTGACAAGAATGAGTCGGAGGTCAGAAAAAAAAAAGAGGGATGGGCTTCAGCTTGAGGCAGTTGAACATCACATTGGAGAACTGACTTTTATTTTGACTTTGTCACTGAAATTTCTTTGTGTGTGTGAGATTCTTGGTGAATCACTAAAATCTAACTTTTCCCAAATGGTTACTAGTTGTATGATTATATGTGTGTGTTTTGGTTTGTTCTTCTTTTTTTTTTTTTTTTTTTTAAATCTGATTTGCAGTAATAGTAATCACTCTTTGCTACAGCGAAAGACTAAAACTGTACTTTGAATGCCTAAAATCTATGTAAGTGGCAAAAAGTGAATAGTCAGACATCCAAATTTATCAAGATTATTTTTAATTTTTTTTTTTGAGTTACTAATCAGTAAAATACTCCAACATTTTACAAGCATTTTGAACTAATTTTGTAGCGGTTTGTGAATATTCAGGTGTTGTCATAGTAAGTGCTATACCAAAGTCAGAGGAAGTAAATAAGTAAAAAGAAAAAACTGAGTGGTTTTGGACTGCATTCAGCAAGTATGAGGGCCATGCACTGAACAGTGACGAAGCAGAGTACTGTGCTCTTTCTGTGGACCCGATCCATTGTCTTTCAAGTCTGGCAACTCATACTTGCTATATTCCTTGTTGGACAAAATTTCTATCTCATTTACCCATCTGTAAATCCCTTAAAACTATGTCATCTTAGTATATTGATTGTCTTTCTGTCTTGGTCTGTCTTTAAGATATTTATCACAATGCTTTGATCTGTCTTGGAGAAGATGGGGTTTTATAAATAACACTATAGAAAACTCATTAGAAAATTAATTTGTATTCTGTGCGCAGTTTGGAAGGTCTATGGTAAAGAACATATAGGGTCACACTAAATACATGGAATAGAAAGAAATACTGAATTGTTTCTTTACTTAATATGGTCAAAGTTAACCTTTTATCCCTTAATCATTTAGACGTGTGGGTGAGTGCGTTACTATGGCCTGGTTAGTTTATGATACCTCAGCTGTTCTTCAGTAATTGCTGATGGATTTGCTTTTATTTCCAGTGTAGTAATAAATTCCTAGTGTATTTTCTCTGAGGGGTGATAACTTGAAGTATTTTGTTTTTTAAAAACAGTAAGACGCTTCAGATGGAGCGGCTGAAAAGTAGCAGCTTGCACCACACTATTTGCCTAATGGATGGGTCTGAGAGGGCCTAATGGTTTAGAAAAATGTCCCACTTCACTGGGGTAGATTCAACTGTACATGGAACTGCAGCAATTCTCATGTCTGGAGTTATGCATTATGAACCTGTTTCTACCAGTTGAGAATCCAGGTGATTCACGTTTCCTGGAGTTGAGGCATATGTATCGAGAGCTTCGTTTTTATCAGATTGCTTCAAAAGATGAGAATAATTTCAGTGCTTTTATTACTTTATTCATAACTTCCAAGAGTTTGCTTTGCACTTTCTTTACAATACTGCAAGGAAATTTGGGCTACTGCTTGCACAGCACACATAAGAATGTTAAATGGGTTGATTTAATTTATTATAACATTAATATTAGGAATCTCAGCATTTATATTTGGTTTGAGTACAGGTTCAGTTAACATGATTTCTATCCCCTTGATTTGACCCAACAGTTTCACATGCTGACTGGCAGTTTTAAACTGATGATAAATTTGGACTATTTTACCATTTTACATATATTTTGGAGATTTAGGCTAGAATTACTGCAGTCCAATGAATATCTAGTTGGAGACCTGTCTCCACTGCTGTGGCAGGCAACTTCTGTCATTCATCCAGTGGCATTCAGGTTTTTCTAAATTGTGAGTGAAAAACAGTCTCCCAGCCTTTCACTGCCTATGTTGGTGTAAACCTGGTGTTTAATGACAGATTTTATCTGCTTACTACCTAGTATCCTAATTTTTCCTTTCCCACGAGCCTGCAGCAATTTGGTTCAAGCATTTGCATGTTAATAGTCTAAAAAAAGTCAAATTTGCATCTTTTACTACCAGTAATCGTTTCCTATACAGACTGATGATGCAGTCATGAACCAGTTATGAGAGGGCAACTCATTAATATAAATAGTCCCATTTTACAAGTATTTTGCCAAGGTCAGTGAGAGAGGAGGGAGGTCAGAAGTAGCTCCTTAGTCACAATCACATCTGGAGCTGAAACAAACACTTTCTCTGTCTGTAGAAATTTGGCAGTGTTTTGGGGTTGCCAGAGTTTAGATGCTAAAATCTGGGACAATGGCAGAGAACTAAACTGTGCATACATAGATTAACTCTGAATGGAAAGTACAATTTATCTGCATAATAACCGCTTTTTCTAGATGCCCCCGAAGCCTTGATTTCTGCGTGTTTGGGAAAACAAATGTCACAACAGAAATACAGGAAAAGCCATATGCTATATGCTTTTCATAAGGCGTTGGATTTGACCACTAGAACATAACATCTTAATTATACAAGACATCTGGCAGTCCTGTGAGGTTCAGTCTGCATTTTTCCTTCATCACAGAAGAAATATTAATGCATCAGCAGAGGCATTCTTTGGATACAGTGATTATTGTTCAAGATAGCACTACTGGCACTTGGTTTTGACCTCTAAACTTGTTTCTGCTTGGCAGTGGCTTTTGGTATTGTCCAAGTGCAGACTGGTGTCTTGTCAAAGAAAAAATATTTTTGTTTTCTCTTATCTGTCAATCTGTCCACTTAAGTAGTCTCTGTTGTCATGATATTATAAAATGCAACTCGCAAATTGCCTCTGAGTGGAGAAAAAAAAAAGTATGTCTGCAAGTTCCAAAAAGGGTGGTGCTTATGTGATTCTCTCTGCAGTTTCTCAGTTTAATACTGGATTTTAAGGAAACTGTCTTGGGAGCATAAGCTCTTCGGGGATAGAGGGCACAGGTGGTCTTAAAAAAAATTTAGCAACTCAAGAGGACAAGAAGTTTATATTATTGCCACAAAGAACACAACAGCCAAGGGACATGGTGGTGGGCGCTTTCTGGAAAGTATTTTCCACAATAGTCTTTTTTTCATGTATACAGCAGTTATTTTTCTTCCGTATCCAACATGTCAAACTGATGGAGTACACAAAATTTTCTGTAATTACTGACCAATCTTGTAGTTTCACTGAACACATATTATATATTTGACAGTCATTATACCTAATCAGTCTAGAATAATGCTATAAGGAGGAGTCACTGAATATATGCTTGAGGAGTGAGATCATGGGACCTTAGCTATCAGCTGATGAACAAAACAAATATTGTGTGCTCATGCCACCTGAACCCTTCCCACAGGTTTGAAGTACTGTTTGGATATGGGACTTACCACTTTCCAAATTCAAGGCCCTTTGTTACAGTTCAGTGTAGAATTGTGGTGCCACATAGATTTGGGAAACTTGAAGTACTTTCAGATTACCTAATGGCCATGGTGATGTCCGAAATGACAGACTTGTGGTAAAAGGTTTTAAATGTGTGTATTTTTTTCTGCCACAGCAGATGAGGAGTGGTTCATAATCTGCTGTTATCTGAGCTGGAGTGAAGGCAGGAGCAGCATTAGCTTCCTGTGGGCCTCATCTCCCCAGCGCAGTAGCCTTAGTACATTACTGATGAGTCTGGAGAGAGCATTAAGCTACTTATTTGATTTCTGGTGTCTCAGTTTGTCAGAATGATAATAGGATTGAAAATAGGATACATTCTTAGACCTTTAGAAGTTTCAAATGATACCACTGTTTGAATTTAGTGTTCAATAGTTGTGTAAGGTTGTGACCAGCAGCATGGCACTAGCCTCAGTGGTGTCAGAAGCTCTGGCCATTTTGAAGTGGGAAGGCTTTTCAGGAACTTCTTTGTGAAGGGCATTGTTAGCCTGCTTCCAGAGAGATTCATTCAGTGATGAGAAAGCCATGGTGTCAACCATGTGGATCTAATAACTATAAGCCATCGAGTAATTTTTTTAAAAAACTATTTTGGATCAATGCCACAAATAGTGGAAGAGGAATGGTGGAAGGAGCTGTTGGAATCTTTTATTGAAATTGAGAAATTGGTGATGAAGAAATTTGCCTGTAGGCTTTTTTTGTATATTTTCATACCACTGGAAATATCTATTGGTTGTACTTGTTTTGTATTTTAATAGTATTTATATACTCTCTTTTTTATTTCAAAATGTAATGCCTGGTATAGAAAAGCAAACAAGGCAAAAAGCTGCTATTCAAGCAATATGTGTGTGTGTGTGTATATATATATGAATAAATAAATAAATATATATATCAGTGGTGTGACCTCTTAAGTGGTGTGTCACTATCCCCCAAAAAGTTCATAACCAAGAAATTTATTTCTATTCTAATTCTAAAGCTATTCAACACGTTCAGTTATGGACATACAAGCAAATTGTTATAACTTTTCCACAAAAGGATATGATGAAGGGAAAAAATATTGGAATTTACTCAAAATGTTAAAAATCTGTTGGATCTCATTTGGGACTACAGACTCGTTGTGTGCCAGTCTTAATTGTGCGGTTACTGGTTGGGGTTGGATGGGACCTCTGGAGGTCATCTGTTCCAACTCGCCTGCTCAAGCAGGGCCACCTAGTGCCAGTTGCCCAGGACCATGGCCAGATAGCAAATGAGAGCCTGGATTGAATGTAGCTTTTTGTCTGGGAAAAATAATAATAGGACAGCTATTCTTGTTGCGGATTTTTCTATAATAGACTGAAGTTTTTTATTCTATTCATTATTTCTTATGAAGACCAAACGTAACATAGCTAAAAAACCTAGCAGAATTACTAAGTATTTTCAGTCTTTATTTTAAGAATTAATAATTTTTTGTTGTTGCTGCTCTATTTTAGGAAGATTGTGTAACTCAAAATATACAAAAGATACAGCTAACTTGTAGATTTTTTTAAACTATATTGGCTATTACATTGAAAAAACTGGTAAAATTTATTCAACTGGTTTGAAAGGTGATAGTGAGGCTTAAAATGTGTCATTGTAGAATAAAGTTCATTTCTGACGTAATACTTTTGACCTTCCTCAGTTTGTAGCACTTTGATTTTCCTGCAAATGTCTTTGTCATTGTTTTAACTTCTTTAAACACACAAGGACTCATCATGGAGGGGTGTGTTCATGTTTAATTTTTTTTTTTTTTTTTTTTTAAAAAGGAGCTTGGCATTAGTATACATAAAAAAATATCGGAAAATAATTTTTTAGTCATTTTATACACTTTAGTATTGTTACATGTGAATCATGTAACTTTCTCTTCACTTTTCAAGTTAAACTTGATCCTTGCTCAAACGGACTTCATTACAAAAACTGAAATCTTCCTCTTTTTACCGATTATACAAACCACATTTATATTGTATAAAAATGCATTTTCTTTTCTTTAGTTACTATACAAAATGATTATTTATGGCTTTAAACTGCCCATAAAATCAGAAGTACTGTGAAGTGGAATGGAAAATTCCCTAGGTGTGCCCTGGGATGGCTGACTCAAGATGTTCATATAGCCCTTCAAGCACTTGTGGTGTGTTAGTATCCGACAAATGGCTGCTTGTTTGTTAGATGGTCTGAGATGGTCACTCCTCAGCTTACGGTTCATGATTCTATTACTGCCCATTACTTTGTTAAGTAAATGGCAGGTGTTAATATATGCATTTCTGTCCTGTCCAGTTCACTTGCCGTTCCTGGTGAGTGTTCATACCGTTTGTATAAGTAGTGAAGTAACAGCATGCCTGTAGGAGATTTGTCCAAAGTCAGTTATTAGGCAAATCTTGTGTCCTAAAAGTTGGCAGAGTTATTATCTATTTAAATATTTTTAAAAAAAGTTGTAACTGGTTTTGTTTCATTACTTAAAGGTGGCAAATGTATTTGTAAGTATTGTCAGTGCACCCAGTATCAAAACGTATTAAGACTTACAAAGCTAAATAGAGGATGGTAGAGGTACCACAATTGTGCTATGGCTGCGGTCAGAGATAGCTGTTGTCCTGATCTGAATCTGAGGGGTGACTGCATGGTCTCAGCATTTCTGTGTGATCCGGGAACAGAAAGACGGTGCAGTGGCAGGAGAGAGGCTGCAGGTCCTTTCTAACCCTTAAATGTTCCTCAGGAGCTCGCCTGACACTTCAGTATGTGACTAAAATTTTGACATTCTAGGTTCATGCAATAGATAGATTTAAACTGTTACATTTCATTTTTTAGAAATTAGTAGAGCAGAAAGAACAATCCCTGTAAAGGAAGCAGTATGTTTATTCAGTAAATAGTATTGGAGGTATAACACGTATTTTAGCTCAGTTTCCAGAGGAAGTGAGGCTTATGTGATTCTGTCCTGCAGGCGGAAAGGTGCAGGAGGTTGCTTGTGCTGTCCGTATTGGCCTGTGCATCTGTCCTCTCTTGCCTACTAGCTTTTGAACCTGTTGCATCATTTCAAAAATATTGATAGGGGAGTAGTTATTTTGCTGATGATCCAGATCGTGTAAGTTTTGGGATTGTAAGAACTAAGGATTTCATTGTAAGCTTCTGTGTGAGCTCTACTACTTGATGGGGAAAAAGACCTCACAAACATTTTAAGTGCATGGCAATCTCAGTTTCAATTTAAATTTTTGGTGTGGTTTTTTGACTGTTCCCTTTTGCTTTTTTACCATACAATAGTTCATTAAATGAGTTTTGGGGTATTCGTATTGAATTTTGGGGGTTTTAACTTTCTCACTTCAATAGTGAGCCCTTTCAAAAAGATTTGCTAAAATCATAAGGAACACAGTTCCTTTCTGTAAATCTTTTAACTACGTTGCAGGTACCAGGTAATCAAGCAAGAGTTTCCCTTCTGCCTTGTTATCCTGAGGCTTCTAAAGATGAAAGGTTCTTTATGGTTCTGTCTTACTCCAGCTACTCCTTGTCTATTCTAAACATGTCTTGTTAAACCAAGTAGCTTGTTTGAGTAGGTGTATGACTGTTATGCACCTCTTTGAAGTTGTTTACATTGTTTGAATTAAAATTTACCAAACTAATTTTGATCTTACAGTTTCTAAAACATTACTTCATTAAACATAGTTAAAATTAGTCCTTTTTTTTCCATTTTTTCCCAAATGTGAATAAATTAATAGGCTTTATGAATAATTCTATCTATTTAGGGGGGCAGGGAGAAAGTAAGAAGGTAGAGAGGTGACTGATTTGGGTATCTCCTCATTTTTTGTAGTTTTGAAATCAAAACGTAACTTTTATACACTTATTTGGGGAAGTAATGTTGGGATAGGGCTCGTAACATAGGTGTATAGTTGTATTCTTTGTTTTTAGAGTATCTTCTACTGTAGTGATGGTTGCCAAGCAGTGATACTGTAATAATATTTTGACAAACAACTATTCTGCTATGTTAGGAAACAAAACAGAAAACCACCACCAGTAAGGTATGTTTACATGTTTAATAATGCTTCTGTTTTGATTTTTCGATTATGGCTGTGGATTTGTTTTCTTTATAAACCTGGAGATAGTCTCCTAATACATGGCTCCTCCAGTTAATCTGTCAAAATAGAAAGTGTGGACTAATGTTTTTAACTCTAACATGGTCCGACTTTTTCCTGGTGAAGAGAAGGCCCCCCAGAGATTGAAACATGTGCAAACCTTAGATTTCATACACTTTGACAATCAGTAAAAAAACTGCTGTCAAGAAAAGGGCATTAAAAAAGTTAATTTGATATAATACAACTGTCAAAACTTACTCAGATGTGCTCAGCTTGAATCTTGCTTGCTACCTGCCAAAAAAGTAGCCCTGAATGCTTTTCAGTTCGTGGCTGAGAGAATTTCTTTAATACATTCTTAAATTATTATTTGTTTTAAGAACAAAATACATGAAAGAAGACAATAGAAATAATGTTTATTTTAATTCCCTCACATAAGTAGGGCAAAATAATGTCATTTGGGTAAATACTTGTTGACTCTCTTTTCTTGAATGAATACCCTATGCTTTTTTGAATGAAAGATATGAAAGATAGCGTTGCGTGAGTCTTGGGACTTAAGCAATTATTTAAGATATCTTCCTGCAATTTAAATATTGTAATTTAGTTTCATGTTTTTAAAAAAGCTTGCTAGCTTTTAGGTGAAATTTAATTTCTCACTTTATCTTGTGTGAAAGCTGATAAGGAAAGGTCAGGTGGTGCTGCATCATCCATACACTGTAGTTGAATGCTGAGAGTTCCTTCAGGCTGTCTCATACTCCCTCAGCCCTGTTCTGAGCCCCAAGATTCAAAAATGCTTGCATAATTGGGTACTGTTTTGTGACTTATTAATTGCTCTCTTGGGTATATAATTGCATGTGAGCCAGATTGGCTACTTTCCCAGCTTGCATCACTGGCAGCTGTTTTGCTTGAGGCAGATGGCTTGTAAGAGAAGCACCCATAAATTAGGGTATTGCTACTTTTTTCAACCGTTCTGTGAGATGACGTTTCATAGTGGTTCTTGTACACACTGCTAAACTTCTTTGTAAGTGCCTAAATAGCACATTTTACAGTCATCTCTATTTTTTAAAAAACTGTTAGGGCAGTACAGAGTCTATAATGTAGTCAGCGTGAAAATGTTAAATCATATTAAGAACCATTGGTGATGTTTTTTGTATGAAAGTAAGGTCTGAAAAAAAGAATTCATGTCAGAAAGAGGAAAGAACCTTTATACTCTTTATATAATGAGAGTAAGCATTTTTAATGAGAGTAAGCATTTTTAATGAGAGTAAGCATTTTTAAGGGCAGTAGCTAGAGAGGAAATGGAGTAGTGTCCGACAGGAAAACTTCAATGTCTATTCAAGTGTTTTAGATGTATTTGTGTGTAACGTATTTCTTATTATTATTCTATTATCGTCCTTCTCCATCCATATGTTCATTCTATAGGTGTACATATACTACTGCTTTGGAGACTGGAAAATTTATTGCATGAGCAGGATTTATAGACACACACACACACAAACCTTGCCTTTCTATGTGTCTCCACACCAGCATAAACTAAAAATCTCATCCTAGAATTATCATTTCTTAAAACTACATAGCAATTTTAAGCCAGAGCAGTTTGCTACTTTTGCTGTCTGTTGATTCTTTTGTTTCTTTAGTGCTGTATTTTGTAAATGCAAATTACTTTTGGTCTTTTCTGCACCTCAAAGATTCTTCTTACTGTTGACCATGTGTGCAATCCTCCAGTGAGTTTTAAGAGCTAACTTTGCTATAAAGACTGCTTCTGAAAGTCATGTCTCCGTGTACATCTTTGCAACAAGGCATGTATTTGAGAAATGTTCTATTTGATTTGGACTCATACTCCAGAAAATAGAGGATTATTAGAGGAAACTTCTATCTTCCTCCAGTGAAGTCCTAAGCTGTCATGCTTTGGTGGCAAGTTGGGAAGATTTCTAAATCTAACTCGGGCCCAGTTAGGACCTGCTATAAAAGAGGGAAAAATAAGCTCTGAAAAAGAAAGGGTCTTTAACCAAATTTAGCTCACAGAAAATAGTTTTTCCTTCTTCCCTGGGGAAAAGGTCCTCTGAAGTTGAGCTATGTCAGAGCTTGTGACCTACGATATTGGTCCAAGCTGCCTTCATACATGGACTAGTGTTAAACATCTGTGTTTCGTTGCCTCCTTGCCTTACTGTGAAGGGAGCAGCTCTGCTTACAAACCAGCCACAGAACCAAAGTCTGTCTGTCTGTCTTTATCGTGCTGTTATTTAGAAATTGCTTTTCAGTTGGTAAAACATTAAAATAGTTTAGCTTTTGTGGTTATGACAGGTGTCTGTTGATTCCGCCCTGCCCCCAATATTTTTCATTTTCTTGAAATGCTAGATTTGTTCATTTTACTACTGAGAGGAAGTGCTGACATGTAACGATGGTCTTCTTGCTCTGCTAAACTTGCTAAACTCCACTAAACAAAATTCCTTTTTGTACGTGCAAAAGATATGGTAGGTATGTGCATATTCTTTTCAAGGAGAGAAGGAAGTTGGAATCTGAAGATAGATATGAACTGTCTCTTGCTGTAAGTGTTCAAATCAATTGTGTTTTACAATAACATTAATTTTGGGAGGGTGAGTTGTCTCTGCTCCCACATAGTCCATAGAGATGAGATAATTTAGAGCACTCCTAGTTAGGCCGCATATGACATCATCTATATTGAGATAATCTATAAAATATTTAAAACGTTTATTCACATATATTCTCTTTCAACTAAAATTAGCTTCTGTGAAAAGACCCAGACATTCTCATAAAAAATAGGCTCTAGTGTAAACCAGTTGGTAGTTATGGGATGGATGCAGAAATTACTACAATCTGTTCTGTTCTATGTAAGTAAAGAATAAAAATAGTCCCTTTGGGCCTAATATTTCATAAATTTGACTGTGTATCCTGTTTTATCTTCTACTGTTAAGGCTTAACTTAGCTGCTCTTACTTCTCCAGTGTTAAAAGATACTCTCAGTAGTCAGTGGCATCATCGAAGCACAGGAAACACAGGCAACTGCCATCACAGAGGTCCAAAGTAAGAAGAGTATCCTCCCTGTTTATATTAACCTGGAGTTAGTAATAGGTCTTTAATGAGCGTGACTTTTTCTGACTGATACCTGTGTAACTGCCTTCACTGACCAAGAAAGCACCATTGCATAGGTAGACCTAGAAAGATTCTAGTCATAATGCTCTGAAGGAGAGGGGGGTTGAAATAAAGGCAAACTGTTGTGTGGGTTTGGGTTTTCTTCTTGTGAAAATGTGAAAGCAGGAAAAAAAGAAACAGCAAAGACTGTTGGTAGTTTTCCGGTGAGTTGGGTTTGTTTATTATTTTTTTCTAATAAAGTCTGACTTCCTCAAAATTTGAGGGAGATTTTTATTTTGTTTTCTTTGGTTTTCTTGCTGTCTGCTTCCTACTGACTGATCTCTGGGTCAGAATCCCTGGTAACATGTATGGCAATTAGCCTATGTCTTGCTGATCTAATTGCCCTTATAGGCCAGCTGACTGTCCTTGTCAGAAACAAATATAAGGTTCTATCAATCTGTTTTTGCATTTCTGAGTTTATAGCTGCCTGACTTCAATCTTAGGTTCAAAACATTGATCTGTAAAGCATCTTTGTCTTCAATGGCATCCATGACATATAAACTTACATGTCAGCGTTACATTCGACTAGCATAAACAGAATTTTCTCTCTATAAATTTGGTATATTTCTGTCTTAAATGCAGCTGCTATAATATAGTTGGAGTGAAAAGGCAAATATTCTGTATCTACTTACCACTGCTTTTCAGGGGAATGAGATACTGGTTATTTTGGTTATCCTTACTTCAAAACTTTTGGGCTCGAATGCTATTTGCAGTTGGGCAAAAAAAATGCTATAGGGATAGACATGAAGAAATCTAGCACGGTTCAAAAGCATAAATACCCTTCACTTGAAGATTTGCTGTTCTCCACTTTCCCTGTCATGTGACCATCTTTATTTAAGAAGACATGTAACCTTAAGTTTAAAAACTGCTCTTTCTGGTTATTTGATCCAGTACAGTGGAATGCACTCATGTGATCATCAGCCATCACCATCAAATTGAAAAATAAGCAATTATGTAGATAGAGCAGATCATGGACCTTTGTGTGACAATCTGAGCAGTCTGGAAAATGCATTTAAAATATTAAATAATCCTTTTAAAAGAAAATAACATGTTAAGGAATAGTAATTTAAAATCTCACCAGAATATTAGTCCTCCCTTATTTCTCTTTTCCCCTCCCTCAAGCTGCTGCTCATCTAGTTTCTCTGCAAGCAATAATAGTAAAATTATTGGAGAATAAAGAATGGGAAAATAAATGAACTTGTTTTCATTTAGGATTTAATTAGTAATAAACACCTTTTAATTTAAAATTTCAAATACAGCTTCTGAAGTTCACTAGCTAGTTTTAAGGAAAGTGCTTATCTCCTCAAGAATTCTTAGACATCTTTTCTGAATCTGGTTTCTTTTAAGCTATTCAGTGATAAAATGTTCAGTTAGAGGCATATGTCTTTTGATGCAGGTGTAGTTACGGTACTGACAGTGCCTGTCATCTTCAGATTAGAGTTGCAATTCTGATCTTGAAAAAGTAGGTTCAAATTGGATATGCTGATAGGAGATTCATCAGTGGGTTTGTTTAGTTAAGTATAATTGTAAGCAAGTACTCGGCTTTATTGGCTTGCTATCTGCAGCTTGGTTCAGTTTTGTGTTTAATTTAATATTTGATGTTGCATTCTATTACTGGGAGATCCATGCTGCTGGAAGTGCTGTTCTTCTCCTTATTTGTCACTGTTGAACCTTCCTAATTATTTTTAGTCACATTTTGAAAGTGTAAAGAGAAATAAAGTTGAGATGCATTAAATGAAAAAGAGAAAGTTCTGTAGCTTGCTTTTTTCAATGGATTCTGAGCATTATGCAAGATGATGTTTTAGTGTGTTTCTGCATTTATTTGTTTGCTGATGCTCTAGTATGACAGAGGTGATAATATTGTTAGTGCAAAGGATACATTTTGAGAAACTTTCGTGATGTGATTAGATACTTTATATATCCATTTCTGTAGAGTTTGTGTGTATATACATATATATATAAAAATATTAAAAATCTGAAAAGGAAATGTAATAGAGGTTTCCCAAGCTCTTTGACGTGTCTTATATTTAAGCTTTGAAGAAGGTACACAATTATTGGTGGAGATCATTACTATCAATTATTCTGCAAAAGGAACAAATGGATTAAGTCATATTTGAGCTGTAATATAAACAAATCTGGTGGATAGGTTTTTTTTATATATACTCTAGTTCTTTAAAGGGAATGGCTGGGTCACATGGAACTATCTGGGGGAATCAGGAGACTGCTGCTGCCCTTGGGAGCATTTTGGGTGGGGGGAAGAGAAGCTTCCAGACTACAAGAGTGGAGGAAGAATGAGGTTTACAGAAAGGAGCTGGAGACCTGTAGTTCAAAGACAGAGATGGATGAAAGGGGTGACTTCATAACCAGGCCTCAGAAGCAAACTTCCCAAAGATACAAAAGGATAGTACAGTTTGCTGCAAGTAGGAAATTTGCTAAGATGGGTCCATTTTTATAATTATTTTATGTTAATTGGAGATGATAACAAACTGGTCACTCAGCCCAGGTTTTTATCTTTAATAATAGTCAGTAGTAGCATTTGTTTCAGAAGTGGGTTTTTTTTTTGCCTCTCTGGGGCTCTGCCATGTTTTGTCAAATTACAGTTTGGGCTTTCCTTAGCTAGAGGGTGTGTCTGGGCTGTGGTGAATAGTCATGGATTGATCGGTCTCTGTGAACTTTTTTTAGCATCTTTGTTTACATATAGTTTCTGTAAAAACCTGCAGCAATGACTGCAATAATTTAATTATGTAGTGTGTGAGAAATACCTCCTTTGGCTTGTCTTAGGCCTGCTGCCAGATGATCTGATATTACATGGCCTCATTCATGTGCTTGTGAACACTACTGACTAACCGTTCCGTATTTACCTTCTCCATAACATTGGTAACTATAGAGCGTTGTTACAACCCTCTGTTTTCCTCATGCTTGAGTGATCCTAGTCTGTGTAGCTCCACATAGTAGAAGCTGCTCCATATCTTTGATTTCTATTAGCCTGTCTTTTCTTATTTCTTCCATACTTCTGTATCTACATGCAACACTCAGACTATGGGTGCAGCATGGATTTATGCAGTTACACTGTTTTCTCTGTATTGTTTGATGTTCCTTTTCTAATATGTCATTCAATATTTTTGAGAATTGGGCTGATGCAAATGACTTCAAGATCTCTTTGCTGATTGCTATTGTAATATGAGCACAGCTTTCTATATAAATAATTTAATTTTTTTTTTCTCAGCATTTATTCATTAGTACTGAATTTAAGCAATATCTTACTGCCTATTTACTCGCTATATTAAGATCTTTCGATGCTTTTTCACAATCAACTATTTCTGACTATCCTCAGGAATTTTGTGTCATCGGTGCATGTTGACACTTTTCTATTGCCTTTTCAATTCATTTTGAGTGGGTTGATTAAGATAGATCCCACCTTGAATCTTTGAGGAAATCTTTATTGGCAATTATTTTCTTTTTGTGGATTTTGTACTCTTATTCTTTGCTTTCTGTATTTTAACAAATTGCTAATCCGGAGGAGAGCCATCCCTTTCTCCCCATGTAAATGTGATTTCTTCAGGAGCATTAAGGGGAGACCATGTAAACTTTTCTGTTGTTTTTATTGGTGTTTGTTTTAAAATCGAAGTACACTGGCTGACTGGTTCACTTTTTATTGGTGTGTACAGTCTGTTTCAAAGAGTCCAGTAGATTTGTTGGGCATAGTATCCATGTATTAAAATCCTACTGATTTTTGTCAATGTTACATTTAAATGGTGCGTCTATAAATTCATTTTGTGGGGCTTTCTTTTTATATTCCCCCACCCACTTTTTGTCCATTTCCTTTGACATTTTCACCATGGTCTTCTAGATCCCTTCAAAAGCTGATGTTGGAGGTGCTATTTTCTAGTCCTCTGGTATAAGACGCAACTTCTGATTGGTTATACCACATTGTACGGATTTAGTCCTTTGAAGGTTACTATAATAAAATCTTATCTTTCATGTGTTGGATCAGGCATGATTAAATATTTGATTATTTATTTTGGCCAGCTATCTCCTAGTTTAGTTTGTATGTGCTTTACAAGGGTATTTGATTAATATATACATTTTGAATGTCATAAGTTAACTGGTCAATTAAAAATACTCAAATAGAGAAAAAAATTGCAGTTGCTACATTTCAGTGTAAAGATGGCAATTAAATGCTGTAGAAGATAATTGTTATATATATTGATTTTAGATTGAAATCCATAATGCCTGTAATGGATTACAGTGGTCTGATAGGTGTTGTAAAAGCTTTTCTGCTTGCCTTGTTGGGAGAGTATTTTTCTAGTTAGATATTGCTGGGAATCTTGGCATCCCGTAGTTTTTCTAGGGTTAGTGTTAGCTTTAAATTCTAGATATTTTCCCCTTTTCTGCTTTAAAAAAAGAAATCAAAACACATGCAAGTTCTGGAGATGCTAGTCCAGAGTTGAATTTGTTGATAAGAACATAGAATTAGTCACAGATGAGTGTAGACTTGTTTTTGTTAGGTTCATCTCATTAATAGCTTTTTTGAAAACATAGTCTGAAAGAGACTTCATAGAAAACCATTGAAGGCTATTAGAAAAAGGCTGAGAAATAAAAAAAATTAGTGGTATTGCCCAAGGAAAAGTTACTTTGCATGCATTTATAATATTTGATGGATTTATTGGGCATGCTACACTGCAGCTTTGTTGTAAATAATACTTGTCCCAAATGGCAAATGGTATTTTCACTGCCAATGTTGTTCTCTGTAGGCATTTTTGTAACTTTCATTATTGTGATGATTTTGCTAAAAATGTCTTGAAGTTTAAAAGAACATCCCAATACTTTTCAGCTTGTATAGAAAAGGCTGGCAAGCTATTCTCACAGTCACTGGAAGACACTTGACCCATCTTGACCTCCTTAGTTTCTCTGAGTCATGCTACCAAAATGAAAGGAAAAAAAATAATTGTGTTAAGTGTGGGTGTTTTTAATACCAACTCAACCTGATATATGACAAGGTTTGCTTTTGGGGGGGAATATCAGTTTCACTCATCAAAATCACAGGAAAACCTGTTATAGTTTATACTGTAGAAAAAGTCAGTAGATTACTTAGCGAAGTGACTTGTTCCTTATTCTATTCTTCACAATTCTCATTTGTGCTAGAATTCCATAGGCCTACATTCAGACACCTTTGCAGTAAGAATGTTGGACGTCACTGTAACTTGTGCTCTATGAACAATGTGGCAAAGTGGCTTAGAGAATAAGTTAAAACACTGACGTGAAAACAGGCTTTTGGGTACGGTTTTCTATTACCTTTGCCTGTAGTAGGTTATACACTTATGTCTCCAAGTGCGGGAAAGTCCTGTGATAGTTTGAACATCAGAATGGAACGTAATTTATGAAAAGGCCAATGAAGAAAAGAACCTGTAGTTTTGGAGATCTTGATTGTGGGACAAAGATGATTTTTCTTTCCTGGAAGCATACCTTTAGTTACCATGTTAGCAGAGTGTGAAATTCAGTTTACACCTATATAAAGTGAATAAATTTCAGAAGGATGTGCTATTAAATATTATAAAACCCGTAGCATTTCACGACAAGTTCTAGAGTTTTAGAGTGGTGGAGATTCTTTTTCCCACTTCTAACTGAAATCTGAACCTGTTCATCCACCAGTTTTTTCATAGAGAACTTTTTCAGAACAAGATTAGTAACTGCTAACAGCTACCAGAGGTGTCTAACTGCGTACTCTCTTCCTAGACAGATGAGTTTATGACAAAGCAAGGTGGAATAGTGTGTGTGGCCCTCCCTGTACTGCTCGTCACAACTCCTTTGTTCACTTTGCACGTGGAAGATAAGCACAACATAGACAGCTATCTGTGCAAGACTTGCCATTTGGGGGACAAAGTGGATCTCCCCAAGTAGTTTTGTTTAATCTAGTCATCATCTAATTTTACAACAGGTGGGAAGGCATCACTGTTTTTTTCTTTTTCATTTAGAAGAGCATTACAACATTACTACACAGAAGAAAATTTTCTACATTCTTTCAAATCTGCTGTGGTTTGAGGTTTTTCTCGGCTGCTTACGAAGCTGCGAACTGAAGTACTACTTAACATGAATACATTAGAGAAAAGTAAACTGGTACTTTCTGCAGAATGCAGTGATTTGCATTCCGTTGTTCTCCTCTATTTCTGACAGCAATCTGTATTACATTCTTCAGAGTTTCAATATTTTTTGCCCCAAGAGATCTCATCTTGTATTTTCTGGCACTTTAACGAGAAACTTGTCCATTAAGATATATATATTTTTTTAATACTGATTTAACTTTCACTACCACAATTGCTCTTGTAATCAGACTCATAATTATACTCTCTCATCTGTTTTCAAATTATTGCTTTTAATTCTTTAGCTTGAGCAACTGAGAATCTACTTAGTTCAATCCCTGTGTATAACTTCCAACCACAGCACTGCAGCAATATTTTCTTTCCTTTATGACATAATATCTTCTTTGGCCTCGTGACCATTTTCTTTCAGCTTACTTCCTGAACTTCAGTCCCTGCAATGTTTCTTTTTAGGTCATCATCAAGTTATTGAAAGAAAGCAACACTGATTTGTGTAAAGCTTCTACCTTGTGGTAGTTTTATAAATAAAAATCCTTAAGACAATTAATGTAATCACATAACAGAGTGGTGGTGGTTAGTGAATTAGAGGCTTTGTTATTCTGAAGGTGCTGTGTCTCTGAAAGAACTAGCCTGGGGGATATGAAAATACAGCCTCATAGTCTGAAAAATTTGTGTCTTGTGCCTGAAGTTAGCTGGAGACCAGCTTTAAGCTTTTGCAAAACCAAGTCATTCAGTGGGTAAACTGCATGAAAATGTTGCTGGTTGTTTGCTTCCTCACTGTACGACTTTGGCATTGACAGATTCAGAATGAAAAAGAACTTTGCATAATCTGGGTTTAATTTGTGAAATGCTTTTGTGTGTGACATTGGATCTGTCAGGTTACATGGTTTCTGAAAAGATGAACAGAGAAATGCAAAGGTGAAAAATCTATTGACCTTTCTAACATACAAAGGCATACAACCTATGGCTCCTCGAGCTGTGTTGTAGAGGCTGAAAGAATATTCTGAGAATTAGCACTGCTCACTTAAGAATACACTTATCTTGAGGTGGCTCCTGTTGTCAGTGGCAAGATGCTGAACTAGATAATCGTTTGGTCTTATTCATTTGATCTGAGCCATTCTCACATTCATGTTAGTTTTTGGCTGAGAGAGTTGTACAGCTTAATTTTATGCTGCTTCTTTTAGAGGGGGACTTGGGGAGAGCAGAGAAATGGAAGTATTTTTGTGAGATTTTAAAGAGAAAGTTGTGCTAAAAATCTCTGTGAAAAATTCAGTGTCTCCTTTTCTTCAGCTCAGTGCTGAGAAAATGGTCATATGAAATAGTTTCTCTTTGCTGAAAAGAAAAATATCTGAGATTCATTACTATATAGTGTAATAGGGGGGAAAAACCCCACCTGATTAAGAGATTTAAGTCAAACGGGGAAATTGGTTCGTGTCTAGTAAAGGGTTTTAGTTACTCCATAAAGCATGTATCAGCATACAGTAAAATGCTTCAGCATAAGATTTGTGCACATCCTTCTGTTGCAGAAAGGTAAAACTTCGGGTTGCTCTCCATCTGTTCCAACGCGATACATTCACAGTGTATCAACAGAGCAGAAATGCTTTTATTATGTATAATATAAAATAATGCCAATAGGTAAATGTAAAAAGAATGTTTTAGGAACAATTTCTAGATTTTGCTTTTTGTAAAATAAACACAACTTCAAAAAATGGTTTTAGGTTTTGGATGACAGTAAAAGAAGTACAGAATGCCAGAACACCAGAGCAACTGTACCAGATCAGAGCAGTAATCCACCTAGCAGGATTCTTGTCTTTGATGGTGATTAGAACCACATGCTTTAAAGGAAAATGCTTATAATGGGCAATTAAAGGATCTGCACATAGCAGGCTTTTTTCCTCTGCCCTCCCTCCCCCAGTTGCCATAAATTACTGCGTGGCCTTTACTCTGACGTGCAAGTCTGACAAAACCTAGAAGGAACAGGAAATGACCTCAGTGTGGTTTTAGACAGGTTTTTTTTCATTACCTACATAAGAAGAAGAAAAGCACCTACTTTCCCTTGAGAGACAAAACACCTTTTAGAACCTTTTTGAAACATTTGAAGATCTTAATGTTAAAAGGAAGATCGTAGCAAACATAACAAACAGTAAGAAAACAGAAAGCTTTCTCCGGCAGACAAATTAGAAGCTGACCTGCCCGTATTCCTGGTTACTAAAGCAGAAGTAGCATGTCTTTTTAAAAACAAACAAATGAAACAAACACCCAAAAAAGAAACAAACACCCAACCAAACAAAAAAATATTTTTCCGCTTGCAAGGAGTAATATTAACTTTAAGAATAAGTCTGTTGAAGGCTTATTTCAAACTTTTTTGCTGTGTTTGTGTATCTGTGCTGAGGACAAAGTTGTTGAAGACAGTAACTAAACACATGAAGACTCTAAAGTGACTTGTTAAAGTTTACTTAGGTGCAGCTCTTGTCAAAGATTGGTATTGCAGGGAAGATCAGAATACTGTGGAGTCTGGTGAAAGAGTTATCGTGGCCAGGCACCTGTATGTTCCAGTGTTTTTCTTATGTGTCCAGCCAAATATGTTGCAGGTGCTATTTAATTTATAGAATAGTATTTACTAAAGCAATTAAGTAGAAGCAAGTCTCTTTCCATTGAAGGAAGAGTTTACACTTCTTAAAAAAATAAAGACAATGCCTTTTATGAAAGAGTTCAGGAGAGTCAACGACAGAGTCCAGGGTAGGGAATATGGCGGTTTCCTTCAGTGCATGCATCCAAACCTTGGAACCATGAAAGCACACTCAGTTTCTGTTCAAGATTGTGGCTATCTGCAGACTTCAGAACCTGTTAGCCGTTTTACAACTTTGGATAAATAAATTGTCTAGAGTCAAGAAGTGATAAATATTAGGATTCCAAAAATATCCAAGTTTTTTCATGTCCCACTTATTTTCAGGGGAAGGTTTAGTGGGTGAAGAAACATCATCATGACTCTAAATGCCTTAAGTATCATATTGAATGCTTTTCCAAGTGATGTATTTTGTCTTGATTATAATAATCTACTCAAGTAGTTGTTGTTTTGGCCCGCAAGATTTCACAACAGAATGTTGTCTGTGTTACCTGAATAATGCTACCTCTGCTTTGACAGAGTCATTCTTTGGTTGCATCACCTTTGGTCTCATACTGAATACAACTTAACTACTTAATAACATACTGTTTTTCAAAACCTACCTTTTCTACACAGAGAAGGGAAAAAAACCTAATAAAGAAATAAATAAAACAAGACTTTTAAGTTGTATACTACTGAGTTTGTTTTTCTATCATTAAATTACGTGGGTTTAAAAAGATAATGGATTATAAGCTGTTGCAAAAGACTAATTTAGAAATAAAAGCAATGAATTGAGACGTTAGTCTTGTTTGAAAGGCAGTCCTGAAAATAAATTGATACGTAGTGTAACCTTTTTCATATTTTACAATAAATTAGTTTCTCATCTAGTAGTAGAGTTTTGCTTTTGAATGAGGTGATTTTTTACAGAGTTGATTTTTGAATCAAGTTGCTATGGTGTTGGTTTCGTTGTTTAGTTAATTCTGTGCTTGGTTGCCATGGAAATACTTATTTACGGAGCTAATGCCTAATGGTGTCGAACAGATGCTACTAGCAACTACAAATCTTTTATATTTGATCAATGAAAGACTCGGTCAGAAGTAGAAACTCTGTTTTGTACTCATTTTTTCTCCATTAAAATTTTGGAGCATGGAATGTGAATGGGTGGTGTCAAATAGGACAAGTTTTATTTTCTTAACAAGCGTTAAAGCACATGCTGAATCTCCTGAATAGTATCATCGTTGAAACAAGAACTTCCCACTTACCTAGGTTAGGCAATCAAGCAGCAATGTTACAAATCTTAACACTCTGTATGGCCTTAGCTGGTGTGCACATTTCAGCTTAGGGTATGGAGCATATGTATTAGTTATATTCTAGTTTTAAAATAGATTTTAGATTTTTAAGCTCTGAAATGCTTTTTTTAAGCCATTTGTAAATATTGTCCTTAGTATAACTGTGCAAACAGAACTAATTCTTGAGTAGCTAAGATGATATGATTTTGTGTAAGTAAAATTATGCTGAAAATATCATTACACAGTTATCTAGCCAAAGACAATTTGAGTTGAGCATTAAAGTTTAAAAAAAAAAAAAGTTTAAAAATGCTTAGTGTACTTTTATAGTAATCTTAGTGGTTTATTACTTGACAGAAGTAAAACCCATGGGCTTTTATTGTGCTTAAACTTTTAGAAGTTTAAAATACTCCTCAAACATGGCTTTAGCCAAATGGAGCTGTGGTGCTCATGCAGAGAAGGTCCAGAAGAGCTTCACTCTCTGTGGCATCACCTTGCTCCTGAAAGACACCTCTGTTACAGGCCCTGGAAACACTGGCTGCGCCATGACAGGAAAGGGAACTTTTTATATAGAAAAATCATTAAAAAGTAAAACAAAAAAAACCCTTAAGCTCCACCGGTGTTCATTGTCTGTCTTCTCCCATTTCTCGTCTGTTTTTAGTTTATTTAGATTATAAGCTTCTCAGAGGGGCACTTTTTTCCTTTTTTTTTTTTTGTAAAAGTTAATATTGCTTGTTCCTGTTGCTGTTTGAACTCCAAACTGTATTAGGGCAGGCCTTTATTACTGTTATCTTGTGTATGTTTTTAATAAGTGTTTCTGATGTTGCTAATAACACGTGCTTTGCAAAAGTACCATCATTAAGTTTGGCTAATTTGGGCGTTGGTATTCAACAATTAGGGCCTTCGCGCCTCCCCCCCCCCCCCCCCCCAGTGAATAGATGAATTACAAAGTGTCAGATAAGCTGATTTTAAACATCCATAGAACTGGATATAGTGTTCATTCTTCAGAACAGCAACTTTGTGGAGAATTTGCTGAGCTTTAACTACTTTCTTAGCCTTTAAACATGTATTTCCAGTGGTCTAAATGCCCTCTATTGATACGTTTAGCCTGTTTTGAGTGACATGTTTCAGTTTGACCTAAACCCATTACTGGCTGATGGCAGCCAGATCAGAAAAGGTCACTTGTACTTAAAGGGTTTTTGTAAGCTGGCTTGTCTTTTTAACTGTGTTGAAATTTATTTCATAGGCTAAATAGATTAAATTATTATAGTTAACCGTAATAGAGTCCTTGACTGTTAAGGAACAAGGCATAGTACTGTGTTATGTGTGGGGTTTTGTTTTTTATTAATTGTCCTTCAAAACCCTGGTCGGCTTGACAGGCAATTATATGAAACCAGAAAAGTGTGGTCATTGCCCTTTGGATGGTCTGGGAGACTCTGGGGTTTGAGTCAGACTGATACGAGAACTTCTCCTCCAAGCTGACCAGTCACATACATGGTTATGGGGGGAGGGTGCCATACATTTCTCACCTTTTGGAAGCTCATCTGCAATATCAGAGCCCACTGGAGTTTTATCTTCAGAGGAGCTCACAGATGTGTGATGGCTGCGATGTTGGCACTGACAGTGGATGCTCAAAAGCCAAAGTGTATGAGTTGCTAAGCAGAGGTTTAAGTTGTAGCTTGGAACTTTTCTGATTCAAGGCCCTCCTAGATCAGGTGTTTCTTGTTGGAGGAGGTGAGGAAGAACGTTATGTGCAATGGGTTACAAAATCTTAGTATTACAGAGTACAGATCTTTCTGCAACAAGTCTCGTGGTTGCAAAATCAAAAATTGCTGAGGCTCTGCCTAAGATTTATTTTAAGGTCTGTTGGTCTGTTCATATTAAATCAAAATAAACTGTATTCTTTTTACTCCTGTTGTAAGATTAATGCAACTCTGGGAATACTTGGTTGATGAGCCACAGTAATTAATAAAAGCTTTGACTGTCAGAATCTCAACAAAAATAATGTCCGAAATGCTACTTTTTATAGAATTCCAGTTTTAACTGACAAGGCATGGAGTTAGTTTAATTAGCCTAAGTCTGGTGGGTACTGATAAACAATTTCCTTATACTTAGTATCTGAATAGCATGGGAAAGGAGTAAATTCTTCTTCAAACAGAGAAGTTTTTGCAAAGGAGCAGAATTTATCAACTGTTAACATTATAAACTGTCACCCCCCTTGTTCCTCAAACCATTTCAATTCTGCAGAAGGTCTGTTAAGGAATATGCTGCTGGTTTCTGTTCCTTTCTCCCGAAATTGGTTTTGTGGGGGAGGCTTTCTGAATTTGAGTGCCATCTTGTGGTGTGTTGTGGGATCCAAGGAAAGGTAATAACCCCCCTTTCATTATTAACCTGTTAGGATTGGATTGGTATAGAGATGTACCAAGTTGTAGTCACCAGGGAAAAATATTCATTGTATATTTCTGTGCTTAGAGAAGAGATTGCTACTTTGTGCCTAAAATTTTCATCAGCTCATTTGAATTACTTCAATGTGTGGCACATGGAATAAGCCCTGGAAACTTTACAGCTAATATAGACTGTGGTAGCCTGCTAGCTGTGTTAATTAATTAATGGTGATGTATAGTGAATTTAAAACAAAAAATCTGTTCGCAACATAAAGGTAAACTTAAATTCTGTTTATTTCAAAACTGTTTTAGTTTCTTTGCTGCAAAATTGGTGTCCATGGCAAAGCTGAAATCTGCTTTAAATGATAACAGAAAATTTTCAGTCATGAATCCAAGCTGTGAAATTTTTCATTTAAATAAAATTATGTATGAAATGGTGCTCTGCCATTAAAATATCAAGACGTTATTTGCCTTGGAAGTAGATTTTGTGTGAGCTGTGCTCGTTATTTTGCCTTGTGTATACTGGGTGAGTACAGGACACAAGGTAGAGAGCAGTTACACATTCCACTGAATATTTTCTGCCTCTGCAACTTTGAGCTTATTTCTTTAGCAGGGCTAAAGCCAAAAGGAAGGTTTTGAACTTTTTTAGCTGTATAGATTGACACCCCACATTAGAACAGCATATCTTGTATGAGCGCACATTTGTGTACGTAAGTGTACATGAAAGCTCCCAATGGCTTAAAGGATGAATGAAGGAGGTTGCATCAGTAAAAGCAGTTGCAGCTAAAAGTTTGGTACAGAAATGTTCTGGAGATAGCAAGAGCATAGGTATTTTATTAAGATCTCATTTAGGACAAATAAATAAAATAAGCTAACACACCACATATTTAAAAGAAAAATAAAATATTAGAAGAGCTGGGGGAAGGGAAATCTCTTTTGTGTCCCCTAACGGAGGTTGCAAGATTGCAGGCTGGCTGATGCAACTTTGCAGACCTTTAGTATCAAAGGTTGCTAATACAACTAACAAAACTGATGTGGACATCTGATCTTTGTTGCTGATTGAGTCAAAAGTCAATGAAGCAGATTGATGCAGTCTCTACGTCTGAGCTTAGGAGGACAGAATAAACCCAAAAGATTTACCTAGGTTTGATACAGTAAATAAATGTCAATCTGTGCAGAGAAACCCAAGAATTAAGAAAACCAGAAAAACCCATCTGGCCCAGGTGGACAACTCCTTGTAGTTTGTTACAGAATAAAAACCCTTCATCTTTACAGTGATCATGCTAAAACCAAATGCATCACACAAAATGGGTATGGCCAGACAGCATTGGTCATTATGCTAATACTTGTCACTGACAGGCTAACAGTCACCTCGTGCTTAGGTTTTTGTTTGTTTGTTTTAAAAAAGATGAATGAGGAGATGGTAGCTAGGTTAATCACATAAACCCCAAGAACCTTAAATTCTAAGATTCTTAATTCTTAATTTAGAACTGCTTGCTTTACACAGTATGACTTTCTGATACAGCATAACTTACTCCCAGCTTAAGCTCATGTGTAGTGGTAGATCTCACTTTTCATAGCAAGTGGGTGTCATAACTATTAACTTTAAACATGGTTTAATGGTATCTCTATGAAGATAACAGGAGAGAAAAAGAGCCTTTATGTGCCACCCTTGCCTGGGTACTGCCGACATGTCAGCCTGTGTTTCTTTACCGACACTTTCTGCACCTTCTGCTGGACGAGTGCCAGCCTGGAACATTGTGTTTTCTCCATGAAAGAGCTGTTAGTCTTAGAGGAACAAAACCAAACATAGTTCTTGCCTATAAAAATAAGCAGAAAAACTTATAAGACTGCAGAATATGAACAACCGAATGGAGTATTGGCGCTTTATTTGTGCTCTGTAGCTATGGAAAAGAGAAGAAGAAAAAAAAGGTTATCTTTGTATTTGTTTACCTTGTGAATGCATGTTGTGCAAATGAATTAATTGTCAGAGAATAATTAGAACCTGTCAAGAAGTCATGAAGACTGAACACTTTTGAAACAAAACAGACATCTGAATTTAATTTCTTGTATGTTGTTTCTATTTTTTGTCAGTATAGAAGAAAAATTATGTGAGTGCTGTTGACGTGGTTGAAGCTGATAGTATCTTCAGGTTGTGTTGCTGACGTTCTTTTGTGGGTTTGGTGGTTTTTGTGCAGTTATTCAGAACATGTAGATTTCTAACCATATTCAAGCAAAATATAACAAAAAAAATAGCAAAACCTCCTGCAGGAAAATGCTTTTAAAATTACGAGTTTTAAGCCTGAGATGTTGGGGAGCTTTTTGCCTGTTTTAAAAATAAGTGATGTCAATGTAGTGCTTTCTGCACTGCATTTACGAAATTGCTACTGTTTGAATGGTTCTGGAAAGAAAAAAGTTATGAAGTACACTGGAGGTTTTAGTATAGATTTGCTTTTGTAAGTTGAGTTGAATAGAAACAGGAAAGCACTGTCACCACCTAATCTAGTGTACATGTTAAATGATTTATAAACAATCCAGAAATCTTGGACTAAGACCATATAATTATTCTGTCATCAAAATATCTGTTGCATGCAATTTCTTCAGAATCTTCTTTCAGACTTTTACTGGGGTAGCATTAGCTGAGAAAATGGCTTAAGTTACATATAAAATGCTTCTCTCTCCCTTCATGTTTTTATATTACATCACATAATCAAGATTTATGCCATTGTTGTTTTTCAGAGGATACTTTGGGATTGGGATTTGAAGCAATGGTACAAGCCCTATTACCAGGTCAGTGTATTATGAATCTAATTATTCTTTTGTGAAATGTGATTGAGTGCAGAGTTCACTATAAATGTCAGATTTCAATTTTTCTATTGTTGTTTTATTTACATAAGTTGTCCTAGGACATTCTAGCTCCATGTAGCAGAGGCTTGATATTTAGCAGTTCTGACCAAGTTGACAGAGATCTATGTTCTGTGGTGTATATGACAACAGTCTCGAACCTAAGATGGGAGTGGGTTTTTTTGAAATATCCATTACCATAAGGTTAGGGAGTGATTTCCCCAGCAATGTCACCAAACTCAGGTGTACCACGTTCTCGCCCGTTTTTGTGATTGCTTGTTTCTCCTCCTCTCTCTTCTATCAGTGGTGGCATCTAGTCAGCTATTGCTGTTCCTGTTCAGAGAATTATGCCAAAAACAAACTAACCACTTTTTTGATAGAATTATTAGGATTTGTTTCAGTAGAATCAGATTTAATAAAAGTAGTGAGGCTGTGGAAATTGCACCTCTATAAGGGGCTTATAACAGTTTGGCCACTAAAATTTCTGTTGATACTAATGGAAGAGATAGAATACTAAGTTTAACTCTGAGACAACGTAGTGAAAAATTGAGATTAAAAAATTGGCAGCAGATCTTTATTTTAAATAAACTGAAAGCTAATATTGAATTTGAACTATTTTTTATTGCATGAAAAAATGCGAAAAATGGTGTCTAAATAGGTCAATATGTATATATTTTCTTGAAAAGAAAAATACATTGCATTGGGGTTTTTTATTAATTTTTTAAATTTGCAATAGATAAAATGCTTATTTAAAACTTAGAATACCGTGAAATGTTTTGACATGTTAATAGTTTGCAATATTTCCATCTATTCTAGAATGCTGGCAGTGGAAGTGGAGTTGATCTTTCAGTACTAAATGAGGCTCGGAGCATGCTAACAGACCTCCTGACTGTCCCATCCCTTCCACCACAAGTGATTTCTTCCCTTCGAAGCATTAGTAGTTTGATTGGTGCTTTCTCAGGCACCTGCAGGCCGAAGGCTAGTCCCTTCACACCATTTCCTGGTTTCTTCCTCTGTCCTGAAATAGAGGATCCCGCTGAAAAAGGAGATCGAAAGCTGCTCAAGGTCAAATTACTTTAATTTTCATTCATGTGTGTGTGTTGCAATTTAAAAAAAAAAATAAATCAAGGCAGATTCATCTGGAAAGAATGCTCCTATATGGACAGTAGCTTCTTTACTGAGTACCTGTGACCTACATTTAAGGTTAAAAGAGGGCAGCTGTGAAAACACATTGAAATGTAGATAGGTACCAAACTGCAAATTCACGTGGTTGATGGATAGGCAGGTAAGAGCACTGGTCTGCGCTCTGAACATGATTCCTTCAGGTAAATGCTGTATTAAAAAAGCTGAAAGCAAATGCAAAATAAAGATGTTACATTCTCATGATATGGCACAAACAGGGCTGTTCTTGATTCTCGCACATTTTCTTGATCTAACAATTGCTATCAATGTGGCTTTTTCATTGACTTTTTTTTCCAAGGAAATTTACTCTTGTGAACATCAAACAAGCCATCATACAGAAGCAAATCAGCTCTGCAAAAGAAAAATATCTGTTCTTTCTGTGCAGCCCATCACATTATGGGACCAGTGTGTAAATCTGTGGTCACTTCTCCATTATCTAGGGTAAATAAGTGAAAGCAAGAATGTACTTGTATATGACATGTTAAGGAGGGTGGTGGAAAAACATTCAAATATAGAAACTGAGCTGCAGTGCAGCAGAGCTAATAATTCTAGGGTAGCCCGATATTGACAGCTTGACGCTGTTCATTGTGGAGGCTGGTCTGGGACATCCGTGCCCTGTAGTTGCTTTCATTTCCAGGCAGTGGGCAAATTGATCAACTTGTTGGCTTAGTGTTTTGGAGACAGATAAACTGCCTCAAGCCAGATTCAGCCTGTAAAATGTCTATTGGGAACCATTGTCAAGACTAATGCTTTTGGGGAAAAGCTCAGTGTCTACAGATTACTCTGTAGAAGATCCTGCAGGACCATTGCAGTATGAAATCCCTTGGAATGTCTCACGGATATCTGCAGAAGTTAGTTGCGTGGGGATCATAATCATTCAGCATATGTTTTTCTTTGTGGATTTTTTGAAAAACTGCTGAGGATTAGTATACCAATGTGAAAAATATAATTTATGTGAATGTGAAAATGATTTTTAAAATGTCTATATAGCTAGTCAGAATTGTTTGAAATGAGAATTATTCATTGCTGAAGACTGGCTATAAAGATTATATGAGATTGAAAGATTATATTTTTTCACAGCTGTTCTCTTTTCCTCCTTCCTAAAAGTAACTCTTCCTTTGAGTTTGGTGGGTTTTATGTACATTAATTTACCTGGTGGATAAAATAGCGCTTGTCGCTGTCATTCAATAAATGTTTGACTTTGGTATGTGTTTAGGGATAAACCAAAAGGTCTACCCCTATGTGTGTTACTATAAGATTTCTCTTTCTGTCAAAAACCAGGTAAGTCAGCACAAACTCCAGGTTATGACACATCAAAGGAAATCACAAGAAAGTATTTCTTCAAAATGGGACCTTTCAGACTATATTGAAAGGTTCCCATTCTCTCTTTCCTGAATGTGGAACTTCCTGTTCTCTTTGGTAGAAAAAAAGGAAAAAAAAAAAACAAGGGAAAGAAAGAAGCTGAAACTGGGCTTCAGCCCTTGGGCTAGCCGTAACTGGTTATCTAATGCTAACTCTTCACTCTGAGTTTCTTGATAGTCAACAACTTGGAAAGCATAAACTGCCCAGTTGGTGCTGTTTACTGATCAGTCTCTTTAAATTCCTAAAAAATAAACAGGAAATCTTAGTTAGACAAAAAATATCTCAGGGCTGCTCTGCAATAGAAAGACTTTTCAGTGCCATCGTGACAGAGCTGTCCCCAGATTTACTAGCGTATGACAGTAGACTGCTTGCCAGACTGGTGGATTTCTGATGTTATCAACAGTCACGATTTTAACAGTTTTCACACTTTAGGCAAGTAAAAGTTGTCTAGGCAAGCACTTGAGTGTGTATCCACATTCCTTGTCTCCTGGCCTTGTTATTGCTGGTAACTGAAACTCTTTTCATAACAACTGTGATTTCTGGCACAGTCTAAATTTTGTTTCCAGAGCACCTTTTCCCCTTTCTATAATGATTACCAGGGACTTTGCTAGCATAGAGTGATCCGGAGTTCCCTAATCCTTTGCTGCCCATGTTTTGTTTATTCTCTGCTTCTTTAGTAGGGGAAAGTTCTGGAGATTTGTCATATCCCCAGTGTCCTCTCATTCTTAGAGTAGCCAAGAAGAAGAAAAATTAAGTGCAGGTGTGGGGGCCATCTTTCCATGCTGTGCTAACGTGCACTTGTGTCAGGGAGCAGACCTTTCTTCTCCAACGTCGGGGATTTTCAGCTGCGCTGCCCATGCTGTAGAGAGCAGGCAGGTGAGGCTGATGTGGCCCACTGACAGGGAAGTCCACTGCAGCCCGAGAGCGTTACCCCTGAATGACGGCACGCAGAATACGCTCCGCCGGGTCGCTTTCAGGAGGGCTGGTTAAGGCCTGCTGCATGCTTCTGTGGGCGAGGTGGCGGTCTTACTCGGCCTGTCCAGATCCACCTTTGTGGCTGTGAGTGTGGCTTTGCAGCAAAGCAGAGTGAAGGTACATCCCATCTCAAGGACTCAAAGCAGTCTGATTTTTCAGGGGAAGAGGCTGTGCTCTTTTGTGTCAGCACTGTTTCTTTTTTTTTTTTTTTTTGAAATATGTTGTAGCTTTGTGAGTTAAGTATGATCTTTGACCACCTGATGAAGCTTAAAATTGCAAAGTAATTTCTGCCAGACTTTTGAAGTGGTAGTATCCGAGGGTCACATGTCCTCGCACATGACCCTGCAGACCTTACTCAAGACTGCAAATATTGCTTCGGATTTTTTGTTTTAAACATTTTTTTCCTGGCATCCTTTTTACTTTGCAAGATCTGTTTACGCACATCTGAATTATGCAGAAGAATCTTCCCCCCCCTTCCCCCCTTGAATGGCCAAATCTAGGGCTAAGTAACATGTGGATTGTGGACTGAATGCAGTCAGAGAGGTTTGGGTTTTTTTATTAATTTGTTTGAAATGCAATGTATAGGTTATCTGTGCAATGGATGCAGATATGCCAGAGCTGGCTTTGCAGTTTCAGTCCGGTGATCCTACCCTTTCTATTAGTTAGGTGCTACTAGTTACTGTTTAAACACGGGAATACTTTTCTGGGGGTATTTCGGTAAGGCAGAGTAAGGCAGTCCTGAGTTATTTCCGTACAGCACTGTTCGAGTGCCATCACCCTGCTTTACAGAGGGCTTTGTGTTCAAGTACAGTGGTGATTCCCAGTGTCTGGGCTGCAGTGTGCCTAAACGAACACAGCTTCCAGGCTGGGAGTGGTGAGGTGCCTGGGAAGCTGCCCAGGTGCTGTGGGACTGGTATGGAAGCAGAGAGGGAGGCTTGACGGACCAGAACTGACCCTGTGCATTGTGCATCACTCTTTCCACAGGTTCCACAATGTTGTGGAATATGCCAATATTTAGCTTCTGAGTTACCAAAATTTCAGGCTACCCTGAGAGCTGGAGAGCTGACTATGTAGTCATATGATTGGGATAGGTAGAAAAAAGAATCTATAATCCTATAGCAACTGGCTGTCTCTAGAAGATCTCAATTTTTAAAAGGTCTGAAGAGTAATCATTGGACCACATGGATTTCAGACTACAAGTATCTTTACATAAGTTAATTTGGGGAAAGAAAAAATGAGATATGAAAAACAATTATTCCCAGTAAGCAAAATAATTTGATTGCATCTTTTTTATTTTCTTGAGCAATAAGAGTGAATGTAAGATATCGTACTTACTGATTAGGACTGTAAAAAATTAATAATAAATAGTCTGCACAAACAATAAATAAAATTTTAGTATCTATTTTTAATTATATAGATTTTAACCATGGATAAATTACTCAACAGGGATTAAATAGCAGGAATAGCCTGCCAACACCACAGCTGAGACGAACTTCAGGAGTTTCTGGCATTCAACCTATAGAATCAACATCTTCTAGATGGGACCGGAGTAACAGCAAGAGATCTCATCAGGAATATAACGTGTCAAGGTAAGCACTTAGCCACATTTTAAAGGCAATAATAAATGTTGGAACTTGGCAGCGGAAGTATTTAATGTAAAATCTTGTGAATTAAGTCTCCAAATTCTGCCAACGTAAACTGGAAAATGTTTCAAGTTAATTATATACTATACTTTATAACGCTGTTTGATCTCAAGTATAAATCGGGTCATTCTGAGGCTGAGTGGCATGCTCTGTCATACTAAGTAGGCCTGGATATCAGTTTTAGTAGGAAAGGAAAAAAAAGTCCAACATACATGATTGCAAAACAAACTACTTTAACCTCTAAACCTTTACTGACTTCCTCCCTCTCCCTTTTACTTAAAATATGTATCAGTTTCCAACTTCCACATACCCCAAAATGTGTTTTCTAATGAAAAAGATGATATCACTTTCTTGCTTTTGGTAGCCACTGTTGTGTTTGTTGCAACATTTATTATTCCTACAGTCATCAAGCAAGCAGTAAAGGTAGATCGAGAAAGTCATCTCTCTCTACTTATTTAGTCAATATGGTGCAAATAAAGCTTTTATTTCCAGAATTAAGATTATATTTTAAATTAGGATTAAAATAAATGTACATTTTTTCTTTTTGTTTAATGTTGTACATGAGTTGAACTTCACATATTTATTCAGATGTGTAATAGTGTATGGCTTTCCTCAATATCTTGTAAGAAAAGTACAACAGATGTTTGAAATTGTGTTGCAGCTTAAATCCATAAAAATGTGTGTGGTTTTTCTTTTTTTCTTTTTTCTTTTTTTTTTTTTAATGCTTGGTAGCCATTAAGACTTTAATGGTTTTACATAGGTCATAAGGAAAACATAATATACGTATTTTTTAAATATGACTTAGGCTGATAACCGATTACTAGTAGTGGATGAAACTTTATATACACATGTCTAAGAATTGAAATTAAATATAATATTGATAAATAAAAGTAAACCATTTAAATAATTTAGCCCTTGTCAGTGGCTTTTCCCCCTTGAATAAAATACACTTTTCAGGCTTTTACATAGTAAACCAACTGTTGTTTGTGTATAAAATATAATTGAAGACAGTAATAGTAGCAGTAGTAGTAGGTTAAAGATTGTGTTTTCATGCTGATTTGGTTATCAGTGTTTGGCAGAATCTCGTCATTTGTATCCACTGGAAATAAGCAGAGACTAGAGAAATCACTTTAAACTTACAAACCGTGGGACTTCAGTGTCTGGTGCAGAGGCAGCGTATGTTTACAGAGGATTTCCTCACAGCTCCTGCTGACCAAAGACTCAGGCTCACCCAATTAAAAGCAGTGATATGGAAAACACCCTCGCTCATACTCCATCACATTTAAATTCTCTCTTGACCCTGATGACTGGCACTTCTAGTTAGTCGTGTTCCCCTTCCCTGCTCCTGTCCACCCCCATACAGCCCTAGAACATGTGTTCGCTTTTTCGGGGTTTGTGCCCTGCCCTTCAGAGTTCTTGCCAGTGCTTGCAGTGTCCCTGTCTCCTTGCATCTTCCAGGGGTCGTTCTTATCTGGTTCCCTTGAACTCCTAACCCGTCATCATCTCAACCCCCCCCAGGGGTGCTTACCTTGCAGATAATGTTAGATGAAATAGCTGAACGCTGTTTCTGCTGCTGTAAGAGTCAGTCCTGCGTTCCTTGAGTACTTCCTGCCATTGCCTGTGGCTCTTGAGTCACCCCTGTAAATTGTCAGAAGTCTCAGCAATAAAAAGACAGTTTTCCCTGCCTTGGGGAGCTGATTCAGCCCAATGAAGGACCCAATGAATGTTAGTAAAAAGGGAGAGTGAAACAGCAAACTGTTCACTAGGAGGAAAGCTTATGAAAAATCAAAACTTTTTTTATGTACAATGAGTGCTTTCAACTGAATTCTAGCTGAGTTGAGAAAGGTAAGATATTACATAGATGTACAATAAATTAATGGGGCTACAAAATTTGATTTAATGTTCCAGATTTTTTTTAATCCATCCAGACAGTGTTCAAAAGTAACTCTTGAGAGCTGCTGTTTTATTTGCTTGCAGGTTCTTCATTTGGTTTCTCATTCAAACACTGGTTCAAGATGAACTGTCCTTGCTTAATATATAGTCTTCCTACACTAAATACTGTTGCAGCATTTTTATGTGCTTTAAAAGCATACATGTACGCTATGATAGCTAATAGCGTGAAAAGTTCAATCTAGCCCAGTTGTCAACCCAAACATTTTTTTAAAGTTGACTAACATGTCAACATCAGACTTCAGAAGAATAAATCTGTGTTTATTCTTGAACTTATTTTTTGTATTTATATTTAAACAAATGATGGGAGATCAGGTATTATTTCTGTATTTGACTTTTATTTGACATCTGACTAAACAAGATTAAATCTGTTTCAGTAGATACTGTTTTCCCATAGTGAAATGAAATGATTCGTTTAACATAAACTATTTTCACTTTAAAGTATGCGTATACAGTTATTTTTAATGGCATATCACATTTTTGTTTCATAAAGATGCAATTGGAATTTCGGAGTGCAGTTTCATGCTTAGAACAGCAGATGGCATAATTCAACAATCAAGTTTAACGATTTAGCTACTGATGTGCAGTGACTACGTGAAAAACAGCTTTAGTTTTAAGATTATAATAAATGGAATTATTAATTAACTATAGAAAATTGATTTGAAAAGCAAGCTTGGCTGCCTAAGATTGTAATGGTATTTCCAAAGCAACCAATCTCAGATCTGTTAGAAAATATCCTGCATTGCTAAAACGTTCAAGAACAGCAAATAACATGTTAGAAAGTAAAACCTATGGCACGTCGTCTGAATATACTTATTATATCATTTTAGGGCTGCATAAAGTTTTCTGTTGCTCTCACCCAATACCCAGCAGCTTTTATTCCATATGATTGACATATATTGTCTAGCTGATCTTGAATTTGACTGCTTTTTAGTACTCTCTTTTTGTTGAATGGTGCTGGACCTCTAACAGAGCAGTCTGGCTGCTTTATAAGCATTTTATTTAATAAAAATGGAGGCCAGGTAGGAAAGAAAAAAAATTTTCACTGTTTTATTTTCAGCCAAGGATCTCATTCAAATGGGTCTTTTGGTGCAAACTTGCTGACAATACCAAAACAAAGATCATCTTCTATGACATTGACTCATCATATAGGTCTCAGACGAGCAGGTAAGACCGTGCAATTTCTAGCTTAGTGGCAGAATGTCAAGGTAGTAATTAGTACATCATGTATACAATTGGGGTTTTTTTTTGAAGTAAATGTAGTACTAAAATAACATCAGCATGTTGCATATATTTAAAAAATATTCCATTTTTAATCGGCTTCTAAGAATACTCAAAACTACAGTGAACATCAACTTTGTAGGAATCTCAGCTATTCACCCAATGCTGTGTAGCTGCAAAACGTTATAATTTTGTGTGGTTGGTACCTGTTGAAAATTGCAACATTCACATACATTAAGGGACCATTTTTAGTAATTATGCTTTTTGTAATGGAGCAATGTAACTTCGACACTCCTAAATACCTGATAGTCATCTGAGATTAATATTTACACAAATTTTGGAAGGAGTTGGAGTAGACTTTATTCTAACACTGTCAGTGTAATAAGCTAGTAGATACTATAACAGCAGTGCTGAAATAATGTGTATATCAGTATTTCAGAGATTATAACTAGTCTGTTTGCCCATATTAAGTGAAGACTTGAAAATGACTTCTTTTGACATTTCTACCTATCCGTTTTAGCATGATTTAAAAATAACAACCTCTCTAATTTGTTTTATAAAAGTTGAAATATGTACGTTGGATTGAGAGAGATGAATGCACTTTCAAATTTTTATTTTTTTCTTTTAAAACCCAAAACCTCACCAGTTTTCTCTGTATTACTTATTAATGATTTGGTTGTTTCACTTTCACTCTTCTGAACACCAAGAAACATGAACTCACACCAGATCCTCGTGTGAACACGTTGTTGCGTATTCTCAATGGTTCTCTATTCATAGAAAGCTGGGCTGCCTCCTGCACTTTTCCACTTTGAATCTTGTGGAAAATACAGAGCACAATGAGATGCATTAAAACCTGCTGAATGTGTACATGTGGAAGGGATGAAATTAAGTAACCGACATTAGAGTATTAGTATGTTTTAGTTTTGGGAGGGAGTTTGCAAATTGCTTCTAAACTTTCCAGATCTTTCTTTGCAACAGTGAAGAGACATTTGCTTTCTGAAACTTCTGTCTCTGCACCTAGCAACGTGGACTTCAAAAATGTGTCTTTTATTGTAACAAAACATAATTACATATTACTCTTAGGGTATGTGAGTCAAGTCAGTGTAGCCTATGCCACTGTTGAAAGTGTATAATCTATGCATTCCTTATTTAAGGGCAATACTGTATATGCTCTTAGTAGTTTGTTATCAGGCACTGTACAGTCATAAAACTGATCTTTTGCTTCATAGTTTGCTGCAGAATGAATGATTCAGCTTTGGAAAGTCCAAAGAATACCTCATTATTTTGCTCATACGCACTTTATTCTTTTTGATTCAAGTGTATTTACAATGGCTATAACTTACCTTGGGCACTCATAGATAACCTGTCTTTTGTATATTTTCACAAGGGAAAGAAACGATGTTTTGGCTTAATGCAAAATTTTGTTGTAAGTTCATGTTAGGTACAGAGTAGCCAAAGTCCAGATTTACCAGCTTGCTTTCCTAGATTTCACAGACAGAAGCCTGAAGTAAACCCTAGCTTACTGTTTGAACAGGAATGGGGAATTTCATGGACCTAAGGAAGATGGAGTTTTGTGGTTGGTTTGTTTGTTTGTTTTTTATCTCCAGTTACCCATGAGAAAACTTTAGATTACTTTTTTTTCCCAATCACTCGTTAGGCAGATTTAGCTAGATTATCATGCCAATGAAAAAAAGGTACATCATTGTGAAAAAAGGCCACTATCTGCCCACTTTAATACCTTGCTTCAAAAATACAGTTATAACATTTTGATTTTTGTACTTTGTTTTTGGAAATGTCTCAGGCATGATTTTTCTTTATTGCAAAGCAATGAGGTAAAAGATTTTTTTCTATGAACTGGTTTTGATTTTTGATTTCCCACCCCCCGCCCCCCGCTCCCCCCCCCCCCCTCCCCCCCCGGAAAATTTAAAAAAGCAATCCTGAATCAGGAAGGAATATGGAAAGTTTCGGCTACTGACTAAATTTTCCTAAAGCTGAAACTAAAGCCAAACATTTGAAAGCCAGATGTTACAACACGTTACATAGTTTGCTGTTCAGATGTGTAGCCTAGACTGCTGCATAGTTTTAGATCTCAAAATTTGGAATAGATATAGCTACTTACTTTATATGTGTTTGACAGGGCGAACTATACACTGTGTTTTAAAAACTTGCATATCTTTCACAATTTATAAAGGTTCTTGTAGTTTAATTTCAGTCTTTCTAAACAGTAATATTTTTATTGTAATCTGAATTCATAATGTTTGTTTTGGAAGGTGCTTCTCCTGGCCTGAGTCCTGTGGGTTCACCTACTCATGGATCTGTCTCCAGTGGGGCTTTCAGCAGCTGGTCACCTGTAGAATTTCCTGATACTGCTGATTTTCTTACAAAACCAAGCATTACTATACATAAGCCTCCAGGACACACATTTAGTTCTCCAGATTTTCAGCAGCAAGTTAAAACACCTGTAGGTTATATGTGTAGCAGGTACTGTAAACTCTGTTACATTTTTTAGTAACTTCATATGCATTGAAAAGAATACAATTAAAATGAAAAAAATGTAACAAGACCTATCCATCTACTAGTATTGAAAAAAGGGCATATGATCTCATAATAATCTGTAACTGTATTATCTAGGGGAGACTGAAGAATGCTGTATGTATGCCATTGATTTGAAATGGCTCATCCTTGAAAGCAGCAGTTACTGCAGAGTAACAATATTTTATGGATTTTTAGAAAAGGAGGACTTCCTACCTGGGAATTGAATTCTGTATTTTTGAATACTTTCTAAATAATTAGGTCTACTTTATTAATTCATGGAGGTGAGTCCAGGGTCGATTATTTTCTAAGTACAGTCTAAATCCGTGTATGCAATATTTGGGAGAAAATACTGAAGGTCACTTGGAGGAGGAACCTTCAGAAGGATGCCTTTTTAAGCAAAGTGATTTGCAGTTATTTTTCAGTACAACACAGCAGTAGTAAAAGAAGAAAATTACTGAATATTGTAAATATTTTTCATGTATTCTGTAAGCTGTGGACGTCAGATGCTCAAGCCTGTTCCAACACCAGAACCAGAATTTGCAGAAAATAAAGACAGAAAACCAGGTGGGATTTAAAAATAGACAAATATTTGATACCAACTTGCCTTTTTCTTTTAAAGCAAATTAAAATAAAATTTTTATATTTCTACATGAAAATTTTCCTATACTTAAGGTAACTCATATGCATTTATTTTATTTTCATTTGTGACTCAGGATAATCAGGATAATCTAAAATATTGCCTGCTTCAGAGTGAGGATTTTATAATAGGCTTCCACTTGTAGCTTTATAGTTCTGTACTTCATATGTCAAACGAGTTCTCTGCCATCTCGGCTAAACTAATCACTGAGTCAATTTTTTGCAAGTAAAGTTATGGTTCTAGCTTTTCTCAATCTCCTAATAGGTTTTGTATAATAAATTTTGTCCTTTACAACTTTTTTGTTCTTAAATTCTGAAATAAAAATGGTTTAGAAATAAGTTATCTCTTATATTTCTGTGAAGAATCCCTCTGATCAGTTCAAGAATTATTAACACAGTAGTAACTTAGAAATAAATTATTGATATAGTATTTATGTATGTATTTTCTTTAAGGTGAAACTGGAAGTACTAGTCTTACAAAAGAATCTTTCCACCGTACAGAGAAGAAAAAAGATGAAAGGAAGGAAATGATCGATCAAACACAAAATAATCTGCTTGTAAGCATGTAATTGCAAAAAAACTTGCAATAACTTACCGATACAGTATTTATCATTTCTAACATGCCATCGAGGTCTTTGCATTACTAAGAAATGTAATTTCTGAAGGGAAATGGTGCATCATTGGAATTCCAGTTTTCGTTTAACAATTGTGTATTTCCAGCTTGTATAAATTTCATTAGCAAATTACAAGAAAAATGGTGATTGTATTAATTTTTTGGTGACCAGAATTAATTGGTATAGATTTAATGTTGATAGCATGCTCAAACACTGATTGACTAGTATTTTCTCTTGGAAGGTTATGAAAGATGTGGCAGTTTCAGTGAGACTTACAAATGAATGTTCATACTGTGCAGTATATTGGAAGCACAGGAAGACAAATGGTTTAGGCTTTACTAATGCTTTGGGTTTATATATCAAATTTTTTAAGGCTTGTTCAATTAATGAACTGTTAAAGCTCAGTAAATGTTTTGTTAGTCTGTGCATACTTTTGCTTTGTTTTATTCACTCATCTTGTTTAAAAAGAAATAAGAATGAAAATTTAGCACCATCTCAGAAAGCCCTGGAATCTGCTGCCTCAAAATGTGGAGTCAAGCCCTTAACTGTGCTATTTGTACTATTGATTTATGATTTGTACTATTGATTTATGATTACAGCACCGTTCAAAAACTTCAATAATGATTTATCATTTTCATGTGTTTTTTTTTCAAGACAACTGACAGGTGAGATTTCGTTGTTATTTTAGAGATGATAAAGTACCTTACTCTCATACAGGTGGAGCAGAGTCCTACATTAGAAACAACGTTATTAGACCATGATTCACTGATGGAGAAGATGACCAATTGGAATTTCCAAATTTTTGACCTTGTACAAGAAATGGGAGACCAGTCTGGAAGGATCCTTAGTCAGGTCTGTTGTCTTTCATTATATGAGGGAGGGTGTGTAAAGCTGTCATGCTTATATATTTTATTTAAACTGTGAAGAAATTCTGCAGTCAACATATATGCATGAATGCTAACTTGAAAAGTAGAAATATCGTTTCTCATGTATTCCATTTCATTGTAAACCATAAAAAGTGATATATCTATAGACAACTTGCTCCAAATTTTCTGCATTTTATTCTCAATGTAAAAAATGGTCAGATTCACACTTACTAGGTTTTGTAGTAATATGCCATTTCCTATGAAAAATTGTCTCCTGCATTCAGAATTACTACCTTGTTTGTCAACCATTTCTTTTTTCTTTATTTCAGTAAAATATTTCTGCCAGAGCTACACCTGTGGGGGAAGAGAAGTGATCTTTTAGGCAGTCTTTTGCCTCTTGATCCTACAAACAATGGGATTTTTTTCCATGCTGCTTTCTGCATGTAGTATCCCTTTTATCTCTTTCTGACTTATTACTAAGCTCTTTCGTGCATTTTCGTGTTGTGCTGAAGCCAACCTACTGGCAGGTGCAAAAATATGATCCTGTTTGCTCTTCCCCAGCCTCTCCCATTCATCAATGTCATCTGGAAGCTTCTCTCTCTTTCTTTATACTGGATTTAGCAATCATGAAGCTATAGTATGAGCTGGATTTGCTTCTGATCTGACCACAAAATATTTTTATTGCCAGTACTTTTTTTCCTACCCTGGGGTAGAATGCATGTTACTCTTGTTCAAGGGTAGTGCTAGGAACAATCAGCTGGAGGGAAGGAAACAGGTTAGAAGCACTCTGGTGCAGTGGGAAGCATAGGCCTGTAGCTATACTGAAGAAAGGAGAAAACAGTGGGGATAATTTCATTTTTGTCATTAGATACTGTCTTTTTCTTCACAATACATGGTATTCTGGATGTGGTTTTAAATCTTCAATTAGTTTTGTTTGATCAAACGTTTCAGGTCTCTTGTCACTTCATTTAGTGACGACAGTTAATGTACAGACTAGAATCCACTTCTGAGTGGATTTCACTGCAGCATACTAGTACTCTGTGAGCCACCGTAGCTTGCATTTCGTTTGAGTGCAAGCTAGGGGACAGTTCAAACCTGTAAGTACTTAAGTGTGCAGGTTTCTACGTAACTCTACCAGAATTACTGGATCAGTTCTTCCTGATTCGGTGTGTGTGCGTACTACTCGTCCTTCTCTTCCCACCCTAGTCCTTTTGTCTGTTCTGCTGTAAGGTTCTGATACAGATCTTACTTAAGAGCCAATTAAAAACTGTATTTTGCCATCATCGGTTGTAAGGTTTGCAGATTGGGTATGTGTAAGGGGAATGGCTGGGACAGGTGGAAGTAGGGATGTCCCCTCGGTTTGCCCTCCTGTTCCTTTGAGCACCTCCCACACTTCAGAACTTATTCTTTCTCTCAAGTGTCTGGGAAAGAAGTGACAAAAATGGGTAGCAGGGACTTGTTTTGAAAAGCTTTCTCAGTATTTGCAGCCTTGGAGGGTGTTAGGTCTTTGTAGTAACTAAGTTCTACTTGTAAATGATAATACGTTTGCACAGTATATATGTGTGTGGATGTTCTGAGTGTGTTTTTGAAATATTTTTTCATTTACTAGCTAGCTTTGTTAAAAATATCCAAGATAAGTCATAATGAATGAAAGAAATAGGATTGCTTTGCCAAAGTCTCAAAAATAAATAAAATGTTGGGTTTTTTATCTTAATGGCTCTGCTACTACAGTTAACTAATTTGAATTTTTGCATAATAAATAAGAATATAGATTTCTTCTTTTTAGGTCACTGATGGAATAAAGCATAAGTTCTTTAACACTACGAAAATTTTGGAGAATATTATAAAAAAATAATCAATTGTGCATAGAATTTATCAGTAAAGAAATAAAAGCTTTTCTTATTTTGTATTTGAGAGGATGATAAAAATCCACATTTTTCTGATTAAAAAAATCATTAAATATGTCTCCATGACAATAATTTTCAGATAATCTTTAATGGAATTTCAGTAACTTTCAGCTATGTCAGCAAGCAAAATCTTAAAAGCAGGAATATTTTTAAAGTTTAAAAAGCAGAATATGCTTAGGTATATTTTTCAGACTAAAATTAATTTTAATATGTATTTAGGTAACTTATAACTTGTTTCAAGACACTGGTTTGTTTGAAATTTTCAAAATCCCAACTCAAGAATTCATGAATTACTTCTGTGCACTAGAAAACGGCTACCGAGATATTCCCTGTAAGTACTATCCAATTACAAATGTTTTTCTTTTATATTAGTGTATCTCCTTTTGTGTGTGTATTAGTTTAATATTTAATACAGAGGTAGACAATGTATGAGCTTAGTATATTTTTAATTAATACAAATTTGTCAGAATTTAGAACTGATTTAATGAATTGCAGCAAAAAAAATGGGTGGACTCCAAAACTGAGTGAGTTAATGTGTAGGTTGAATATAACCTTAAAGAATTTGAATGAGTAGTTGAGTCAAACATACTGAAGTCAATGAGAGAATATTTATTGATTTAATAGAAATTTGGTTTAGGCTTGTAATAGAATAATAAGAAAATAAAGAATTTTGACAGTAAATATTCATCTTGCTGTTTAGGGCAGCCAAATTTATTGGGAAAGGAAACAAACAAAAAATACCTCCCCCCCCCCCCAGCAGCACCCCCACCCCACACCCCTAACCATGTCACAGATGTTTGCACCGACCCAGGTACTTGCAGGTATCAGACTAGAAGCAATGCTAGTGGCTCACCATCACTGACTTAAAAGGCTGCTTAATCCCTTCCTGGCTCTCAGGTAGGATGAAGGAAGTATGCTTAGAGGATGTTTGATGTTTAGCTAACTTCTTTCTTAAAAACATTTGGTGATATAGCTACTCTACTAAAAATTTAAATTCAATTTTTCCTTTAATAAAGATCTCCCTTATAGTAAATTGGGTACATTACATTTCTTCATTTTTCTTTTTGTTCCTTTTGATTATATTTCAGATAATATTTTTTATTATATTTTGATAATTTTCAGATCATAATCGTATACATGCCACAGATGTTCTTCACGCAGTATGGTATCTGACAACACGTCCCATTCCTGGATTTCAGCAAATTCTTAATGAGCATATAATGGAAAGTGATATGGGTATGTAATCACATAGGTTATTTTTTTCTTTAGGTGTAAGAATGTTTTAATCAAACTACAATAGGTAAAACAACTTACTTTGGAAGAAAATATCTAATTATTCTTATCACTCAATATTTTTTTGTATTTTAATATAAGGCAGTAGAAATATCACAATGTTAGTACACACCATCAGAAATATCATACAGTAAATTTTTAGAAAGATTATTAGATGAGTAGTGGTTAGTTTTTTAGCCAAGAATACAGGTTCACTTAATAAATTTTCTATGCTGAATGAAACCCCTGTATACTGCTGCAGTCAGTGTATTTTTAGTATTTGAAATACATTAGATTAGTATTTCGTAACTTTATTGGGAAATTGAGTAGAGCAAAGGGAAAATACCAAAGTCAAAACATTTGACTTAAATTAAGTTCTTCTTAATTGTTTCAGTGTAAAAATAAGTATTTCAGAATTCTATATTAGATATCACATGCAGACATTCAGGCGTTGAAGTGACTACCCTATACTGCAAAAGAGCATCCCTGAAAGAGAAATAAAGACTCCAAACTCGAATTTTGTATGACATTAGCTCTAATGAAGCTTGCTTTTTTGTTGTTTGTGACTTCATGGAATTAACTTTTAAACTTAGAGTTGTAGTTTTTACTAAAATGTGTATTGCAAGTAAAGTATAATTATTTTAAATATACACTTTTATACTAAAATGTATGTATTTAAGAAAAATAAAATGGAGAAGTCAAGCACTCCCTAAGAACTCTGTTTTATATGTGCAATAAAAAAAAAAGACAAGACGCTAAGTCATGTGGCTTTTAAAGGGCTGTAATTTTAAGAAGTAATTTGTGAACTCGACAGAACGTCGCACAGTGTATGTTATTTCTTCCTTACTAATTAGCCCCTCTGCTGTAATCGTTCTCTTTTTTTCCAAGTTTGTCCATATCCACTGATTGCATCCTATTGCATTTTCTAAGTGTTAAAAACGTTGGGACTGGAGACTTGACTGGAGGACAGAAAAATTGTAAAAATCCTTTCTTTTCCCTTTACAAAAAAAAGTATAATTAAAATAAGAAATTATAGTCTTTGGGAATTCTTCCAGTATAAATGTTACTGGGATTTTTAATCCTTGCTTATTCTATTAAGCTAAGGAGCCCCTTTTTATTATGCAGTGACAAAATAAGTACTACTGCATTTTTTGGTTTTGGTTTTTTTGGTTTTTTTTGGGTTTTTTGGTTTTTTTTTTTTTTAATTTTTTTAAGTAGTGACTTTGTCCAGGGGAAAGAGGAGAATAAAATTGTGAATCTCCTTATTGTGCAAATATATCTAACTTAGTGGGTTTAGGTCCTTTTGCAGTAGTTTCCACTGTCCCCCAAGATTTTCCTATATGTCTGCAAGTTCAAGAAATGGGCAAATTATAGAAATACTAAGGGAGATGCTGATTGATCCTTTCTTGGCCTTGTTGAGGTTGGAGAGAAACTGTAGAATGCTCTTTTAGTGCTGTCATTTTAAGGAGGAAGTGAAATTCCAGGTCTGCGTAACAGCAGGAGGTCTTTAGCAGCATGACAGTAAGGGGAAGGCAAAGAATTGACAGAGACCTTAACAGGAATGTGTAACCATTGGTATTCCCGTGGATTTTCCAGGATCTGTAGTTCGAGATGCACATCTTTGCTAGTTTTTCTCCTTCTCCTCATTCTCTCCCATGGAACAAATACTTAAAAGTGCATTTTAATAATTAAAAGTTTAGATTGTTATGGTTGGTTTCTCACCTAAGTGACAATTCTACTGCAGTCAAGAGGCACAGACTAGATGGCCGGTGTCCCTTGTTCCACTAGATTGCCTTCTGTGCTTGCTGAAATGTTCCTCAGAACCAGCCTTCTGCAGCACGAGTGAACTGTAGCTGCGAAGAGAGTGACTTCTGCTTTGTGTCTTCTAAGGCACCATACAGTTTCAAGGACCAAGGCAAATCTTTTCTTCTTTCCTCTCCTCTTCTGCTGAGGGCAGTGAGCGGATATGTGCCCCACACATACTGCCAACAGTGTGAAGTCTACATTTTTTCTTCTAAAATTGCGTGGCAAGAGTGAGCTCTGACTGCAGTGAATTAAAAGTATTTCTTTTTATGACTGTTCAAACCTCCTCTGAAAGTCTCCTGTATTTGTGTGAATGATAGTTATCCCTCAGCATTGTGAAGGGAAATCTTGTCTGAAAAAATGGATCCTGAGGTATATCTGTGTGTAGTGCTAGGTAAAGAATCAGTTTTAGAACAGAAACATTCCACTTTCCAGTTTGGGGACACTTACTACAGGCTCCACAATGTCTTGTAGAAAGCTGAAGCTTTCTATGTATTTGTAAAAATGCACCTACCCTTTTGGGCAACTGGTGTGTGGCCATGACGAATTTGCAACTTATTGGCATTTCAACTTTTCTTCAAAATTGCTGGTTTATCTATAAACAACAGTATGAATTTTTTGTTAAAGTATAAGTCTCTTTGCCGATTATTCAGCTCCACAATTACAAGGTTAATTATATTAAGATTATGTTTGCAAAAGTATCTGGCTGAGTAATTTAAAATGTATTAAAAATATAAATGAAATAACGTTCTAAAATATTTTTGTATTTTCAATTTTCTTAGAGGAAGTCAGTGGTATTGCCCCTGTTCAAGTCAGCTATATTTCTTCAAAAAGTTGTTCTATTGCTGATGACAGTTATGGTTGTTTGGCATCAAACATTCCTGCTTTAGAATTGATGGCTTTATATGTAGCAGCTGCCATGCACGATTATGATCATCCTGGTCGTACAAATGCTTTTCTAGTGGCTACAAATGCACCTCAGGTAAGAAATTCTTTAACCAGAATTTTTTTGTCCGTATCTGAAATCAGAATAATGAAATTTTTGCTCTTCTATAACGCTACTGTAGCCTGTTTAGGATGATTTGCCCAATTTAAGAAATGGAGAAATTAATTTGTACTTCACTTGTGTAATACTTTTTTTTCCATGATAAATTCTGATATGTTTTGTACGTATTGGTTGTGTAGGTGTGTAAAAATAATTTTCAATTTAAAAAATAATATTAAATCAATGCAGGTTAGAGTAAAAAATTATTTCATAGAGACCTGGCCCTGGGACTGTCTAAGCAGCTAATTCATGGATGTCTTACGTTTTGGGAGTCCTCTGAAATCATAATGGTGTCTGCAGTTACTGTGAAAACATAGATGGATTTCTCTCATAATCCAATTAACTGCATTGCCTAGTGTCTGTATTTCAACTTAGTCCTTTATGGTAAGTAGCCATTGCCTTTAATGGAGGGTGAGTAAAATAAGAACAAATCAGCAAGGTATCCTGGCTGTTATCTCCCATATTCCACTTTGTTGTTAGAACAGAAAGTAGAAAGAAGGGAGTTGCTGTGCTCTTCAGTGTCTAAAAGGCTGAGATGAAAGAGGTAAAGGAAAGTAAAGCTCAACAAAATAGCAGATACGAAAAAAGATGGGGCAGGGAAGTAAAGCACCCAAGAAAAGATGCCTAAACTGCATGGTGAAATATTTTTATCTAAAGAGTGGAATATTATCTGAGGAAGAATATTTGTGATGGCTATTTGGATCTCTCTTAATAAGTTAGAGACAAGAAACTTAAATAATAACAACATCATCAACAACAATTATCACAGAAAACCAGAAATCAATACAACTTGTCAGGAGATGGAAACTTTAAAAGTGAACTTCCCAGGCAGTTTTCAGGAATTCCTTATTGCAAAAAAATGTTTAGGATGTAGGCAGTTAGGTATTTCTGCTGAAAATAGTGTACAAAGAAGAATAAAATAAACAACACAGACATTGAGCTCCCATTTTCAAGAACATACACATTCATATTGTTAATGATCTCTTTGATTCCTCAAAACATGAAGATTATTTTTGCAGTTTTCCAACAAATTTTTTTCAGGTCCTATTTAATTGATATTCAATTAGTCATTTTCTAGGATGTTTTGTATAAACATGGGAGTTGTAAGTAAAATCTACTACTGTTTTAATATTTTAGTTAACTCATATGCAGTTGAAATGTATTCATCAGCATTAAACTAGCACATTGAAAACTAGTGATACTCCACACCGTTTCCCATTAACCACAGTTTTTAAATGCTTTGGAGTTCTTTTTGTGTTTATGTAAATAATACTGGAACTATGAAGAATTAAAAGCATACATTTAGGTCTGGATTTTTTGTTGTTGGGTTTTTTTGTGCTCCACACATACTGCCAAGAGTGCAAAGTCTACGTTTTAAGTGGCTTGTGTATGTGTGCCTACAGCGTGAATGTAGATGTCACTAGAACATATTTAAGGACTTTCAAGGAAAGAAAAGCTTTGCTAATTGTTTGGGCTTTTTTCCTCGTCTGCTCTTTTTGTTTCACTTTAACCCTCAAGACTAGAAGGCAAAATATAATTTCCAATAGTTGCTTTTTTTTTTTTTTTTAATTGACTTGTTTGTGATTAGCCCTTAAGCTTCAGAATATTTAATTATAGTTTTAAATTGTTACTCTGACATTTACGAATATCTCTCTGTGTGGGTGTTTTTTTTTTTTTCTTTTCTTTTCTTTTTTTGGTAGGCTGTTCTCTACAATGACAGATCAGTCTTAGAAAATCACCATGCTGCTTCTGCCTGGAGTCTTTTTTTATCACGACCGGAATACAACTTTTTATCAAATCTTGATCATGTAGAATTCAAGCGTTTTCGTTTCTTAGTGATTGAAGCAATCCTTGCCACAGATCTCAAGAAGCATTTTGATTTCCTTGCAGAATTTGATGCCAAGGTTTGTTACATTTTATTGTCTGCACTGAGCTGGTCACGGTATACTGATGTTAGTGTGGCTACTCGGTAGTTGTTAGTATTAATACCTTGCATTTAAAGTTTTATATTGTTTAAATTGTATTTACTAAAAAAAATATTGTTTTGTAGATTGCCTAATAAGCCTAGCAGATGTGACCTAGGGATCCACAGGAGACCTTGATCATATCTCACATTTCCATCTTCTGACAGATAGCAGATGACCTTTTTTTAACTATATGAGACAAAAAATTATGTACAAAAATTAATGCAAGTGTCTGTTCTGCAAAGCCTGAAAAAAAAATAAACTGATGAATAGTTTTAACTTAATTTTTAAAAATGTGTGTGCTCAATCCAGGTCAACGATATCAACAGTCATGGTATAGAATGGAGCAATGAAAATGATCGCTTACTGGCCTGTCAAATATGCATCAAACTGGCAGATATTAATGGCCCAGCAAAAGTTAGAGAGCTGCATCTGAAATGGACAGAAGGCATTGTTAATGAATTTTATGAACAGGTGGGTATGGAAAGTGTGATTTACTCTTTTGTTTTGTTTTGTTTTGACAGGCAAATGATAAATTCTTTGCATTACAAAGTGTACAGCTAAATTAAATGTTATGTTACTGATAAACCGAAGTAACTTCTTCCACTTTGGGGAGTTCACTGGTGTGTTTCTGGGTCAAAGAATATGCATAGAATCCATGAGACTGGAAATGTCTATTAAGCTAACAGTGCAAAGACAGAGGGTATTTCAAAACTTTCAAAATTAAATATTAAAAATACTCATTAGTAACTAACAATATTAAAATATAAATACGATTTTTACACAGGAAATAATCCTATCAAGATTAACTGGAAAAAAAGTCTGAAAATTTGTTGCCTATTTTTACATTTACAACTTCTGTAAGCCCCCTCAAATATATTCTACATTTCTACTCTGTTATTTTCCTGTAGTCAGCTTTCTGAGGAGTTAACTATTTTTGAGGCAATAACCAAGGATTGAAAAATATTTTTCAAACTAGGAAGATAAAAGTGAACAACAAAATTGCTAGGGAGATTTAAGCAATAGCAATAATAATCTGAAGCGCTTATGCTTACTGTAAGGTAAGACTTCAGTATTCTAAGTTGCTCCTTAAGGAAAAACTTTTTTGTAAAACTGTCTGGTCTACGGAAGTGCTGAGGTAAGTGATTATAACTCAGAGTTGTGTATGAGCAACGGTTCAATTTTTTCTTCTCCGATTCATAAAATGGGAAAAAAACCAAAACCAAACCACTTTATTCTGAATCTTATAGTTCGTTTCATTCTTCTATGACTCTTGGGGGAAGCCATTTACCAGAGTGCCTTACTCTAGCTGACTGCTTTCCCACTTTCTCTGTTCATCAGCTCAGCAATTGAAGTCAAATCTCTGCCTGCCCTGAAGCCATCCTGTAAAGGCAGAGGAGTAGCAGCTGCAGTAGAACTAGTTCTCCACCCATGCACAAGGGTATCTCACAGCAAAGCTGAAGGGAGGATTATGGGCTGTGCAAGTCTGAGCCATAATGTGTCTTTATTTTAAATTGACCTAATTACATTTTAATTTGCTTAGTCTGTACTATTATTGCCTCTAGTAAAAAGATACAATCCCTGTGATGTTTACTTGGTTTCTTAAAAGTAATCTTTAAAATAAAAACTTGAAGTAATTGCGTGAGAAGTTCTGACAAGTTTTTTCATTTCTTTTTGAGGGTGATGAAGAAGCAAGTCTTGGATTACCGATAAGCCCCTTCATGGATCGTTCTTCCCCACAGCTTGCAAAACTGCAAGAATCTTTCATCACTCACATCGTTGGCCCCCTTTGTAATTCCTATAATGCAGCTGGGTTGCTTCCAGGGCAATGGGTTGATGAAGAGGAGGATGATGCAGAAAGTACTGAAGATGATGATGGAGCACAGTTAGAAAGTGATGATGAACAAATGGAAGATGATCTTATTTTAAGTAAGTTTCTGTATTTCAGTTGACACATACGGTTGTCATTTAAGTTTCAGATATAGCAATGATGGTCGAAATTGCATAGTACAACTGTTGTAGATTTTGCAATTAGGCTGCTTCATAAATTTTACTCTTTTAATATAATTTTTGTTAATACCAGAAGGATTGAAATTTGAAACAGAAACTCATTGTTATCCTTTGCCATGTCACTATTTAAATATTCTGAATAAGCATCCATGCGTTTTGCTCAAATTTACATCTGTCTCGCAATGTGGTTTTGTATGTGTAAAATACAGTTACTTTAATCTTAAACAAATATGCTTATGATTTTACAGAAGCTCAAAGAAAAAAAGGTAGACGGATATTTTGCCAGCTAATACACCATCTCAGTGAAAATCACAAAATATGGAAGAAAGTGATTGAAGAGGAAGAAAAAAATAAAGCTGAAGGAGCTAAACTGCTGACCGAGATCTCATCTTTACCTCAAGCAGACGAAATTCAGGTTATTGAGGAAGCTGATGAAGAAGATGAGCGACAACTAGGAGAAGACAAGACATGCTAAGAAAACTTCTTCAGTGGTGTCCAGTATGATGATAGCCTAATTTTTTTTCCACTGTGCTGACTTTAGCCTGACACAGTTCACATAAAATTGAAAGGCCTTAATACTGTGAGAGGATTCTTTCTACTCTAGTGGAATCCCACTCCTATGCACTTTCGCCGCACAGAATATGAGACTTTATTCAGAGATTGAGTATTGTATACCCTGATGCAAAGTTCTTTATGCCTTAGTTGGTATAAAATATCCTGATATAATGCTGCCTTGCTGAATATGGAACTCTTCTTTTCCTTGAGGTACCTGCAATTTTTAAAAACATTCAGTGACTTCAATTACCAAAGTGGCAAGAACTTTTTGGTAGCAAGGGATGAATCCTAATATTGTCTTGAGTTGTTTATTTCATGTTGTTTTGAACATGAATGAGAAAAAGTCTGTGCCTGTATGAAAACTATGTTACTGTTGCAGTGCAAGCCTGTTGTGGGATGTCTACTTAGTGCCGCAGCGTGCTTAATGTAGTCATCTCAGAGCAACTGTTCAAAGACTGTGACGTAAATGCTGAATTCTGATATTTGTGGTTTAAAAAAGAAAAAAAATCCAGGTGCATCTATTTCTGATGCTTTTTATTATTGTGCATAATCTGATGTTTTATTTTTGCAGAAAATATTCAGGTTTGCAGTGGGTGTTCATGATAATTCATTGAATACAAGGCCATTATCATCTGTTGCCTTGCTGTTTTGTGGTAGAACATTAAAAAACAGTTCAGCTACTTAAATTGTTAAGACATGTTATTCTTGTAGTCATAATGCTATATTTCCTGCCCTTACTCAGGTTCCTGTTTAAAAACAAGTCAGTCACATCATAGATTTTTATCTTGCACCCATTTCGGTATTAAATTTTAAGGAAATAAGAACGTATTTCATTTGTTCTTTGTATGTAAAACTTTAGGAGAATTAAAGATTTTTTTTTTTTAAAAAAAAAAAAAAAAAAAGACATAAACTACTGTTTCAAAATGGCTAGTGCATTTTAATGTGCCCCACATCTTTTCCCCCATCACAGACATAGTTTATATTGCCTTCAAGTTTGGTGTACATCCTGAAATATACCTACAGAAAGCAGAACGTGAAAACTTCGGGTAAAACTTAATAGTAAGATAAACACCACTGTACTATATTGCATTTTAGATTGTTGAGTTTTTAAATAAGAAACATAGACATTCCACAAAAATGTATTTTTAGGAACACTGCCATTGTAGGTCTAATTTAAAAAAAAAAAAAAAAGGCATAAATTAGGTTACAAGTATGTAAGCAAGCCACAAATAGACCTAGTTTTAAAAGTGCACCTTTTAGTACTAAACATTTATATGCTGTGCAGTTGAACTGAATAAAAACAAATGCACACATGTGCAAGTTGCTAAATATATCTTAGCATATTTCTGTTTACATTTATATCAGTTGACTTGAAAAAAGGTAACATTCCTAAGATAACCTTGTGTAAATTTTATTGCACTATTTTACACAAATTTTTATTCTACTCTTTGATTGGCCAGTTTAAATAACTGAAAGGAATTCTTTTTTTATTTTCCACTAATAAGCTTTTTGTTGATCCATTTAGAAGACCACTGAGACATGCTTTTGCTATTTTATATATTCAGTGCCAAATCCCCTTTTGCTGCCATTACTACTATCACTGCATTTTTTGTAACACAAGCAGTGTTAAAAACAGATATTTCTGTGATTAATAAAATATTGCACTGTTGAAGCTGGCACTTATTGATCATTCACTTGTATTTTACATTTGTTGTTCATATATTTTCCTAACAGATAGTTTGAAGACTACAGAAATTACGTTGTTTCAGTATGCTGTATTCTCAGCATTTTGTGTTTAGCCTATGTGTTTGTATATAAAAAAATCACTTCAATGCTGTTTAGTTTCATTTTGCTTTGACTGAAAAAAGCAAACAAGCTCGTCTAAAGTTACTGTTATGTTATTTTAAATGACAGTTTTCCATTTAGTTTCCTTTTAAAAAATTATTATCAAAAACTAATATAAAGAAAGAGTAAGAAAGTAAAAATAATGTTTTTATCTTTTACTAAAGCATTGGCAGCATTTATATCTGGTGACAGCTTTGCCAGCAACTTTATCTCAGGTTTCCCTTAAACTCTTTAGAAATATTGAAGCAATTTTTAAATTCAGAAACAAGTAGTAAACCTCAGTGTTTAATAAACACTAGTTTATTAAACTGTGTTTCCAATTAGATATTTCCAAGTTATAATAGTTTGCTTCAAATATATGTCTAATTATTGATGTATTCAAAATCCACCTGCAAATGTCTGTTATTTATGTATACATAATATGTGACTAATTGTTACTCTAAGAGCAAGGGGAAAAAAATACATAAAGGTCATCCAAGGCTGGTTTAGGGCATGTTTGCAGAAGTGAATGTAACTAACTGAAAGTGTCTTAATCTTTCAAAAACAGTAACAGAAGGACATTTGAATGTTGATTGGGCTGTTGTCAACAATAATATATCTCCATATAAGGCATATCATTCTTTTGCTGGTAACAATCCACTGAGAAATTGGAACAAATGTAAATCTCTGATCACATGTCAATTCACAGCTACCAAGGGATGCTAAGGAGCACAGAAAAGAACATGCTTAAAATATTTCTAAAGCAATGCTTACCACTTTTTTTTTGTCCAGAAGTAGGCCAAATTAGCCTACACTGAAGTTTCTGCTGTTAGAATAGATATACCTTTTATGGATAGTATTCTCAGGTTTAAGTAAAGTCTTCAGCCCCTTTCTTATCAAGAGTCTCCCATCTCCTCATTGCCTTCTTTTACAATGTATGTTGGACTACTTGCTGCTATTCATATAGTGCATACAGAACTAGACCACAAAGTTTTCTGTAAGGACCCAATTCCCTCCATGCCTCTGGAGACCTCTGGATGTTGTGGTGGTACTAAACTAGTCAAAATGAACTACTTGGATCCTCTTCCTATTAGTTCTTCCTCCATGACAAAGTTAGACTTTGATTCAAAGGCTAAGATTCAAAATGAAAGGACTGGTGTAACATGACTTAAGGTAAGTCCAAATTAACAACGTTCATGCAAGACCTGATTTGCTCTGCACCTAGAACCATTTCGTCTCTGTACTTTTTGCATTCAATTTTAACCCCAACCATTGGCAGGTGAATCAACAAAAGGAGTTAGCAGAATTCAAGACCTCACTTATAGCTTTAGTGCTTCCTCCTGGGCAGACATAGCTGAGGCTGGGCTTCTGGTTCCTCTAAAAGTATACACAGAATTTGAGGTAATCCAGTGTGTGACACTAACATTCACAGGGCAGTACTTTCCCTTTTGTCCAAAAAAAACATTTAAGAAGGTGTGAGAGGTGCAGTATTGGAAGTGTCTCGTGATGGTGAGTGTGAGATCAGGGATCCCAGTCTGTGTGACATGCTTTGGAGTAAAAGGATGGAATTAGCTTAGGTGATGAGAATTAGAGACGTAAAGATGGTACACACGCACACATTAAGAGATGTATTCCTATTCAGAAGAGAGACACTGTTTATTGTTTTAAGCCAGTTCATTCTCTTGAAAAGAATACAGAAACAGGCTATCTTTGGTAAGTCAGAATATTTGGATTGTTAAGAAATTAAAATTAAATTACACTACTAATAATGATACAATTATCATAACTTAAGTTTTGATGCAAGTTTAAGAAAATTGATTTTTCTGTGGCCAATAGAGATTAGATGAGAGAAAATAAGTATACAAAGTTGATTAAGGTACAAAAAGTATGATCAAGGCAGTGCTTTATTTTGGTTTTTTTTCCTGCAGCTTTCTTCAGAATTTCTGGACAATGTCTTCTTTGTGTCTGTGTTAAGGCAAATAAGATAATGAATTGCTTTCATTTTTGCAGTGAAGAATTTTTTGATACCTTCTGAAGTAAGCCTTTAACTTGCTATAAGAATCATACTGCAGATTCTTAGAGATGAAGCTGGCAAAAGAACACAACTGTTAACTGGTCCCTATCTTAATTTAATAGGGCCATAAGCAATTAGTACTTTTGTCCTCTGCTAAATGAGAAAGAATAACATTTTGTATTTCAGAGGAAAGAGGAAAGAAAGCTTATGGACTAAGCTGCTACAGGATAAACATTCCAGTGCACTTGAGTTTCTAGTTGGCAGTGACCCTCCTGGCATAGTGTACATCCCCCACGTCCTTATGAATCCAGCTAATAGATACATAACTCTTAACTGGGCAATCTGTCTCAATGGGGTTTTTGCCCACTTGTTACTCTCACTTCTCTTAAGACATTTCTGGCTTGACTGGAAACAGTACTTCTGGTTACTCTCCTCTCTGTTATCTGCAATACTCTAAAAACCAAAAAAAGGGTAACTGGCAATTGCTTGGTTTGTTGCTAATAGCGTTAAGCTATAGCAAGTGGCTCCAGTAAAGAAGAAACTGTTTTCCTTTGGTACTGAGACTGAAACATCTGTCCAGAAATTGGCTGGCTTTAAATGCTATTGTTTTGATACAGTCAGGATACTGAATAATGGATGCTTAATGTATTTAAGTGATTGACACTTATTTGATTCTATGTGACACTACAGACACCCTATAAAAAGGGCACAACACAAGCAGAAATGTTTGGCCGGAAGGTTTCTTTTGGAATCTGTACACTGTGAGTCATCTTTTGATTTCTGTACTTCAGGAGATCATAGGTGATAGCAACTGGTGTCTATGATCAGTTCTGCTACGCAGGCTGTATTACCTGGCAGAATTTTATATGTGAAATCGAAGTAAAGCGAGTAGAAATCTTACACAGAGGAGAAATCTTCTGCCTTCTAGTTTCTGTGAGGTTTCAGAAAAATGGAAATGTGTAACATTAAACCAAGAGCCTTTAAACAATGGTGAGAGCACAGCATTTCAAATAATTCCTAGCATTCACCTTGTGATTTGTCCATGTTCTAAATATCTTGCCAAAAAACAGGTGATGAGTCACTTCTGACTCATCTCTCCAGATCAGCAGAACCCTTTGCACCTTGAATGAGATCAATGGCTTTTCATTTTACTTGCATATAAAACAAAGACTAATGCTTAGCTTAAAATGTATTATACCAAAAATCCAAAGGGTAAGCTTGACCTTACTTACTGTACATGGGGAGCAGGCTGCAGACTGTCACCTGTGCCAGGTAGATACGAAAACTTGCTCCTATATGTGGTCACTCAAAGGGACTTAGTATTACCCCTCTTTCTTTTATCATGACATTCATCCTACTAGAATTTATTAATCTCGGTGGTATTGCTAATTTATCTGGCTCATCTATTAACTAAGCTTTCTGTCAGTCAAAGTGAATGATGAAGCCCTCCTATTTATCTTTGAGAATGGGTTTGTAATCATTTTGTTCTATTCATCATAAATAAGGCATTACCAAAATACTGTTTCTAGTTTCAGATGTCACACCCAGGAAAAATACCTGTCCATTAGACAGATTGCAGAATTCCAGTACAGACCAGTGAGACTGACCAGGAATATGGGTGACATGGCCTAAAGAAAAGGAGAAAGATAAATTAATTTTAAGAGGTTTTTCTGCGTTTAGAGAAAATGAGACTTAAGTGAGATATTCTGAGGTATTTAATACTTTTTAATATGGCTGCTTCAAAGAGCAACATGGTCAGAATAATACTTTCAGTGTTCGTAGTGTTTAGGGCAAGAAGTAACAGCTTTAGATTGTAAGAAGGAAGATTTATGCTCAACTTGCCTAATTGTCTAAGGATTGAGGGGGCTGTGACTGACTGAAATAGATTGTCTTGGAGAATTAAGAACGTCTTTGAAAATAAAAAGTCTGAAAAACAGCTTTCAGAAAAAATGTTGCTGGGTCAGAGGAGTGAACTGCATAACTTACTGAGATCCCTTCTGGACCTATTTTTAAAGTGTGGGTATGGATCACCTTAAATACCAGTAAGAAAACGTGCACAATGATAGAAAATCATCAAATAATTCAAACAACAGGAACTGGATGTGTCAACTGAATCTCTATTTCAGTGACTATTAAAAGCTTTTAATTTACTGAGTATTTAACTGGTAATGCATCTCCCACCAGAAATGGTCTTTTTATTTGTTAAGGGAGAGAGTTAGAGTCCTTTTGAAAAAACAGACATGGTTTGAAGCTCAGCCAGAGTTAAGATTCTGTCTAGTTGTCAGCATATGAATAAATGAGAATGCAGTAGCCAAAATGCTTTAGAAAAAATGATTGTCTGAAGTTAGTTTGCTAAAGCTTATTCTATTTTAAATATTTATCAAGCTACATGATTCCCTCTAGATCTTGAGAAAGTGCATACTTAAGATACTGGGAGGTGTTGGATGCTTTTGAAGATGCTGTAATTCATATACTTACAAAGAGGATTAGTTTAAGCAAGTGGGGATTTTAAAATAAATTTTAGCCCTTAGCACTGAGTTTTATTGCCATCAACAATGAATACTCCATAGAATATATCTACAATTTGTGATGAAGTAAATGCTATATTAAGGTATGTTGCATTTCCCTCTATACCATGACAGTTTAGACTGTACATTCTTAGAGAGAGAAACACTGTGTCTTTATACAGCATAAAATATAATGGAACAAGATCTGAGGATGCCTTGAAGGGGCAACTTTTATGCTTCCAAAAAAGAGCAATTAAATTAACTTCCCATCTTGTGTAGGCACAACAAGGGCCATAAGTACCTACGTTTTTCCTTACGCTTATAAAATACTGCTGTGCTGCACGTTCACCAGCATTATTATTTTAACTTTGCTTATTGTGCAAACTGAGGAGAACCAAAGGGCAATTTGGCTCCTTAAACAGGCGTGTGTGTGGAGAAAGGAAACATAATTACCTGAGAATAACGGAATTCTTTAAGATGCTTTATCCATAGTGATTCTATTAACTGACTTTCATTCCTTATTGGTATGAAACTCTACCTAGATTACCTATATTAGTGAAGGACCTGAACAACAATTGAGCCACCCTTTATTCCCTCATTTTAGTGAGGGTATAAGAAGTGTCTATGGGGCATACAGTGTGGACCCTGTTACCTGGATGCTAATGGTGGGACTAATGTGGTTAAGCATTCTAACAAATTAACTCTAATGTAAAAAGCTCTTTTTTTTTTTTTTTTAATATGTAAGATTTTTTTCATGCTTCTGATAAGTCATAGTTTGTACAAATTAAAAATATTTCTTTTAATATTTTTTGTACGAGCGTAGAGAAGGAAGTCAGCACATGAAAACAGCAAGGGAACAAATAGTAAGTTTATTCTCTTTTCTGGTGTATTACTATAGGTTGGTGTGTATCACATGTAAAATTCTAGGCAAGCAGCCATCTGCTGCGGTAACAGTAAACTATTGGATTAGATTGCACATTCCTGATGTGCTCCATTATTTTAATGGATTTAATCTATTTGGAATGTTACTTATTAATGTCTCCTGAAGTCTGGCAGTCTTCCTAAGAAATGACCACTCTGAGTGTGGGTTCTGCCTAATTCTAATCACATCAACATCGAGATAGTTGACAGTCCTCAAAAATACCTAAAGGGATAATCTAGAAATGGAAGAATCTGCTGATTCTGAAATTGTATTGTATGAAAGGACAGAATAAGCCATAATATTTCCAAAACAGAAGTTTAATTTGATCTCGATTAGACAAAGGGTTTGAATTGTAAGGCCCAATGGCAAAACCATACCTCAGACATCTAGCTGCTATGAAGATGCATGTCTGTACCTTCACGGGCCAACTTATACTAAGAGTTTACCTTTCAAAGGTAAACCTTTCTTATTGAATAGTCCACTGTATTTGGCTCTGTTATCTTGTGTTTTCATTGTTCCATCTATCTCACCTAAAGACAAATTCTCATCTGGCATCTTCACCATTATGATTTCTTTTTTCCCCTGTTTATCCTTAATCCTTATATTTTCCCTTTCAATGCATTGTTGCAAAACTCACATAATCTTATTTTCACCCTTTTTTCAAAGTGATTTGACTATTGTGTTCTCTCTGAACTTAGCATCATAGAACAGTTTCGGTTGGAAGAGATCTTCAAGATCCTCTTTTCAGGTGAATGTGCTATCTTAATGACAAAATCTGCCTCATCTGCTAACTAGTGCTTGTACAAACAGCTAAAATTCAAGCTAAAAAAAAGAAAAGCAGATTAATAGTTTATTTTCACTATTCAAACAGCCTGAATCAGAATTAGATTCAGAATCTAATTGTGCAGCAGAACAACATACTAAATCAAGAAAAGATCTGCTTGCTCTGTGAGTTCAGGCTGCTCTGACACTTGAATAGCTAGCGGAGGTTTGGAGTTCAGGGAGAACAGTAAATTTTATAAGCTGATGATTGAGACAGGAGGGACTACTGTAAACTTCTGTAGTTTACTTCTCATGCTGAAGACAGTGCAAATTAGAACCAGAGCACAGAAGAAAGGTTGATAATTGATTTTAAAATTACGGTAACAATCCAAGAATAACCATCCTCACTGCTAGTTATAACTGATTCTTCATCTAAAGCTGTTCAAAGTATTAACCTGGTTCCAAGTTTAAAGATATTTCACCTTGCCTTCTATTTATAGTCTTGTCTACTTAGTGAAGAGATCTTTTATCAACTTTTTGTTCTCTGTTCAGATAGCTGTAGACTGTAATCAAGTCACTTCATCATGTGTTTGGTAAACCAAGTAACTGAATTGTCTTGAATGTGTCACTAGCCAGTATATTCTACAGTACATTTCTGTGGTGTATATTCTGGAGACATGCTTGAGCCTCCAACTTATCCAAAAAATTTCTAAAAGTGCCAGTGTGTCACCAAGTCTGAAATAATAAATCATTCTGAAATGGAAGCATATTAGCTTGGACATGGTGCTGCCCTGATATGATCACATACTATTCGGTCACCTCATAAATCAGTAGAAATACCTTGCAGCAATCCAGAATATGTGGTCATTTTTACAGCTTTTAGGAACACAACCAATTTTTTTAAATGCTCCTTCAGTTATAGACAACACAACAGACACAGTATTCAAGGAATGCTTGTGCCAGCACCAAAAACACATTTATAGCTTCTGTATCTATTAATGATTGGACTCAATGATCTTAAAGGTCTTTTCCAACCTAAATGATTCTATGATTCTGTGATTCTATACTGACTCAATATTCTGTCAACTCAAGATCATTTGGCTGCACAGATGAAGTTCATGGTTAACAACCCACCACGAATCCCAGGCTCTTTCAGAATTACAGCTTTTCAATATAGATTTCTGTCATCCTATGCCTGTTTTCTGGGTCATCAGCTCATAGGCACCTGAGTTTATAACTGGACAGGTCCAAAAAAGCCAGAGTCCAGAAGTCCTTCTATTGATATTGGATTTGGCCCACAGGAGTTCAAAAACATATTTTGTGAAATGAATAGATTTTAGTGTGAGTGTATGAAATGAATGTAAATCAACTGAATTGTTTTCAGAGTTACAATTTTATAACTTCAGCAACCTTACTAGAAAATAGAGTGATCTTATATTGGAAACTTACCTGCATGATGATGATGCTTAAGGAGGGTTCACCAGAACAAATGCAGAAAGATCCATTTCTTTGCTTCAAGCCCTGGTCAAGTCTAGTTACAGGCAAGGAACATTTGGAGAGAGATGCTGAATAGCACTGAATAGAGACTATGCTAAATTCCTGCAGTGTGAAGTCAGTGCATGTCAGATCATCCTGTGCAGTACTGTCATACTAGCTGCCAACACTGCCTACATTGTGGATGCAGAATTACTCTCCCGCTTGGAGTACACAGAAGTTTCCTTTGCAAGAAAACCTGGTGTAGAGGAAAGGGAGACATGCACATCTGTTCAGCAGTTTTAGATTCAGCAAATATTCATGTCAGTAAGAAGAAAGGGCAATGAGTCCACAAGCGGGTAGGATGCTTGTTAAGGGTAGGTTGAGTTAATAAGCAAAGAAACTGCATTAGCGTGATGGCCATTATACAGCAGGTACCAATTAGGCTTCTCTTCCCTTGCAGTCTGTCTCTGCAGTTCTGCAAGAGCCTGTACGGCTCTACAGCTAACCCCAACATCTCATCTTGGACACTACTAGGAGCTGATTTGATATCCTATCTAGACCATTTGTTTCAACAATCCTTGTTGAATGTGATCTGCAAAGAAATGAGCTCATCTTAAGCACCTTCACACAAAGTTGCCTAGTTTGTCCTTGGCATGCTGAGTAACGTTGGAGGTTTGGACCAGCAAGTAACACGTTATTTTGAATGACATGTTTGTTCTCTCAACGTACACAGAAACTACATAGGGACATATTTCCGTCCCTGTGGTGACAGCTATCCTCAGCAAAAATTTACCTGAAAATTTACCAGCTGTTCAGCCACCCGCAGGCTAAAGATGACATTGCCATGGATCTCCAGGCCCCTCAGCTGATGCCAGGTCATGGGCTCACATAACCTAAATTATTCTGGTCTACAGAGACCATATTCACTTTGCTTTCTTTAAAGATTTCTAGGTCTCCTGGGCACCATGTTTCCCTTTACCCATAAAATAGTGGCATATCCCCATAGCAGAAGAAACTATTGGTTCTGCCCAATGCAAAGGCAATTTTCCTTGCAGGTTCAGTTCGTGTTTCCTGCAGTGATACTCAAACCATGGACAAGGGAGATCACGTCCTCCTGGCATATTCTAGCTCTTAAGTCACTACAGATCTTAAAACATGAGCAACTTTTACTCCTTTCCAACTCTGATTCTGTACAGAGTTAAAAATTACCACAGTTCTTTGATACATTTAGTTTGAGGATGAAAGAAGCAGGCTCTTTGTAAATTCCAATCTGAAATAGCACTTTGACTGATACAGATACAGTGATTTCTGGTAGTTAGTCTGAAAAATTCTGCCAATTCAATCCAGAAATGTCATTGAAGAGCTGTAATTATTTTTCCAGATAAACAACTCATACTTCATAATGATTTGTAAATAATTGCAAAAATTAGAGCACATTGTCTTTTTACTTTCAATCTACTTTTTCTTACTCTATTTATAATTTTTCTCTTTATTTCACTGCCTCTCATTTTCCAGATGATATAACCAATTCTCTGGACAGTTATTAGTTTCCAGTTAAAACATTACACACTTGAAAGTGTGTACATAACATTAAAATACATGCTATATTGTAAGCAAGAGCTATAATGTTCTCCTTTTCCACTATTTCTATTTCATCATTCCATTATTAAGAGAAATTGAGATCTGAGACATGAGAGATTGTTCACTGAAAAAAGACACAGCTACATCCTGGCATATAGTCCAAGTTAGCTGAACTATTTCTAGTATGTACTGGCAAACTAACAAAAAAAGCATTATTATGATTCTCTAGGTCTTTTTCTTACCATGTATTCTAGATATATATAAAAATGTATCACAATAAATTAAAACTATTTACTTCCAGAGAAGCAGTAATTTTTCTGAACTTTTATGAAATCTCACTTTGTATAGTAAATTTCTGAAGGCATAAATTAAGGAACGTTCCTGCATTTATTAGGTTCACACTACGCTTATGTTCACCAATATTATGGAAACTGGTGGAAGATCAGGAAATTAAGTGCTAAAGAGCACGATTTTCTTAGGTGTTCTTGCAGTGTCATATATGGCATGATTGTAGTGTTCTCTTTTCAGTTTCTTGGGTGCTGGCATGGCCACAGTTAACCCAAAACTGTAAGTTTAAGGATAGAGTTTTAGAAAGGAGCATTCAAGATGCTATGATAGTACTGACTGCAGCTCTTCCGTCTGTGTTAAGAAGGGAATCTCCTACTGGATAGCAAGACGAAAGCCCTGGTCCTGGATTTAAGTTTAGGAGTAGATCTAGGACTAGACTGTGTCTGGCAATAGGGCAGAAAACACCCATTCTCATGGTACAGAAATGGCATGAAAGAGCAAAGGCACAGAACCACTTCTAGAGTTTCTGATTTAAGACAAATACACAAAACAGAGCCAAGATGGAGAAAATCAATATAGGAGAAACACAGAGCAGCTCATAATCTTCCTACTGGTAGCTGGCTGTGAAGACCTTTGAATGGGATATAGTAAGTTAATATAATGGTGAGTTGACTATATTTTCCTCCAATTAGCAGAATTTCTGTGATTATACTCAGAAAAGACAACTCATTGCTGCTCAAGGAGAAATTAAAATAACTAAGTAAAGAATATAAAATCAAGCCTTAAACCTAAAATTCTTCTTTCTTAGGAAAAACTAGTTTGCATTTACAAATACTGAACAAGACTGCAAAATAGCGCAAAGAACATTGCAATAATTTCACAGGAAGGGAAAAGCTGAAGTGGATTTTTCCTGGACAAACTAGAAAAAACAATGATTCAAAGCTGTACAGGGATTGAGAGCAGCAAAGGCAAGCTGAATATGCATTTTTAGCTGCATTTACAGCAAAAAGTCCTTCACTGGCTTTGGGAATGGCAATGGAGTTACAGAGAAGGTATGTGGAAGTTTCTTCTTCTGGTTGTGATACACCTGTACGTGGAAACAGTGCTTCTAGTTCTAAACTATCATGAATTCAAAGAGCTAACTCTGCAAAAGACAAAAATTAGAAGACTATAAATACTGGAGGGAATACAACTTAGGCAAATGGTGAATCCAAGAGTGCAATAAATGGCATTAATACACAGAAACAGAGAGGTTATGACTTAAATTTCAAGCAATCTTTCCATCAGTATCTGGACACATAGTTTTATTCCAAAACATTAGGACACTTAAAGCCAGATAGGAAAAACTTCTGCAAATGGGAACGATCTTACCTCGACACATTACTTAATGTCTTTTTTCATCCTTAAAGTCTAAAACCAGGAAAAGATACCAGGTTAATATATCAACCTTTAATCCTAAAACAGAGTTAAATAGCAGCCAGCTATGCTAGATATTTCAGCTGTAGAAAACTCTCCCCAGTAAATTCTGAACATCTGGCTGGCTACTGATGTTCATTACTAATCAATCTTGATCCAACGTAGAAATTCCAGAGGACTGGAAAAAACTATTATTATGTCAGTATTTCAAATTATTAAATGGAATCATTAGGATACTTCTAAGTCAGAGGGAAAATAATGAAAAAGTTTATACAGAATGAAACATGTAAATATAACTAGTACTGATATAGATTTATAGAAAACAGTTTGTCAAATGTATTTAATTGCTTAAACAAGACCATAAGTTGGCAGATAATGGTAAAAGTTTGGATTGATAGTCTGAGGCCTTTATAAGGCATTTTGATTTAGAAACCAGAATGACATCTAATCAATATGGTTCTTATTAAATGGATTAAAGACTAGCTAGGAGTTAGATCTCAAAATACCTCAGCAAAAGGGAATTCGTACTGGCCAGCTGCCTTGAGCATAGCCCCTGCAAGAACTGGTTCTTGATTTTTTTTTTTTTTTAATCCTTCCCCCCCCCCGCCCTTAAATTAGGATTATTTGAATCATATTTTAACCAAAGGATGTCCTAGAGTTCTTGCAACCCAGAAGGCAAGCCTAGATACTAACAAAACTCTGCCTGTCTGATCAAAGAGCACAGGGTGGAATATAGGAATAATTAGCATGAGTCCAGAACTGTAATGCTGAACTCTTCTGTTTGGTATTGCTTCGTGCTGAAGGCACCTAAATTCAGTAGATTCCACAATTTTTACTAAAGCATTTCACAAGCACCCAACAGCTACTTACGCAGGTATCCAGAAAAGCCTCAGTCTTGACTCCTAAGCTCCCCTGTTTGCCACTATCTTGGGAGTGGTTTATTCTGTGCTTTCATGGTGTGCGCAGTGCACACCGGTCAGGCTTACCCCCTTCCTCTCCTTTTTGAATCAAATCTTCTCTACAGAAAGGCAGTTATTCGGCACGAGGAATAGCCTGCCCACCCTCTTCAGAGTACTAGGAACATGTATGAGTGCTGTCTGTTGGACATGGGGGTCTGACTACCCTCAGACCGAGTAAGTAACCTAAAGTGGACCTGCTGCATCTTAAGTCAATAGGCTATTATATAAATGGACTGGTATTAGCTCTGTTTGATCCTTCTCTTTTGCTGCTTCAAAAAAAAAAAAGAAGTATTTCTGCACAGTATAAGCTGAAAACATCAGGTCAGCACAAAACCACCAATTCCTGCCTTTGAAATTTCCTGCGGCTCCAAGTTGAAATATAAGCTGTATAAAGAGCAAGGTCTAATACTCAGCCTTGTCCTTAAGTAGCTGCTTGCTCTGTGTGTGCTTTGTTCTGAACACTGTTCTGAGGCCCTACTTCTCCCCACATGGTGGGAACTGAACATACTGTATTTAGAATATCAGGTTCTCCTGTAGGGCCTGCATGCATAAATCTTTATCTACCAATAACCATAGAGCAACAGCTGCCAAGAATAAAAAACGAAGCTGGCAAAAGACAACAATAGCTGTTTTGCCTAAAACTTGTGCTTAAAATCCATTCAAAACTTTCTCCCCACCCTATGCCACTCCCCCTCCCAAAAATGTCTCTTCTCTGGCCAGACTCATGAGCCACTTGTTTTCTTGATCTGTAGTATAGCTGCATGTGACTTTGGTGACACAAACACTGTTTTTTGCAGACTACTTAGGCAGAGATTAATCATTACATAACGCTTTGTGTTGGGAGGCAATGGTGGACGTGTCTGGAAATGCAATAAACTGGCAAAAACCACTGCTGTACTGGTCAGGAGTACGGCAGTGATTGAACACTTCGTATATGTTACTGCATAAGAAGCCATAAAAGATCTTAAAAGTGAATTCACAGTAATCTGACTCACTAGAAAATTATGACCAACTGGGAAGATGGGGCAAAGAGAAGGAAGGATTAAAATGCTTTAGACAGTTTGTTTGTCAAGGCTGGAAAAGATAGTTTATTCTGAGTTACAGAAATTTAAATAGATACCTTTAAAACCTTTTTAGCTATGTAAATTTAATGGAGAATTATAACGAAGAGCTTAGCTGGAGTAATGTAAATGAGATTTCCACAGATTGAGTATAAACATATTCTCTCCATGCTTATAAAAATAAACTCTCAAAGTAAAATGGCTTGCTAAGTCATTAAAAAGCTTATTTGATTGAAGGGTTTTTTTTTTGTGAAAACCAAGTAAAAAGATACTATTAACTTGTGCACAAATAGTCAGAATTTATCTGCAAGTCCTTTAAATTTTTGTTCTTCTGACACGAACACATTTAGAAATAGAAGGTAAAGTGGATCCTCAGCTGCAACGTGGAGCATTGTGCTCCGCCTGACAATCTAGGCCCTTCTCTTCACCGTCTTTCCGCACAGATAAGGTATGGCTGTGGTTGTAATGTCATGCCTAATCTTGGTTTGAGATCTGGAATCACACCATGAGGAAAACACAGGTGAAATCGTTGTAGTAATGAAGTGAAAAACAAAAACATTTCCATTCGAGCTAGTTGTTCTCCAAGACAATGTCTTCTTCCTGGATTGAAAAGATTTTGAAAAGACATAAAATGTGTTCTATTACATTTTCACTCTTATTATGAATAAGAATGGTCATTTCTGTGTTCTAAGAGGAGCTGTATGAACTTGGTGACAGCATTCTGTAAGAGAGGATAGGTGATAATTTACAGGAAGAAACAGATTTTAGATAATTTGTTCTTCTTACTACACAAGTGCCATTGTAACTAATTCTGTCAAATTATTTAGGTAAAGTATTAGCTGCAATTTATCTTGTCTTGAAGTGCCAATACAGAGAGAAGATGTTTTAAAAAAATTGTATTATGAATTTCAGCCTTTATCCCCTACTGTTTTCTTAATAACATCTACTGTCAGTCATTATTGCAGTCATTATTATAACTTGCTAAGTAGAAAGATATGAAACAGGTCTGGATAATGCTTTTCAATATTAGCTCACATTCCATGTATGACTAGTTACAGGGAGTAAATGTGGTTGTGGAAGACACAGATGAATGGACAACAACATCTGGAACTGGCAAGGTCCAACAGGCAAAAAGAAATGTAATAGAATACACAATAAAGGTGGACTTCATCAAATCTAACTTTGGCCATTTAGATGTTGTGCATCTACTCCACAGGAATTGTCTTGTCTTGTCTCCTTCTATTTTTTGGAGAAAGAGTATCCCAGATAAGTAAACTAAGTCACCCTCCACACAAGGCTATGTCTTTCTATGGAGTACAGAGGTAGCCCTGGCAGTTAGCTTACACAGAACACCTAATTTTTTAGGTTGATAATCATATGTAAGGTAAATTATCCACTCTTACAGGCTTCAAAAGACAAATACATAATGATTTAGGACTGCCAGAATATTTCCTCAGGACAGAAGGCAGTGCTACGTGCTGACCCCCAAGCTAGTTCTGAATAAAATCTGCAATTTCTGGTGGTGATCTAAGTGCTGAAATTCAAAAGCTGGTTGTATAAATCACCTGTATGTAATGGCTTTAGCAGCAAATGACTATTAATTGTGAAACGAGTAACAGTATGCACTGCAATGATAGAAAATGTATAGACTCCTCAGAGAAGAACATATTGTGCTGTCTTTTTTATTAGTTTATATATAATAATGAACTGATTTATATAAAAGATATTATGCTAAAATGTGTTATGTCCAGGGTGCATTATATTGAATATCTTTAAAATACCTGTTTCATCAGAACAGTGGATTTTTTATATCATTCTGTCCTTATTGCCATCACTTACGTGTTATACATCTCTAGATTTATGAAAAGGAACAGCGCAAGGCATCACTCTTACCTAGTGAGAAAGGAATAAATGCATCTTTCTTGACAAACTGCCCACTGTTGTCCAAAAATCTCTCAGGAAAAAACACTTCTGGATTGCTCCAGTATTTTTCATCAAAATGAACGGAGTAGAGGTTTGTAATGACTGTAGTGCCTTCAGGAATAGAGTAACCACGCACAACGGTATCTTTAGAAGTGGCGTGAAAAATCCCTAGTGGAGCTATGTTACAGAACCTTAGAACTTCGTGTAGAACAGCCTCAGTGTACGGCATTTTGCATTTCTCTTCTAAGGCAGGCATTTTGTTTGGGCCGATGACTAAATCGATTTCTTTTTGAACTTGCCCTGTTAGGAACGGGAATAAAAGCTGATGTTTATTGTGTAATATCCTTTTCTTTTTTTAAGCTACAAAGTACATACTTTTAAAAAGATGCTGAGAGATGAAATATATAAAATAACAGTAGCTTACAATCTTTTAAATTTAGACTCTATATTCCTTATCCTGCCAGTAGGAATTATTACTAGCATATATACCAGTAATCTGCATTTCAAACGTACTTGCTCTCAGTAACATCATGTTTTAACATACTTCTCTTTGCTTGTGTATATTTTTATTTCTGGAGCTCTTCAAAACTAAAGAAACAAGCAATACTGCAAAGATGAAGTACATTAAATATTTGAGTGAACACAGATAACACTGAAGTTAGCCACTTGAACTTTCCCTTGTCTAATTCTGCTACAATTCTTTAGAATAGTCACAGTGCAAAATCATTCACCCTAAACAGAAAATATTGTTACAACACAGTGAGAGTTAAGAAGGACAGGAGTCTGAATTTAACTGAAAAGGAACAAATTCAATCGCTGGGTTTTTTAAAGCTATTTTAAAAATTTAGTTCATGGGTTATTTAAATAATCTCAAGGGCATTCAAACTGCCTCTTCATGTTCTTCCTGATACACTTTCTTTGTTGAAACTGCCAAACAGGTCCTGTGTAAAACAAATCTGGACTTTTACAAGTCATATGGAACCAATAATGAAAATCTGGGCAATGGCAGTAAAATTCTACCAGAATCACCAGGTTTTTCAGCCTGAAGTAACAATGTTTCAGATCAAAATAAAGAGATGAAAAGCAGCTCAGTGAAAGTACATTTTGTGATGTAGTGGTGTATTGGTGTATATCGTCATACTTGGAGAGAAAGTCTAAATAAATGAAAGGTAACAGTAATTTTTATTTTTATCCAGATGAATTGATTTTGATTCCAAATTCAGAAACTCATTATATTGCAAGATCTGAGATCAGAAGATTATTTCAGGTGAGTGGATCTCTACAAAATCAGCCAGTGCACAGGAGACACAAAACTACAAAGTTTTCTTGATCTTTACAGAAAAACGGTGTCTTGGTCAGATCTTAATAGAGAAGGAATTAAGGATGTTCTTCTTTTAAGATATGAATATTGTTTGTGAGCCAGGACAGCCTGATCAGAAACTTTGATTTAAGTGGACCTTTTGCATTTTGGCTTTTTATATAATGTAAAGCATAAATATATCCTATTGACTAATTATATTTATATTTAGTACATATTACTAAAATATGCAAGAGGTTATGGCTCTCAGGAGATATTTGAGCGAACTTTGGTTCTGCTTGCTTAGCCAGATATTTTAACCAGCTCAGTGAATATGGGACTTAAAATAACGATAATAGCAGCAGCAAAAGACCTTTGGCATCGACTTCTTTATTTAATCTGAATTACTTTCACTGTTTATAGCATGTCGGGCCTTGACATACATTATCATCATATTTTAATTTTCATTTTTTTCAAGTAAAGCTTCATTTACCTTAAACATTAATATAAAATTTTATCTCTAATTTGAAAATAGTAATTGCTTTTTGTCTACCCAATTTAAATTAAAAATTGTTCTAGCTGAGAAAATCAGAAGGTATAGTCATGCACCTACTACCATCAGAAGAAAATACAATCTTTCGTACATAAACATATCTGGTTCCTATGCAGAGCTTCAGATCTCAACAGCCTTATAGCTACAGGCAGTGTTGTTATCCCCACTCTGAAACGATGATGATGGTGGTGGTGAAATCGATGTTAGAGCAATATTCTTGGTCACAGTATCAGTAGTAACTTTGCAAATTATCTAGGCTGCTGTTTTGCCAAATACCGGCAGTCCCTAGCTGAGCTCAGCACTGCTAAGGTTTGGGTAGGAAAAGCAAAGTGGAGGCAGTGAAACAAAAACCATGACTGTTCACTTCTAAAATCCAAACTTTTGCACAGAATGTCTGGGCTGACACTCAAACATCTATTGCTGTCTTACTTCAGAATGATTGTAACACATCTTTTTATTTTCATTTTTAAATGCTATTTTTGGTTTTCCAGAAGTATAAATATACATGTATATAATATGTAAATCTATTGTGAATTGAGGCACTTCAGGATAAAAAGAAATTGTACCTAAACTGTTAACCACAACCTGATTTATATTTTTGCTTTATATATTTGTTTTTATATTTTTAGTTTATTAATTATTTAATTGCATTTGCTTATTATTTATTAACTACATAGATTAGTAATCTGCCAACCAATATTATGCATCACAACGCTAACTTATTTATCTGATTATATTATAAATACTTTATTAAAAATATTAAAGATCCATAAAAATGTATTCACAAAAGAATACACTAAAATTTTATCCTCATACTTGGCTTTTGATATTCTCTTCATCTGCACATCAAATAAGCTCTTCATATCCACCCATCATATGTTTGTCACATTTTTCACTTGTTCATCATATATTTGGGTAAATGATGCAATAGAATAATATATACAAACCTTCCTTTTTGGTTACAACTATGGATCACTGCACCACTTTAAAAAAGGATTTTAAATTTGCAATAGGAAAGTGGATCAGTTCATCAAAATGTCAAAGTTCTTACCTTGAATGTTTGGATAAAGAGCCATAAATAATACTGCCCATCTTAAAACATTTGTTGTAGTTTCTGTCCCAGCTATGATGAGTTCTCCAACAGAGAAAATTAAGTTTTCTCTTGAATATGTAGATTCCGGATCATTTTCATTGCAATCCATCTCATCTAAATATGCATCTACAAAATGTCGAGGTGACTGAGGCTTCCTGTTTTCAGAGACACGTTCAATGAGCTCATCAAGAAAGTCATAGACTTCAGCTGCATTTTTAAACAGCTGCTGGTGTTTCCCAAATGGCAAGATACCAATCCAAGGAAAAGCATTATATAAAAATACAGAAGCACTAGCAGCTAATTCAATATTTTCACTAAAAATCTCAATCATGTGCTGAAATTCAGTATCTTCGTATGTAAAACGTTCTCCAAAAATAATTAAATTAGTAATGTTTGAAACAGCATTTGTTATCAAGTGCTTAAGATCAAATGGTCTGCCTTTGTATGTGTCAATGGCATCAAGAAAAAACATAGATTCTTCGGAAATTTTGTGTTCAAAGGACTTTTGACCATATCCAAAAATTCGAAAGGTATTTACAGCTAATTTGCGGTGTTCTGTCCATCCTCTGCCATATTTACTGTTCAGTAAGCCTGAAAAAATATTTTGACACAGTATTTTATGCAACGCTTTATTTTTCCTCCATATGATAACAAAATTATTTAACAAGACAAAAAAAAAAGACAAAAAATTACACACATCTTGCTATGCAACATAGTCCAAGAGCGACAATCCTTTCCAAATAATATCTTTAAAGATACACATCAAGTATATTATGAAAGGAGATAGAGAAGTAAAGAAAACAGCTAAAGGGAATGTCTCATGTGATCACAAACCCATCTCTTGGACAAAAATTACATTTTTATATGAAAGACGTTAGCACTTACCTCCCATGTTTGTCAGCTTCTTAAACAAGGGAAGAGACGGTCTGTCTGCAAAAACTTCGCTTTGATGAACAAGGCATTCTTTTACTGCATCATAGCCATTCAGTACAATAGCAGATATACCTCCAAGATCAAGACTGAAGATCTTTGGGGGGGGAAAAAAATTGTAAAATACTACTACAACCAAATCTTAAGAACAAATAATGAAAACGAGTAAAAACAAGTCATGAAAAAGTGAAACAGCACTAAACATCAATGCAAAATACAGACTTGAATAAACTTCAGTAGGGCACCGAGGTGATACAACCACGGCATTACACAGTAGAGTCTGTTGTGAGCTAATTTACTCTGTCAAAAGACAAAGCAAATTAGCCCCGCTGCATTCTGTGCTTTGTTGTGCACCTAAAGTGACCAGCTCTCCGAAGCAAGGACTGGGGATGCTTTCATATAATCATTAAAAAAAAATGTGAATTTGGTACGACAATGCATATTTTTCAGAAAAAATGTGCTGTCCCCTAACAGTAGTGTAGATGTAAGTAGATGTTAGTATAAGTATGCAATTATAAGTATGTAATATAACATCGTTACATGTAAGGTATAGCTTTTATATAAGAACTAGAAATAAAATACATGTATCATCTACTTTCCTAATGCGCTGAGACTATTTCCACAGGAGGGAGGAAAGCGTTACTACTGTAGCTGCTCCTCCTCCCTGCCTGAGCAAAGGTAGGTCCCCAATTCCTTGACTGGGTTAAGGGCACTATGACTGAAGCTGCAAGTTCGTATCACGAAGACTTCCAACATGTCACTTAGTAATGGCAGACATGGAAGTGGTGTCAGTTGTGGAAACAAGCAAGCTGCCCCCAGTCCTTTCTACCTCTGAAACTGGACACCAGCTTACTTTGCACAGGCTCCCAAAGAACCATCAGATGACAGAAGTGAGAGCCAGGATGACAGCCAACAAATGACAGCATAGCCCAGCTAGTCCCATCTCCCGTTTCCAGAAGCGGTTAGCACTAGATGCTTTGGAGAAAGGCGCAATACATCCTGCAGAAGGCACATACAGGATAAACAAAATGAAAATCTTAACCTAAGTTTTAAAATTAAAACCTAGGCTAAACTCAAGATTGAAGTCCTATATCCCGTTCCATACTTTTCTCAGCATTATAAATCTGTATTTTTACCTATACAAATCTCTAGTTTTTCCTTCATCTCAGAGCTGTGGACCCCCACAATATGAAATAATGTTAGCCTAGTTCTACATTCGATGACTGGGTTGTCACTGCAGGGGTCGTCAGGCACTGGAACAGGCTGCCCAGGGAGGTGGTGGAGTCACCATCCCTGGAGGGGTTTAAAAGACACGTAGATGTGGTGCTCAGGGACATGGTTTAGTGGTGGACTTGGCAGTGCTGGGTTAATGATTGGACTTGGTGGTCTTAAGGGTCTTTTCCAACCTGAATGATTCTGTGACTATTTTGTTTTAGCAAACTTGGTATTTTCACTGTTATATTGGCTCTTCTTTTTCATGTGACAAGAAGACACTCCCAATGCATTTCTGCAAACCATTTGTGAGTTTTGTATACTTTGATCATAGCTTATTTATCTTTCTTCCTATGTCATACATAATTCTTAAAAAAATCCTTTCATTGTATTTTTCCAGAGCCCTCCAAATCCTGATACGCCTCAAATTCTGCAGGATCTGACAGCAGGTGACTAGAACTACATACAGCATCCCAGGCAAGTAGAACTTAGTTTAATTGATGATACATCCTCCCTCCAATTTCCATTCTATTTGCCCCAGTATTTTCCTTGAAACACATTTATTTTTTTTCCTAGTGCCAAAATAAATGAAACAAAAGATAATCCTATCCTTTTGTTTCTGCCATTTAGCATGTTTTTAATTCACACACTCTGCTTTGCTTCTCATTCATGACAAGACTGTGACTTATTCTGTTTCTGCTGTAGGTTTCATGAATGATCTGGCCAAAATCTTCTGACAGACTTAAGTTCTAGCAACATTTGCTTGATAGGGGTGTTATAGTTAAAACACTTCCAGCAGTTTGAAGGACGTGATTTTCTAGACAAGCTATGGTTTGTTGGATGGAAAGCTCAGTCTTTCACAGACCTGCAGTGACAATCCTCAGTAAAACCCCAGGGGTTATAAATAGTGCAGAGATGCACAGGCACCCCGAGTGGCTGGCAGGGTGTGGGCGCTGACTGGCCAGCCGCTACCAAAACATGTGTGTGTGTGTGTGTGTGTGTGTTTATGTATGTGTACATGCACTTACAAATGCTAACACCTGCCGCCTTCCCCGCTAGATCTAGTTTGGGTTTAACTTCTATGAAGCTTCTAAGAATAGATTGGTTGCTTGAAATTGGATGATGAGAAGAAACCTGATATATAGGAAAGTATGAAAAGCGGAAAAACTCTATCCTTGCATAACTATACTAATCGACTGCATGTATCCCAAATATCTCACTAAAGCTACTTTGAAGCAACGTCTTTTCAGTGAAAATGTTGTATTACACAAGTGCCTGCTATAGGTTGTTGTAATTGTGTTAGTTTTAAGCCCTTTTGGCGGGTTCCACACTTGTGGCTATGAAACAAGCGAGTGCCTGCCCCGTTTCAGCGCGGTACCGCCCCCACCCCCTCCCAGCAGCACCCCGGCCCGCAGCCCGCTCCTCTCCGCCTCCACCGCCCTGCAGCGGGAGCTCCGGCACAGGCAGGCGAAAAGCTCCTCCGCTGCCCCGGGCCGGGCCGCCGCAGCACCGGTTCTGCCCGAGCCCTGTGCTCCGGGTACCGGGCCCTTCCCCTGCTCCCGTTAGCCGCCGGGGGTGCTCCGCCCACGCTGCCGCCGCCGCCTCCTCCCCGGGGCAGCCGCCTCCGCCGCGCTGCTCGTTCCCCCGCCGGGCCGGGGCCAGGCGGCGGCACAGCTCCCCCGGCCGGACAGGCCCTGCTGCCTTTCCCCGGGCACTGACTCCAGCAGCGCTACCCACCCCGATCCAGCCCGCCCCGCTCCCGCTCCGGGGGGGGCCCCGAGGAGGCGGCGGACGCCGCCGGAGCGGCGGTACCTGCCCGTGGATCTGGCTCTGCCGCCGCATGTAGACGTGCGGCTGCTCCGCGCCCAGGGCGTGGATGTTGCCGATGAGGGGCAGCCCCGCGGGGCCCGGCGGGAAGCCGGGCGGCCGCCGCTGCTTCAGCAGCTGCCGCACCACCAGCGCCAGCACCGCCGCCGCCAGCAGCAGCAGCGGCGGCAGGAGGAGGCAGGCGCCGCCGCCCCCAGCCGCGCCCGGGCCCGGGTCCCCCGCCGCCGCCGGCCCCATCGCCCCGCGCCGCTTCCTCCTGCCGCCGCCGCCGCCGGTCCGCCGCCCTCATTGGGCGGTGGCAGCACCGGCCCGCGCTCATTGGCCCGCGGGGGCTCCGCCCCTCGCGTCAGGCGGGGGCCGGGCCGGGGCCGGGGCCGGGCTCGGCGGGGGGCGGCGGCGCTGGGGGGGTGCGGGAGTCGTGGGCTGCGGTTCGCGCCCCCCTTCCCCCCGCCCGGACACGGGTGCTGGGAAGGGGCTGGCAGCCCGCGGGGTGGGGGGGTGGGGGGGAGAAGGGAGGGTCGCGGGCCCGGCGCGGGTGGGTTCGCTGCTCCTTTTCTGGGGTAACGCTGGAGGTTGTTGCCTTCGGGCTTGCCAAGTGCTGGGAACCGCTCCCGGCTGTCCGCGGCCGTGACAGCTGCGGAAGTGACCCGCCGTTACCCGCTCGTTGTGACGTCGCTGTGGGAGCAAAAATCCAGAGTTCGGCGGTGTCTTTCCCAAAGCCCCTTGGGGTCCGGGAGCCTTCAGCCAGCGAATCCCGCGGCCGTTCCCTCTCCGCCCGCCCCGCCCCCCCCCCGCCCCCCCCCCCCCCCCCCGCCCCAAAGCACGGCCCCGGGCGCGCCGGGCGGAGTCCTGCCGGCGGGTGGGCGCTGGCAGCTCCGCACAGCGATGCCCCACGCACAGCGGTGCCCCCCGCACCGCCCGGCCGCAGCGGTGCCGCCAGCCAGGGGCGGGGACCCGGAGTCCCGAGCGCCGGCGGGAATGTCCCCAGTTCAGTCAACCGCGTAGGTAAGGTGCGGGGGCTGCTGGTGGTCTCAGGAAAAAGGGACCAAGGCCAGTGACTGCAGAGCTAGAAAGCAGTGCTGCTGTGGAACGTGGCGTCCTGCTGAAACGCTTCATCAAAACCTCAGATTTGTTTCCACTCGCACTGGTTTTGGTCTTCCTCGGCTGCCGTTTTACAAGCAGTTTTAGGCACGACAGAAGTTACGACAATGGGCCCAGCGTCTTGTGAAAAACAGGACCCCGCTTGTGGGACAACAAAAGCATTCCTGCCTGCTAAAATTTCTGTGCTATGTGTTTCCAACTTGAGATTTATTTTTTGTTGAATTCAACTGAGTATCTCTACATAGATTCATAAGAATGTTGATAAGGTCTAAAGTGATAAAGAATTTATGCCAGTGAAGTTCATTGATAACCTGACTGATCACTACGTACTTGATAGTCTAACCATTGAATGTTTAATTCTCAGTACGTTCCTGTGATGAGACATTCTGTGTTGGATGTGGTGATACTGACATGAAAATTCACGGCACAAAAGCCAAGGAGGGCCCCAGATGTTGCTCAGAAGGCCCACGGTCAAGAATTAGGTAGAGCACAGAAAGGAGGTAAGAGCTGTGGGTACAACAGGGGAACAAGGAGGGGAGCTGCGAAGTGAAAATTGCAGCCTTTTGGTTGTCAGTCGGGCTGTAAGGCATCTGCGAGGCTTCGGGGCAATCAAACTGGCTCTCTGGGTGTCTGCCAAACTGAGCACGAGGCTACGAGGTGTACAAAGAGAACCAGATTCAAGGAGTGCCCTCGCTCACCGCTGCCCAGGGCGGGCAGGCTGCGATGCTAAGGTAGCTGTCGCACGTGTGTTACAGAACAGCGCCCCAGCGGCTTTGAACGAGGGCAAGGGCAGCAGCGCTCACCCAGTTTTCTCAGCCAGAGCGGCTCATGCCCGTGTGTTGTTGTGCTCTGCAGGCTGGTTGGCTGGACCAGGGTCTGTGCTGGTTTCCGTGGGTCAATACAGCGCCAGACTCTGCCTTTCCAGTGAATGTTCATTCAACCAGCAGTCAGTTTTATTTGCCTCAGCGTCTTTCTGTCCTGGCTGCAAGATGCCTGTAAAGCACGTGTCAGGGCCAGCATCCTATAGCAAGACCTTACCCGGTTTGTCACAATACAAAGCAGCAGCTTCAGTCCTGCTGGAGGTTTAATTTTTTTCATTCTTCTTCCAAATTATTTCTTCATCCTTTCTTCCAGTATGATACTACCTGGTGTCTTAACTGGATTACTTGGGTCATACCCACAAAACATTTCAGTATTTCAGTGTCAGTGCCTTGAGATATCTCACCAGAGGGCAAGAGATTCGGGACCTCAGCTTGGCTCCAGCCGAGGCAGAGTAAGGACAAATGGCCGAGGATTAAAACAGGACATGCAATGTGCTTAAGCAGCTGTGCTGAAGCATGCAGACTCAAACAGATATGTTTAAACCGAGTTATTCACACGCATTTAAATCAAGAGGGTGTCTCCAAACATTTCAGCACAGCATATTCAGGTGAATAGAGGTACACAGACTGGCTGGTCAGAAAACACTTCAAAACAGTGTGAGAAAGACAATTACAGCCTACAGACAATTATACAGAGTTAACTGCAAGATGAAATTGCTGTTGATTATAGGGGGAGTAAAAACGTTCATGTGCCAGACAGATCATGCAGTTATATGGTGCACAGTGTGGTGTATGTGCATACGGCTATTATCGCAGCCTCAGTTAGAAGGATGTAAACTGTTTCTGTACGTAAGCTTCTGGCTTTGGAAGAAAATAAGTTGGTACTTTTCTCTCCCCTCATCCTCCCTCGATGATGCTTGAATAGTTCTCAAAGTGTCTGAGGAAATACAGGAAGAGGCACTATTGCTTTGGCTGATGACAACTGACCTTACCGTCATGTCTGAGCCTTGGTGATGGAGAGGAGACGGGGGTGTTATCCACTCTAACAGAGGAAGAGAAACCGAAGAGCATGATTGCAGAACAGTAAAATCTGCTTTGGTCAAGCCAAATGCGAAAAGGGGATGTATCAGCCAAGATTAGAGATCCGAGAACTTCTAAAGGATGCATGATTAAATGGAGACAAAAGGACCAGCACGGACAAATATGACTGGAAGTTGTCAAAAGAAAGTGATAAATAATGCTCGTGGACAGATGAAAGCACTTAAGTATGCAGGTTTAGGGATGCAAGACTCCAATGGCCATCCAAGGGTGGGATTCCTTGCCAGTTTATGACTGATCCTTTTTTTCTTTTTCCTTTCATTCCTTCAGAAGTGTGGGGGCAGCTTGTGCTGAATTGCTTTTTTGGGAAGGTTTTACTCATCTTAATCACGGATGATCAAATGAGCAAACTCATAGGATGAGTAAAGGTTTTTGGATTTCAATTATAAAAAATGATGGCTGAGCAAAGAAACCCATTAAAGTATGTATCTTTATTAAATTCTAAACCATTCTCATCATCAAGATTTACAATTACTTTGCATTGTAAATTCTGTAAGGAGAAGTTGGAGACAGTGAAGTAACAGGAAATGATTGTGTTCCTGTCTTCTCAAGAAACGCAGAAAGCAATTCTCTGATGGGGAGTGACTACACATACATATACATAGCTTTGACTTTTGAAGAAATAGTTTGACAGATGTGGCTGTTCTTTTAGTAAAAATATAAAGATCCTGATGATAAAACTATGCACTCTTGTGCGAAAAATTAAGTAGTTCCATTAAATATCTCAGAAGCTTGTAGTCAGCTACAGTTTGAAACAGGCTTCAGCTTTCTGACTCTTCAGCGTTGACATCATTGCTGCACTTGTAGAAAGCAAGGTAAACCTTTATCAGGCCGAAGTGCTTTCCATTCCTATAGGAATGGCTCTTGGCCGGTGAAGTCGTGACTGTATTTATAAAATGTCATACAGGAAACCAACTTCTTTATAGCCAGAAATGCAAAGATTTTGCTCCTTTTCTTTGAGGGGGGGGGCAGGGAAAAGAAAGAGACCCGTATAGGTGTATGTAACACAGGCCATGCCTTTCATCGAAGAAATTAACTTCGTAAGCCCATGGACAAGTTGAGAGTCACGTGCAGATGTTATCTATCGTACTCACACAGCTTTTCAACACACCTATGTGATCATAGCGAACGATCAATTTCTATGTTACAATTATCTCCTTAGCTAAGCCTATAATGGTGTTGGTACTTTATGGATTTGCTAAAACAGAAAAACGCATCTAATATTTTCCCTTGTGAATTTGGTGATCGGTTGCTGATCACCACAGTCCTGCTGTGCCTAAACATTTTGTGTTTGTCAGGCAGGCTCAGAAAGCTGTGACGCTGGCTTAAAGACTGTAACTTCAAAGCCAGTTTTGGCTTATTTTATTTTCTGGCTCTTAGGTCAATTTTATGCATAAATTTAGAAATTTATCTTTTTAATTCGTAGTGTCATATGACTATTGGTTCCCAGAAACTCTGCTGTAAGTAGATTAGCAAATATTACATCGTAATAACAGCCTTTGCCTTCACGTACTATTTACCAGCACTGAAAGGAGAGAAAACTTTTTGGGTCCTCGATTTAGCTGAAGGTACAGGCTAAATCGTTGCCCTTGCACAAGTTCCTTTTGTCAAGAGTCAAACAATTGAACAGCCAGCTGAGAAACAATTGCACCCGAGCCTCCTCACACAGAGGGCAATGCTGGGAACAGCAGGGATGTGTAGCTGTAACACCTAACGCTGCCAGGACCAGTCAATGGCCTGGGAAGGGACTGAGAAAAACACTAAGTAACACTGTAGCTTAATCAGCCCTCAGTACCACCAAGACAAGGAATGAGATGATGACATGAGATCTTCCACCCTTCTTACATCTTGTAAAGAACCAGCATGGGATTAACTTGAGGATTTAGGATATAGTTTCTCACCATATTTTTGCTGATACGCTCTGATGACATAGAAGATAGCAGCATAGCACTTGTGCAAGCCATCAAATCAGAGTTTTGTAACTAAACTGTTGCTTAACAAGGTTAGTTTTCTGCTCCGAGGTTGTTTTCCAGAGAAGAAGTTTGTGCAACTCTTATCTTACCTGCAGAATGCATAAAACTGAAGTGGAAACAGGTGCCGATTTTGAAATATTTTCAGAGTGAGATTTTCCTCCATAGTTCATCCCTTTTGTGCTCCCCTGGTCATGCTGCAAGCCTGACTCTGGCTGCACTTGGTGAGCTGCGAGTTCCTCGTGCGGGATTCCCCTTGTCACCCTTCTGGAGGTGCTGCCTGGGACAGAACTGGGTCTGCCTGGGGTGCGGCTGAGTTTTGCCAGTTGTCAGAGAGTGGGAGCATGTTGCCAGGTATAGAGATAGGGCTGGAGCCTCTGTGAACCTGCTCAGAGGCTGAGCTGCTGTAATGCAGGACAGAGCCACAGCCACCTTCCTTGTGCCCCTTCCGCCTTGCCAAGCAAACCTCAGTGCAGGGCAGTGTGGCCCATTTGGTTTAAAAGATTATTCCGCACCGGATTTGAATGTATACAGGGAAACTGCTGCAAAACCTACTGAGCAAAAAAGCTCAATAGGAATGTTTCAACGAGATTAAAACGATGCAACACTGATCTTCTGTTTAAAATGCCTTCCGTATGTCAGGCTGGAAGCTTTTCTAAGGCATTGTGGAAGAAAATTTGCTTCCAGACTGATTCATAGATTTCTCAGGAATTAGTTCAACAGCAGTTCCACTTTCTCAAAAGTAGTCACGGAAGCAGCCTGAATCCAGATTTAATGTCCATTAAAAAGGAAATGCTTTAGTGTTTGGATCTATGTCAGTGTTCTGGTTCTGAGGAAAGTACTGCATTTTTATAAAAAAAGAGGCCCTCATTTCTGGGCCAAATTCAAGCCAAACTACAAGATGGATAGGTAAGATATTATTTGTGTGGATAAGCTTGATGCGAGCTTATTCTAAATCTGAATATGGCCTTTTGGAGTCTATGGAAGCAGAATTAAGCAAAGGATCATAGCAATTAGGGATGCAAGTTTTGCAAAAGCAAATGCGAACAGAAGTTTGGATGACGGGTAAGGTGTTATGTTTCAGAGTTTAAGGCAGTCTCTAGGTATTAAAATTACAGAATCACAGAAACTGGAGGTGAAAGATATGAAGAGAGCATGTTCAGTTGATTATCTTCCTTCCCCAGAGTGTATCAACTATACCTGTCGTTCCTGACGGGTGTTAGACTACGATGCCATAAAACCCGCCCGTGAAAGATACGCCGTAATTGCAATGCAACCTATTCTTATGTGTCATTAACCTCAGCTGCAGAATGCTCACTCCAATGTGTGCTATCTCCTTTGTTGTCTTTTAAGCCCATGTATTTTTGTTGTGTTGAACATAGTACCAGGGTGCAGATTGTCACCGCTCCGTGCCACGTATTTACGTTTTTGTTATCACATTTCTCCATAGTCTTTCCTTCTGTTAACTGTTTCCCCAATCTTTGAGTTTGTTCTCTTAAATCATGGGATCTCTGGAAACTCTTACTGGTATTTTTCTGGACTTTCTCCAACTTGCCGAGGTCTATCTGAGGTATGGCATGCTGTCCTGAACAGAGTACACTAGCAGATCTAGATCTTATCAGCAACGAGTGTCAGGATGACCTCTCGGGCCCTAAACACAATACTGCTGTTAATATACAGCTTGCTTTTACAACAGCATGATGCTGCTAACTCTGGCGTGGCTCATACCATTTTCTGCAGAACAGATTGCAATGAAGTGTCAGAAAGGTGCTTTCACAGGAGCTCAGTAGTGCTCACTTTCCCCCCACATGACTTGTAGAGTCTACTTAGATGGCAGTGTTTTCTGGCCGTTTGCGGAGACAGGATCCTGAATTGGATAGACTGGGCACCCACCAGAAACACAGATGAGTAACTGCCCAGCTTCTCTTCGTAAAGAACGACCACGTGATTTTTACAGTGGGTTTTATCATCAGTTGCCCTTATCTGCAAAAGGCTTAATTAGGTGCTATGAAGAACAAGCACAGAGAGAGCAGAGACCTGAATCGCACTCACCTCCCTTGTGAAGCACTTACTGTGTTTGTGGCTCGTGGCATCGTCAGTGTCTACCCTTCACTTTTGGTAGGGTCCTCTCTTCTCAGGTGTGAACCGTTCTTGGGAATGGAAGCTTTGCCTGCGCAGCTGACAGTCTTGTCTATCTTGAAGAATTATATTTTATTATTGAACAAAAATCTTAACAAATGTGTGATATTTTTGTTTAATGGCATGTCAGCTGGTAACATTTAAGAACCTCACTGCAGTGTCTATGGCTTGACACAATGGTGATATGTACAGCAGAAAAAAATGTTTGCACTTTAAAATGTATTGGTTAAATAATATCAAAGAGTAGAATATTGTAACAAGTTGTATCTAGTGTAGAGAAAGAAATTCACTTTAAAATTGGACAGATTTTTCTTATTCCCTACAAATTTAAATAAATTTCTTTGAAGAGGAAGTTCCTTTTACTTGGAGCTGCAGGTTGCATTAGATCATCTGATTTCTTAAAAAAAAAAAAAATCCAGTCATTCTGTACCTTTTAATTTCATCTGCTTATACCCACTGATTTTTTTTTTTATTATTTTATATATTATCAGGCACTGAAAAAAAGCAGAACAAGTTCCTTAGAACAGATTGTTTCAGTAAATGTCTTGCTTTCCTAGTGCAGTGCTCAGAAGTACCCTCTAGGCTAGTTTTTCCATGAATACTTAACCTCTAGTTTTGAATTTATCTAGCAACAGGAGATCATTATCCTTTGAAAATCCAGTATCGTTTTTACAGCTTCAAAAACAGACAAACTGGTCTTTGGAGTTCTTTGTAGTGTCTTTCTTCTCTGTCTCATGTATAAGAGAAGAAAGGTTTGCAAAAAGAAAATGTATCTGGTGAGACCAGATGACGTATAGCTGAGGGGAAAAAATAGGACAAGCGTTTCAGCTGGGAGTCCCTCCATTAGCTCTGGCAAGGAGCAGCCAAAGTGCTTGCCAACATCCAAGTACTATTTCATTTCATCTATACGTGCACAAAAGTGGATCTATTGGCATTCATACCTGTTGCTTTAAATTTACGTTTCTTCCTGTGAAAGCTTAAAGTAGAAATGTTGGCATCTGAAATCCTGTAATCAGTGGATCCTGCAGGCTCCAGCCCGAGGCTGAGTCGCACTGGCAAGGGAAGGACTTCAACCGACTTGGAATCAAACATAGGATGAAATTTAACTTTTTCCTCCCCGAAAAACCAAAACATGCTGTTACAACGGAGTCGTCTGGATTTTTTTTTAAGGTTAAAACAGGAATATTCTACGTGGACAAGAAGTAAAAAGAAATTCCCGAAAGGAAATGTAACCATTTAAGGGTCAACATAGGAAGAGGAAAGGAACAGTGGAGTTAGAGGGAGACAGAAATGTCTGACTGGAAGCCCGGTCACTTAAGTTCCTACACTTTATTTCTGTTGCTATAGCTGTACGAGACACGTTGAAACAGCAAAAGTGATGCTGAGCCGTTTCTTTAGGTGCTACCTAATGTTTGCAAATGCAACCTGAGAAAAACTAGCTTAAAAATCGGGAGTCGTGGAAAGGGAAGAGATTTAAAATCAAATTTTGAACTCCATCTCCTCGGGGAATTCCCGTGATGAGCACACGTGCGATGGAGCTGCTCTTTAAAACGAATTTTTAACTTTGTCTGTGCGGGGGGCGGAGGAAGCCTCCCGGGGAGGGCCGGCGGGCGGGCAGCGGCGGGGCCGGGGCGGTGCGGGCAGCCCTCACCGCGCTCCCCCGCGCCGGCGGCGGGGCGAGCCCGGGCCTCTGCGGGCACCGCGCTCGGAGCCTCCCGGTGGTGCCTGTGGGCACGGAGCGGGCTCGGGCCCGCCACAGCTCCCCCCGTCGTGCGCCACCCGTCCCGCCGCTCCGCGCTCGTTCCGCTCCCAGCGCTCCGGGCTGCAGGTGAGCGAGGCGGGTCGGAGCGCAGGACCTGCCCCGCCCCCGGGGGCTGCGACCCGTGCAAAGCTACGAAGACGTGTTAGGAAAAAAACCCAACAAACCCAAACCCAGAACCCAAACCGCCCCAAAATAAATGGTTTTGCAATCGTCGTTCTGCAAAACGAGCGCGGAGAAGTTGCGCAGCCCCCGCCGTGCGCCGCCTCTGTGCGGGGAGGGAGGGGACAGGGGTGGCTGGGGGGGCGCTGGCCCCCGGGAGGGCTGGCAGCAGGGAGGGAGGAAACCCTCACCGGACGGCCGGCGACTCGCGTGTGGTTTTCAGTGCGTTCGTGTTCCTTTTTGAAGCCAAAGCGAACATCGCGTCAACAAAACCGTGCGCGCCCCGCGGTTCCGCCCGGCTGCCTTCACCCCCCGGGGAAGCACACGGCTCCTGCCGGCGGGGGTGACCCGCCCCGGCGGCTTCTGCGAACTCACAAGCGGGGAAACGCCGGGCGGTCCCCAGGAAAGCTCCCCCTCCCACTTAAAGCAGCGAAACGAGCGATCCAGCTGCGCTCGGCCCCCTGCCCGCGGTGCGGCCGCGCAGTGTGCGCGGGGCTCCCCTCGCCTCGGTGTCACCGGCGGTGCCGGCCGGTGCCGCGGTCCTCGGCAAACGCCCCGCGGCTTACGACGGTCGGGAAGGGCGCTCCCCGCCGGCGGCTCTCGGGGGGCGGTGGAAGGGCTTTCCGCGCCCAGGCGCTGCAGAGCAGTCCGCCTGGCCCGCTTCTCCCCCCGCCCGCGGGCAGCGCTTGTCTCCCACGCCCGTGTCGCGTCGCGTCTCCCCATGGCCGCCCCGGAGCGCGGACAGGACGGCCACCCCCGCCTCCCCCCCCCCCCCCCCCCCCCCGCAGCCGGGCGGGTACTTGACGCGTCCGGGCAAACACGCCGCCCGGGCAAACATCCTGCGCGGGCAGGTGCGGCGCCGCCGCGCCGTGACAAAGGGCCCTCCGCGGGTGATGCATGGGGCGGCGGGCAGCTGCCCGGTAATCCCTGCCGGCCGGGCTTTGCGTTACGCCGGGGGGAGCCGACCCCCTCTCCCCAGGTGCCCCTTCCGTGCGCGGAAAAGCGCTGCACCTGGCCCTGGAGCTGGGTGACGGAGACGGTTCCTCTAGGACCGCGGAGTTAGGGTGCGGCGCGGCGGCCCGGCAGGGCACAGCGCGGGGAGCCGCTCGCTGCCGCCGCGGGGCTGCTCGCAGGTGCCGGGGGTCCCCCGCTCCGGGGAGGAGCGGCGTGGTGCCGGCCGCAAGCGCCCCTCCCGTGCCGGGGAAGGGAGGGGGTCCGGGGGTGCTGCACCCTTCGGGCAGGGGGGCAGCGCCGCCCCGCCCTCCCCCGCTGCGCACCCCGGCCCCCTCCCGTGCCGGACCCCCGCCCGCCCAAGCGCGGCTGCTGCCCCCGTAGGACCGGGCTCCCCGCTGAAGCGGCGGCGGCGGCGGCTGCGGGAGGGGGGCGGTGGGCGGGGGTGGCCGCCGGGGGAGCGGCCCCGCTCTGCAATGCGGTCCCGCTGCTGCAGAGGTCGCCACGCGGGAGCGGGGAGCGGGGCCGGGCCGGGCCGCGCGGCCTGAATGGACCCCCCCGCGGGGACCCGCGGCGCCTCGCCCCCCGCCGGGTTTATTTTGTGAATGGGACGCTCACGGAGCGGGGCATGACGTCACCGCCGAGCCGGGCTTTGGCGCCCAATGGCGGGCCGGGCCTCGCCGGGCGGCCGAGGCGGTGATTGGCTGGCGGGCCCGCGCGGGCGCCCACGCAGGCTGCCGCGGCGGCAGGTATAAAGGGGAGCGGGCGGGCGGTGCGCGGTACCGCGGCTCGGCGGCGCCACCGGCCCCTGCTCCGCACCGCCCCGCACCGCCGGTAAGCGCCGCGCCGGCTCCCGGCGGGAGTCCCCTTCCTCCCCCGGGGCGCGGAGCCGCCGCCGCTCCCGCGCACCCGCGTGTGCAAGGAAGGGGCAGAAAGTTCGCCCTCGGTCGCGCTGTTACTGCGCCCCCGGGGGCCGTGGGGAGGCGGGGTGTCCTTTGGAGGGGTCCGCGTCGGGAGCTGGGAGGTGGCAAAAAATGGAGCTGCTGTGGCCGTTGGTGATGTGGAGTCCGAGACGCTGACGCTGTGAGAAAAAGAGGGGTGTCTCGAAGCGGGGGTCTTCAATTCTAGATCTGTGTTTTACAGGTTTTGTTCTTGTGACTAATTTTTAACTCGCCATTTTTCTGGTTTCAGAGTAGAAATATTTATCGAAATTTAGCTGCTTAATTCTTATCATGTAATCTGAACTGCGATGTTAGTGTGCTAACTGCCAAGCAGTTTCAGGTAAAGTGCTAATAATGGCACTTCGTTCTTAAAAATATTAAACACTAAATGCTTCTTTATTTTTTTTTTCCTTGTGATTTGTATATCCCCTGACTCTGCCTGTTCATGTCGGACACGCTGACTGTGACGTTGTGCGCAGTCGTCAGTCAGAGCAATGTGTTTTCCCCCAGTTTGAGGGAAAGTCTGTGTGAAGTTGCATGCGGATAGCTGTACAGAACTGTGACTCTGAAAAGCCCTATTTTCATCCCCTGTAATAGTGCAAAGTTTTATCTTAAAATTCTAAGGAAAACGGAGCATAGTAATAATTAGAAGAAATGGGAAGGTAATATTAAAAAAAAAAAAAAAAGCTGTTAGTATTTGTGCTACTTGTGGCTAGGAAACCGTGACCCCTTTAGCGGAACTTAGAGGACTGAGAGGGTTGGAAAACAGCCATTGCTTGATGTACCTCTTTGTTGTAGAGAGGAAATCATGGTTATGCTGAAGATCTCCTCTTTCCTTGCTGTTTATGCCTTGGTTGTGTGCCAGATGGAGAGCTTCCAGGCAGCCCCAGTCCGGTAAGAAGCTGGTCCTGTTGCCGTGTGCTGTATCTGAATGGTATGAAAATACTTAACGTTCCGTAGCGGTCTAGGAGGGGAATGGGCTGCAGTGGGTGAGAGCGCTGGCTGCTCTGGGGGCTCTGACACTCTGGATATCTTTATTACGTGCATAAACCGCCCGATGCTGTGCATGAGGATGGTTTGCAGATTTGCCCCGGTGAAAGACGCTGTCAATGACACCAGCGATGCATGACAGACCCTCTCGCCTGCGCGTGGCTCTCTGCAGTGCTCTGGGTTTTATTCATCCTGTGTTGCTTGCCTCTGCTCAGACCTGGCTTGGAGTCCCTAACGGACCGCGTGACGCTCAGCGATTACGAAGCTCGGAGGTTATTAAATGCGCTGGTGAAAGAGTTCATACAGATGACAGCAGAAGAGCTGGAGCAAGCCTCCGAGGGGAACAGGTAAGGACTGCAGTCCTGGGGCAGGAGAAGGGCGGCAGGGGAATGTCGTATGTTTGATATTTAGTGCAAGCCATCTGAGCAGACCCTCTGCAGGTCAAGGTGGTTTTTTTTTTTTTTCTTGGGGTTATGGCTGACTGTGGTCACCTCGCTGGTAAAGGATGATACTGCAGAGACATCCTCATGTTGGTATTGGGAGAATGGCTTCCACCTAGTTAACCTGCTTCTATCTGTCTTTTACAACTGGAAGTGGAGGGTGACTGGAGCTTGAATGAGGGGGTTGTGTTAAAATTTGGCAGCAAAAGGTATGTCTTCCTAGTGGGAGTGTCAGGGGCCATTCAGTCACTCTTGGATTCTCTGTCGTGAAAGTGCATGCTGTTGTAAGGCATGGGAAGTCCCTGGCCGAGGGGACGTGTTCTTCCTGATGCACGCAGTGCTGCTCTCCACGTAGACCAAAGGCATGCAAGAGCATTTGCATTATCCTGGCGGGATTTGTATTGCCGAGCATGGCGGCGATGTATGAGAGACTGAACAGCATGTGGGTACGTGGGAAGTAAAACTTCCTGACCTCTGACTACGAGCATCCAAAAGGCTGATGAACTTGCTTTTCAACAAAGTTGAATTCATTGGAAAATAGTGTTTTCCTTCTGACTGCACTTGTATGAACTTGCCTTGCATGGAATGTGATGTGGAGGGTTTTGGGGGATTTTTTAGTTATTTTTTTAAGTTTCCTAACTGTAGATATTTATTTAGGGAAGAAACGCACGAACATGCATGTTTGAGATTACTCTTCCTTTGGGCATGTTTTTTTTCCCCCCTGCAGCCTGGATAGACCTATTTCCAAACGCTGTGCCAGTCTGAGTACTTGTGTGCTGGGCAAACTGTCTCAAGAATTGCACAAATTGCAAACTTACCCTCGCACTGACGTCGGGGCTGGAACTCCTGGCAAGAAACGAAATGTGCTGAGTGACCTGGAACATGAACGCTATGCAAACTATGGGGATCCCCTAGGAAACAACTAGACATGCTTATTTCTCCCTTCCTTCCTTTTTTTTAGCCTGATGCATGTGGATCTAACTTTGATTGCTAACTTTGCTGTGTTCTTTTGATTCTGTTTTTGACAGAGAATGTTTGAGATGGACCTAATGTTAGGAAGACAGAGAACATAACATACATACTAAAGTAGGCGAAAAAGTAAATAAATAAAAATGAACAGCACTGCCTTGACATTTCAAATGATTTTCTTAGACCCTGATTAAGAAAAAATCTGAAGAAGGCTCTTCATTTCTGGCTGCTAAATGTACAAGTAGACTCTTTTGTGCTTGGCCATGCACTTGTTCAATAAACCTATTTTTCTATAAGGATTAGATCTGCTTGGTTTAATAACTTGTTTTAGAATGTGAGATTTCTAGGTAAAGCTAGAAAAATTTTACAGGTTGTCTGAATACTCAAGAGAGGCCGTGCCAGTAATTCTAGAAAAGGTGAAAGAGAGCTTAGAAATTGAAATTATACCCATACATTCACATGTACTGATGTAATTAGGCATGCCTGCAATACTGTTAGTAAGGATCCTGAGAAGCAAAGGAATCGGGAAAGGCTTATACAGATCTGTTCAAACAAACTAGAAATGTAATCCTGTTTAAAACTGGGTACTGAACACTGCCAGGTAAGAATTTAATGTTCTTTTCCTTCTTACTTTACAATAAATCTTTACAGTAGTATATTTAAAACTGGGGTATCTTCAGACTATTTGTATTAATTCAAGCCACTATAATATAGGTGAATGGTAAGTTAAGAGGCAAAACTGGGTTTCTTCACAGTTCTGTTGCAGCACTGCATCTGTCTTGTAATCAGAGGCGTGTTCCAAAAAAAATTGGCCTTGATGTTACAAGCAGTATTTGCTGTTAATGCTAATAAACTGTCTTGTAATGCCTACCTGAGAAAAATCCTTCCCGCTGCAAGGAAAAGTCTTTGCTTTAGTAGAAAATCCTTCAAGCAAGGACTGTGTGAACGCATAGGCCTTGAAGTCCTCCCTCTAGCAAAATTATTAGTGGTAGGCTGAACTCTGAGCGCAGAACTAATCCTGCTGAAGTCTGTGACCCCCTCCCGTGGTGAAGGGCTGTAGTGGACAGAGGTCTACCTCCAGGAAAAAGCGGTTCCCCATTCCCATTAAATACACGGAAGATGTATCTTTATAAGTGGTTTGGCTCTGAAAGCACCCGCTCAGCTGATGTGCAGGTACAGCCCTGCCAGCAGCACTGCCGAAGCCCCAGTTGTCGTCAGCGAGGCTGAGGCTTCACGTGTTCTCTGGGCGTTCTGGAGCGTGGGTGTGGAAGTGAGAGGTGAAGGATCAGTGTCTGGTACTGCCCTTCAGCCGCACTACAAACAACACAGACCTGAGCTTTTGGAGGAAGTGGGGCCTGGTTATGTGCTCCAGACCTGGACCTCCTGAGCACCTCTCTGTTGGTCATAGGGACTTGCTGGAGGCAGGCAGTGGCTCAGGTGTTGCTGAAAATCTGGCTTGTCTCGGTCTTCAGTCCCGTTGCCCAAGAAAGGAAGCGCTCTGACCTTTTGTAAGCTGAGGCTGACCTTAGAAAAGCATGAAGGCTCATCTCTTAGAGCGGGTAAGCTGCGCACACAAGTTGCAAATGCTTGCTGCGCAGCGAGCCTGCTTGTTCTTCTAGAGCAGCATCTTCCCTAGTCATAGCATCCCTGACTGATGTTTCGTTGTGTGCAAGGTAGGTATTTCAGGAACTAACTCTCTGTTTTCCTTTTGAAAAGCAGTGTAACAGCACAGAAGAGGGCGTGCAACACAGCAACCTGCGTGACCCATCGTCTGGCAGACTTCCTGAGCAGGTCGGGGGGAGTAGGGAAGAACAACTTCGTACCAACCAACGTGGGATCCAAGGCCTTTGGCAGGCGAAGAAGAAGTGTTCAGATATAAGAAGCTGAACGATAATGTGGATATGGTAAGTGCATCGCAATAAACTGAATCTGCAATGCAGGCAACCTGTGGCATTGTCAGAATTTTTAGTTTTGCTGGATGAATAACAGACCTACAGTGATAATCCCTGAGGAAGCAGAGCAAGTAGCAGCATAAAAAAAAAAAAAACCAAACAAAAAACCAAAACCAACCAAAAATGTTACAAATATAACAGTAGCAGGTTTAGATGATGAAGAAGAACTTTTGCAGATGGTCTCCTTAGATAACTAGCTTTGCAGTGCATTAACTAAATCAAACAGTTTGGTTGGAATTACTTGCTTATTTTACCAGTAGCATTTCATTAACCTATCAGTAACTGCATTTGTTTTTTTCAGGTTGCCATGAAACTGAAAGTTCAACTTTAATTTCTAAGGAAAGCAACTCTTCTCCATCAATCAAGACAGCCAAAAAGAAGATTAATTTTGCATCCTAATATTGAAAATGTTTTATTTAATACAAATGAAAACACTTCTGTTATGTATAGTATGAGAGAATCTAGTTATTAAAGTTAAATTATTGTATATTCTTTTTATATGCAACTCTATTTCAAATAAAATGTGAGAGCATCTATTATTTATTTATCTTCCAGCTTATGTGATCCATGCTACTTATCCTGGCACTACTGCCAAAACTCGGGGATTATACTAAACTGCTGCCTGGCAAGGCATATATGTATTATATGGTGTGCTGTGCCTTGATGTAAAACACTTAACAAACCTGATTGTACAGTATGTTTAAAAAACCAAACAAACACTTCAATATTGTATCATTTGTGAATTTACGCAAAATTAAAAAAAAAAGTATTTTAGATACACTTGGATTGAGAAACTGCTTTTTTTCATGTGAACATGCTTATGGAAGCACTTGGCACTAACCCAACAGCATTGTAGATCAGATGGCCCATTGATCTGCTGCAGCCTTACCCCCTGGAAATACTAGCTTTTGAATAAAAAGTTCAGAACGAAGAATATATCTGCCTTTATATGCATTCATAAAGCAGTAGCTCAGAAAGACACCACTTAGTGAGACTTCTGCTATAAAAATGAAAAGAAGCCACAGTTACATTTAATAAAACCATAGAGACGAACTTCATCATGTGTGGGTTAAGACTAAATGTTTTTGTACAGGATGTAGTTCAGCTGAAATGGCCTGACAGGCTTTGTAGATTTTTGTCTAAGGTTGAAAAAGTGAATTAGAAAGGGACAGAAAAAGGAGCTGCGGAAATGTACATCCCTTTTAAGCAATCCTGAAATAGTGTCTATTTAGGGATCAGGGGTAAATAATTAGAGTGAGTGGAGAAGAGGGAAGCTGGAAGCAATCCATGGACTTCCAAGTGGTGCTGCCAACTTCCTCCTCAAAGCTGCTGCTGTTTCAGTTTAGTAGCTGAGTCAGATATTTGTTTAGATTTGTTTTGTGCTCCACAGCTGGACTTTAAAATCTTCTTCAGCAGTTCAGATGAAGATCACCTCACCGTGCAAAGTAGAGGTTAAGGCTCTCACGATATCTCTGTCTGTCTCTGCTGCAGGTGTAATAGCAGAATGAGAAGCACGGTCAACCAGATGTAGACACAGCCAGTGAGGCTGTCCAGTGACGATGCTTCTACACCGTGCTCCTTCAGGGCTATGGTTTTACTCCTTGGGGAACATTTCAGCCCTGGTAAGTCAGTGTACAAAGCAGACGTTGTAGAAGATATAAACCAGTATAGAGGGAAAAGTTCCAGTGCCTAAAAGGGCAATGGAGGGGTTTTCAGACTTGGCTTGCAAATCTGGTGCCCAGACACAGTCTAGCACTTTTTCCCATTTTCCTCTAAAGTATCTGAGGCTGACCACAACTGGGTGTACTACACCCGCACGGTGAACCGCTGCCCAGTTTGTACGAGGATCTGGAAGGCTTCTTTCAGGTATTTTTCCCCATTGTCCTTTGCATAAAGTGAGGGTTATATGCTGAGATCACCTGGCTACATCAGTAACACTTTCCCCTGTCGTTGCCTCTGGGTACAGATGTCAGCTTGTCTCAGTTGTTCTCTACTACAGCACCCAACAGCTTAATCTTCTCCAAGACAAAATGCCCAAGCACAGATATTGGGATGAATACATGTAATTTAATGATTCGTATTCAGTGAGAAGCCAGGCAATGTTCATGGGCCTCTTCTGGCTTTAAAGTCTAAATGCTCAGGCATCTTATTTTTTTTTCCCATTTACAGCCATTCTACAACCTGAAGCTGCTTCACGTAGTTGTATGACAGCCATAGTGTCCATCTCTTCTAAAAACTGTTAATCCTTCTTTTCAGTTTAACAAAGTTATTCATTTTTTCTGCCAGCCAAAGGGATTTCCTCAGACTAATATTCTGCAGCAACTCACAGACCTGTAGAGAACAGATTCTAGTAACCCTGGTGCTGGTTTTTGCATTGTCCTGGTTGGAGGAAGGTTGGATAAAACTTTTGATATGTGGGTTTTGGTTGGTTTGTTGTTTGTGGGTTTGTTTTTTTTTTTTTTTCCTTAGGAAGAAATAGTTACTTTCATATCTTGAGATCTATTCCCATTGTACCTTCTGTCTCTTTTCTCATTAAGATCTCTATCTGCACAGCAATGCAATACACTTGCCAAGTAAATACGCCTGTAAAGGACAGAGGGCCATAGCACTATGAAAGCAAGGGTGAATAGGGGAAAAGGCGAGGACCCTTACATCGTTTTCCGTGATGTGAAGAGATAGAAACCCTTCACCACAAAGCTCAGTTGCTCAGAGCTTTAGGAGAAGCAGATTATTATTGAAGCAAGACAAAACTAGAGGCATAAACACTGATATTTTAATTTTTAAAATGTTAAGGCAGTAACATTGTAGAAGGAATTGCAGAGCCACTGGAAGATTGTCAATTGCTTTGACTAACTTTGTGAATAAGTGGAAGAAATTGCTTCCATTTTTTAGGAGTGCTGTTCTTGATAGTATTACCCAAACTTGTCAGCTCTTAAATAAACCCAAACTTCTGCCCCAGGAGAAAATCTGTTTTGGAATTAGCGTTTAATAAGGGAAAGTATGGTTTCTAATGTACTTACCTTTCCATTTTAATTACATTGCCATTCTGAGCATGCTGAAAGCTGGCAGAAAATACAAGTTGGTGCAGTATGTGTGAGTGGCATCAAACACAAGTTGCTTAGTATTCAGTCAGCTGAGACAATACAGATTAGTCACGCACTAGTGTTTGTGTTCTTGTTTATGAGGCAATATCATGATGCCTATGGTTTGGTTCTGATGCTTTCAGGTGCTTGTCAGCGTGTGCTTTCTTTAACAAACAGGCAGTTTTTTTAAGCTACATGCAAACGAAGGTTTTGGGAGTGTTCTTTGCAAGTCAAGACAAAGGGGAAAGAAATTTCTGAGAAAGAAAGGTTATGAATTTTGCCCAGTCCTCTTCTCTGAGGTGATGGGAAGTAAAAAAGCACCATCTTGTGGCCAGTGAATAAGCAGAGGGAGAGCATACAGGGATCCCTCCCAGAGGAGGTATTTACCCACCTGCTCCTGCTTTTGTCTTGCTGGTGGGTGCAGCTTCCAGCTGGACATGAGGTGGGTGAGCAGGGGCACCCACTTGGGCTGGTGCCATGAGGCAGACTCATCTGCTCATCTCCTGGAGCAGGCTGTGGGAATGGGGACGTGCATGAGGCTGTTTTGGGCTCCTCGGGGTGTCACGGGCCCCCAGGGCCGCCGTGCAGGTCTGTGGCACCCCATGGGGTATCAGGCAGGTGTGAACCAGCTGCTGTGGGGACCAGGTGATGGATAACAGAGGAGCTGATACCAACACATGTCCCCATGGACCTTTGCAGCTGCCAAAACACAGGTGCGGGAGCTGTTCAGCTGTCCGCTTTTTGCCCAGGGGCAGGTGGTCTCCTGCTCCTAGATCCGACTGAGTTTTTGGTTCAGGATCATCCAGGACATCGCTACATGTATTGATAGAGCACCATTTTGAAATAACCTAAGTGGACTTTCATTGTGGCTTCCTCTAGATATTTAGATCCTTTTTTCTCCTTCTGTTAGTGGAATTTAATTCATCTTCCTGAAAGCTTCTATCGTCTGCAGTGTGAGAAAGGAGCAGAGCTAATGCTATTGCTTCTGACACTGAACACTGCCAAAAGCAACTTACAGCAGGCAGTAGTAAATTTTGGTATTGGTTATCTAATCCAGCATTGTCATATCTAATTAGCAGATTGAACGTCTCTACAAGGTGAAGAGTTTAAAACATGCCGGAGAATTTGGGTCTCTGCATTTTTCTAGACTGAACTATTTCAGAACAGAAGAATACCTGTTAGAGATGAACTGGGCATTTCAAGCCTGATTTCCCCCATGCTGAGCACTGGCAACTTCCTTCCAAGCTGGTCATGCTCACTGCTTCTGACAATCAGGTGAACTGTGCCTTGGCTGCTGGAAGGGGTCCACATGGTGCATACATATGCTGCCTCTTTACTGTTCCAAAAAGCACTGCATCCTTCCCCTGTTCTGCACAGCATTGTCTTCTACTTTGGATGTTCCTTATGTCTTTTAAAGTTGTTCTCTTCTGCAGATTATGTCCAAGGAAGATAGTACCATGTTTGGTTTTTTTCAAGAAATAAGAAATAGTTTCCATTTCTAAATTATGCTAAACATTGCAATATTTTCTTTAGGAGATTTCCGATCCATCCTTGGAGTAATAAGAATCATTGCATCATTTCGCTTTTCTTTCTATTCTTGGCTTTACCACAGTTCTTGTTTGCACCAATTATTCTTTCGGCTGGGGCTGTGGTATGATCCCAGCTAACTTATTAGTGCCACCTCCACAAAAGCAAATGTTGCCTTTAAAAGTCTGAATGTGTACCTCTGGGCAGGCTTTTTTTTTCCCCCTAACATTTGGGAAAATAGTCATAAATCCCACTTGGTACTTCATTACACTCATACTGGCTGTCCACAGAAGATGATTACACTCTTGCTGGTTTGGCTTTTCTGTTTACTTCAGGTGTTGTGGCACATTTCTTCTTTTCAATGGCTTTTCCTAACAGCATCTTGTCACATGAGCACATGAGGCAGTTTGACATTGTATTCGTCTATTCAGTGTCCATGAACTACAATATATATCATCTATGCAAGAAATCAATTTGATTTTCCAGTTGCTCTTTGAGAGTCTGCAAGCCGGTCTTCTCTGAGGAGTCTACATGACAAGGAGTGCAGTTGTCTGCAGGTGACATGGGCACAATAGTCTTGAGTAACACCTACCAAGGTTGTCTTGAGTAGCTGCTCCCGAGATTGCCAGCAAACATAACTGCTTGAGACACCGGCAGCTATGCTATAGAAAGGAAATTGCCTCAGGATGAAGCAAAGGAGAGGAAGCAATGAAGGCTTTAAACACAAACCAATTTGTGTAATTACGAAGTGCTGCACGCAGTGAGCAGCGGTGTCTGTGAGCTGCCTGCCAGACACCCCAGGCATTCCCCTGAGCGGCCACAGCTCACACTAGAGCATAGGAAGGCGGAGAGGACAGCCAGATTAGTGTTTTCAGTGGTTACCTTGTTTTTCTTAACATGGTGTTTTGTCTCCTTCAGCCCTAGTCGGGTGTGGTTGGTGATCTCCTGTCTCCAAGTCCCCTCTGTCAGTGGAGTCAGAAAGGCTGGATGTCCCCGGTGCTAGGGGCTGGCAGGTTGCTTTGGGGCAGTTGTTCGAGGGCTGGCGGGTGCCACGGAGGCAGGCTGTGCCCCAGACCCTCCGCGGCGAAGGAAGGGGGATGGATAACTTCTGCTCCTCCAGGCTGGAGCCTCAGCCTTGCCCTGTGGCCGAGGTGTTTCCTCCCGGCACCCGGCAGAGGCGTGTAAAGGCTGCTTCCTCCTGCGTGGCCTGCCGCGTCTCCTGAGGTGCCCACACCGTCCTAGCAGGAGGAGCAGCGTAGCTCCGTGCTGTGTAGCTGCCTCTCACCAGCTCCCGTCCCCCCACCCTGCAGCAGCTGTGGCCCAGGGTGCTGGGCGTGCTGGAGGGTGCCTCCTCCTCCTCTCTCAGGGCTGATGGAAACAGCCCATGGACCCTGATTGTGCCCACCCTGGTAGGTCCCGCTGACCTCTATTTGTTGCACAATCGGCCGTCTTCCTGTATAGCTTTGCTGCAGGTCATAAATCATGATCATTGGGAACACTTCTCTCCTGCTGTTTAGAAAACCAGGTATTTTGCTTACTTTCTGTTTGCTCCTTCTCAGGCCATTCCTGCTCTGTGAGAGAACTTCATCCTATGGCTATCTAGAGTCTTTATAGCTTCTTCATAGCTTTGCAAACACTTTGAAAGTCCAAATCAATTATGTCAGCCACATTAATTTGCCCATTATGTGCTGATGTGCTTGAAGGGCTGTTATAACTCTTCACTGTCTTTTGTTGTGGAGGGAGCCAATTATTCTAATTAACATATGTTCCTAAAATAGTTACATAGGCAGTTTATAATTCCATTTTTAGCTCATGATATAACCATGTTTTTATACTGAACAACATCATAGTTATTATTACTAGTGGATAGTAATGGACTGTTGCCACAAATGAATCCCAAGCGAGCGCATCATGGGGAATGACGACAGCACCAGTGTAGTGACTTTCATGAGGACAGGCAGATTTTATCTATGGAAGAGTCTCAGTAGCTTAGAGGTGCTTTTTAGCATGTCAGTCCTCCTACAGAGGCTTAAGAAGACAGCGCTGCCAGTGACATCTTTTAGAGTGTGTGTATTTTCCAAGCAAGGTTTTTACTCTTAGTTACCGCAGTCCTTTCCTCCTAGGCTGGAAATTTTTTCTTTATTATTCTATATGTAAAGATACCGTCTAAGTGTTAAATTAGTTATGAAAATGAGTATTGATTTGTGTTCTTAATGTAATAGAAACAGAGAATTAAATGGAAAAAGGGAATAGATCTGACCTTCAAACACCGGAGTTCCAGAGTTTAAACAAAAACTGTCTTAGTTTTCGTTTGAAAGACTTAGAGATCAGCAGATCAGAAACAAAGCCATTTGAAACATTTACATATATTGACAGTGAAGTCAAAGAATTTTTCGTAAGTTTTATGCATTGGCTATTTCTAGTTCAAGCGTATTCCTGATAAGGTTACACACTCAGTGTGCAAAAGTTTGCTTTGTGTGAAGCTCTCTTTTGCTTCTCTTTCCTAACTAAGGTTCTCAGAAGAGACAAAATGTCTGCATTGTACCCTTTTTCCACTGGACAGTGGCAGACCTACGTGTTTTCTTGCTGCTTGAGTGTTGAAGCACTGGTTTTTTTTTATTTTGCATTTTAAAACTACATGCATTTAGTATTTAACTACCTGAAATCTCTTTGTGACTGAAGTTCTTGATAGAATTAGTGTTGCTATTCAGTTATTCCAGTGACCTTTTGAAAGATGCTGGGAAGACCACCTTATAACAACAGCATCTATAGCTGCAGCACCGGTAGCTAAATGCCTTAGCACTGGGTCCTGTCTCTTGGTAGCACAGGTTGCCAATGTCCCACTCACTGAAAGAAGAACAGCCCAGGTAGCCTCAGGGTCCCTGAGACCTTCCTCTCACTGTAATCACCAGTATTTCCCTTCACCAAAAGTTTTATTGCTTCTTTAAGCATTCCTTGTGACATTTGCAAAAGCTGTGCTTTATAGGCTACCACTGGTGCCACTCCAATGATACGGCAGGTGGGATTTGAGGTAACGCCCCTACTCTTACAAATGTTAGTAATTTGGCGGGTAAAACCCACTTCTAGTTTGGGAGCTCTTGATGATATGTCAAGGTAAAGGTTGACCTGAGTTGTCTCTCACAGCCAGCCAGCTTTATCTGTCATCCCTCCTAAACTGTGCAAGAAACCCCCTTTCTCCTGCAGGCTGTGGGATCTCTAGCTATGGACTCCAGGCTTGTCTTTTGTTGTGGGCACATTTTTTCCCCCTCAGGTTTTACTCTCTAGTCAGAAATTCAGCCTGATGGGGCTTCACAAAGTACAGCCTCCAGCGTACTGATCATAACATAGCACAATCTGTACATCAGGTGCTTTTTGCTGTGTATCATTTAGTGCTGTGATCCTTATTTAACTTTGTAATGAAGTCAGACTAAGAAGCAATGTCCCATAAGTCTCACAACTCTCTTTTTTTTTCTCAAGAAATTCCTGGAATTTAGGTGGCATTTCTCAGGTGAGCTGAAACTCCTTTACAGCACTCACAGAGGACCCTAAATTGACATAAGTGTAATGTGTACCTATAACGCACGTTTGTATTGCCACAGGAGAATGATGTGCCTTTAATGTCAATGAGAATGTAGACTAACATTTTCATGTCTTTGTTTCAGTCTTAGATAAAAATTATATCTGGGAAGAAGAGAGGGGAAAGCATTTCAGTTTCTGTTTTAGTAAGTTTCGAGTGACTGCATAGAAATTAAAACTATATAAACGTGCTCGACTCGAGAGTGATTAGGAAATACATCTTCTAGAAGCTAGAGGGCATAGGAGACACAAAGTCTCTGGCATAACTCGGTTGTCAAGAGGTGTGAGTGAGTCATTTAGAGTAACTTTCTGTCGTTTCACATGAAATGCGACTTGCTACTCAAGTTCAAACTGATTTTGTTCTCTTTCTGAAGAGAAGTGACTGAAAAGCAGAAACATCTTTTGGGATTTTTATCAGTTTTGCAGATAGTCTAAAGGAAAATCAGTTATTTTAGTGCTATTGATCTAAATGAAGATGTTAATATCTGCTTCCCATTATTAATCCAGAATAGTAGTGTTAAGTTTATGTTCTGCAGGAACTCCTACTATTAACCATTGAAACAGAGAGCTACTAACGATTCTTTTAATGGAAAAAGTGAAAGGTAAGTTTATGGACATAAGAGCATTGCTATCAAGTGGAGTGACCACAGACTTCAGAGTTTTACTTGTCTAGCTGGTCTGGTCAAAATGTTTTGTAATGTTTCTTTGCCCCTACACAGTATTTCTGTGATGGTGAAATCCTGCTGTGTTGCATGTTACAGTCTGTGTGACTACTAGTGTAATACCTGCGTGAGAGGAATCCTGGCAGTATAGACCTTATTTTGTTTGCATGTTGAGAATAAAGTTCACAGGGTTTATCCTGAATGTGTAAGAGGAACAGAGCATCCTGAGCTGCTCTTTGGAAGACCTCCCCAAATTCCAGTGTGTTTTGTTTTCCGTTCAGAGTGTTCTGATGAGAGAACCGAACTTTGCCACAGTCTGTAAAGGAGACAAGATGTACGTATCGATTCACTTATGCTGAGTTTCTCAGGTCTGTTGACTCCCTCTCTCAAACAGAAAATCAAAGGTACTGTGAGTTTGTAGGACTCCAGGATCAAGGAGGAGACTCCCTCCAGCCTTTGTGAACTGCTACATTTTCCACAGGTTTTGTGCCTGAAGCCAGATGGGTGCTGAAGCATGGGATGATATTCCAGTAAACAAAACAGGACTGGTGGAGTAATGAAACTCCACTGAATTATTCATTGGGTCCTGAATGAAGCAGAGAGTTACTATAATGAACAGCCCTGAAGACGAGAGCAGCTCACGGCCCGGCCCGGCCCGTGCAGTACTTCTGACCTGTTTTCCCAGGTAGGCATCTGCAAAAATGAATACCTTGTATAAATGAACTGGAACAACTGTGTTTGGTAGCTGTCCATCACTCATCTAGAAATAGTCAATCTAACTCCAGAAAAACAGTTAAGTGCATGCTCCAGTGCCATGGACATAAAATTAAAAGCACATTCAGGTGCTTTGCTGAAATGCAATGGACTTCTACACATCTTTAAAGACAAGCGCATGTTCAGGCTCGCTGGCTCAAGTCTGGTAATGCCTCCTAATGAATGTGACAGATAAGTACAGAAACACAGACTACAACAACACAGAACTGGTTCCGAAAACTGGTGTGTACCAATAGTGTAATTTTAGCCCATGAAGCATTTTCTCAGCTGGCCTTTGGAAACTGAAGACTTGTACAGCCTCACCAAAAAGGCAGGTATCTCGAGGTACGGTACTCCTACTGCTGTCAAGGTTTAGTAATGACCAGTGATGTGTTAATGGACTGAGTGGGGAAGTTAAACGAGGGTGTCCAGCACAGGCAGAGAAGCTGGGTGGAGAAAGTTATAATTGTGAGGCCAACTGTGTCTATAGCACTGAACTCACCTTTCAAATAAAAAATATTTGGAGGTTTGTTTTTGGATGGTGCTGGGAGGGAGTTTCTGCTGAAGCCTACTGATAGTGGTGGTGAGTGAATCAGCGTTTCGGTCTACAGCCCTGGAGGAAAGACTGCATTGCCAGGGCTTTATAGAATTAATTTGAAATCAAACTCTCCCATCTTCCCAAAAGAGTTTCTTCTTTGAAATCCCATTACAAACTTTTGTGGAGGCAACAAAACATTCAAAATTACTGCATAATGGTTTGATTGCTGGTATCCACTCATGACAGAGAAGCACTGGTAGGAAGAATCATGCTGTTATTTCCCATTTGTGCTGGACTTGATTGTGGTAGTTTCTAATGGGTGCTACAAGAAAATCCAAGAGCAAAATAGTGGGTGATACCACAGGGTTTGAGAAACATGCAATGCTGTGGGAGCTGAGAAGTTATAAAATACTGTTCACTGAGTGCCATCTGTACTGTGTACTCAGTGAGGCAGAACCTTGTAGACAGACTATAAGCGTGTAAGTTGGGGCGGCATTTTGAATTGTGCAATAATGAATCGAGGAAAAGCTGGAGTACTCAAGCCTCCCCGCATGTGTCTTTGTATCTTAAATAACATCTTTTTAACACTGTATTGATAGAATAGCCAAGTATACAGTAATATACAGATTAATTTAACCCAGCTGATATCCCATTTTAGATGTCTGGCTTCCATCTGATGGTGGTTACTGCTAAGAGCTGTCGTATTACTTGAAATTCCCTGAGAACAAGGTACCAAGGTTGCTTCATCATCAAATGTCACAGGATATTTGATTTTTTAATCCTCCCATGTTTTTAAAACATAGAATTTACGATTTACTACAGTGTTTTTCCTGTTCATTAGAGGGAAAGCAAAACTTATTAGGATGCCTTGTAATCCTAGGGTAAAATTCAGCAAAATAATCTGATACTTTGTCGTAAGAAGCCAACGGGTTATTTGCTTTGCTACTGGGTATCTAAGCATACGGCTATTGGAGTATGTGACTCTGCTTAAAGGCATTTTTCTTCCTGATAATCACTTGCAAAAGACTGATACATGGTTAGTCCTAAAAATGCAGGTTTTGATTTAATACAATATTGTTAACTTCATGCGGTAGAAGACTGCGGCCTTTGCATTTTCTGCAGCAGATGCACACACCATCTTTGCTGGCTCTGTTTGGTGAGACCGTGTTACTAGGCAGAGGCATGGAAAAGTTCTAGTGTTGTTTCCTAGAAATACATATTTATGTCTTGCCACTGTCAGAGGCCTCCTCCTTCCTGTCTGATGACTGGAGCTATCTACACTGCCAGGGTTTGGTACTTTATTCTCTGAGCTTGACTTCTAGGAGATCATAATTTATAGGGAGCTTCACTGGAATACCATTTGTTCTAGAAAGTCATGTACTCGTGACTTCTGCACAACAGGCTTGTGATTTTTTTTACTTGACTTTTTTGTGATATCTTTGTCTATAGAGCTGAAATAGGATGAAGTTTAGTTACTGCTGCTCTGAACTTCTGACACTCGCTGTCTGTTTTCTGTGTTATTCCATATCCAGTCCAGATGTTTCTGCACATAAGCTGCCCAGCCATTCAGCTTATTTTTCTGGGGGGGTGACAAGGCCTTAATTTTCTCTTGTGATGGAGGACATTTGAATGTGGAGACTACCTGGTTTTGTGGAAGGATTCCAGCAGCTCTAGCATTCTTGCATGATTGGATGTGGTTACTGAGAGCCACAATGTTCAACTGGTGCATTAAAACTGACCATGGTAGAGGTTTTGTAGCATTTCTGCAGGCTGCTTTCGGTGCACTGTTATGTGTTCCCAAGAGACCGTAACTCAAGCTCGTGGAAATCCCACAGGAATGGCCCTTGAGATTACGGGCACTCCCTTCAGCCTGTGCTTGACTGATGCTGCCTGCAGCCTGCGCTTCCAAGGGGCCTTGATGTTTTAAGCCCAAATTCAGATCTATTCCTTCCTTGAGACATATGTTGAGCAGGTTGTACTCTGCTTAAGTCTGACTCGTAGTACTTCCAAAAAAGAAGATATTAAAAACCGGTTGATCACTCCTCAGGTCAGATTTCCAAACAAACTCTGCACCCAGCAGGTCTCACTAGGATGAGGGAGCCAGGCTGTGGCTGTAAACGAGACAAAATGGGAACATTTTTCAGAAAAGCTGACTTTGGGCTATCCTGGCAAAACCCTTGTTAAACTCCTTGTTTTGGGTCACAGTGCTTGTATGGGTGGGAAGAGCATGCATAAACCTGGCCTTCTCCTCAGTGCTGTTGGGGTAGGTCAGGCTGCCTGAGAAGTGATAAGCTGGGTTTCCTCTAACAGCAGTGGCTTTCTCCATTGCTTGTACACCACATTGTACATTATTAGGCTGCTGGAATAAATATATAAAGAAGGCAGAAAAGGAGAAAGGAAGCTCATGTTTTCTAGTCAGAAGATACTAAAACTAAAGTGGCAATTGCGCAAGGACTTCGGTGTGTGCCTCGCTGTAGGCACTGCCTGTAGTCCCATTACTGTGGGAGCAAGGCAGAACAAGACTAAGTAGGGGCTGAGAATGCACATAAGTGAGAATATATAGAAAAGTAAAATAGGAAAAGATAAACCAGAAAGGGCTAAAATCCAAACTTTAAGTTCAGAGGGAAGATTATTCTGCTCCATCTCTCTTCCAAGGTTTTAGGAGTCCAGATCTGACTATAAGCTGTACAGAGCAAGAAATGTTCCCTAATCTTAACAGAATTTGCGATGCTATTTGATTTGCACTGGATGAAATGAGAAAGACAACAGGAAATCCAGGCTCAGCAAAAGAGATAGTTTTTGTTGGGTGAATGCAGTTGCAGGATGCAACCATATCTGGTAGCCAGGAAAAGCAGCAGCATGTTGGTGGTACCATCAGGAGGTACCAGCTGAGGAGCGCTGGTATCGATGCCAGTGCATACTGACCAGTCTGAGTGCTTACAATGAGAACAATTAATACCAGATTCCTGAGAACGTGGTGGAATCTGCCAAGCATCCAAAAAACAACCAGACCATTTTTGGGTCCCGATTATTTCCTAATGAACTACTTGACCTCAAGGGCCTATAGCAGCCACGAGAGTCTGGCTTTGCAAAGCCTCTTAGAATAGTTCCATTCAAATACAGACATAATTACACCTCTCCTCACAATATTACATTTCAAATATCCTCCCAGTAATCAGAATCACTGCAGTGTTTGAGGAGTGAAGAGCTTCTTTATCCTTACAGCAGAAAGCATCTGCACTGTTACGAGCTAAAGAAGGTTTATAATGGGAAAGGCTAATAGAAAAGGCTTTGAGGCATCATCACAGTCACAGAAAAGGCATGAGCAAATCTGAGTCTGAGAGCAAGCGACAATGCTGTCCCTTTACTAGAAAATGTTCTGATGGCGAGTGAGTGAGAGAGAACAAGAATCCCCTGCCTCCCCCGCAGAAAATCACAGCTACAGAAAAGTTGTTGTGTATTTCAGTTTGTTCCCATGGTTTTAATCTTCTAACTTGCTCTAATTATTCCTATTCAAGGCTGATTTATGTTTGGCAGCTTTACATTAAAAAAATGTTCCCACTAACGGAACACACTCATGCTTGCAGGCGGGACAAGGGGAATACGACGTGTTCAGATGCAGTGCGAACCAGTCATTTGGCCAAAGTTTCCCTTAAAATACCTCTGATACTGCCTGTGCCTACTGATTTTTCCTTATTGGCAGTAGGCCCTTGTGTTTCTGTCTCCCCCTGATGAAGAGCAGAAATGTTGACCTCATCAGGGATTTCTTCCAGTTTGTTTCCCGGGTGGTTTTTTGGTGCTAATGCATAGTTTATTTAACAACCGCATGGTTTTACATGAGCAGTATGTAACACAGCAGTAAGCCCCTAAGAAGTTTCAACCAGCTGTACTGTGCTATGCTGCGACATTCAGAGCTCTGCTCTCCAGCATGGAGTATGAGTTTTTGTCAGTCATACTCAGTATCCTCACACTGGGATGGTCACTTCGCAGGTAGGAGTAGGGAACATCTGACAGCTATGTAACCAGGAAAGCCTGTAAAACCCCAGCATCTCATAGCTGATAACTTCCTACAAGTTTTATCAAAATCAGCATCCAGGTAGTTTCCTACTAAGGGAAAGGTGAGGAATTAGCTGCTTTCTTTTATAGAAACTGCCAGTCACTGTGATCTGGAGATGAGTTCGAGGGGTCTGTTGGAAGGAAGCAGGGGAGCCATAATGGGTGTAATATGGGACATGGTAAGGAACTGAGATTGGGAAGTATAATAAACAGCACGGAAAGCTGTAGGAAATCAACCTTTGCTGGTTCTGCTGCTCGTACAGAGATAGGGACTTTGCAGTTTCTTTTCAATGGGTATGGGTGTACATTCACAGCACAGACGGGGGTCTGGGGAGGTGATCATTTTTTCAAGTAAAAAGCAACTGGGAGTGGTGATTTGATCATGGGACAGAAAGTGAGAGCACAGAAAAAACAAGTAGCTGTGCTAGAAGAGGAGCCTGAAGTTGTAGCCAACTGGCTCCAAAGGCATTGCTTTGCGTGGCAGAAAGTGACTGATGTGCCTGTTGTCACCTACACACAAAGAAAGATACAGAAGCAGTGAGTAAATCATTTTTAAAATGAAGGAAGAATTACTAATGAGCAGGCTATACACTCATGAGGGTTACTGCAAGAAGTTTTACTGAAACAGCCTGCAAAGTTTGGGGACTATAACTACACATAGAAACTGAGCTGGTTTGACTGAAAGCCTGTAATTTACTAGATTAACAGTTTGCAGAGATATGGTTTAGCACTGAGTGAGGGTTGCTAAATGAAAAAAAAAGAAAAATATTGTTCAGTAGATATCGATTTGCCTAATTATATGCAGGATTATTTAAAGTGGAGACTAGATTGCTTAAAAAATATTGTGGTGGGTGTGTCTGTCTGAGTGCATTTACTGTTGGAAGCATTGGATTCCCACATGGGGTATCATTTGGTTGATTTAAAACATATAAGAAAGAATCCGTTTCTTGGTACTAAATTGTCTTATCTCTGATAAAGTACAGGTGATCCTAGGTTATGTCTATGGTGCTATCAAAGTAGCATTTGACATAATGAGGGAAATTTTATATGCCCCGTGGGCATTAATACTTCTGAGGAGAATAACAAGAATGGGCCGAATACCAAGGACTTTGTCTGACCGTTACTCTGTGAAAGGGCTCTGGGTTTGCATGGCAAAGTGGGTGAGCTGGAGCTGGAGCTCCATGGAAGCCATCCAGGGCTGTTTTCCTGGTCCCACTTGGTCTCCACGAGTTGTGGAGACTGTGGGAATTTGGTTTCTTATGAACCCACTAATGAAGAGTGGCAGATGACAAACTCCTGCTGGATTTTTTTCCCAGTTTTCATTAACCTCTGTATAGATATTATTTTAATTAAAATAATCTTGACAGCACCCATGAAAAAGCTGTGGGGGTTGCAACAGCAATTAAATGTGTTGTCAAAAATGATAAACAGCCTGGTATCACAGGAAGGAAATTAACACTCTGACCAAAAATGGAACAGTAATCTTAATCCAGAGCCTTTTGCCTCTCAGGAACTCCCTAAAATGGATGGATTTTGGAGACCAGGCAATTTTAGAACAAGACAGTTAAGCAATAGGTGCTGTAAAGCATCTCCATTTTAGAAGTCAGTGTCATACTGGTGTAATAGTGGCTGAGTGCCAGCCAGAAAGAAATGTGATGTTAATTAGGCATTAATAATGGTGTATGTGCAAAGCCTTGACTATTTTCCTAAATTTTGGATATCAGAAAGGCTGGGAATTGTATTCAATATTAGGTCCTGGCAGTGGAGTTTAACGATGATCTGCATCAGTGCCGGTTGTCTGGTTTGGGTTGCCCACTGCAGAAAGAAGGCGTGGAAATGCTAGCAAGCTATTCGCTGTTGTGAGGAAGATAGGGTTTGGGAGCCTTGGATTCTAGATTTTGTCACCCTTTATTACCTGGGGGCTGCACTGAGTGCATAAATGCACAGGTCTTTTGGTAAATGACAAACTCCCTAAATAGCAGCGTGTTGTTCATCCCAAAGGCACCGTTCATCCTTTAGATAAACTGGCACCACATTTGGGCAGGCACAAAAATAATCAAACCCTCTCTGCTGGCCCAGGTTGGAAGGTGCTGTCCTCTCCCCGGTCACACCAGGCTCGAGGTGCAGATGGACCGGCGCTAAGTGCAAGGACCGGGCTGCTCTGCCCAGCACGCTCACAGAAGGACTGGTGAGGAAGGCTGTCCGAGAAGCAGCAAGCTGTGAAAACAGCCAGTTTTACTATGGGAGAGGGCACCAGGCGATTGAACTAAAGATATAGGCAGGCTTGTAGGACCTGGGAGTGGATGAAGCTGTCATTATTCAGAAACTCTGCGTTAAAAATGATGCTGAAGAAAGTTTATGGTTTCCTGGGTACCCCTGTGGCACTACCTGAGGTAAAAAGCTGCTGTACCTATCACAAGGGCTAGGGGTGAAGCATTGCCAGGGATCCTTGTAACTAAGGGTTAAATGGAGAAATTCAACTCCTATGTCAGCAAGAAAAGGGCTGACAAGTTTAATAAAGATAATCCTGACTTATCCTTATCCTGCCTCCCCCAACATAATGTAAGCAGAGCTGCACCTTGGCAGTTAGGGCTTCCTTTTGCCCTTCTACCCCCATGCCTACAGCCCAGCTTATGCTTGTCCCCTTCACATTTTCTTGGCCCACTCTCAGCAAATATGAGAATTAAAGGATGGGATGATAGGATGTCATGTTCCTGGTTAGGGAAACCTGCACAGTAACATGCAGAGAAAGCAAGTCTCTTGTCCTGCAGAAGTTTTAATATCCTGTTGTCTTTTCTGGTAACGTGTGTGCCCCCATCTACAATGTGCACCCATCTACACAAAGGTTTTTTTCTCTCCCTTTTCATCCCTAAAATGGAAATGAATCTCTTTGTTCAGTTGAAGCTACATCTCGCAAAAGCTGTGATTTGAGGAAGAAGATAATAAGCAGCAAGATGTTAAAGAAAAAGCTTATTTCTTGCTTGCTTTGTGATAATGCCCAGTGGGGTAAAAATACTGGCTCCTGTTATACTAGAGACAAATTCAAAACGTGGTAGGAGATATTGCCTACCCCAAGGACGTTTACACTGTAAGGAAACTTGTACCATCAGAGCAAAAAAGCAATGTGTAAGTATGGAGAACCAGGGAACAGGGGGACAGCGAGTGCTGCTTTTCTTTCTGTTAAAAATGATACTGTTTGTTCCTCACAGCTCTCCAATTTACCGTTATGGTTGACTCTTGTCTTCTGGTGCCTGTGGATGAACACTTTGACCTGAGGGATGATGACAGCCAGAGCCAGCTAACTTCACGGACTAATTCAGGAAAGAGCTTCCTACACTTAAGGAGCAGCTTGGAAGGTAGCCCAGCAGGCAGCGGTGGCTGGAGAAGCCCTAAGACTGACCGGCAGGGTAGGGCATTCACTCGGTGAGCAGGACCAGGAGACAGGGACAGAGAGCTACAAAGAGGACTGAAAAAAGGTATCAGTGCAAAATGGAAAAGGGCAGTGATGGAGGACGTCAAAGAGGGGTTGATGGGAGCAGAATAACAAGCGTGAAAGGAGCAGTGCGTGAGGAAGTTGGAGCAGAGAGCGGAAGGCAGTGGGGACAAAAGTTCAGACTCCTCGATGATGACAGAATTTTGGGGAGTTGAACTAAAAGCTTCCCTTGTGAGGAAAGTCTCATACCTGGAGAGCTCGAGGGATCAGTAAAGATGGACACTGAGTTTCAGCATCAGCTTCTAGATTGAATGTACACAGGCAACAACCATAGTTTCTTATTGATATAATAAGAGTGAAAATTAAATGCAACAGAAGCAAAACATACAGTTTCCAAGGTATTTTCATACTTTACAAAGTCTGAGGTTTGGAAGGTTTATTTTAGGAGTCTGCAATAGGCAAAAAACGTGAAGTACTTCTAAGGAAACACCTGTGTTGAATAAAAACAGTAACTTACCAGGCATAACATGGGTGGCAAAACAAATGTTTAGCTTTCCACCTAACACCATTCATTCTTTTTAACCAAAATTATTTCATTAAAAAAGATAAGCCTACGTTTGTGGAAAATGTGTTGTCGTCCCACTACTCCCGACAACAATGCTCTTTAAAAAAAGATTTTTTACAACTTTCTCCCAGTAAACCACATCTGGATTTTTAACCTTGTTGAAAGTTTTTATTGTGCTTCTATATCAGACTGTATTGTAATGGAGTTTTTATTTACCTCCATATTTATTCAGTTCTTCCTTTGTGGACAGTCTTACGTTTACCAGGGTCTTTAATTACGTTCCTCTACTAGCTGACCACTACAAAAATTGAAATCCTCACCACAAATCTGTAAAAATGTTTCCACTTGCATTGGGAGACAAAAATAGAATAATTCCATGTCTTTTTGGACGGATGCCTAGCTGAAACTATGCAGGGTTTGACTGACAAGAGGATGTAGTCTTTGCTGAAAGCACTTTCTTTCGGGTCCTTTTTAGTCTTCAGGAACATTTAAGGAGTTGAATGAAAAGAGGATTTTTGCTAGTTTCCTTTCGTTTTTGTTAACTTTGCCTGCTTTTTGGTAACTTTTATCTTCTGCAACAAAATCTTTTCAGCTCATTGGGATTACTGAATATATAATCACAAGCTGGTAAGTAGTAACTTCAGGAGTTTTGATTTGAAATGGCACTCTATTCTTCTGTGTACAGCTGTGGCAGAAGAATAAAACCCCTTTGTGTGGCTGAGCAAAAGTGGAATTATTTAAATGCTCAGTATTCGCCAGGGTTATAACTGTAAAGTACAGTCTTTCAGGGGTGAATAAATACGGTTAACGGCGAATGCAGCAGAGAGACATTACTTGAGTAAGTTCAGAATTATTTTGCATCCGAGTGAGCTCTCACTGCTCTGCACGGCACGTTATCCGTTTCCTGGGGAGTGCGGATGGGAGCTTGCAAAGCACAGCAGGTAATTGGCTGCTTCAGTTGAAAAAGCAGAAAAAGCGTATTTGTCCGTATATGCAGGAAGAAAATGAGAACGAATGGTAATTATTATCGGGTGATAATATTTGTCCATAGTCTTCTGAGTTGTCTGTGAGATTAAATCCATTCCAACACTCTGTAAGAGCAGGGAGTTGTTAAATGTGATGTTTAGGCAGTTGAGCAACTTTTTCTGTCAATGCATTTTGGACTGGAGCTTTCCTATGCTTTGAATGTAAAAAAGGAAGTGAATGTGTATGTGATAACACAGTTTTTCAGAATGCTTTCTTCTCCTGTTCAAGACTTGTGTTTCTATATCTTAGCATATATTTTTGTACTGTTACTGTATTTTGAACCGTATCTTCATTTTATGTGACCGATCCTATCTCTGAAGTCCGTGGAAAGTGAACATAGCTCAGCCTTTAGGCACTTATTTCTGTATTTCTAAAACTTGCGTACGCTGATGCAAATATTTCCTCTTGGAAAGGGAAAGCTATTACTGGGTTAGATTCTTTTCCTCAGTTGCACATGTGGCAGTTTCTACAGACAGGCTGAAAAAAAGCTGTAACGCTATATCTATGCTTTTTGTTTAAAGTGGTTTATGTCCAGATGGGGTGTGGAAGTGTGTTGGCAGTACAAAGACAGTTGTAACAGGTTCCTCCTAAAATAGGGCCACTTTCATGAAAACCTTTTAATGTGTCCATTCATGCTTTTTCTTTCCCTCCTGTCTTTAACAAAATGAAGCATGTGGTTTAAAGACAAGGCTGATAGATGCTAAAATAACATAAAATCTATTTTAATTTTCATAATATAAATTCATTGGGTAAAACCCCCCACATCTGGGTTTTCATATTTTAAAGATTTATGTGTACAGGTGAAGATGTTTGATGAGTCTTACTGGAATTGCTTGACACAGGAGTACAATATTCACTTCAAAAACCTTTGCAGTTTCATGTTGCAGGACTCCAGTCCTTGGACAGTTTGGTTTTACTTTCTTTGATGAAAATCTTACCAAGAAACTTGTACACTGTGTTGGAAGTTGAAATTGTGCTGCACCTGTAGGATGAGACAACAATGAAATATTTTATGGGTTTGGTAGTTCTACATGACTGTATGTAGGGAGGATACTTGGAAGACTGAAAAATAGATTATAGATTTTTAACACTTTGCTGTCCTCACTAGTTTGTTTCCTCCTCTTTGGTAAAGAGGATATCAAAATATTTCTTTGCTTCTGTTATACACCCTTGCGTTCTCTGAGGTGGTTTTAAATCTCCATCAGTGTCGTGTGAGGTAAAATGTATAATAAAGCATTAAGGGAAATGGGGTTAAGACATGCAATGTCTAATAAAGGATATTAGTATTTATTGGCAGTCATCCTTTGGCCCATGTAAATTTTTTTTCCAAAGGGCACTGACATTGCTCTTGCTCTCTTTACAGCCGTCATTCTGTGTGCAGATATGTTTTTTCCCCATTCACCTTTTTTAATTATTTTTTGAATGCCAAATACTTAATGTGTGATTTTTGGCAGAATGTTCTGGTGATGAAAGAGGAAATAAAATAGGCTCAAAGCAAGTTGCTGGAGAGGCACATAGAGGATGGCACAGCCATGGAAAGCTTTTTTTTTTTTTTCACAGGAGTTGTGTACTTGTCTTTATACTGACTTAATGAACACAAGAGGAAGCACATGTTTTTCTTGGGCCTGGAAAGCAGATGTGGTCTCAGAGTGCAAGGTTTACTACCTGTGTAATCAGCTAGAGTAGAATGAATGACCAACTTTCTTTTGCCTCCTGGGTACCTGGCCCAATTAACTCCATTCTTCAGTCATCTCCCCAGGTGGCTATCTGGTCTTAACGGACCACAAAATGGCCCATATAGAAATGCCTTGTGGTCTAGGAGCTCTTGTATCCCTTTGTAGGGATCCCTGAGAGTGTCAGATGTAGCAGTGCTGTCTGAAAGGAAATTCAGAGGATGAGTACCCATGCTCTCTTCCTGATTGCTGGAAGAATCTCTTTGAATAACGTAAGTCATCAGATGAAAGCTAGGTTGGTTTGGGAAAGCTACACAGAGGGCCCAACGGAGTGAACATCTGTTAAGCACAAAGGGAAAAACTTCAGCTGGGATTAGATACTGTTGGCCTTGTCTCTTAAGCAAGAAGATTTCTTCTTTGCTTCTCCCTCCCTCCCTCCCAGGAGGTGATTAACCATAATTTTTCTAACTGGACTTCTTAAATGGATTGTGCAAGTCAAGTAGCTCAGTTGATTCCCTGCTATCCCCACTGTGTTTTCTGGATTCTAAGCCTCTGTCTGCAGAGGTTGGTGGTGGGGGAGGTAGTAGAGGGCAGATTGTCTGGTGAAAGACACACTCTGCAAATGTCAAAGTCCAAAGAAAAAGCCCTGGGAAGGCCTGAATTTCTGCAGGCAAAGCTCTGAAGGAAGGGAAAGCACATTGTGCTGGGAACCCAGCAAAAGGAAAGAGATCCACAGGTTTTGGGTAGGCTCATACTTGAAAATGTTTTGAAAACAATTTAGCAGGCTTGTGACCTTTAAAAAAGATTAGAGCTAGTTATTAGTTCATTTCTACCTCAGCATGTTTGAGTAGGTGCTCTATATTCAGTGTGAATAGTGTGCAAGTGGCTTTCTTCAGTATTTTATAGAAATTGTGTAAAACCAAGGAATGTATTTGATTACATATGCCTATTCCTCAGAGTCTTCCATGGAGATGTGCTCAAACTCAGGATACTATCCAGAGCATCAGGATTGAAACTGTTGGTTGAAACTGGAGTAGATCAGATGAGAAGATCTGGGACTCTGCAAAACTTTATGGCTAAGCCGAACTTCTCAGATCCTGTCTTTCTTATCTGCGTATTTGAGTGTACCTTTGACATCCAGGCATGCCTGTATTGATCTTGTTGGTGGAAGGAAGAGGTGTTGCCAAATAAAAGCCTAATAGTCTGGAAAACCAACTCAAATCTACTAGGAGTGGTTTGAAAGAGGACTGAGAATTCAAAAGTCGAATTTCTGACTCTTATTTTCCTGGGAAAGTGATGACACGTGGGGATAATACACTTGCTCTGTGTCACTCATTCATCTAGAAAATTTAGAATATTTGGTGACAGTAAACCTGCCCAGCATTCCCATCATATGGGAAAAACATGTGTCACAGCTGGAAAGGGTTGGGAACCATTCCTGTGTGAGCTCCTGTGGAGACACAGGGCCACTGGTGCCATATCTGGTGGCCTAAATAGGCATCATTTCCCCCTGACTGCAGAGGAACCAGGTAATAACCCATTTCACTTCTTTCTCTTTGTGTTTAGGAGAAAAAGGGTCAAGTACCACTCTGTATGCCATGCCTAGCTTTGGAAAGTGACCACAGTATCCAATAGACCAAATTACTTGCCTGCCATTTCAGGAATCAAAAATTTCTTCTCAAACATGCTTATTTTTGGACCTTCACCCCTGGTAGATCAAGTGCCAACAGTCTGGTTTCTGTGGTCCTGATTGCTCTCTCAAATGGAGCTGCACATGATCGTTTGTGATACTGGAATGCCAACTAGTCAAAATTGCAATAAATCAGAGTTACTGAGAAAATTTTTTGGTCAGACCTAACAGACACCTGTGAAAAGCTACTTCTGGAGAAGTATGTTTTCAAATGCTCACATCCCCAGACTGTGTACCCTGGCAGAGCCCTGTAGTCAGTGGAGCCACGTTAATTTGTGTCTGGCCAGGATAGGCCCTCATAGTTTTAAGTGATATCTACATGAAGGAAGAATAAGATGTATATCATCCAAGTGTGCCTGGAGAGCGCTGCCATTAAAACCAGAGATGTTGGCACCCACCAGATTTAATTATCGACCTCTCCCTGCAAACACAAATACACCTCGTCGAGTTCAAGAATTTTTAGGTAAACCCAGGATGCCCAGATGGTGACAGGTCACTGATAGCCAGAAAATGCTTGTTCTGATGCTTTTTGGGTTCTTGGTCAGGAAGGAGTTAAAACCAGAGCTGGAAGGGAGCTGAAATATTCAGAGATTTCCAGAGGGGCCTTCGCTGGCCAAGGTTGGGCTTAGCACTTTCAGCTGCTCTTCTGCTCTCTTGAAATGTGAAAGGTATAACAAACACACTGGGTGCGGGGGCTCCCAAGGCATGGCTCACACCAAAGCCATTTGGTATTTGCTCAGTTCAAGCATTCACAGATTTTGGAAGTCAAACCTGGCTTGACCTGGCATTGGGGTGCAGCTCGAGGTGGCTGAGTGCCGTCTTGCATGGCCCGTGCCAGGCTGGTGAGCTGCCGGGGTCGGGTGCATGCGCACCAGCACCCACGTCCTCGATTTGACTATGTGTATCAGCTGCGACACAGATGCGCTGCCCATCTCAGTGCAGTGCAGTCAGGGTTAGTAAAAATACATTGCTTTATTTTCACCGCTGTAATTTCAGCAGAGCAAACACGAAAAGGAACAAAAATCAGACCGTCTGGGCGGCATGGGCTTCATCTCCCCTTAGGGGTTTGCCACGACGAGATGGTGCACCTCATGTGAGGCGGGGCTCCATATGCTGCTGGGGCTCAAATCCCCATTTCTTCCCAGAGCCACGTACCAGACCTGCACCCTCTGTCACCAGCTCTGTGTCTCCCCTCGTGGGGATGCAAACTTCCTTCTATAGCTTTTGCTGTGGGGCAGCGGCCGCGAGGTCCTGGTGCCGCAGGAAGGCCGTGGCCCAGGGCTGGACCCAGGGAGGCAAAAGCTAAACAAACCTTGGCGAAAACTGGTCATCTCTTGGCTAAACTAATTCCCCTGAGGTGCTGAAGGTCTGCCGAGGGCAGCCAGACAACTCGTTCAGCGCTCTGCAGCCAGCTGTGCGTGCCTGGTGGGGGAGTTAAAACTCGCTGAGACAGTACGGCTGTGTTTGTCTTGCTATTCACTTTGAAAAGTGGAGCATCCCATGTTAATTATCCTTCTCATGTACATCAAAAGTGATGTATGATTCATAAGTAAGAATATTACATGTGCTGCCTTGGGTACTGCGTAAATCAGGCAGCAACACAGCACAAACCGCGTTCATGGAGCCCTTACTGCAGGCAAGAGCGGCGCTGGGGTTGTGCCTGCAGTGCACGGAGCTGGTGACCAGGTATAAAAAACTTAAATGTGGAAAGTGTCTTGGAAGCATTTCTTGAGAGCGGAGCATTTTGCAAGTGCTGTATTTCCAGTCTGCGAGGGCCACATTAGAAATAGCTTTTTTGCTAACTAACTTCTGTCCTTAAGAGGAAGCTTCCTTCCTCTCTTCAGTTAATTCCTTTGCTGCTTTGACCTTCACCTGTGTGACTCGCTCACTGAAATCCTCTCGGCAGGATCAGTGTCAGCTCTAATAAGCCAGCTGTCATTTTACACCAAACAGCAAGTAAATGTTTCATTTGTTAAATGGGCCAGTAGAATACATTGCCTTTTTCTACTATCCTCGGTTTTCTTCTAGGGGAAAGTGTTTTACTTTGATGTGACTTAAAGTGCATAGAGTGTGTTTGAAGCTGCAGATTTAAGTGTCTTGAATGAAGACTGTTATGTAAGACTTTCTTTATTTATCAGTTGTACTGAAATACGATCAGTGTAACAGCGCAGGATCTGGTCACAATGAATTTTCTTGTGTTTCCAGTAAGAAGATAAGGGATACGCTGTGTAAGGAACGCACTGGGAATTTCTTTTCTATAACAAGCTGCACAGGAAGGCACAGGGAAAGCGAGATTATTGTACTGAACTCCTGGCTGCTTATGCAGGGTGCAATACTGCTTCTTGTTGGGACTTTTGCCATTGACTTGATTGCAAGCAGGACAGCTTTTCTTTGTCATAGCTTCTGTTCTATTTATTTATTGCTCCCCTTCCACTGCTGTTTTGTGCTGACAAGCACAGCCTGGGCTTCTTTACCAGCTTGCACAGGTGGGTTAGATTTACACTAATAAGCTTGGAAAGTATTTGAGAGTGGGTGTGAGGGGAGTAGGTGGTGTGTGGTTTTTTTTTTTTTTTTTTTTTTTTTTTTTTTTTTGTGCGCCTTTCACACAGAAGCTGGTATTGGGGGTTTGGATTCAGCAGTTTATGGAGTGGTTTTTAAGTGATGTGTGACAAATGTGAAATCAGTGTGTGTCACTGACCAACTACTGAAGTGGAGAGCGATTTGAGATGTGGAAAAAAAGGTGGCAGCTTCAGCACATGAGAGGAAGGCCATGGCTTTTTTCTATGAACCTGGAGGTTGTGTAAGTATGGTTGCTTCTGTGGTTTTGACTCTGTGTTTGTTTGGTTTTTTTTTAATCTGAAACCAAGCCCATATGTGGAGCTAGATGATGGTGGTGCACCATCCTCCTCTGGCTCTGCAGTGAGACTGTATGAAACCAACCCCTCTTCTCATGTAAAGTAAGGCCCTTTGGTGATACTCTTGAGGGCACTGGCTGCTCAGCTCTCAGGGCATCTGGGACTCTTCTTGCTCAATACTGTTTGGAGGTGTCTCCACAGCTGTGCAGCAATACCCCATCGGTTCTCTCCCCACCATGGGCAATCCCCCATAAGCTCCTCAAACTTCTCCTGAGTCACTGCTGTGCTGCAGGTGCCTTTGCCAACAGAGGCTAAGGGACAGCAAGCTGCTTTGTGCACGTTACAGGAGATTTACCCTGGAGATCAGCTTTTCACCTCACCGGCTGCGGAAGTGGGGAGGGTAGCTTGTCTCTTATTTCTCTGGGTATTTAGTTTGTCCTTGTCTTGTGATCTGCATAGGCTGGAGACTGAGGGCCAAAGTCCCTCTTTGTTAGCATTCTATGCTCTAAACTAAGTGTTTGCAGTAACTGAAAGATATCTATGAGAATGGTTTCAAGATATCTAAATCTAGTTAAGTCTCCAATATGTTTATCAGTCTGACTGAGCTTTGAAACTGCATGTGTAGGACAGACATATGTCTATCTTCTCTGCAAGTATCTCTCAATGTGTCAGGAAAGGCCTTGAAAACTTCCAATCCAGAACCCTGCGCTTGGCCCTGCTCTGCAGTGAGCATCCCTGATGGCAAATAAATGGTTCTGATTTTGTTGATTCAGCTTTCTAGACTTTATGTTGAGGTTTCTCGGGTGTGTCTGATGGATAGGTTTCCAAGGCTGTGGATTGTGTAGATTGGTGAATCTGATATTTAGTAGTGGGGTGTTTTTTTGGTTCACTTCAAACTCCTCACTACCTACCCCCCACAAAAAAAAAAGAAGAGAAAATACCTACAAAAAGCAGCTACCTTATTATTAGGAAAAACCCCACCACCAAAACTTCTGGCTATGACAAAACTGAACCCTAAGCAAAGTACTCTATACACCTTAAGCTGCAAAGCTTTGAATGATTGACTTTCTCAACAGTGGCTCAAGTTTATGGCTGAAGCCCCCAGAATAATTGTCTGTTCAAGCCACTGCCCAGGTGGGAAGTGCAGCTGGGATAATGAGCCAAAACTTTTAATAAAAAACTAAAAATGGATAGCTTCATTTTCAATAGACCTAGGATTGAATTTATTTAAATAAAAGTGTTTATTTAAGTGTATGACTGTACAAAGTTATATACAGAAACAACAACAGATAATCTGCCTGTAAAATGTGTAAACAATAGATATCTTTCAGCGTATTTTGCTTGCAAATAAACCTGGAGAAGGAAAGAAGATTCTTTTATGGTTAGATCCCATCATGGGAAAGAAGTCAACTAATTGGTGGGCTTGGTGTAATTCCTTGCTGTTATATTTGGCAAATAGGCAGCACACAACTCAAAAGATAGTTCAAACTTCGTCTTTGATAAAATTTGGTCCGTGACACTCCCTGTGGATGTGAACACAGCTACTAGTTAGGAAGAGGCAATATTCCCTTGTGCTGGTATAAGGCATCTGTCTAAGGCCTTGCAGACGCTTTATTCAGTATACTTCAAGGGTACTGACACTGGGCAACTGAACATGTCTTAATGTTTAAACAAATCGTGATTTATGAACTTGAACTTTTATCTAAACTTTATATTGCTTAGAGCCTTCTGTGACAGTCTGTGTCCTAGAGCAAGAAGCTGTAGCATGATACAGCACATCTTACGTACAGCGAGTCTATTGCAGAATTTTGTCCCAGATACAGGGATTTTACTACTTATAGTCCCCATATTTGAATTAATAAAAATAAAAGTCTCCTCCTTAGCAATTGATGATCTAGATCTGTGTTTAGGGCCTCATCATCTTGGACATTACAAATATACCCAGGAGGAGCAGATGTAAAACATCAGCATCCTCGAATTATCTAATTTAAAATATTTGAAATTTCCTTGGCTGGAACGTCACCATACTCTCATCATTCAAATTAGGCTTTATACAATCAGTTGTGAGAGAGCTTTCCTGGCCAGACAATTGCCTTTCTCTGTTCCACGTGTTAAGGATTAACTGGTTTAGTAACTTTAAGACTGTAATTTCCCTCCCGTAGCTGTGTTCCTCTGAAAAGCGATGTTGGTAGGCACCTGCAGCAGTCACTGAGTGCTCTGCTGCAGAGGCACCACCTGTGTGAAGTGGTAGGGCTGCTGGGGAATTCATTACCACAAGAAACCAAACCCAAGCTGGCTGGACAGTCAACATTGGATGATTTGGCAAAGAAATGTAAATCACTGCTTTTTTAAAATACAAAGTATTTTGAAATTAATAATGTATCCGAAACTGGAAAAATACTTAAATATGCTTCCTGGTAAAGTGTCCTCTAAGCTTCCAGTAATGTAATTTTGTTGCCCTCTACAAATGGAGAAGCAATTGACTGGCTCTGAAATGTAGAATTTGGAGAGAAAATTTTACACCTCCTGAATCTGTTTAACTCTGAAAGTTACACTGTTGATGTGTGGATGTGATTACGTACTCTATGTGCGAACCTACATTTGCACTTACAAGCTGCAACTAAGGTTTTATAGCTAGGGATGCAAATTTGTGTTGATTCCCAGTTAGAGGTTGGTTTTCTGTGTTTTAGAAGGTGGTACAACTTTTTGGTGTTGTTTATTCTGCTTAACTAGACATAGGTGTGTGTGTGTGTTTGCTGTGTTTTTTGGGGGGATGGATTTCTTTTTTTTTAAAAAGGAGCTTGGCTCATAATTACCATGTGAGTGGAAAATGTGGAATATATGTTCCCAAGCGTGTGCTTGGATTAATACAGCCAATACCTGTGAGAGCTTGTTTCAGTCAAACAGCAGATGCTGTAAATTCCTTAGTACTTTGGAGTTAGTATCCTTCTCCTGAGTGTATAAATCTGTCCTCCCCCCACTTCCTCTCTCTAACACCCCCCCCCACCCCCCCACCCCCCCCCCAAATCTGCTTTGCCTTTCTGTGTCTAAAATATCCCCAAGCCCCCACTGTCTGGCAATCTATAAAAGTGTACAACTTCCCATCAAGACCTTCAGAATAGCTGTATACAGTGAAGATTACCTCACATTGGATCTGTTCAGCTCTAGCAAAAGTTAGGATTTATACAGTTATTTTCATAATATCCTGCAGGATGCAATGCATGCTGCAGAAAGGTCAACAATGAAATAGGCCTGGGTACGATGAACAGATCCAAAATGATGTAATGGTAAATCGTAGAGCTGGTAAGTGTCTTGTTAGTGTTGAAGGGCAGTAATGCGACAAAAAAAGTCTTTGTTTTGGTCTGAGTGTCATGGTGATTGTTTTTTACGAGTGTGAAAGCAGGGAGAATATGCTGTAAATTACCAGGACTACTATGAAGCCCTTTGCCAACCTGTTAGTGTTGCTTGTTCATAATGAAGTACAAAAATGGCAAACCAGTTGTGAATGCGCCACTGCTACATTTTGGTTTTAAACAAAAATAGGACAAATATGTAAAACAGGGAGGACAGATATTACTTCTTTCTCAATTTGATCCTTTAAATTTCTAATGCTTCTGGATCCTCCATACTCCCTTTATGACGATGGGTGGAAATCAAACCACTATCTTAACTGTGGTGCTGATCTGAGCACGGTATCAATCCAGATGAGGTTCAATGAAGACTGACAGAAACATGCAAGTTGTCACATTGGAGAATATCATTACAGCACAATTCCTTGTCCAAACTGAAGCCAAAGGTGGAAGGATGCTCCCTGGTGCTAAGTGTTGTCTACTTTGTTACTGTACTAACAGAGAAAAGAGAAGAGTTTACTTCATTTACAAAGTAGCTTAATTCAATTGTCTTTAGGAAATTAATATAAGACAAACAAAAAAGAAAACCAAAAGCCCTCTTCTAGAGGTGGAAGAAACAGTAGGACTTCAGCCTCCTATAAATCCCTTTCTAAAAATGATCCAGCTCTCAAACTGCACAAGGTAAACACTATTTTTGTCTCTTTAATTGCAGCTTTTAACTGGAACGACAGGTACCCACCCTGCAGTGCTCAAGAACAGTGCCAGAGCTCATGGACTAGTGCTCCATTGTTCCATCTCTCAAACCTCTCCCCACACAGAAAAATGACCTTGACAGGATGTGATCCAGATGATAATTTTGATTTAAGAATATTCTTTTTCTTCTCTTAGTTTCTTGGGGTTTTCCATGGATAAACATGCAGTCTAAACAGGGTGCTTGTGAAACGTGCATTTTCCTAGAGTGAAGGTATTTCACAAACACCTGGTGACAGATTTTGGAGCTGTTTCCATGGAGAGGCTGGCAATTGTGCCTAAAGGACAGACAGGAGAATAATTTGGGATTAATCAGGTTCCCTGTACCTTGAGTTCTCCTTCATGGTTTCTGCCTTTATGATCCTGGTTGGCGGCTCTTGCACCTCATTGTACATTGAATGAGATAATTTCAGCTTTTTCTCTTGAATCTTGCATTTTTTGGACACAGCTAGGAAGATGGAATTATTCATGCCAGTCTTATTTGTTTCTGTTTTCAACAGAATTTTATTTGTCGTTGTCAAAACCTGAGCACAAGAAGCTACATCACAAAATAATAGTTAGTAAAACTTATTATAAACAAAACAAAAACATTGTTTAGCACTGTGAATCTCTGTACCGTTTGCCAAGGGGAGACTACAGTTTAATGGGCTTTGAAAATAGAAACATTAAATTAATCAGATCTATTTCTACAGAAAATAAATGAGGGGATTCTTATCACGTGAATAAATTGTTCCTTTAGAATATTGTTTTGCACCATTATTGCTTCAAGTACCATTTATGTAATCTCCTAATGAAAGGCCTCTGTAACAGCTAGCACACCAGGTACAGAAAAGGCTCAAAATTCCCAGTTCCTTTCGAAAGCAAATACAGTGTGTCAGAAAGGAGAGGAGAAGGGCCGGGAGAGGGGGAAGATTAAGGAGCTAGAACTCATTTTTTTGAATAATAACAGTGAACTAGCTAGGGGAGAAAAGTTCTTATAAAAGGATGATATGTAAAGAGATTTTCACACTGGCTCAAGTTTTCTTTGTTAAAAATGTATTCAAGTTGTCTAGAGCCTTTTTCAATTTAAAATAGTTTCTGTTTTTCTCTCCCTTCACACCCCCCCCCCCCCCCCAGCACCTCCAAAAGAAATTGAAGGAATGGGCACAGAGGTAATTGGTTTGAAGAAAATGAGATGGGGATGCGAAAGAGGGAATAATATTGCTAAAGAGGGGATAACGCTGCTCGAGGAAGGGAACTGACCTGTGTCAGTGCTGTGAAACTATTCTTTAAGCTTTCAGGCCATGTTAACTCAATTGCTTTATTAGTTATTACATATACTGAATATAAGTAACTATAACTCTAGATTTTGGAGAAATAATGAAGTGCGGCTTCACGTGCCAAATCAATCTGTTCATTAGCGGTTATGGATTTCATTCTATAAACAAAGTGCCCAACAGTGGAGATGAGATCATAACTTAAATGCCAGAGAAACTCTATGGCTTCAGGTCTCTGTAGAGCAATGCCTGCCTTCTTTTGACCTGGCCACTACTTTTGGAAAGAAAATCTCACGTTGGTGCCTGTTCATCTGTGTGGTTTTTTTTTTTTTTTCTTTTCCCCTCCCTTTTTTAAATTTTTTTTTTTCCTCTGCTGTCACCCCCTTCTGAAAAGGGGGTGTCCAGAGAAAGCCCAAAGGGCACAGACCAGGGTCTTTGCAGAGGGGAGACCTGTAGTTTGGCTCAGTCTGTGATTCATTGAGGCTGAGCTGCTTCACAATTTCCAGTAAAAACAAAAAAAGTACAGTTGTGACAAAGGCTTTTTATTTTTATTTTGATTGCTGTGGAGTTTAATTGCCTCAAACTGGGACCAGCCTTTGTTCTGTCTTGCGGTTAAGTAACTCTGGCATTTATAATAGCTTGCAATTACTGTGCAAACTGTCATTTTTCCATTTCAAAAGTTACAATTTCTTGGTGCTCACTGCATTACGTAAGATACCACAGTTATGTGCATCTTCAGAAAGAGGAAATGGCTGTGGCACATCACATACTGTGGTGTGCTGAGTGTAGGGAAATGTATTTTAGGGCTTTCTGTGATAACTGTTCTTGCGGAGCTGAATTTTTGTAAGTGTCTGAAGGAACAATTTGGTTCATTGCCCATACTCTAATGCCTTTCCTAGGAAGACCTCAGATCAGCTGTTCATTTTTAGGTGACTTATACATATGTGTAGGAAGGTAAATAGGAGGTAAATTATAGCAAAAATAAGTTAGTGAATACTCAATGTTGCATTTAGTCACAGGTACACATGAGAACAGGATCCAGGAGTCAAGAAGGACCAGTATCTCTTTCTAAGTAGACAATGGTCTCTAAAATTAAAACAGATGTGCAAGTAGACAACTTCCTACAGGAACTGCTAAAACAGCAGATCGGTGGTGCCAGACCTGGGAAGACTGTGCTGTGTTGGTATTTGTTTGTTCTGATTTGCTCTTTGGCTTTGTGGAATTTGTAGAATTCAAACTCAAATACGTGGTACCTAAAAGCCAAGCAAGAATAAATCCCTATCTTACCTTTTTGTCAGGCGTTTGCTATTTATTTTTTCAGGCAATATGCAATCTGCATATGACACACTGCAAGTGGGAAGACAGGGGTTTCATCATTGTCTGGTCTCTGTTACGCTGGGTTCCCGATGGTTTCAGTGTTATGGGAACTGAGGGATATTTACAGGTGGATTTGGATGTGTGAGATCTGCTGGAACAATAGATGCAATTTTAGCATAACCTTACACAAGTGGTATATAAATTCTGCTGCCTTTTGCCAGTGAACTAACTAGGATGTTGAAAAGTTCTGTCAATCTTTCTTTTGCCAAAAGCTGTGGGCGAGAAAGAACTATGGTACAGCCTTTAAAGTTGGACAATTTTCTACTCTTGTAGAGCTAATATGCCAGGTTAATATTTTTTTAAGGAGAGACAAACTTTGCATAGGGATGTTGATTAATAAGTGGTTATACAAGTGTAGTAAAAGATCACTGTTTGTTGGTTTATTTTTTTTTTAGTGTTGACAGAGATGTAACAATAACCATGTTCAAACACTTTGATAGCTTGATGTAATGGGAAGGCCAAAGACTTCAGCTTTTCTCTTTGTTCTTTCATGACAGAGCCTTTCGTGGCTTCGGGACAGCTGGTAAACACTTGCTTCATTCCACACAAAGGATAGAATCAGCTGTGTTTATTGTTGAATAATATAGTGTTGATATGGGGAAGAAGAGACTAAAAGCAGCAGCGGAATAAAATCCTGAAGCCTGCTTGTGACCACTCTTTGGCAGCCCGTCTAACATAGGAAGTCTTGTCTTTTCCTCAAAGTCCTTTGAAGTTCAGGACATGCCAGTTTTGGGTTAAACCTGCTTTCCCATGTCTGTAATGTTTTCATGACCTGCTTACACTTGTCCTGGTCTATTCTGTGGCTTTGCTCATGCTTGTGTCTCACCTGGTGGAGGGAAGGCTGCAACATCTTCCTGCAGCAGGACCACTACCAAAGACCTTCTCTCCTCAAGAACACACACAGTGTTTTAGGTGGCTTCTGCTGTCATAAATCAAATAAGACAGCCACCCATGTAGGGCTCATAAGAGCTGACTTTGTTTTGTCTCAGTGGCAGTTTTAATAGCAGGTTAGTACTCTGTGTGCCTGTCTAATATTGATGACAGAAAAACAGGACATGATTTAAAACTTGTATTTTATAATGGCTTTAGTGTTGCCTTGAAAGATGGGAGAGATTCAAATGAATTGCTCTGAAAATTAATTTATACAGGTAATGATATATACGTTTACGTGAAAAGTGGTTAAACTTAAAGTGGTCTCTTAATATGTTTATAAAATTCAGTGAATGGCCGGTTAATAGATAAATCATTGATAAAATTATGGAAAGTGCGTGTAGTACAAATCTGTTAACTATGACTGAAAGAAGATTCAGTTCTGTGGATATGTCTGTAATCTTTTTAATCTCTTGGATACTTGAAAGCTCTCGTAGAGGCATCTGAAAGGCCTTATGCTTGATAAACTTAGCACCAAAGTGCCTGGTGTATCAGTTTACGACGAGCTTGCTTGTCTGAGAAGGGGAGTGTGGTACCAGCGAGACCAGAAACCTCCAAGGTGTTACTAATAAAAATCAGTTATTGCCTTTCTGTGCAAGTACACAGCATGCATGGAATGAACAAAGCCCCCCCTCTGCCTCCTACTCTGTTTATGAAGTCTACTAAGCAAGTGGGGGAATCACCTTCACCTAGCCAAAGAAGTAGCTTTGCCCATTCTTGTACCCCTTTGAGTGGCTCTGATTCAATGGTAGCTGTGTGCAGTCCCTCCTCAGACTGTGAGCATTATTGTGTAATATTGCCCTCAAATACTGTGCAAATGGATCAAAATCACTACACGAATATTTTAAAATATAAGCAAACTGTGAGAGAACTTTTGAGATGTTTATGGTTTGTCAATTATAAAATATTCTCCTGCAATAACCAAAGTGATGTACCTTAGAAAAGGACCTCACTGAAATTGTCTGAATGCTGAGCAGCTGGCCAAACTTCAATGCAAGTCTGTTCTGTTGACAGGAATCTGTCATAATTCAGTGCTGATCAATATTGGTATACTGCGGTCCTTGTTTATGGCATGAAAAAAACCCACCAGTATTGCTAAAAGGAAGCTGAAGATACTGCTATAAAAGCTGTTAGGCCTCGCTGTATGTAGCTGTGGTTTATTATAAAGCCATTGCACAAGAGTAAAGTCCAGAATTTAAAGTGCCACTAGAAATTGTAGGCAACAGTATAATTAGATAAAAAGCAAGGTATGGGTTGGTTTGTTTCTTTTTTTTTTTTTTCTACATTGTAGTATCAAAATAATATTCTCTGGTTCAGCAAACCTTTGGTGATGAAAATAAGTGCTTGTGCTGACAAGAAGTCAGTAGGCTTACTTAATAAATTAGGCTCAGAATAGTGGACCACTGTATTTATTCTGAAGAGCCCTTGTCACTCCTCTGGGGTGTGAGTATGGGAAGAAGTTTTTTTGAGTGTTGCAGTGCTGGTTGCTGCAGTGGAAAAGCTGTCCCTTGTTTGAAGGATCTGTACTTTCTAGTGATACCTGAAAGAAGACATTTCTTGTTGGGTAGCTAAATGAGATTAATATACGCTAGTCTGGGTTTTTGTGGCCAAATACCCATACTCGTGCTGTTCTGCGCACTTGCAGTAAGTTTTAAGCTCCTATGAAGTATTGCACATTTGAATTACTGTGACTGTGCCTCTGCAGTAAGTATGCTTCGCTTCCAAAGAGCCGGAGCTACTGTATGTACGATAGAGCTACGCTTGGATTTCCAGCATTACTGATATATGTCATGTGACCAACAATATTGGGATCTTTCATGTATTAGTAGGCTTATTGTGTGTTGGGGAAATCCCAGATTAACGAAAGGATTCCTCAAAAGTTCTGTGCACAGAGAATTTCTGCTTTATACATGGGGAAGTTAGTCCTGCGTGGGTTTTGGATTTTTGTTACAAGGTAAAGATGAGGAGGTGTGGTGGGTTGGTACTAGAACCTGGGAATTCTTGGTGGTGTCTCTCTGTGAGCTGGTATCGCAGAGACATCCTCATGCATGCAAGCAAGGCTTATGCTAACCTCATTTATTTTCTTTTTTATTTTTTTTTCTTTAAAGGGAGGAACACAATCTTATACTTCCATATGTTGGGTTTTTTCCCTAGTAACCTGGTTTTCTACTGATAGTGTGAGTTTTCATTTTTGATGTTCAAAATACTTATTTGTGCAAATAATTTCTGTATAGGATAATATTTCAGGGGATCAGAGGCTTGTCAGCAGCCATGTTGCATTATCCCCACAGCATGCTGAGACCTTGTTCATATGTTAAAACTTTGTCCTCCTGACAGATGTGTAGCCTTTGCAACATCCCTTGTTACCAAAAAGGACAGTATATGCAGGGACTCGTTGGGGTTTTAGTAAAGAACGAGACTAACTCGCATGTAACCAACAGCAGCCTCAACTTGCCCCTTGTTTTCCTTTTTTTTTCAAAGTGAAAAACTAATTTTTATCTGAGTTTGTGAGTTGTGATATCATTGTCCCATGGTCAACTTCTCGTTCACAAGATTCTCTCTGTTCATGCTATTTTTTCTGCGTGAATCTATATTGTCATTTGCAAGACCATCATTTGCCTATGACTATGTAATTTTGGTACTATTTCTTCATTGCAACGCACATCTGAAGACTTGGTCGCTCCACATTGTGTTTCTAGTATGAACGCTGTGGAAGTCTGTACAGCATATTGCTGTGTCTCCTATTTTAACATTTGAAATAAATTGCCAACTACAATCTGTGTATATTTAATTTGTCTAAAAAAAAAATGTGTTGGCCAAATTTTCACATCTTGGAGTTATTCAATTTACCCTAATGGTCTTCAACAAAGAGTTATGTTCACACAATGGAGGATAAAATAGACTGAAAATTTTTCTCAGAGCTATTAAATTTTTGAACTTGATGAGTTCCCATCCGGTCCAGAAAATACAGGTTTCTGAGTGTGTCCTGTATACCTGTCAAATCTTGCAACCAGGAGCTAGATTTGTTGAGGCTACTGGAAGATGAAAGAAGAGCATAAAGCAAGAATTTGAGGAATGTGATTATAGCTAATCTAGAGTGACTGGAGGGCTCAATGGCCAGCTTGTGTCCAATTGACACCATGTGAAAAGCATAACTGTGCTGAGGCAGCTCAGGGGAAGCAGACTTCTGTATCTGATCAGCAACAGTGCCTTGCTAGATAATACACTGTGGTTATTTCCTTCTTGGAGCTTTCGGGGGAATCAAAACTTGCAGATGCTGTAGTTCTCTTGACTTTATATAAACAAAACAACCCCCCAAACCCTTGTGTATCTAAGGTCATACTTCACAACTGAGCACTACTAAAAAGCCTAATGCAAACACTCAGCGTGAAGGTGGGTCACACAACAGCACTTGGAAACCTGTATGGAAAACCATTCCACTGTGCTGAATATGAAGGGGCAACCCAAGGATGTTTCATTTCAGTATAGCTTATTGACTAAACAGACAGGACAGAAAGGCAAGTGAAAGGGAAGTATAGCCCTCTGCTGTCTGAAGTTTTTATTTTGGTAGAAGATAACATGAGTCTTTAGTCCAGAAAAGCAGAAACTTGCTCTTTTTGACAAATAACGCACTCAAATATTAATGAAATAAATTGGCCTTAAGCATATGCTTTGTATCTTCCTGGCTAGACATGTATTTTGCTGAATCAGGGTGAAAGTGACTCACTGGGCTGCATGAGAACCAGGGACAGAATCTGGTGCTTTAACCAGAAAACCATGTCTGTCCAGAAAAATATATTAATTCCAAATGAACTACCAGGGGCAGCTGCTTTCAAATAGCCCTTCAGGTAGGTGTGCTGTGCAGCCATTCCCTACGAGGCATTAAAAAATGTTTTGAGTCTAAGCAGTTGCATGGGGGTTATGTTCTTTTCAGGATCGTTCTTACCGAAAGTTTCTGTATCAGGTTTTTCTTTAATTTCAAGAGCTATGTCAAAGGTTTTTAGTCTATGCATTTTAATGGAGAAACAGCAGCTGGGCTGGGGCAAGCCTCAGGTGGCCCATACTCCGAACCACAGGGTATTTGGAGAGGTTGAAGGCAAGTGCTGAAGGACAACGCAACTAATTTCAGGGAAGATTCACAAGCAGCTTAGCTGAGAAGTGCTGAGGTTGCTGGCCCTGATGTAGCAAAGCACTTAAGCAGGTGTCAGGTTTTAAACATGTGAGGTTTTTCATTTTGGTTCCTATGAACATCCTTAAGTACTTTGCTGGACTGGGATCCTGGCAGGACTGAAGCCCTGGATATCTGTGCACATTAACCAGTGTAAGTTAAAGCAAGAATTTCTTTGGATTTGCAGCTTTTCCTTAAATTATGTAACATAGGTATGCGACCTCCCTTTCGGTGGTTCTTACTCCTTTTTGTGCTTGAAAGTTTGTTGGGTTTTGTAATATTTAAAATGCTACATTCTCTTGCTCTTAGATATACACACATGTTTAAAGAGCTTGGGAAAAAAAACCAAACCAACAAAACCCACAAAACTAAAACCAACAGAAAATACTCCTCTTCCAGAGCCTTAAGGCTGTCCATAGAGAGAATTGCAATCTTGTCAAATAAGTCATCACAGAGAAGGAATTATTTTTATTCTGGCCTGCAAAAGGGGTGAGTTTTGAGAGCTACATTTGTACTTAGCATGAAGCCAGAGATAAAGCACATCTAGCAACGACTGAGCTTATGTTTTTCCTTTGAAACAAAAAGTGTTCAGGTAAGATCTCACAGCTGACAGCAAACCACCATAAATGATGTATTAGTTATACTAGAAAGTGAGAGCTGTTGAGTTTGATTCTGCTTATGTTTCATGGCTGCATTACACACCCCTCTATGTCTCTTTGGTGATGATAACTTCCTCTTTTGTAAGGTTTCTTCATGCTGTTTTTATATATTATTGAAGAAGGAATTGGGAGGCTGGATGGCAGACACTGTATGCAATGAATTATTTAAAAGGTGTTAGCTGTTAGTGTAAACTAGCTGAATTAAATGCTAATAACCATCAAATGACTTTTCAGCATAGAACAACTTATGTTCCTTCTGGCTGGTGAGAACAAAGCTGAACCAAGGCTGGGAGAGCTGGCACGATTCAGGCAGCAGGAGCTGGGCGGTACTTGCCCAGTCTGCACTGTCGTAGCTTGTGGGTTTCCTATTGTTCTAAAACAGAGTTTTACCCATCGTTTTACAGACCCAGGTTTACACAGGGTCTCCTTTGGCCCAAAGGGAGGGAGAATGCAGTGTTTTTTCAGTGCACAGGGAAACTACTCAGGCAGAGGGGTCTTGTTCCCACTTAGGTACTCTGTCTTCCCAGGTAATGAGTCTGTCCAAGATAGATGGACTTCAGCAGTTCCCAGTACTGAAAACTGGGCCAAGGAAGAAACCAAAGAGGATATGATTTCGGAAAGAATTTTACTTAATTAAAAAAAAAAAAAACAAAAAAACAAACAAACAAAACAATTAAATGCTGATCTTTTGGAAGTGAGCACCACTACTGCTGTTCCTCCAGCCTGATGGATGTAAACTTGTAATTCCAAAAGCATACCCAGTAAGTTGGCCCCCAAAATATGATACTAGTTGCCTCTATTACATCATGGACCTGACTTACTTTGAGGTTGCCTAGATTTTTTTCAAAAGGGCTGAATCGGCCCCTTCATTTCTCATCTAAAAATTCCATTTTGGTAATGAAACATGATCTCAGCTTTCATTCCTGGCTCCAGTGGAAGTATAAGGAATCGAGTCTGCTTTCAGCATTATGTCAAGTGCTGGCCAAGGCTTTGGTTTAATACCTGATGTCCCAGTGGTATCCAAACTGGTAAGTAGGCTAGCATTCACAAGAATAGTAAAATAGAGCCATGCACAATTCATCCCCTTCGTGGTAAGCTTATTAATTCAACAATGGTAAATGTCTTTTGGAGCAATTCTTTGACCTTAAGTCTGCCAGTTCCTCTTTGTTCAAGTTACTGAAGAGGGAGCATGTGGAATATGTAGCTGCAGCAATCTCTTGGGCAAGATGTAGGGTTTTGTTTTTTCTTTTAGAAGTATGTCTGCACTCTGCAGTGTAGAGGTGCAATGTGCCCCTGCAGGGCTGCAGCATTTACTGCTTTCCACTCTGCAAGACTGAGTGGGCAGAACTGCATTCAACAGTCAACTGAAGATAGCTTGAAAAGGTGGCTTGTAGGATGAATGTCTGCTTGTTTATTAGGATGGATTAAAAGACCGCAAAGTAAATGCCATGTCTAAGCTGTGCAAAACAAATTGAACTTTATATCTATGTCGCATTAGTATGCTGGCTTCTTTATTGTTCTTGATTCATAGTTTTGAAAACTACTTTTAAGACTTAATGTGAGTGGTTTTGTGTCACACAATCTGAAGGAACAGCTTACACTTTTAAAGGGAAGGATATTTTCTTATTCAATTTTGGGTCATCAGATTATTTTCAAATTTCATGGACTTAAACATGCTTGTGACTCTTACAAGATGAGGTAAAGACCAGAACCAAGTCTTTGATTGGAAGTGAATGTTGCCTTTATTCATGGTGCTAAAGATATCTGGATTTTGTTTCCTTTAAGTCAGACTATTTTAATTATGGTAGTAATTAATATGGCATTTTACTAATCATGAAATGTCAATTGATTTCTTAGTTGGATGTTTTGTGTGATCAAAGTTCTTTGTAGCACACAGCTCACAGTAAATAGTTCCTAAAAAGTGTGGATAAAATTGTAAAACTTTCAGAAAAGCAGCTAAATATTTTTCTGCTTTAAGTGCCATCTCTTCAAATTATTTTGATTAAAAATTATTCTTCATATACACTAGTTGATAGTGACAACACAAATGACTTTTTTTAACTAGCTCAGTGCTGATAAATCCTTAATATTTACAAAATTTAAAGTATATATCCTAAAGAGAACTTTCTGAACCATGCAGTTTCAGCCTGATCCTACAGAAAAGCAGCTTTTCATTTCCACTTACTGGCCTAATGCTGCAAGAGAAGATCAGTGTATGGGGGAAAGGAAGCGTAGCATTCACAGATGAGTTTTCTGTATAGGGAAGTGTTACTTGGAGGTGCTGCATTTCCCAGGGATTGTTCATTGCATGGCATACGCTGCATCCTAGTTCATTGCCTACTTCAGGACAGAATATAGACATTTTAGAGCCATTACAATAGCTGGAAAGGCGTGTCAATAAACCTGGGCCATAGCATAGTACTCTTAGATTCTAGCTCTCTGTGGCAAGGGGAGTGAGCCATATTTTCAGCTGGTGTAACCCAGCACCGCTCTGTGATTGCTGTCTCTTGTTGACATCCATGCTGTCCTCCGGTAGAACAGAAGTTGTTGATTCGCCATAGGCGATGTTCCTAATGAATCTGTATTACAACATTATATTTTTGCTTCAGAAAAGTAGTTTTCCAATTCATGTCAGATGTGTGCTTTGTTACCCTGGACTGCATGTATTTGACACAGAAAATGAGTGTTCAAATTTAGAAAAGATTTCTGATTCTTTTTTTTTAATGTTTTCTTTATTCGAAAACCTGATTCCTTGAATCTGAATTGATTCCTTGAGAGATTTTGTTCTTCAACAGCTGCTTCATGAGCTCTACTTTCATTTGGAGGAAAAAAAAATCTAGAAACTTACTCACTGGACTTGAATGGCCTGTTGATCATTAGCTGTCTTCAGAAGACAGCTGGAGAATCACTGACAGATTAAACACGTAGAAAATATATAAGCAAGAATTTTGCTGTTATCAGAAAGAAACCATTAGAAAACATTGTAGGGAGCAATGTTTGCGAGCTGGCTCAGTTACATGTTTTCCCAGGCATTGCAGTTGGGAAAGCAAACCTGTTCAGAGTCAAGCACAGGAAGAATTAAAGCTAGGTCAACCTGTTCTCAAAGATCAGGATCTGAGTAATTTGCAAATGTCAACTTTCTTTGTATAAAGGAACTATACTGTCAAGCATACATTGTATATAGGATTTAAACATGTCTTTTCAGCCCAAATGCAAGGGAGTTTGAAGGCATTGATTGTACTGATAGTGGACTGATCTTTAGGTATTTCATTTTTTCCAACTCTTGTTTGTTACAGGGCAGGTGAAATGTTTCAGGATGGCTGGCTGGTTGTTTTTTGAAAGCAGTATTTATTATGTGTCAAAAAAATCGTTCTTGTACTGTGTGATGGAGCAAGCAGATGCAATGGTTGATGTCGATCCTTGCCGCAGCACTGGCAGACTGAAACATGTGCTCTTGAGTTTCTTGGACTTGTGTGTTTATCAGCATCAGTTTAATGCATTGACCTGTAAACTGTTAGGGTAGACAAAAGCCTGTTCCTGGGAGACTGCAGCCACTAACACCAGGGCAAGCTGAGGATTGGGGTTATATTTTCTTTAAAAGCCATGGTATTTAATGCCATCTTAGATCCTGAAGAGTTTACCTATATTGGATTCTAGAACCGCAGTTTCAAAACTTAGTATTGAAATGACAAAGTTACTACTTGCCTGTTGGAACAGGCTTTAGTTTTGGTTTATTTCTAAGCTGTTTACAACAGAAAGAAAATAAAGGTAGAAAAATGTCCAACCTATGCTGGAGACTTTGTTTTCCTTTGCTGCTTCTGTTAGGTAGCCACCATGATGCACTACATCAAGGTGTAGATATGCTAGAGGTTGCACTTACATAGATATTTGCAGTTTTCTGCTGACGCTGTGATGGTTGTGTTGTATCCAAGACAGTGCAGGTGAGCAAAGTCACTGTTATCTCTGGGAAACTGTGCTCCCTGGGAAAGCAGAGCTGGATGCACCTAGTAGTAGTGAAGGTGGTGATCTGGCTGCTTTATTCCCTCTACACACAATGGTTACATGTTTATATGAAATCCCACCAGAAAAGATCTGAAAGGTTGCAATAGCTGTACTGAGAAAGGAAAGGCAGAAAGTGAGCTTGAAACATTATTTCACAGTGATTTTTTTGCATATTTGATCTATTGTGTCTTAAGAAACACACTTATCTTTGATTTTTCTAGGTCTGATTTCTATCCCTTGCAGTCGCTCCTTCCCCCTCTCCCACGCTCTACAGGTATTCTGCCAAATCCAGAACAACATGAAAATAAGAAAATATACTAACTGAGTCACTACTGAGGAAGTGGTTTCCTTAGAAATGGTAACCATATGAAAGCTATAAAAGCTGATACCAAAACTATAGTTGAATATATGGATGTGGGCCCTGGAAAAAAGGGAAGTGGAATCTGTTTGCTAGCTAAAGGGAAAAATCTTGTGGCTGCCTAGGCTTTTTGCCAAGGTGCAGCTGAAGTAAGATTAGGTGTGTGTTGTGTGGCAGCTATTTCTCTCTTGCTTTTTATATAAGGTGCTTGTAGGAACATGGCTATGAAGAAAATGTCTGGTGTGATTTCATTATTTTCATGGACTCGTAACTGAAAAGGTGGGTGCATGCTTTAACAATTGTGCGTGGGACAGGGCTCCCAGTGCTGCCTTCAGCTGTGACTCAGTACTGCTCAGCTCTGTGACACAGCTGCTGTGGTGTCTGGGCAGACAAAAGCCAGATGCTGCTCTTGCCGGTCCCATTGCTGTGCTGGTGAAGGGGTTTGGCAGCTGCAAGAGGTCAGAGGAGGAGTTGCTGGCAGCAGAGTGGGAGACAAAAACCAGGAGACCGAAGAGTGTTGTTCCATGGGGAGCTCCGTCCTACCTGCTTTCTCAAAGGGCCCATGCTAACCAGCAAAGAGACCCTCTTGTTAGCCCTGAGTTTCAGTAGCAATTTAATATAAATGTGGTATTTGTTGTCATATCAAGAAAATGTGGATCATCCGTTAACATGAAGTAGATAAAAAGTTGGAGCTGGATTTCTCTAGAAATGTTAGAATACGGCCATGCTGTGCAGCACTGTTAGACAACAAAATATAGTCAGTGAGGTGCAGAGCTCTCCACTCATCTCAAGCAGAAAGAGATTTGCCATTGGAATTCTATCCTTTTACCTTATTAGTGTAGACTTTGGTACTTTCATATCTACTTAATTTTTTTTCTCCTGAGATCTGTACTTTGATGTGAGTTACAAAATCAGTTAATCAATAGGTTTCCTTTAAAGGAAAAAGCAGGAATGAATATTCAGCAGTCATAAAAATGCTCTGGAGACTGCCATCTAATAGGGATGAAATAAAAAGCAGAACCTGATTAGAATTCCAGAAAATGAGATATTCATCTGTTTATAGGAATTTGAGTCTTCATATGTCAGACTTTGTAATTTAGATCTCAATGTCCTTGATTTTAAGCACTTCTGGAGAAATTATTAAATGAAGAAAAAGTAAGAGGAATTTTAAAAAAGCAAAATTATGTTGATTTACAGAAGAAAAAATGTAGCCCACACGGATATCTGAAGGTTGCATGAGTGAAGTATAACACAGGCTGTGCCTGAAATGTGCTCTCATCGTTGCTGAGGCACAGCCCCATGCCAGGGACTTGCTGTTTCCAACACAGATTGATGTGAGACTGAGACTTCTTCATGGTGCATCTTTGCTTATTTTTCAGACCGGATCATAGTCCTTCTCAATGCAAGCGCCTCCCTAGAGCAGATTTTTCTTTTATATCTATTTTATGGCATCCTTTGTGTGTTTGAGTGCTCTTGCTTTTCTCCTCTCATTTCTAGCTCCTATGTATATAGGAGAAGAAAGTGACCTCTGGCTACTGAGAAAATGTAAACAAAATTGCTGGACTTCCACTTCTACAGAGGTGTATTAAAGAGCTGCTGACATTGTGAGAAACCTGGAAGGCCTCAGGGAATCATTCTACCTTGTGCTTGCTTCCATTAAAAATACTCTGTATATACTCTTTTTTTTTTTTTTTTTTTTTTGCTCTAAACATGTGTGAATTATGAAATCAGGGAGAGGGGCCATTATAGGGTGGCACACTCAATATCTCACGTGGAAATGTTGCCTGTTCTTTTATTTATCTAAGTATTACCATATCTAGAAAACAATGTCAAGGGTTTTGAGACGGAAAAAAAAAGCCTCAGAACTAAGCAAAGCTTGATGGTATGTGAGCAGGGTTGGCCTAACTAATCATTGTGCTACTTTCTAGCTGATGTGTGTGTCTGAGCCATAATGTCTGTTAATTGTAATATAAATGAAAATGCAGTGCACCTGCATAAGGTGGAGTGAAACTGTACTGTATTTTGGTATAATTTTACACTCAGCAAGGGATGTTTGGATGCTTTGTAAGTAATTCTTGTAAATCAAGTCTATTTGGAGCCATTAATGTCCTTGTTTTGGAGAACCTTGTGCACAATAGGGATAGGGCTCTTGCTCAGTGCAGCAGGGATTGGTGGTAAATGGGGCTGAGGACAGGGGAGCTGTGAGTCTGTAGGCCTCAATGTTCCTGTCTGTACCATCTGAAAGCACATGATGTCAAGTGACTCATCGTAGGTTAAGTCATTCCTTCCAATAGTTGCTCTTACGTTTTCTTGGCAACAGTATTAGCAACGTTCTTAGGCCAACTTGGCCATGCTGTCACTGCTGGTGTGAGTGGCTTGCTGAGCTGTGCTCCCACCCGCTGCATGGGCAGATAATGCACCCATCGTAGTTTGGCCCTGGGGAAGGAAGGACTCCTCTGGGAAGAACTTAGGGGAAAACTGAAGTGTAACACTGACTCCTCCTGCCTCCTCCACTTCAGTGTCTTCTAACTTTTGCTGCTCCAAGCAGCCTATTCTGAAGAGCTGTTCAGAAATGTGTGTACTATCTTGTACATCCAGCATTTCATTTTCAGTACTACTCGGTGTAGCTATGATGTGTAGCAGCTTTGCTGGCAGCATACCTTGAATGTCTCAGTTGTTCTGAACTTTCCTGTTTGGCTGTCTGGGGGATTTTGGAACTAGAAAAACACAAATCTGAATTATTTGGTGTTAAAAAAAAAAAAAAATCTATTTTAGTACACTCAGTTATTAAAAATGTGGATTCAAATTCACGTTATCCCTGGTGTTTGTTTTTTTTTTTCAGCTGTGACTTTTTTTTTAATACTTTGGCATTCCTGTGTGATATCAAGTGTTTTCACTATTCTTCTTACTAGATGAAGGATTGGCTTGCAATCTGGTTTAACTCTGTGCCTTTCAGGCAGGTAATTTTTCAGCGGAAATTAACTGTGGAACATTTCAGAGGATCATTGCATGTTTAAAGAACGTAAGTCCAAGCCACTTCCTTGTGCACCAGAGGGAATGTCAGCAGATATAAGTATGTTTAGTCTGAGAGCAGGAGGGTGGACAAGGAATACATTGTATGAAGAGGTGTAGGTCAAGCAGAGGTAGCCACTAGAGACTGGAAGACCAGAGTATTGCTTTCTAAAGTCTAGAATTGTTGCTACTATTGTCTCTAAAAGGTGTTTCAGAGGGAGGAGATGTTTGAGTTTCTGCAAATAATAATGGAGTAATCTTTGCCTAGTAAAAATTGGCATAACATCCATAGCTTAGAGCCACTGAGAATCTGGACAAAAATTTGCTTAATATATTTGTTTCTGGTGAAACTAGAAGTTAAAATAAGTCTTTCACAAGAGGGGGAAGGTAGCTAGCAAAACAAGCAATAAGTATTATCGAATTGCAGAAAATAAGCTCTGGAGCCGCTGAAATGCAGACCTTCCTTAGGAGCTCAGGAGCCATGTGCATAGTCTTCTGAACAATCTGGACAGCACCTTTGGGTATATAGGCACCAAATGACAATTAAATTCATAATAGTCTTGTTGCAGCAAGCTTATCTTATGACTAAATTCATCATTACAGCCAGCCTGGAATCCTTGCTCATGCAAGTGAGTGAATACACATTAAGAGTAGGAAGGGTTTCACTGTGCCAGCAGCTTTAGAACTGAAACAGCAAGGAGAAAAAAAGTCATCCATTCAAGTGTATCCTTTGAATACTGACGCTGGCTACAGTTGTATTTTCTGTAGTATGTTGCTTGCAGTTCCCCAGCAAGCTTCACTTGCTGGCACGGACAAGTGCAGCTCCCATTAAACTTAGCAGGAGCTGTGCTTGCTGAACTTGGCCCCCTGCCTGCAGAAAATTAAATGCATTGGCAGGTTAGCCAGAGACGAAAGTGTTCTTCTAGTTGGGATGCTTGGCACTTACTCTGAGGCATTCTGGGCTTGTGGAAGAGAGAAATTCTCCAAAATCAGGGCTAGCCAGGAGGGCTCAGACAGATTGCCTCTTCCTTCTTTTCCTCTGTGTTAAATGCTAGGAGGCCCGAGAACTGTGCAAAGCGTGTCACTGGCAGGCTCAGGGTACATGGTAGGCATATGTGCAGCTTGGACTTTGTGTTTGTACCCATAATAAGGAGAACTTCTCCTTTATTTTCTCTTTTATGAGGCAGGGGTTTGACAGGGGACATCAAACTTGTGGCTTCAGCCTTTTTCCAGGTGTGGTGGCCACGCTAGCGTGCATACAGTAGGGATTGCCCACACATGAAAGCACACCCTTCAGCACCTCGAAAAAAATAGAAAAATCTGTGGAAAGGTCTTCAATTCTAAGACTTTTGGGGTTATTCCAGTGTGATCATTCTCCCTCTAGGCTGTGTTTTAGCCCCAACCTGCACTTCCCTAGCTTGTCCTTTATTTGATTTTTTTTTCTGAATCCCACTTTTAATTTGTGAGGGCAGCTGAGCTGTCCTTTCCTGGGTTTTCATGAATTAAAAATATTGCACTATCCAAATGTCTTGGGAGTTTCAGTCCTGTTTCTGAGAGTGAGGCAGGCACTTAGTAGTATAAATCCCATTACAAAGAAATGGGATTCAGAATTGCTCATGACTAATTTTTTTTTAATGGAAATTTGGTCTCCTGCTAACATGTGTGGTGTTTGTGTTTTTGTTTTTGTTTTTTTTTTTTTAAAAAAAGAACACTTCATGTGTTACTTGAAATTGTGCTTAAAGTAAAGCAGTTCTGTAAGATGCTGGTTACTAGCATTCCTTGCATTATATGATGACTGACTTCTGAAGTGGGCAGGACTATATTATTGGGACTTGCAACACTTCAGTCTCTCTTGGAACATTTACAATAAAAATCTGATGCTGCAAGTATTGTGGAGTATATTCTCCTGCTGTGGATTAAACAATTCATTCTGAAAGATTAAAATGCTCCACCTGCCGCCTTGCACACTTCTGTTTTGCCGTGTCAAACAATATAAAATGAATACTGCACTTCCCTCTATCTAATTGAATAATTTACTGTAAATAGCTGTCATTTACTTTAGAGCAGTAGGGGATCATTAGCCAAATGGATGTGAGTAAGTCATGCCTTTAATGCGTTAGAGGGGCCTAAAATGGAATCATCTAAATGGGACCATCAATACAGCATGCTGAATTAAGTCAGAGGCACTTAAAGCTTTAAGTCCTCTTTCTTGTAAATTACATGCTCCCTCGGCAGAAAAGTAATCAAGAACTTGCATAAAATATGGCATCTTTGTTTCAAAGCTTTATTTTTAATGAATAAAATAGTACAATTTAGATGACTTGATTGGTAGGTATAACTGTGTTCTGGATTTCCCTCATTTTAATTACCTCCCTTCCTTACTGATTGAAGCCTTCTTGCTTGCAAGCAGCTACTTGTGCTGACTAATATTGGCTCTATTCCGTAAAGAAGTAAGATGAGCAGGTAATAAAATATCTTTTCTTGACTTTTATGGGTATATGACCTGATAATTATTTGCAGAAGTTGGTATTTGTGTATGTAATTTTAGAAAGGTCCCAGTCAATCTTAACTCCTAAATGTTCAATATGTTTTTGGCTTTATTTCACTGCTGAAGTCAGTGGCAGGGTTGTTGGGTGCTTTAATGCATCTGTTCTTCTCATTGACTCTTCCTGGCCCCATCTAGTTCTTCCATTCAGTTTCCTGTTATCCTGAAAAAGGTTGGTCTTCAGTTAAAGTCAGAAGCCAAACTTTCAATGACATCCTAAGAGGGGGATGCAACACAAGCAGCAACCTCCTTGAGGTGCGAGACTTGATTTAAAAATTATTTTGATTAATTGTAACTTTGGCAGTTTGTATTACCCATGAGAATGTTCCTTTTGAAGTTTACTGAGGTCCATTCAACCTCAACCATTCTGTGACTATGTGATATGAGTTGCAGTGACTTTGTGGGAACAAGTGACACATGTCTTTAAAAAACCAACCAGACAAACCAAAATCACACCATTTCCCTTCTGAGTTTTGACTTTGCTCTGTTTTATTTTCCTAATCTTTAAGGGATTCTAGGATGTTAGTTTGACTTATTTTTCCATGTTTATTCCCTACTGAATTCTTGTCTTAGTCATCTCCTGTCAGTGGTCAACCACTTAACTTTTTTTGTTTCTCCAAAAACTTTTTTTATGCACTAGGCATCCCACTCATGTATGAACTCTTCAATTCTTGGAATTAGATTTGAGCAGATATTTTAAAATCAACTTGAGGTTCAAGGGCTATAAACAAACAAAAAAATTGACCACCAACCCCCGCCCCCCCCCCCCCCCCCCCCCCTTGTTGCAAATGTAACCTGTCACTGCATTGAAGAGAGAGAAGAATTTGATCAACTGTTACTTCAGAATACAGAGAGGTTCAGTAACTTGCTGTGTAGCTGGGAGGAAGTCTGTGATAAACCTCATTGTGGAAGGTAGGAAGATTTCCTTATCTTCATTCCCTAGCTGTAACCGCTGCCTTATGTTTCCTGTAACTGATTTTTTTTTTCCCCCCTGTTCTTACTGAGATGTTTGTTTTTTGTTATTTTTTTTAAAAAAGGTAAATTCATCTTGTGCTTTGAAACTTTTCAGAATCTGCTTATGAACTGCTTTCACATTTATTGGATGAGTCATGAGTCGAAAGCTCTGTCCTGTAGTTCTACCATGAGTAATGCTTAGCATTTTCTTGGGTTGTCTTTTAGAAGAGTATTAAATTAAAAGAAGAATCTGTTTTTTGATATCTTAATGGACAATTATGTGGCTGGGTCTCAGAACTGATTTACATTTTCCACTGCAGTACTTTAAATTTTTTCCTCCAATTTAAGGATGTCACTTTTTTTCCTTGCATGTACATGTTGCTAGTCATAGCTCTTCATCTCTAAATAAACAAAAACATTTCTGTTTTTGAGACTGCTGTAAAAGTATTGATTCTGCTTTTGGGGACAGTTTTTCATTGAGGTCTGTACTGACAGTGGCTACCAAAACTGGCCAATGTACACAGGCTTTGTTTCCTATGTGACACTCAAGTCATGGTAATGAATGTACGTGGTATGTGGCTTCAGGAATCTCTTCACCTGCGCGCTGACTGAGAGAGGTCATGGGCTCTTCCCCTGAAACCTCTGTGCTGATTCTTGTCCAGACAATGTGTATCTAAACAATAACTTGTGTGCAGTCTCTACTGCTGATGGGGCAGACTGTCTCCCTGATGGCTCAGAGGGTGGGTCCTTCCTCCTCTTGGATGCTAAGACACTAGCACATCAGTAGAGTGGTGTTGGCAATTCCTAGCCAGTTGACATGCCTGGCCCTCACGTATTTACTGGTCTAATGTAAGTATAGTTGGCACAGGCAGTTCTTTGGATCCAGCTGATGTAAAAGTTGGATTGTTGATAGCATTTCTAAGCTGAGGTACCCTGAAGATCATGAAAGCCGTGTTTACAGGCAGAATATACACTCTGTCCCTGTGAGGGGTTAGGTACATGTCTCTTTTATTGCTGAGACTGATTATTGACTTCAGTTGTATCAGCAATATTGGGAGATGATGGGTTTTGGAGGTGAGTAGTGTTTTCTGGGACTAATCATGAGAAATGGAAATGTACAGAACTCTTAAACATTAAATTCTCTCTAGAGGTTGTAGATGGGACTACGTTGGTATTTTAATAGTGAAATGAGCTCCCTAGAGAGATTTGGAGTTTACTTGGCTACTCTTGCAAGTGAGAGATGGTCTGCTCCACAGCCCATATATCACAGGCAACAACAGAAATGAGCCTGAAGACTGAAATTTTGAGGGCAATGAATCAGCTCTGACCTCTGTTAAGTTTTGGTGCATTTGCACCTGAAATGGTCAACACCAGATTTCTGGGACTGGAAGTTCATGGAGAACTTGCACACTTAAGATTTCCTTGTCTCGTGCCTGGAGGGTTAGTAGTGCACAAACTTGCACTGGAAGGGAGTGAACAGGCTGCTTTCCAAATGTGAATCTAATGTGTCTATTTGACTTTCAGTGAAGTATTAATGAGCAAGTTCTGCTCATAAAATAAACTACAAGGCTTAAGCCAAAATTGTGGATTAAAAAAAAAAGTCAGTTATGTCTTTCTATGGGGAGAAGAAACAAAGTCTGGAATCTGAGTACTTCTAAGTCTGATGGTTAGGAATTAATTGAATTTGGCTGCTAATAGCAAAAGCGTGGTTCCGGGACCTTTACTTTCAACTAAGTCTGGTGTTATGTGTCTCTACTTGTGCCATCACACACTACTAAACTCATGATAATGAGAATATTTGTCAAAACATTATCCCTCTTGCACAATGAGACTTGTACTGTTTAAAAGATAATTTTTCTCTTCTTTCAATATCACTTTTTAGAAGATCATGAGAACAAATAATACAGCCGTCCTGGAACAGACTGTGAAGTAGTTCATCATGTACTCAAAACTTGCATGCTAATTCCTTTGCGTAATAGGTTACCGAACATCAGCTGCGGAGCACAGTCAGTTACTGTAGTTCAGCTGATAGATGCGAAGTTGCTGGACTCCAGTAACTTGCTACGTATCTGGGAGTTACTAACGAGAAAGATGTAGGCCATAGCAAGGATAACTTGTACACCTTCCAAATTTGGTGTACTAAGTAAAAGTACTGTGACATGTAGATAGGCACTCCTTGGCTTGTAATACACAGGTCCCTACTGAGCAACAATATTTGTAGGAATGTGTCTTTGTTTAGCCTGATCTGGGGCTAAACCATAGCAGTTGTTCTATCATCTAATGACCCCTCCCTGGCAGAGAAGAGGGATTGGAAACAGGAGAGGAGATCTGGGTGTTGAAATGAAAACAGATTTAATTAAACAGCAAAACTAATTAATACTAATGCCAATATAAAGTATACACAGTTATACTCAGCCCAGCAAATGTACAGTGGTCACAATAAACAGGAGAGCAGTCCTCAGGAGCAGAATGATGAGTGAACTCCTCAGGGGATGGCAAACCTCAAGAGCAGGAGGAGCCCCCCCACTTGCAGCAAGCTTCCCCTTTTATAGTGAGTGTGATGGTTCTGGCATGGACCACAGCTGTGAGCCAGCTTGGGTCAGCTGCCCTGGCTTTTGCTCCTCCTAGCCTAAGCACCTGGCTGGCTTGGAACTGCTAATGGCCTGCGTACCATGGCTGGCCTAAGATTCTGTCCCAGCCAAACCAGGACAGAATTGTCATGTGTAATACAGAGTTAGGATGTATATTACTCAATATGGAGGATGTTGTGTTGACTTCACAGCATAGCTGGATTTTAAACAAAAGACAAAAACCAAAAGGCCTAGCACAAAGCCCTCTTTGCTCTACACTAATATTTTTGTCCTTTTATGGAGTGTAAGTGGCAAACCCTGAATCTCTTTCCCATTTTCAGTGAATTTTCCACTGATGGACACGTTTCTGGAAAAGGACATCCAGTTTTATTCTGTCAGGATCAGTAATGTTATAAGCTCTCAGGTGCAGCATAGGTGCAGCATAGTTCTTCATATTTACATCCATCAACATCCAAACTTTACTTCTTAACAAACAACATTCCTCTCCTTGTGTTTCTTCCTGTTGTTTTGTTGCCTGCACTCTCCTTCCTGGCCTTTCCGTACTTAAAAGTTCAGTCTACGAACTGGCGGGGGGTGGGGACGGGGAGGGCATGGGGGAAACAAACAAACAAAAAACCCCAAGCCAACCAACCAAAAAGAAAACCCGACCAAAAACCCCCCACAAAACCCCATGAAAACTTTTTTCTTTAAACTTTTTCTTTTTTTTTGCTTGGATTTGCAGAGCTCTGCAGCCAGAGGTTCAGGAGTACTCTTGACACAAAGACTGAGTGCAGCACGTTGACTTGAAGTAGGCTTTGCATTTCCTGCTCCAAGGTATTTCCGAGACACAACTTTATCTGGTGTAAATCTAATTTGATGTGTACAGGCTGCAAAGTATCCCCAAGCCTTCAGATTTGCTAGGGATTTCTGGATGTGTTCTAGTCATGTTATACCTGCCCGAGATACTGAATACAAGATTGATCCTACAGAGCAGCTCTGCCTCTATTCCTGCTGGGGATTCCCTATCTGCATTGTTATTCCAGCTTTTTGGCTCCTTGATGTTGTTTTGTGCAAAGGACAGAGGGAGAAGAAAATGTCTGATAATTAGATACTCTTTGGCAGTGGTTCAAAAGTATAAAGGCAGTATTTTCTCCTTAAAAAGAGAAAAAGCCCACTGCAGCTTTATTACTTGACTTTTATGTAGAATTATAATGACTAGGCAACGTAGTTTTGCTGACAGGCTGTCTGGAAGTGTTAATTGGAGTTATTAAAGGAAAAAAAGCAAGAAATGGAAAACACTCAAATGTTGCTGTAGGCTCAAACATTCATACTCTTCTGTGTGTAGGTAATTTCACAAGCAGTCTGATTTTTATTCTTTTTTTCCAGCTTGTGGGAAGAAGTTTGTGTTCATCTACTGGATTTGTTGTCTCTCTCTAGAAAACATATGCTTAAAGATAGAGATTGCAATTAGCATGAAGACAGCCTAGTGGAGGAGAATCACTGTTCAGACAGCTGCAATCCTTTAAAGTGCATAGCTCAGCCACGCTTGCTTTACATGTTCCTTGGTGTGTGTTGGCTCATCTCACATCCTTGTCACTAAATTGAATCTCCTGTTCTTGTATTCTGTTGAGATACCTTATTAGCAGGCAATAACTTTGACATCTCTCACTTACTTTCTTCCATTTTAACTTTTCTCCAGCTCTCTGTCTTTTACTTTTCCCCACCATGTAGAGGAAAGGGAATAAATTTTGATAAACTTTAGTGACAGAAGTAGCAAGTTTATTAGTAATTCAAACAGAGAGGTTCTCAATGACTATAGAGCGCTATTGGACTTTTGTGTTAACTTTTAGGTAAATGTGTATTTATCTGTATTGGTTTAAAGCTGGCGTTAAGGTTTTCTGAGTTATGACAAAAAAGCAATTGGATGTTAACTCTGTAGAATGAAAAACAATGGCGGCTGGCAAATATTGTGAAAATATCACCACTGTTTACCATGTAATGCCTTACGATACTTTCAATACAGACTTGGCTAGTGTGGGCTGTGACCTGAATTAATAATATTGTTTTGCTCATCTCTGCTAAAATGTCAGCCTTTTTTTTTTGTTCTTCAGAGGAATATCAATGTAAGTAAAGATGTCTTTTAGACCGCCTGTCTGACTAACTCCAATGGATATTAAGTAAGACAAAATCGTTTCATTACAGAAAATAGATTGTGTACAGAGATGTGTAAAGATATTGTTGTCTTTCCTTGCGGTGTGTTACTTGTGTAGGTCCTTATTCTTTCCCCTTCATTGAAGTTGTTAAATGCAACATTAACACTTTCTCTCTATATTTTTTTACAGTATTGAACATTGGAACATTTGATTTCAATTTGTACTTGTCTGATGTCTAACTTTGGGTAAGTCACTTCTCTATTTCCTGCCTGGATAGGGGAAGGATTTTCTTTCATCTCTTTTAATTTTAAGCACCTTTTGGCATTTTTTGATGTTTGTAGGGGAAATAATGAATCTTAGCTGTAATTTCATTACACTTAGAAGCCTCATGTTAACAATTAACAGAAAAGCATGACATTCTGTTGGCATTTGTTCTGAGCAGCATAGTCTACACTTGTACAGGCTTGTACAAGGTAAGGTGTAAAAATCTCCTCCTTCTGTTTTACTTCGTGCCCTACACAATAGCTTGTTGAAATAGCAGCCTTTTCATTTCTGATCTCTCCACATGGAGACTGGGAAGACACAAGTTCCCACCTCCTGCTGAGGAGACAAGATGAATTCCTTTTACACTGGTTATGTTTGTATGTGGCTATGGTGTCAAGGGTAAGTCAGATCAAAGCAGAGGGGTTTCACTTGAATTGATTTATTGCCAATCAACATGAACTTCTGACCTCTAATATGGATGTTGGGCGAAGCGTGAGGGAGCCCCCAGCCTGGCTACAACTGCCCTTATTTTCAGGGAGACCTGGGAGGTTTAGGTAGTGCTGGCAGTGGTTCCTCTTGGCCCCTGTCATGGTGGCTGCAGGGCCCTCCTTGGCTTGGTCCTGTGGGCTGGGCTCTGCTGCTGGTCTTCTGCTTGCCTCAGGGCTGGCTGGAACCGGTTCCAACTGGTGGCAGCATCTGGGGCTCCCCTCACGGGCGCTGTGAGGGCCCTCGGAGCCATGCCCGTGAGGTACTGCCTTTACAGCTGGCATGTCCCCGACCGCTGCGTTGTATCTAGTCTTGGGGAGTGCGGGGGGATGTAAAAAGGTAAAAATAATGGGGATGGGGAGTTGTTCAGCCTGATGGCAGCTGAGCGTCTCCGAAGAGAGAGCCCTTGTACCACGTAGGGGTCGTCAAAGCAGGTGCCGCCGTGGCTGAGGGCGATCCACAGCGAAGAGAGGTGGTCTGCAAACCATGAAGCCTGTTTATCTGTTTCTCTTCAGAAATACCTTTGAAACCAAGAGGCTGTGACTAGGAACAGGGATGTCTCTGAGACTTGTGTTGGTGCAGGTGATGCCGAATCGGCCGTTTGGTTTATTTTAAGAAGGGACGGGGAAAGCACTGTGCAGTCTGTCAGAAAGCAAGGGACATGTAAATACAGAGGAGTTGTACCTCTCGGTGTTTTATGGTAGCAAGTTGCGTTAATGCTGCTCTGAGAACCAATAAACATTTTTATATGGTGATTATTCTGCATCACATAAAAGATAAGATATAGCTCTGGAGTGCACCAACTAGCCACATGTTACTCAGTTCCTGAACCTCAAAAGCAAATTCTTTTCCAGCGAAACTGCCTCTAAAATGCCAATTGCTAGAAATGTGACTAGTAATCAGTTTTCTCCCATAATACTGCCATCTATATAAATTGGTGTGCCCCTTCCAGAGGGGGAGATTTTAAAGACTTTCACTGATAAGATTTTAAAATAAGATGCCAACTAAGTGATTAGTCCAGTGGCTTTTTGCCCTAAATAATATTAAGGGGGGGGGGGGGGAGGGGGAGAAGGGCATAACAGATTTTAATTTCCTAGCTTAAATATTTTCATAATGTAGTCCATGATGATGTAAACTCTGTCTTTATAGAGACTTTTATATCTAAATGGGAGAATTTGCTAATGACACATTGTGGGAAAACCCACGGCTTGGCAAAAGGACTGACTGTAGTGCAGGCATTGACAGATCTCTCCTGTTCCTAGTATCTGTGTCATGGAGAAAGCTGGATTACCTGGGTAAAGTGGGTTTATGCTTCCCCTCCCAATGCAATCGGATCTTCTGGTTGCATTGCAGGTATTCTGCTTAGTGTGTTTCCATATGATCTACTTGCTAAAATAAAGAAATGGGATGAGCAATCCAACATCCCTTGCTTTAAAAACAGATTTTTGCATTGCGGTAATCACAAGGAAAAAATTGTATATGATCAATGAGGGTATTCTGAAGGCTCTAAAACCAGAAAGTGAATGAATGAAGGAACCAAACTCTATAGGCAGATGAATGGGACTAGCTTCAGCCTTCTTTCTTTTTTTAATCCCCGCCCCCCCATATTTCTAGGGTATAGCTGTGTACAGTAAGGCTAAGACGAGAGAAATCCAGAACAGAGTAGCACAGACTTCAGTTTGCATCAGTAACTACATTAGATAGAAACATATATATACACCCCCATACCCCTTTTTTATATATGAATATATTATAAAATATATAACTATTTAATATAAATAATATAAAATAATTTTAAAATAATAAAATTTAAAATATTTTAGAAAAATATAAAAATTAATTGAATACATTAAAATAAATACATGTCATATAAATACATACTATATTATATATATAACTTTATAAGTATGTATTCAAGATGAGGTTGGATGGAGCCTTTAGCAACCTGGTCTAGCGGAAGGTGTCTCTGCCCATGGCAGGGGAGTTGGAACTGGATGGTCTTTGAGGTCCCTTCCAACCCAAATCATTCTGTGATTCTATGATGTATGAAAAGGGGTATTGTCAGAGATAGAGACTTGTTTAAAATGAGATCCTGTCTCTGTAGAAAATAAAGAGAAAAGACGGGAAGAAACACACATTAAAAATAAAACACTGTGTGAGTGAAAATGGATTTATGCTTCAGATTGTACTTGAAGTGTAAGGCATAAGGTACTCAGCAGTGCTTCCTCTTTGATTACTGGCTCTGCAAGAGCAGCTACCATGAATGGATGCCGCAGGTAGTGCCTGTTCCCACCCCTCTCTCTTCTAGTTTTAATTTTGTATTCTGCGAGTGTGGTACGTACATCTGTGTATATGATCCCATGCTAATACAACCCATTTTAACGCATCATTTGAAGGACTCTTCATTATTTCTTGCTCCTGGTTTTATGGCTTCTTAGATTTGTGACATCCAGCTTAATTTTGAGTTGGCTTTTACTAATGTAATTAATTCATGTCTATATAAGCCTGTTACAATGCAAAATGACAGCGGGATTCTGAGTCCTCAGATGGTTAGTGTGAAAAACTTCTGATGGACTGGCTGTGTTGCTGAAGGACAGAGTGTATGTATTTACTTTCTGACCTATCACATAAATGCTGTCAGAATTTTGCTCTTAATTTGATTTGTGGCATTCCATTAACAGTTATTCTGTGTACCAGGAGAATAATAACTAATGATTCCCAGACTCCCAGCACTGTAAAATAAGGACAGGCACTGTTTGGCAGAACAGAGATTGTACTTTACTACAGACAGGAACTGTTCATATTAATCAAGTGATATCTAGTCTGAAATTACTTTTAGTTAATGACTTCTTATTCTCAGGTTAACCGTATTACTTATAGATAACATGCTCTTCTAATTCTGATGACTATCAATAATCAAAGGCTAGATGCATGGATTTCTGTCTTTCAGAAAGATAAGGACAATCAAGAACATAATTTATTTTTAAGATGTTCTTAGTGTTGAAATTATGATGTTAGGGGTTAGAAATAGGATGGCGAAAGTTCATAGACTTGCCTTTTGATTTAAGCCTTCACAAGGTTGGACATGTGTGCAGTGAATGATCTCAAAAATGTGAATTTAATTGTGTGAGTTTCAGGGCTTAATTATTCAGGACATCATTTTGTGATGGAGAACTTTAGGGCCATCAGTAGTATGACTAAACGAGTCATGCTTATTTCACCTTGATTATGTGCTTTCACTGTGATACTTTCAGATGTGGATGTTTCTAACAGAATCCCGACTGCTAAAATCCTCCTAATTTCTTGCATGTTAAATATAAGCTACCATGTCGAATGACAGAGGAAATTTAAGTCAGGAGATTTTGCAAGATGCAATTTGTTCTTAGTAGAAATAATATCTTTAGTAGGATACTAAAAACCCATGTTGCACTGTAGCTGCTGCTCTCCAGCGCTAAACAGACCTCATCAAGAGGAGTCTCCCAGCAGGGAGTTTCTGTAAGACGGAAGGAGCCTGCTGTTGTGGAAGCAGTGGTTTAACAGCTCCCAGCTGCACTGCTGTGCTAACCAGGCATTGCACAGGTCTCGTGCTTGCTGCCAAGGCTGGTTTAAGTTAGCATGAGACTCCTCCTTCTTTAACTTATGAGTGGGTGGGCTAGTTTGAAAGGGTTTTTTTTTTCAGCTGTTTTTAGTTCTCTGTGTCAGTTGTGCTTGTATATAAGCAAGTTCCCTCTTCCGGGTGGTGTGTTTCTTGTTTTTTTGAGGGTGGTTTTTTTGGCCATGAAGGTCACATCATCTGCTGATACTGCTTTACATGCTGTTTCAGGTGTGATGCTTTCTTTTCTTGTATAGTAGTTCTGTGAAAGAAGCTTGTGGCTGACTGTCTTCAATTGAAATGAAATGTGGTTTGTGGTCTGCTTATCTACATCTATCTAGTAAACATGAGGAAATAACATCTTAAAAACTGGTTCAGTATTAACATGACAGAGAAGGATGAAGGACACAATGAGATGGCTGCCTTGAATACATCTAATTCCACATGCACACACTGCTATCTACCAGAACTAAACTGATTATAAGTCTTTATTTACAATTGCGATAGAAGTTTATGTGCAGACATTTATTTATGTGAAATCCTATGTAAGGTATTAAAAAAAATTTGTCTTATAAAAGTCCAAGAATGACAATTTCATTATTTCAGTATAAGCATTACTTGGGCTTGTACCAAGATGACCAGTATTGCAAGCTACAATTAGTGTTAATTTTTTTGGTACAAGTTTACTTAGACAGCATCTCTGACCAGCCATGGACCTGAGCAGTGGCCGCTGAAGCCAGTGGGGAAAAACCCATTAGCCTCTACTGCACCGGTCTGCTAATGCTGCCTATGAGTATGTGCATACTTAAGAAATGCGTGTGCATGTATATATACATACACATGCATAACATAAACAAAACATATATATATATAGATACGTTTTTATGAAATTAAGTTGGAGGAGAATCTCTTAAATGGTCATGAGGAGAGAGGTCTGATGTAATTTTAGACCTGTAGCTCTGCTTGCTGCCACACTGTCTCCACCACCCGTGAGGAAGCAGCTAGCAGGAAGGATTGAGGCATGTGGGCACAGGCTCACAGTTTGTGTATGCTTGAGCACACATGCTCGTGTGCATGCCACCTGTTTTAGTTGCGTATAGGCGCTGTGTGAAAGCTGTTGAACTTCTTGGTGCCTCTGCACAGAGGCTCAGACAGCAGTTGCAGTAGAGGTTATGCACATTGCCCTACCCATGTTTCAGTTCCCCAAAGAAAAAGCCTTGGAGAGGTTTTCATGACAGGTTGCTAGCGTGCATATTTCTGTTAGTAACTGCGTGTCGCTGTTCTTCCATGTCTGTTTTGTATTTGCCAGAGTAAAGCAGCTGTTCACCCTGAGTAAGATGCTTTTTGTAGAAGATGAAACTTTTGAGACTATGAAAGTTTCTTGCTTTGATTTGAGGTGATGCTTAAGCAGTCATCTACACTGCACATAGTAGGAGACCTTAGTTTTGGGAATGTTGACTAGAGCTCAACACTGTGTTGTGACCTTCAATAAAAAGCAGCATCAACTAAACAGTACAGTTTTCTTGGTCTTACCTGGAAATGTGAATGAGAACACCGAAAACCGAACGACATCTGCCATTAAGCACTGTAATCGCTCAGCATGTGGAGCAGCCATCCTGAGCAGGACCAGAACCCTGTTACTCTATCAGCCACTGGGTCTCCAACTTCTATTGTAATCATGGGTTTAGGCAGGCTAGTGTGGTGCTTTGCAGTCCTCGGGGTGCAGTAGGTCCTCTGGCAGACTGCCAGGTGCTTGGGGAGACCATTTCCTTGTCTTGTCAACATTAGTTTGGGCTTAAAGATCTGAGCTAATATTTAATCGCAGTCTTGAGAACAGGCTGTTTGGTTAAGATATTGGTGTGGCAATTTGTTATTGTTCCTGGAGCACGTGACCTCTAAGTAGGAGTTGATCATGTTTTTAAAAGCCTTCAGCCATAATACAAATGTGTGTTTTGTTGGAAGACAGCGTATAAAAAGCTGCATTTTGGTCAAGTTTCTAAGTTATAGGGAAGAATCACATGCAATAATCTAATTTATGTCTGTGTACATTATATCGCTGATCAGAAGTAATGCAGTATAAGCAGATGCTTTGATTTGTATGTGTAGAAATTGTTAGTGGGCTGAGCTAACGGTGAAATAGCTTTAGCTTGCCAGAGGGAAGATGTTGATTTTGTGTTGGTAGCATAAGAAGCTAAATCCTGTGCCTGATGCTGAGCCGGAGATAGGTAGTGTCCGTGAAGCCTGTACTTCCGCTGGCTGAAAGATTATTTTCTTGGTCCTTTACATGATAAGATTTATGAAAGGAAACTTCATCTTGGAGATTGAGATTTTATGCAGATGTGTTCATCTTTGATTAAGTGTGTCTTCTCCAAATGAAGGCAGTGATAATTGTGATAGCTGGCTATTTCCAGTAAATGTGATTATATAATTATTTTTATTTGGTAATCTTAAGTGTCTTTGACAAAGAAACAAAAAATTTCTATTAATATAAAGAAATGAAGATAGCTGGTTTATTCTAGTTGTTAGTGAAGTCTGTGCATTATATGGTAAATGCTTCAAAATGACTAACAACAGTAAGCTTGTTTTTCAAATCTTAGTATGTCATGGGAGCAGAAGGATACTTACTAATGTTTTCATACTTGGGCATATGAATTTTCAGGCATGGTCTATCAAATATCTGCAATCTATTTAAATCTGAGAATTCAGTAATGCTTAAACTGATTATTTTTTAATTTATTTTATTTTTTCTAGACCGATTCTTCTCCCACATTTCAATATACTCCTTCATTAGATGCATGGACTAAGAAGATTAATATTGTTATTTCCAGGAAAATTCGAGGGGTAGGGAGGAACACAGGACAACACCATTGCCAAAGCAATCTGGTGCTAATAGTGGGCAGAGCATGTGAGTGCATTACTTTGGTTGTAATACTTTCATGTACTCAGCACAATGTTTGTGGGATCTTGGGGAAAAAAACAAGGACATGCATTAGCAATGAGATCAGTTTGCTAGGAAAGATACTGAGGACCACTCTGTGTCAATTAAGAGCAATTTGGAGTGGCAAATATCTTAAATGCTGGCTGACTCAGCTTGCAGAGTGTGGCCAATAACCAAATGACAGAATTTCACAAGTCGCTACATCAGAAACATTCTGCCTCAGTCGGCGACACAAACTGCATCAATTTCCTGTATAAAGTGTTTTCTCCAAGAGTGAGATCCATTGATCCCAGGTTTTTCTTCACATCTAAAAAAGCATCATTTCCCCACCTTTCCTGTCTCCTCCAAATTCATTCATCTCTTCCTTATTCTTCTTGAGTCATAGATTAATCTTTTCTTTCAAATATTTTTCCATTACTTTCCCTCTAGCCATGCGGGTGAGTGCAAATGACTTCATCTTTTCTGGTAGAACAAATTCTCTTTGGCTTTTGTTGAGAAAGGACGTTACCTAATATAGATCAATGCACGAATGTAAGATGGGGCTAATTAAAAGAAGAGGGAGGGAGACAGGACCTCTCCTTTTTTTGTGAAAATGAGGAGGCTCTCTTTCTCCTTCTCTTCTGCCTCTTTCTAGTACAATGGTGTTTGGATGTGTCTCTTGGTCACCAGATATAAAGGAAAAACATGGAGGGAAAAGATGTGTACAGAATTTCAGACTGCTAGAAAAATGAAATCATTTGTCATGGAAGGATCCAATACTTTACTAACTTAGACATCAAGGACCTTTCTGTAAATGTAGTACTAAATGACCCTGAAATCATATGAGCATATACTTGCTTTCTTCTGCAATCTTTCTCACAATAACCCGAAGACTTACAGTCATACTAGATCAATTCCCTCTAGAGTTCAAAATAATTCAGAAAAAATGAAGCTAAATAATAATTCTATATTAGCTCAGAAATGTTCAGCTGAGATGGCTCTGACCTGTGCAGCAGTCCAGGAAGTTCAGGAATATGGAAACCCCTATGTTGCTTATGCTGTGGAATATACTTAGTGGCCTTGGTTATCTGTGGGAGTTGTGTGGTAGCATGAAGAAAAAAAGCCTTTTGAATTGTTTTCAATGACTTAGCTCCACCGATCAGTAGGAGAATGCCATGCCACCCTGGACTGAAGAGGCTTGTTTCCCTAGGTTTACTAAATGACTGTTCTTTTTCTTTCTAGATCCCAGCCTATGGAGAAGTGCACACAAGAATAGGATAAATATGGCTTTTAAGGGTGAGGACCACTTAGATTCCCTTCCGTTACCTGTTCAACGGTAAGTGGTGCACTCTGTCATCCAGGCATGAGTGATTAAATGCCTCCAAAGATGTTTAAAAATTAATTTTTAAACTCTGTTTTAGGTAATGTTCATGTAAAATGTTGAGAATAAACGTGCAAATCTGGGATGCATTTCTCAAGGCATTTGCAAATTTCTATACCTGCAGCCTGCTGAATCACAACAGTGAATATTCAGTCATAATATTAAATGGATGAATGTGTTTGCAGTAGAGATGTGACTGTATTTACTGGATCAGGTTTTTTGTCATGATGGAAAGCACTGGCACTTGCTAGGCTCTGTGAATACTGATGAAAACTATAAATTTCTTTAACCTGGTTGACCTTCTTCAGGTGTAGCTATAGTAGTGATACGAAGATTGTAGTGTAATTTCTCTAGCCTCAGGTGCCCTGGTGGGACTGGAGACATTGGTGACTTAATCAACAGATTTTTAAAATACGGCTGTTGGTTGACATCTAGTAGCTGTATCTGCGTAGTAGAGTTTCACTTCTAGGATAATGGAAGTTCCATGAAAAGAAAAAAATCAATAACAAATACAATAAGAGCAGATACTTTGATAACGCCATTAAGCTCACAGTCACAGTAAGACCATATGAGTATACTATGTTGTCTTCCGGAAGAATACTATGTGGAGGAACATAGTTTGGGGATCCCAGGTGCCAAGGTAACCAGCACTGTTCGTTAGATTGTAGCCAAAACTTGCTTTGGAGATCAGTGAGTCCTAGAAGCCCCAAATAGCCAAGCATGGCACGGACTAATATAAACAGCCATGAGGTGTCCTGTCTCACTTATTAGTTTAATTTTCTTCTGTGGGATGGAGCCATGCGATACAATTTCAGATGCACACAGTAGTGAAGACAGACTAACGACTTTGCTATGGAAATTCTCAGGCTAACCCAATGGTCAGATAAAGTGCCAGACATCCAGGTTAATTGCTCTGTGATACCTAATGGGTTTCAGAAACTGAATCCTGGATCAAAAAGTCAAAGAAATTGTTAAAGCCAACTGCTGTGACAAGAACTTAGGTTGCAAAATAGGCCAGTGAAGCCTCTTATTGTAGTAGAAAACCAGCTGCAAACAGAACCAAAGGCAGTAGGTCTTATGGATAGCAAGGGCTGATCCATGCTGATAGTGGCAAGTTTTGTTTGCGGATACATAAATAGGAAAATTAGCTCCACACTTTCTGTGCTAGCAACTGGAAATGTGGAGTAGGAATAAGGCATGCAGCACTCAAAGGTAACAACAGCACAGAACTGAAAAGCACTGGGTTTCGTAGGCTAGAGATTTCTGGAAAATGAAACTGCCTGCAGGTCAGATCTACTGCATTCAGGGAAGGAGAACTCTGCCTCGCTATGCGAACAAAACCATGCCACCTTGCATCAACTCCGCACCTCAATGTTTCTTGGCACGAGAAGTGATCTGGACAAGTCCCGTATAGCAAGCACTGTGTTCTGGCAAACTTCTTGGCTCAGCAGGGTAATTCTATATAGTGAAATGTAAAAATAAGTAAATATCCTCCCCCACCCCCAAGCATACATGAAGCTCTCGTTTTCCATGTTTATTTTGAAATAGGATCCTTTTTCTTTTGATGAGGGTTATTTCAGAGGAAGCCCATGTAAGAAAATGGGCAGGCTGAAGTTGTCAGTGGTCAGATAGGTGAAGGCACAGGGAAAGCTGGAACTGAAAATGAGTGAATATGTTTTCACCCTTAGAATTTTGCAGAGAGAACACAGTATGGGCTAGATCAATAATGTCCAGAACTTGTACAAAATGCTTTCTTGACTTTTTTATTTATTTCTTTTTAAAACACTCAGCATAGTAGCTTTTCCAAAGAAATGGAATGTATGTGAGATTAAGTTGTTTCTCTGGGTTAGAGAAAGTAGTGATATAGATCCTACAGGGAATTTAAAAGGATTAAATCAGGTTTCAAAACAATTAACAAGATTCAAGGTTTATTTGTTCTTTATTGTTCTTGCAACCAAGCCTAGATGTATGCCTGTCTCAGGATTCCAGTTCATGCTCCCACTTTTTGTGAGAGGGACTTGAATTAGCTTAAGGGCATGTGCTCTTGCATCCTGTCACAAGGAAAAGGTAGCATAAATGAGACTGAGGTTAGTCCTGTGTAGCACTACAATCATGCCTTGCTTCATGTTTAGGTCAGAAGCTTTCAGATGTAAAAGCAGGCATATCCTCAAGCAAAAATATCTGTCTCCATAGGAAAAGTGTACCATACACATACAAATCGATTCCAAGTGTTTCCACAGCAGCCATAAAAGTCAATCGTTATCTTGGCTGTATAAGGAATTCGGAACTGGGGCCTTAAACCGAGGCTGTGTGTTGCATGAATTGTTGTTCATACTCTTCTCTCTTCTCAGATTTTGTGGGAAATCACAGTTTGTATTGGAAAGTCTCGAGCATTGGGTCACTGTGCTAGTGGTTTTCTAACATACTGTCAGACTTGCTTTCTCTGACATCTAGGCTGCTGTGGATAGTGTTTAAAACTCTACAGTATCTGGAAGAAAAAAGAAAATATTGTTACAGAAACTATTTTCTCTTTCAATGAGTTAGGAACTTGCAATTAGTGATAGTTTTGTCTCTTAGGAGAGAAAGCAGTTGGAAATAGTAACTAGATCAATTCTTTATAAAAGTGATCTCTCTGAAAACTGTCAGCAGTCTGATGTAAAGCACTTTACAGGACCATTAAAAATAATCTGTGCCATCAGTGTTGGCTGGTTCACTATAGCATGTGAACTGTGTACATATTCCTTAGAGATGCGTATATCCCTGTTCTGCAGTAGAGTTATTTTAGTACATCTTCTGAAAAATCTTGTGATCCTTTCCTCACATCTTTCTCTTGGTATTGTTTTTTTCCATTCTTCTGCTGAGTTTTTCCACGTGGGAAAGCCAATGTAAAAGAAGTTGCCTTTCTCTTCTGTCCCTCCCCTCCTATGTAATGAAAGTTCATTGGCCTTTTGTTTTCTTTAAATCAAAACTATAATTTACCCAGGGGTTTTTTTTGCATTGTAGTTATTGTTTCTTTACATTCCATATTGGAAAGTGAACTAAGCTTTACATTTGGAGTGCTGAATCTGAAGGCATTCAGCTAGAGTACTCATAACAAAAAGTGAAACTGGACGCTGTTTTTGCTTCTTGGATTATATATTCAGTTCAGTGTTGCAATTGTGAGAAATACAGTATAATTAGACATACTTAAAAAAAAAATAAAGAAGGTCTTCTATGGAAATTAGGTAAAAAAACCACCACCACTCATACCACCAAAAAAAAAACCCAAACAAAACCAAAATCAATCACACAAACAAAAAACAAGCTGGAAAAAACCTTCATCTTCCTGAACGATGTTGAAATCTGTGCTGTATATCTTGGAGGTATACTTGAAAATAAAGTGAGGGTAGGGAGAGAAAGAACTTGTCTTCCTGATCTTCAGAAATGCAATACTGCTGGATTGTTTAATACATTGTCTAAACATCCTTACAGCTTCAGAAATGAAAGGTGGTACTGGAGGTTACAATTTCAGCGCTCATACAAAGAAAGGACAATGCTGATTATTTAAAGGATTTTTTGTTTGTTTATAAAAGGCAAATAGTTTGAGTATGAGGACCAGAAAGATAAACCTAATAAGTGTCTGTATTTAGGGTTTTTTTCCTGATTTTAATACTACTATTATGTTGTTTTCTGATGGAATTTTACATCATCATTGGAATATAGATGAGAATTTTGATCACCGCTTCAGATGAAGGAGGTGAGGCAGAGAAAGTAGACAAGCCTTTCAATTCTAGGTACTGGTGGTTAAGTCCTTTGTAGCATTTCAATTCTCAAAATCACTTCCTTGATTTGATAACCCAAAGCTGGAAAAGTTTGCCATAAGAGACTTTTGTGGTAGAGCCAAAAATAGAATAGAGGTTTCCTGTCTCCCAGTTCTTAACCAAAAGACAGTCCTTCCTCCTTTTGTTACTTTCTTCCTTTTTTTGTTGAACTAAAGGTTTGAGTCCTATGAAAGAACAATATGAATGAGGTCATGCCATGCATATTTATAGCCTTTCATTGCTCCTCAAAATGTGCTCTGTATCTGCAGGTGTTCTGGTAACTTCTCTAGAGTTTCTGCTTAGGTGTCCTGTTATATAAATTAAGATTAACATGCCCTCTGTTATTAAGAATATCAGTATTAGAGTACCTATCAGCTTTTAAGAAATTGGAATTTATTTCAGTATGCCTTTGGGTTTTTTAGCCTACTTCTTGTTTGTCTTAAATTTTTATTTCTTGCAGTGCTGTTTCTAGGTGGTAGGTAATGTGGTAGCTGGAGATCTGTTCACTGTGCATGCATACCCTTTCTGGTGAAAGGAACTGTACAAGTAGCATGTAGTGACTACATCTGATCTGTACACTACGTAAGATATGATGGAAATTACTGAAGGAAGGAGATTCATAAAAGGACTTAAGAAAAAAATTTTGTTATATGTACAGCAAGAACATGGTTAATGTAAGAACAATATGTCTGTTAAGTCCAGGTAGAATTGTAATCATCTTGCCCCAAACTCAGGTTTACTGAAATAAATGGAGTTAAAACAAAACAAAACAAAAAACAAACAAAAAACCCCAACCAAACAAAAAAAAAACCTGGGAGCTGGCATTTGCCAGTGTCATACACAAAAAGCTGAATGTTCTTTAAGTTCAGAGTTGAAACTTTTTCCTAAGTAACAATTTGTGCCGAGGAATGTGCTTCTCTAACATGTACCAAGAACAGGGTTTTAGAAGGGTCTGTGTGAGAAGCCCCCACATAGCTGAGATAGCAACATTTTAACAGACCTATTGCCAGGTCCACACTGTGGTGGCCCTTGAATTAACAGTAGCTTAAGGTACAGAGAGCTAAAGTGGAGGAGACACTGAATTTCAAAGTATAAAAATTTGAGATCAGCTTTGGCTTGGTTATGAGAAAAAATACCGTTCTGCATCTGTATTTCCTTGTCTGGCTATGTATAAAGGCAGATGAAACTGATATTTGGAAATTTATATATTTATGTGTTTGTCCCCTTAGATCCAGCAGAATTGGGAATGACTTGGGGGGGAGTGTTGCAGTAAAAGTGCGAGGCTTTGCAGTGAAAGAGAATAATTTGTTGATTAGGTTCAAAATCCAAGCACAATACTAAAAGATTTAAGGAATCCACAGTGAGAGAGAACCCAAAGCTTTATTTTCTCAGCAGATGTTATGAACTGGAATACCATCTCATTGCAGACTGCAGGGAATTCTGAATGAGTTGCCATCCAGAGGGACTTTGACAGGCTAGAGAGGCAGGTCTGTGCAAACCTCAAAGTTCAACAAGGCCAAGTGCAAGGTCATGCACATGGGTCAGGACAACCCAAAACATGGATATAGTTTGGGAGATGAGTGGATTGAGAGCAGCCCTGCAGAGAGACTTGGGGGTACTGGTGGATGAAAAATTGAATATGAGCCAGCAATGTGCGCTGGCAGCCCAGAAAGCCAATTGTATCCTGGGATGGATCAAAAGAAGTGTGGTCAGCAGGTTTGAGGGAGGTGGATTCTCCTCCTCTACTCCACTCTGGTGAGACCCCACCTGGAGTACCGCATCCAGCTCTGGAGCGGGTCCAGAGGAGGGCCACAAAAATGATCAGAGGGATGAAACACCTCTCCCATGAGGACAGGTTGAGAGAGTTGAGGTTGTTCAGCCTGGAGAAGAGAAGGCTCCAGGGAGATCTTAAAGGGGCCTTCCAGTACCTAAAGGGGGCTTCTAATGGGAACAGACTTTTTAATAAGGCCTGTAGTGACAGGACAAGGGGCAATGGTTTTAAACTGAAATAGGATAGATTCAGACTAGATCTAAGGAAGAAAAGTTTTATGATGAGAGCAGTGAAACCCTGGAACAGGCTGCCCAGAGAAGTGGTAGAAACCCCTTTCCTGGAAACATTCGAAGTCGGGTTGGATGGGGCTCTGAGCAAGCTGCTCTAGTGGAAGGTGTCCCTGCCCATGGCAGGGGGATTGGAACTGGGTGACCTTTAAGGTCCCTTCCAACCCAAACCGTTCTATGATTCTATGAATTGTTAAAAATAACCTGCAGGTTTTCAGTAACCAAACAGAAAGGAAACAGTTCCAAGCCTACCTCCAGAACTCTAGGACCAATGCTTTCCATTCATGAAGTGATGGGCACCAGATTGTCTCTCACAATTCTGCTAATTACTTTACTGCTTACCCAATGGGGAAAGACGTATTGCCTGAAATGATGCTAAAGCCTTTATGAAACTGGAAGAAAAAATAAATTGTTTATATTTGGATGAATTGATATTTTGACAGATAATATTTGCTAAAAGTTGAAAGCTGAGACTTGAACTAGAAGCAAGAGAAATTCAGAATTTTTGTACTGCAGAAACTGCATTGATTCTACTTGTTTCTCTGCCAGATCAGGATGACAAACACACAGAACTTTATGGGACATATATATGGATGTCTAGAATAGATATTTTTTTTTATAATGGAAATTGCATTTCTCATACCAAAAAAAACCCCAACGTTTGACAAAATATTCATAGTAAGGAAGATGTGGGTTTTTTTAAAAAAAATCTTTCTAAAGTAAGGTGCGCTTCTACTTGTTCAGGAACTGAATTATTTCAAGGACTATTCACACTGAATTTTACTTCTAGGGCTTCATGTGGCCTCTGTACAGCTGAGAAGATGTGTCTTGAACATTGAGCTTTGAGGTATAAGATGTATGAAGAGCCTTTCAACATGCTTAATATTGTGTTCAGGTGTTCTTTATTAAGAAAGACAACCCCAAACAAGGCTGTTAAGAAAATAATGGATTCACTTACTTGGTTTCTATTCCTAAAGTGTCTAAGATTTCACAGATACTGGGTGATTTAGTCCTCGGAGTTGAAGGCAGGGAAATTACGTTATCCAGTCATAGAAAGTGAGTCTCAGCCAAAACTGCACAGCTATGTTCCTTTTTGTTCAACTAGCCATTGATCTCTTGCACCTTGTGTTCTGTAGGTGATGGGAATCTGTAGATTTTGATGTCATCTGTTCATCTGGTCTTAAGTTCAAGTTAAGTTCTGATTTTGACTAAGTTTTGGGCATTTGGTTGCATGTCAGTTCATTGAAACATTTCCTGTTTGGTTATCTACCTATTTTCTTAAATATGGACCCCTCAAGTGAATGATTCTGATGTGACTCCTGTGAATTAACCTGAATAAAGGTTATTTGCTTTTATCTCATTCTAGTCTATTCTTTTTTTAATCATCTCTGCTCTTGTTAGCTTTCTACTTCATATCTGCACGGCTTCCGCACTTTGTTACCACTTCTGTTATTACTGCCTGGCCTTAGAAGATTTGCCTTCCTTTTTCATTTTTTTTTTAATAGCACCTTGACTCTTCAAGAATGAGCAATCCACCTATAAGTATGCAAAACTGTGCTCGAGTTCATAATTAATCGCAAAATCATTTTTAAGTACACATGCTTTAAATGCTTGGTCTAACCAGTGGTTGTATATGTCCTTATACTTTTCAGACATCTTCTCTAAGTGCTGAATTCTTCCTATTTCATGATTACCAGCAGCTGACACTGTAGGAAACCAAGGGCTTGGTCTGTATTTCTGGCGTTCCCTACCATGCCTGCAAACTGAACTTCCTGTCTGACAAGCACTCCCTGCAAAGTGGAAAACACCACTTGCACTTCTTGATGGTATTTTACAGGCTACTTGCTGAGCACAGATCTTGCCCTGTGAATTTGAATCCTATGTTCCCTATAATCAGTTTTATTTGGGTGTGTCAGGAACTTGTATGTTGTGGCTCTTAAAGCATCCAGATAAAGACTGTAAGAAACTCTAGAGAAAAAAAATGCACGTTCTCTGTAATACAAGATCTAGAGCTGAAGATTTTCAGTGTGCTTACATGCCTCTCTGAATCGCTGCTGTATGGAGTTTTAAAAACCATTTATGAATGGAATGCTTGCTGGGGAACTGAAAAAGTTTTTCGACAAACCTTTTTTTGTAGTAAGCTGTAGGGATAGAGTACCACAGAAGAAAGGCAGGTGCTCTGCCAGTACTGCAATAAAGTTGACTTCTGGTGACAAGGAATAAATTCAGTTATTGCACAGCTCAAAGCAGTAACGATGCCTCATTTAATGACCTTGTGTTCTCTTCATTTCTGTCAGTTACCCCGTAACAATTCAGCAAAGAATTTTATAGCTTCAGAAAGGGAGCTTTTCTTACTATGAAGTATTTTTGGTTTTAGTTATTTAAATTCCACCTGTAACCAAACTGAAAGCTGGGTTGTTTGTGGGGTTTTTGATGGTGGTAGTTAAAACAGATTTGTGTATCCATACAGTCCTTCTGGGAAAGGTTTTCAGATGTGCTAGTTGACTGGATCCAAAGGATGATATTAGTAAAGTAGCAACTATTGATTTGCCATCATTTGGCGGCATTCATGAGGAATATGAACTCAACAGATTTATTTTATTTTTTTGAATCCCTGTTCCTATATTCAGGATATTAAAATATAGGTCAGCAGTTTAGCTCACAGGCAGTAAAAATAATTGCATTTCACTTGTACTTTATGCATTTTTGGGGTGTGCATGTCTGCCAAAATGCAAGATTTTTCCTAACCTTTTCTTCTGATAGTTTTATCACTATGTCTTTATATGCACTTGTATAGCATGCTGTAGAAACGTATTATATGATTTCCCAGAGCTATGCTGTAAAATATTTTATGTTGAACTGTAGAAGTCAGAAAAGAATTTTGGCTTTTAACCTGAAGGAAATTTGAGTTTGTCAGTTATAATAATTGTGAAGTTAAAAAGTGAACAAATTGATGAATTTAAACAATCTGTTAAAACTGGCCTCGCTAGACCTTTTGTCATTAGAATTGGTATTTCATATTTGTGGCTTGCTGTTAGTTGGGAACTTTTTTAAATGGCCAAGCACAATCTTTCACCCTTAAAGACAGTTAAGGATTTATCCCGAATCCCTCTTGTAAGGGTCAGTAGCATGTTTCATAGTATGTGGCACACAAGCGCTGTAAAGAGGTCAAGCTAGTGCTGGTATAGCCTTTATCATAGAAGAAACTTGGCTGACTATTTTCAGCATAGGTATTTTTGAAATGTGGGAGTCTATAGAAAAGACTCTTTTTGTGTATTAGAGAAATAGCAGTTCCCATCTGCTCGAGGAATACCTTGTGTCTGGGACTTGGTATCCTTTTCAGAAAGGACCTTTAAATTAATGTCTCTGAAATAACAGCGACAGACCTTGCCTAAATGAGGTTACCTTATCTGCCTGACATAGATGATGCTTTCTGACTGTATCTTCACAGCTATTGCACGAAATTTTTATTGTGATATCAAATTGGTAATCCTGTCAACTTTATACCCTTAGCTAGCTCTTCTAGCCATTGTTTTATGGCTTTGACTCCATGGTTTGTGCTTCTTTACAAATTTTCCCTGGTACTAGCAAGAACTTTTCAAAGAATTCATGTTGTTTGTGGTTGGTTATGTTTACTTGCATTCAAATCTTCATCATACTTTTTCTGTAGCATATTTCAGAAGAGATGATGATCAGGTTTACACATATTCTGACACTCCTGTGGGATGTCTGTGCTCTGTTTTCAGAAGACAGCCTTGCTAGTTATTTCTGTGTTTAGGGTTTTATTTTGCACATGGGAGTTGTGTGTCTTGTTTGCGAATCTAACAATGTGAATGATGCATTAATTGACACAAATGCTTTGATTTCTTTCAGTCCACTAAATGCTTCTACTGCAATTTGAAATTTATCTGCTTTGTGAAGACTTCTAGTAATTTAGCTGGATTTTTGGAAGTTTGGGATATATTAGCTGTACTATGAGAAGCTCATGGAATTCTTTAATTGTAAAGTAATTGTATTTATATTGTCATTTCAGTTCTTTAAGTCAGAATTTTATTTCAGCATTGTCTGCCTATTATTATAATGATTTACACTTTATACCAGTTTCAGCATTAACAGTCTTCCCTTTTAGTTCACAGGTGGTATCCTACGTGGTGCCCCCATCCCCCAAAAGAAGTGGGGGGTGGGGGGTGAAAATGACAAAAATCAAACCCTGAAAACTTGAAACTGTTTTGTTTTGGTACAATCTTAAGTATCTAGACATCTTGCTTATTTACCATGTCTCGCTTCTTTACTGCAAAGGCTTAGGAAAAACCTCCTAAAACCTACCATAAAAGTTAAATAGATCCTTTGATTGAGTAGTTGTTGTGTGATAATGCTATGTTGTTATGGAATAAAGTTTCAGTCATGGGTAGCTGGTAGGCACCATGTTCTTGGCTTCTGTATTGTCTGACTGAGCTTCCTGGCATCAGAGAATACTAAGCCTGAACTGCAAGCGTACTCTTTCTGAACCCAGTGTATTGGCTGTGGGGAAGGGATATGCAGAAGGAACTTCTCCCAGCCAACTGTATGTCTGAGAAGAAAGGAGTACAGAGTAAGAAACACCAGAGCATGACAGGATCAGACCCTCATGACAAACTGGTATGTCTGGTGACATGCAAGATAAGGAGTCAAACTTCTCCTTTAGAGTGGAGGAACTCAGAGCTATGTCTCACGGAGCTCAAGCCTGTGTCTTGCAATCACGTCTCATGTGGTCACAGAGCAATGCTGTGTGCCTGGCAGGGAGGCTGTGCTCAAGGGGCTGAGGCTGCCCTCAAGCACAGTCTCCTGCGTGCAAGAAGGAGCAAGCCAGAAATGGTAAAGATGGCATTGGCAGGTCATCCTGACACTAACTGCATCCTTGTTCCTGTTCTGCTCCACAGGAGCATAGGAGTGCCTGTGAACTGTACAGAGAACGCTTTTCTGCACTGGATTCAGCTTTTGGTGTGCATCTTAGAAAACTTTATTTTGGATTTGTTAGCAAGTTTGGTCACTCATGGAAGAGTTTGCAAGTTATAAGGAGCCTTCAGGAAGGCAAAGTTAAGTAGTATTAGCTGTCAACAGTACAGCTTACAAGGAAAACATAAAGCCTGCAGTGTCTAATCTTTGACTTGATTACTTTCCAGGTCTCTCTGAACTTCAACAAATTACAGTAAAGACTGTGTCTTTGTTTTTCTATTTACAATATAGGGTTAGTAGTTATGCAAAACTGTTGTGAGACCTTGACTTTCTATGCAATTTTGTGCATATCAAGCAATCGGAATTTAGTATTCTGCTGGCAAGAGTAAAGCTCCATACTTTTGCTCTCATTTTAGCAGCTAGCCCATATTATTGTTATTGCATTAGTAACATAGCCCTGAAAGGCAGTTACGGATGAAATGCTGTCTGTTGACTTCAGCATATCCAAAATATCGTTCCTGTATGAAGTACAAGCTTTGTGAGTGTTCCAGGGACACTCATCTTCACTGTGCTAACCAAGAGGGAAAGGAAACAAGTGGTTTTCCTTAACAGCAATACACCTCTCTGTGAAACTTGAAAGCAGAAGTCAAACTAATGAAGGGATCCTAATGCTCAAGAAAGCAGATACAGTGAATTTGTTATTGTCTTATTTTGAGAAAAGACAGTGTTGCCCTCTGTCTTCAATAAGGCAGTAAGGTTTCTTGAAGCTTTAATTTTGATATGAGCATCATTCCTCCTGATTCTACCCTGGTTACACTGCTGATTAATCTTCTTGGCCTTAGGCAAACCACTTTACCCTCCTGTGTCTTTCCTTCCTGCACCTCAGCTGGTGAAAGCACAATGGAATTCCTTATTAGCCTATCTCCACAAGTTGCTATTTTAATGATACTTCTATAGCACTCGGTGTGTTATGACCTCATGTCATGTTACACCTGATATGTGTGCATCACCCTGTTGCAGGGTGGTAATGTTGAATACTACTTAGCAGCTGCTTTCAGTAATTGCAAAGAGTATGTTTCTGTTCACAAAAACTAACTTGTTTCTTCTGTGTTATATTTTACCACCATTTTCACAGTGGTGTTGCCTGGCAAGTAGTCCACTAAACTTTCTTTACAACCATGGCTATGACAGAGGACCATGACTAATTACCCATACATTGTTATTTCTGAGGTGTTGTCCTACAATCTGGTTTTTAAAAATAAATCACTTTGTTAAGGATGTGTTAACGATCTTAACCATGATTTGTCTTCTCAGCTATTTATTAGAAATACTAGTACCATATTTTGTTAAATACAATATTTGTCACTTCACATTTCCTGGGAATTTCTTCCTTACTTAATTGCCTGGTTTCTCTTAATCTGGTTCACTGCTGCCAGGGGATGGTGGGAGGATCTTGTAATCAGTTGTTCAGTAACCTGTAATGAGCAAATTTAAGAAAGCTAGCAGAACAATGCTACAACTTCATAAATGGCTTTTTGCTTTTTTCCCTTTTTGACAAATAGTATAGTGATCTTAAGAAATATGCTGGTCTGACCCCGTTTCTAGTCTCATTAAATTTGCTAGTTTCTGTTAGTGGTTGGATTTCTGAGCTCATATTAACCCTGAGGGATTTGGAGTGATGGAATGAAATGCATACAGGAGTTTATTAAAGCTGAAATGTGACTGTTAGCAGTGCCAGTAGATTCTTTTTGCTCCTTGCAGTATTTTAGAGAATGTGATGAAGTGTGTGTGTGTATAGCTGTATGTTATTTTATTTAGGGCAATATGTCTAAAGGACTATAGATAGGCAATCTTTACTTGTTTTTATAGAAAAAACCTTCTTATGTTGCGTGTATAGACTATGCTTGACTCTGTGTGTGTAGACTATGCTCATAGATCAGGTATTTAAATTTTGTATCTTGCCTCCTGTGGCAAGTAGTCAGAATGTTCCCCTTTTTTTTTTTTGGTTTATTTTCTTTTTAATCATGCAAATATCATTAGAATTAGTTTTTTTATTAGATTGAAATTAGAATTGTATCATCTTCATCTAGGGGAAACAGTTTATATGTCAAGAGGGTGATCTTTAGTCAGTATGTAAAATTACTGTTTCAATGACTATTCACTAATTCCTCTTTGATTTCTGAGATTTAAATAAATCATAGAATCAAGGAATAATTCAATTTGAAAAGAATCTCATGAAATATAGTTCCATCTTCTGCCTACAGCAGGCTATCTCTTTTTTTTTTTCCCTTTTATGTTGATATTTTTCACGTACTTATAGACTGTTTTCCAAACTTTGGTCAAATTGATTTTGATGCATTATGTGTTAGCTAATTTGCTTCTGGGATAAATGGGGATGGGCAGAGCAAAGGGCAGGAAAATAGTGGAATAGGGAAGCAGTAAAATCAGCTAATGATACCTATACAGATTGTTGTTCTTATTTCTCAGGATCCCAAAGTAAGGGAGCCATAGTTGTCTGCAGGCTGACTTATAGGCCAGGCTTGAATTCTGGGCTAGTGGCTTCAGAATTCAAAATTGGAGACTTCTATGTTTTGTACCATTAATGCAAAATGACCCTTTTTCCTTTATTTTGTGAACTTTTTAAAAAAAAAAAAGTCACTTTTTAAACTAATTCACTTAAATCTAATTACTAAGGTTAAAACTTTCAGTATAAAATCTGACATTCTGGCCTGTCTTCAAGGCTTAAAGGGCGAGACCTTGGCAGCAACAGTGACCTAGTGAATATTACAAGCATCCAACCTGCGGCAGTCAAAAGTCCTTTATTCACAGGTGTTTAACTTGGGTTCCCAATCTTGACAACATCATTGAAGTCCTCGGGCTTCCAGACTTCAAGTAACAATATTTGTAAGCTATTATAGTTCAGCTTTTTTATAGTCCAGTGCACCCAGTGGGAAGCCAGGAGGGAGAAATATCGCAGAGTAATGCCTCTTCATAAACTTTTTCTTTTCCCCATTCTTTTGACAGAAACTTCTCTCAATAATGGTTGAGGCATAAAACTAATTTTTCCACCTCATCTAAAAAACAAACTTTTCTGAAGCCTGTCAGAACTTCCCATGGCACAGTCCTGATGTGTAGAAGGGTGAAATCTGTGTTTGTTGTGAGAATGAATTGGGAAGTGATGAAACTGGAACATTCTTGGTTTTGCTGGAGAGTCTAACCCCACATTGCTCTTGGGTGAAGTACCAGGAAAAACCTGGAAAGAAATTGGTGTGCTACTGCCAGGGGAAAACAAGATATTTTTTCCCCCAAGCATTTTGTTCTGCTCTGAACGGCTGGAATTGCACTGAATATTCTCTGTGGCTCAGCTGCTGGGTAAGAGGTTCACAGCAGTATTTTTGAAAAAGTATCTTTTTCTTGGTAAAGAGTGAAGACATTCCAACTGAGTGAACTGCTACACAGCTGCCCTAATGTAAAAGAAGGGGTGAGAACAACGAATTGTATTTCAAAGTGTACATTGGACTCTGCATTGTTCTACTGTAGTTACAGTTGCTGCAAATGCAAGACTCTCAGCAAATGCTCAAACTGAGCATCTTTTACTATTTGCGTTGACACCTTGATAACAATCTGTGCACCTCTTCAACTGATCCCACAATCAAAAAATGGAATTGGGATTTTTAATTTAAATGACTGCTGTGACATGAGAAGCAGGGACCTTGCTTGTCGTTTGCTCCAGCTCGTTACTTTGGGTTGCAAGAACCAATCCTCCACAGCCCACGCACCAAACGCCTTCTAAACAGAGGGCCTTTAAGGCAGCAGGACACCAGCCTCGTAGGACTGTTGAAGGGAGCGTAGCAACCAAGAGTAGAGGTGCCAGAAGACCATGCTGGAGGAAGTCTGCAGGCACAGTGTCACCGTACTGTGTGTGTGCTATAAGGACTATGGTAACAGAGGTGAAAGCTAAAGCAGACTGACAGTTGCTTTGTCTGCAGTAGGGTCAGAGCTATGCTACAGTTGCAGCCACTCTGAGCTTTTGCTAGTGCCAGGCAGGATGAATGAGGCCCTGTGTCTTCATGAGGTGAGAAAGTGGAGTAATAAAGCTTTATTATCCTCTTTATAATGGTAGACAAGAGTTCAGGCCATTTCTCCCGTTATCTTTGTGAACTTTCTGGCATCTAAAAATGATAAAGCTCTTTGCTTAGGAATTAAATTTCAGTGTGTGTATGCATGTGCTTGTGAGAGAAACAGGGAAGGTCTTTGGGCAGTTCCAAGGTTCTTTTTCTATTAACATTTCGGACAGCATTTGGCTATCCGTTTTTTAATTTCAGACAACATAGGGATATGTATCATATACAATCAGTACACACTTTATTCATAGTGCAATAGTGTAGAAAACTTGATTTCAGTTTATTCTTCGAGCAAAACCGTGCAGGATCTTGTGTCTCCAGAAAGAGGCTTAAAACTGCATTTAGAAGGAAAAAAGAGCTCCATGTGTTTCAAAACCTACTTGCCATTCTCTGTCTATCCTCTCTACTTCTGTCTTTTGTGGGCATTTTTGAGTGATCCATTCTCTTTGAGTGTTATAATTTATTTTACGTATAACTATCTTTCCTTCTGTCCCCCCCAGGGTGTCTCAAGGAATGCTTTTGCATCACTGCTTTTCCATTTTGTATGCATGATGCTTTTGACAACGACATTTTCTCAGAATTGCTTACAAAGACAGGTTATAAAGAAAACCAACTCGATGTGGGGAGGTCATCCCTTCATTTGTATTCGCTTTGTATATACTTGGTGTCACACTGCTCTTTCTCCCCCTACTCAGCATTTCGTCTGGATCCACCTCAATGTGTGGTTGTACAAGTGTGCTTACGTGGGAGCCCATAGGAAGAACAGGTGAAACCACCCTTAATGCTTTTCACATGCCTCTGCACTGATTACTTGTTGCACACCCCAAAGAAATGCCTTTGGCAAATATGATCACCTAGGCATTAAATAAAGCAGGAAAGATAAAACTGCTAAGCTGGAACATGCATGATATTTCACAAATGTGATATAGGAACCATACGTGTTTTCTGCAGATACATTAACCTTGGCTTTATTTGAACTGATGTATAGCCCCCAAACACTGTTATGCTGTAGTACAGCAGTGCTGCTTCCCAAATTAGGTCCTTAAGTAATTATAACTAGAAGTGCGCTGAGTTACGTTTTATATCTCAAAGCGCTTTAACAGTGGAAACAGCCCATTATCATCAGAGGTCTGTATACATCCCTGCAGCTTGTTAGGGCAAGTTTTTCTGCTTCAAGCAGATAAATGTGGTACAGATTAGCTGATTTACTACAGCTTCATAAGAGAAGACATGTTAGGCTTTCAGACATTCTTTTATGCCAGAAATAGTTGAACTTTTTGCTAATAGGCTGCAAAGTGCTCCTGTTACTTGCCTTAACGCTATTCTCCAAAGTTGTGTTTTTTGGTGTTTTTTTTTTCCTGGGTGTCTGTGAAGCTGCGGTGCCCAGAATGCTGGCACTGTTGAGAGGTAGGCAAGCGGTATGCTGAGCTGTGTGATGGCAAAGAGGCTGTCAAAGGGTATCCTAGCCAATAGTAGTGTAACCAAGAGATTATTTGGCATGGCCTAGAGAATTCCTTTGAGAATGTCTCTTCTTCAGTGTTCTCGAGAAATATGAAGGTAGAAAGTTGCATGAACCTTGTATGCAGGTGTAAGATGTTTGCTTCACAAGAGTTTAGGTGTGTGCATAAAATGAAAGGAAATAAGGTGTTGTAGGGCCGTTTATCAAGTCTTTGCATTTGTTTTTCTCAAAGCTGAAGCTGTGTACCAAATTAACAGGAATTCTGAGTACAGTTGGCTGAGAAATGATTCTTCTGTTTGAATATTTGACATTTCAAATGTGTTTGTTTTATCTCTGCACAAAGAGTGTTTCTCGTCTATTCCACTCAAGTATTTGAAACCAGCAGAGGAAGAACTTCCCTTCTCTCAGACAGCTTCTATTTCCTAAAAATATCCCTTGAAGTGGGGACTTGTGCCTAAGTTCAGTATTTGTGCCCTAATATCTTTCTGGATTAAAATGCATATATACATTGATAGGCAAATGGTTCCAGCAGAATCTGTTGCATGAGACTAACATTAGAACAGCAAATAGCTAGTGGTTGGAATATGAAATCAAAATGTGTTAAAGGAAGCACTTTGTGGTCTGACTCAGGAGGTATTTGGCCTGTTATTAACCCACAGGTGCTGGGTTTTTGACTAGCACGGATTGCATATATGTGTGCTCTTCATTGTGACTGCAAGTCTGGCACATAAAAATTGATCTGAAAAAAAAAAAAGGTGGGTGGGAGGAAAGAAACAAAAAAATTGCTTAGAAAACTGCCAGCCACTACTAGGTCTGTGTTAAACAGCATTTTGATATTTTGTCTGTAGTCCTGTGGATCTAACAACTACTTTTTTGTGTGTGTGAAGTCTTATGGCTTTTGATTTGAACTCTGTGTTACTACAAGTGTACATATTCATACGATATGGACAAAAGCAAGATAATGACTTAATTGGCATATGCCCTGCCATAGTTTCACCCCTGTTATCACCAGCCATCTTTCCAGGCAGCTGTGAAGTACAGGGAAGACTAGTTCCAGTGAGGTTATGCTTGATGGAAAATCCAACCATATATTTAACAGATCAAGGCTGCAGTGAGACAAGGGTGATGCTCCCTGAATACAGGAAGAGGATGCTGTCCCATCCCTCCTCAGTCTCAGTAGGACCAATGACATGTCTATCAGTATTTCTCTTCAAAATTTCACTATACGACTTTGACTTGAATAGAGCAGTCTGGAGTATTTCAAGTCTTCAAAACTTCTAAGTTCAGGTCAGCTGTTGAGGTGGCGGGAAAAGATGGGGAGGGAAGAGAAAAGCAAAGACATAAGCACACAACTTCTCTTGACAGTACGCAGCTGGCAAAACCTAGCTGGAAGATGTTTAATGATGTTTTCACTGATTCAATTATAGGAGTAAGTTTGCACCATGTAGCGTTGATTTTTTTTTGATTTTTTTTTTTTCTCCCCACTACTTCTACATAGAGAATTGAATGTAATTTAAAGGTAGGCCATAGTGGTGAGCTATTATTGTTTTGCTTGCGCCTTTTATCACAGTTTCTAATGCCTGTTTTATGACCAGCCTTAAATAGGTTCATTGGCACTTCTTTTCTGCTGTCTACTGGAAATGGGTTGTCTTCAGCTTTTGTGCATAGGAGTTGTGAGAAGCCGGAAAGCAGGGCGCTTTCTTGTTTGATTTGCTGTGTGAGGAGGGGTTTTAGTGCCTTTGTTGGTAACAGAGAATGGAGTACCTGTTAGTGCCTTTGAGCCCATCTATTTATATTAATAATTTCTGGAATATATTGAAGAGGAATGCTGTATCTTTCCCAAAATGGGAATCATGTAATTGGTTAATGTCTCCTGATTTCAGGAGGAAGGTTCAGTTGCTTTGCTTTTTATGGATAATCTCTAATCAAATAATGAATTTAGTTAAATGAAACATTTGTGGGAGAAAGACACTGGAGAGACAAACTCCATCTCCTTGAAGTTAGTGATGGCCCCAAATCCACGGTTTTTAACCTGTTTGAAATGTTTTCAGATTTAGGATCTGGATTGAAAAGCACTGTTTGAGTCCTTCCAGAAACAGGTGTCAGGTGAGAGATGGAATCCAAATTGCACAGCCTTTTAGCACTGAGATTCCTGCCTGATTCTTTTTTTTTTTGTCTCTGACAGTTATAGAAAAATACATCCTGTTTGACAACTGATAGACTTTGAGAAACTACTGAGCATATGCTTTGAAAATTTTATGAAGTGATGAAAATCCTTTAATAAAGCTATATTGACTCATATTTGCACTGCAGAAAACAATAGAACATAGAAATCACATAGAAAACTGATCTATTCGCATTTGCTTCTCTATACAGTGAAGTCAGTTATCTTATTTTTGGGTTATATGTTGGCAGCAGGAAAGGCCTGTTAATCAGACACTTGAGATATTTTTTCCTTCCTTTGAAGACTGTCACAATAAAGACTGACAAAGGGAAAGAAAACGAGACTATTCACTGAATAAGCCACTTATTTTTTTTTTTTGTGTATCAGACATGTATTTCCCACTTGTGAGGAAGTTCTGTTATCCCACAGTAACTTATATGAAGCAAATTTCTTTAGCTATGGCTGGGACTATAACAGGCTTAACATTATGGAATATTTTGTGATTTCCATTTCTGATACATTTTCACATCAAATTTGCTTGCTCTACTGTGAGGTACCATAAAGCATTATAGCAGGAAAAAAACCTAGTTCCACTTATCTTTTAATTGTTTTTAATGCAAAATATTGTACTTGCATAAAATACCCATTTATTTATATTTGGTGCCAGAGGCTAATTTATTGAACCTGGGATGTATTATTGTGAAACAATGGTGTTCACTACACTTTTTCTCTCCTGTTAGCTGTTTCCCAGGTTCCTTTCATGTCCAGTAAGAGTTTATTGATTCTAAATAAATAATTAAAAAGGGATAATTGACTTATTTTTGTGCAATGATACCAGAAAGATGTGTTGGGTTTTTTTTTCTGGAAAACATCATTGTTCTGTTTTTAATGCACTGCAGAATGTGGAGCCTGCATTCCCTTATGAATCATGGATAACTCATTTGTGCCAGAGATTCACTGTCAGTGACCTAAACCCTGCTCTCCCTAAATGAAGAGAAATAAATAGATATGCTGTTTCATCCTACTCACTCAGAAAGGGGAAAAAGAAGAGATCCTTTTCTGTCTTCTCTTCTTGTCATCAATTGTAATAGTATCTCAGTCCCCATAAAAGCCACCCGGTTCTCTCCTCCGTGGTATGTAATTCTTTTCACCCACTCCCTTCTGAAGATGTAGATTGACACCTGTGCAATGGGGATCTTGTCAGCAAGATTTGCTCTCTCCCTTGCTCCTCTTTTACATCTGAGATTATCAGAGATGCTGTGAACAGCAGCAAGGTGAGAAGTCCTCGGTAATGAATGATTTCCAAGGAATGAGCAATCTATGGGACTCCTAACCCACTCATCTTTACTTTCACATGGAAACTGGGCTGTGGTTGTTTTCTCACTTCATTCAGCATTTTGAAGAACCTTCCTGAACTCTTGTCTCTTTCAGGTCTTGGAATCTAGTTGCTTTAGATTTTATATTTTAATGAGACTGTTCTAGCTCAGGCATTCTTTGCACTTCAGCTGTTGTCCCTCATTCAAAAGAAACTTCATGGTAGTAAAAATAACCACTCATTTCCTTTCTCCTTTTGCTATTTAGCCTTCAGAATTCCTCTTAGGATTGCTTTGAAAAACCTTGATTTTTTGCCCTTCTCCACTACGTGTGTTACAGTAGAATCTGGAAGGTCCAATCAAGATCAGCATGCTGTGCACAATGCTCAGTGCAAGAGCAAGAAAGTGTCACTTCATACTCCTAAGCAGAGGAGAGCAACAAAGTCTGGCAGGAGAGAAGGATGGTGGGAGGTGACAAAACTTGTCAGAATATTAGTATGAAAGCAAAGCCTGGAGCCCAACTTCTTGAATTTCTACTCAAAGACTCTGTCCTCTAGATCGCTTTGATGCCCTGAGTAAATTTATCATGGCTGGAGGGCCACACAAGCTTTAAGTAATTCAGAAAATACGAGTCTGGCTGTGTACAGCAAATGGAGTACAAATACCTCCTGCCTCTGCTTGGCTCAGGGGTCTCTCTCCTGCAATTTAACAGTGGATATGTAAGCAGAAAGAATAAAATAGTATCAGGAGAAGGAGGGGAAAGGGAAGAGAAATCAGAATTTTGAAGCATAGGAGTGAAAAAGACAGGAGTGAAACACAGTCTTCCGATTGGATCAGAGCCTTAGACATAATCTGTTGTTTGGGGGGATGTAGTGTGTAGAGAAGGGAAATGCAATACACATGTGTGTACATGTACACACACACAGAGTAATCTGTTTTATTGTACCCTAATTTGGGGCACAAGGAAGGCTCCAGGTGGGGAGACTAACACAGTAGTTCTGTGTTTATTAAATAGCATTTTAAGATGTGATTTGACTATCTAGGACTCTAGTATATACTGTCAGTTACAATTTTTCCAATAAGAGTTTTGTTCATGAGAACTTAATATGCACGAATACTACCTGAATTCAATAACCACATAGATTTAAAAAGAAGGTAAGAAATGCTTGCTTTATGTATTTAGTAAGGAGTAGATATTAAATGCAGTCACAGTACCCTGACTGAACAAAGACTTAATTTTCAGTGCAGACAGGAACATTAACCATCTAGTTTTGACGATGTTACAGGCATGGGAAGAGAAAGGAACATATCTGAGGGAGAAGAAAAACACAAGTCAATTTGTGAAAGGTGGGAAAATGATTCTATTTAGGCTGTTGAACTTGCTAACAAAATTTTATAGTGGCTCCAAGTGGAAAGTAGCAAAACATAATACTGATATCTGAGTGAGAGAGGGTGGAATAAGAGATAGCTGTAAAGGAAAAGAGGAGAAATTCAGGAAAAATTGTAGTAAAGAGTAGCTAAAGGCTTGGGATTAAATGGGAAACGGGGTGTCAAAACATGAACCTGCCAAAGATGCATTGTACAACCTGCTATCATTCTCTGATAAGGTAACTTTTTCTTCCCTATTTTCCCTTTTAACAAAGGAAAGTCAGTGATTATACACATGGTAATTTACTAGTAAATACAGAAAAGAGTAGCTGATGGACAAAAGGTAAAATGGGAAAGGGTAACGGCAAGGATTATTTTTGAAAGCGTAGAATTAGAAGTAGTCTTCAAGTATTGAAGAAAAAGTAACGGAAATCTTGAGGTTTTGCATTTAGGGGCTGAGAACAAGGGAGTCTGCAACAACTTGTAGCTCATTTGATGGAAAAGAAAATTATGAGAAGGGCCTGTGTATATTAGTTGATAATGAGATGACTGTGACTGCATTTGCCAGTAAGATGTGGTGATGAAGGCAGGAAGATCGGTTCTAGACTGCATGAAGTGAGACATTTCTGGTGGAGATAAGGGTGTACTAACGTCACTGAGCAAGTTAATGTGAGACTTCATTTGCTGTCAAGCATGATATCAAGTCTTTCAGTGAAAAAATGAATTTTACAGCACTTACAGATCTACCAGACTGTTTAGGGCAAGGGGAGCGGAAAGCGATGTAGTTTCACAAAAGAAACCTAAACAATTTTGTGTGTTAAGGCTTGCAAAACAGAAGCTGAAAGCATGTGTTTCCTTTCTAGAAATGCATTGAAATATGAATTCTTATTTAAAAGGAAAGATGAGACAAAATGGGAATGAACTGGCTTTTAGGAAATTTAGTTCAGAAATAAGACATTTCTAATCATCAGAGCAGTGCAATTCTAGAATAGCTGCTTAATAAAACACTTTAAAAATACTTTATTGTGGGCTCGAGTTGATTTTTTTTTTTTTTTTAAAAGGCATTTGTGAACAAATCTCATCTGGTTGCTTCTGCTATCAGAAGAATGTATTTGTAAAATTTCGTTTTCAGACTTCTGCCTTCTACAATCACGTGCTGAAATATTGAATTTGATTATAAACTGCTTTCTTACTGGAATGAGATGAAGTTATTTTTACCAACTCACTCTGATATTTGTGACACTGTGTTTTCATCTTTTTAACTTGTCTGCAGAAGGGTTAACATTCTAATGTGAATCTTAGGCCAACAACAGACTGTCCTTTTCTTACTCCTTTTTTGACTGTTTTAGATAGAGCTGCTGTGCAATAGATGTGACTGAGGGTCCTCAAATTTCTGTAGTCCCCCGAGTGACACCGATCTCGCAACTCCCAGTAAAATGGTTGTTGCTTCCTTCATTAAATAATCCAGGTTTTACTTAATCAGTAGGGTTAGGACCTTAAATGAGTAAATAGGAAAAGGTGAAAGGCTAATGGTGGTGCTCATAATGCATGTCATAACTCCTTTGAAAAGGCACTGAGAGCTGTACTGTTTGTTATTAAACTACAAATTAAGGCAGATTTGGAGGAAGAAAAAAAAAAACACGTTCAGTGAGGCACTGGTACTTTTTTCATGGACTCTCATCATAGTATCCAAATTAATCCTTGCTCATGATTGTGTCTGAGCATTTCCATGGTCTATGGCCCCAAATTACTTCCACTGTTTTTCTGCTCTTCTTTCACATCTATTTCTCCCTCCCCGCTAGGTGTTTACAAGGACTGCTGTCTTACAGCATGCTGTTCTTAAAAGGCTACGAGGAATATTGTCCTCTGCAATTACAAGTGTAGTCTGAGCATCAGGAAGGAGAGAACTGGGGTGAACTCTCTGGTTAATATCTTCAGCACGTTCTCTCCTGCTGATGGCCTTGTTGACTTTTGTGTCACACAATGCAGGAAACATGCCTAACTATTTATGGGAGTGAGAACTTTGTGTGTACTCAGTAACTGGCAATTTAAATGTATGCTGATGACAACATCCCTTCAAGATTGTCAACATTCTTCAGTCACCAAATCAGACTTTAAGTCCTGAAGGAAGCTGTAAAAATGCTCTGAGTAGATTTGCCTTGTGATGTTCCATCAGGCTATGCTGTCCTTCTTGCATTGGGCTAAATACAGTCCAATGTCGTGGATTCTGTCATTGTGCACAAAGCTAAGACCTCTCAGCTCTGGTTTCTCTCATTTTCCAGAAAAAAACCTGTAACTGTTTCATGTGTTTGCAAGACCCAGGCTGTCATTTGCAAAGAGAACAAGAGTGGCGAGATCTTGCCTCTTCAGCACTGCTTTTGTCTGTGCATTGGAGAATAATTTCTTATTTCAGGATCTAACCTCAGATGGAGAGAATGGCTACTTCATCTAGCTCATCAAAGATCAGTTTGCTTGAGGAATTAAGGGAATCTGCTTACTCGCTGCAGAATAAATGATCAAGTAACGTGTTGAACAAGAGAACCAATATTCTTCACAAAGCTTGGTCACCAGATTTCTTTTTTACCCCATGTATATTTCTTCTGTCTATCTCACACTGATATTCTGTAAATATAATTAAAAATTAATAGGAGCTTATCCAACAAAGAATTCATTGAGTGGTCTTATCCTAACATTTTTGTGTTCAGAGCACAGAAATGCCATATGGTGTATGTATAAAGGCAGTATTTCAGTGTAGCTGATGCAGTCCATACTACTGCTGAAACAAGCTTGCAGAGGCAAGCGGAGTTTAGATGATGATTAGTGTCCTGTTGCAAATGAGTTATCTCTGATGACCTTCAATGGATAACAAAGTCTTACACATAGAAAGAAAGAAAAAGGCCAATATTTAAAATTTTTTTAAAAAAAGGAATAAATTTGATAAGCTCATCCTCGTTTCTAGTTTTATCAGTGGTCAAATGGAGATGAAAAAAATATGAGCATGTCAGTAATTCAAACTGACACTTTTGGGTCAAGGGGTCTAGGAAAGTGGAGTTATACTGGCAGTTCCCCACCCCCACTTCAACATGAATGGACTCTCAAGCAGCTGGGCCGGTGGGAGAGCATTATTTTCCCTATCCTACCATATTGTCCAAATAGAAGCAGGCAATTTGAGCCACTCTACAAAGTCAGGTGGATTCCTTAAGTCGAATCAAAATCCATCAAGTCTCATCAGAGCTCGTAACAGTTTCCTAAGTCTGAATATGCCAATATCAAAGGGGTTTGGAATTTTTAGTCAGTTTACGAGTTTATAATGACACTACAAATGCAATAGTATTCATTACAAATATGAATTAATAATACTATACAAATATGAGTTCAACAGGCGTATTTTAGTTGGTGATCATTGTGACAGCATTAGCATACTCTTTGCTCAGCTTTGCCAGTCAGCAGCCTTATACTCTTATTAACTTGCCGATAGGGTTTATTTAGCATTTTTGCTCTTTCTGTCAGGGAATTATATTCCCTTTTACTGTGGTGTTTACTTTCTGTAAACTCAGTGGCTTACATGCTTGTTGAGACAGCTACTGTTTTACCGATTTAATGTACGAGGCACAAAGGAAAGATCCACAAAACCAGTTTGAACCAGTTTGATTCCTTTTGCCTTCTGACTATCCCTTCAGTTGAAAGAGTCTGGAAAGGACCTGGCCCTACTTAAGTTCTAACCATGTACAGAAAGCTAATACATGATAAATTTATCCTAGTTTTTAAGTAAGCTAGTCAGCAAGCTGAATGGGTCTGTGATTTTTATATTGTCTTCCTTATGTTCTATAGCGTGCCAGTAATTCTGGGATGGTATAATATTTCCAGACATTTTTAGAGAGACAACTTACAGTGAGGATTTCTCAGAAAAACATAAAGGGCTGAGAATATCGTTGGTGCGGCACTTAACACTAAATGATTTATGCAGCCTTTTAAATAGGTATGATGAAGCTATAGTTATCATCATGCCTTATATATTACAAGCACTTGTAGTGTTTTTATTCTCCTTATAGACATTTCTGTATAGATGAATACATAAGATGTCACAAAATGCAGTAGCCTGACCACAGATGTTTAGCTCTAAGTTTCTCAGGCTGCAGCTCTTCATTTGATCTCCCTGCAGAAGTTGGATGGATGCTTAACAAGGCACAAGCCATTTGTGGTTTTAAAATATTTTTCTTCATAGTTGCACTGATTTTGAGGAGGCTGGTGGTTTGAGTAACTCCATCATCCCAAAGTGCAGATGCCAAACTGAATTTGGAGGTACTGAAGTTTCAGTAAATGGCAAGGAGGGAACCATTGTTGGTTTCAGGTCAGGTGAAGAGACTCACAAATATCAGCTACCAGAAAAGTAGCAATATTGAGGTGTCCCTAGTCAACAAAGCAGTTAACTTATTACCACTGTTGTTATACATTTGTATTTTACTTGTGATCTTTGAGTAATTCTGATTTTGTTACTGATATTTATTTATTCTGTCCACTGGCATGCTGCTTCCTGAAACTAGTGGTAATGCCTCTATTACTTCTGCCTCATTTCTTTGTGGTTTAAGCCTACTCCTAAATTAAATGGAAATGTTAAAATGTAGAAGGGTGATCAATTCTGGCTAAGAGAGTTCTGCCTTCCACAATACACTTCAGCATATCTGGCTGACTCCAGTGCACCTTTCCTGAAGCTGTTCTGTTTTGAGAAATGTTTCAGGGCTGTAGATTTGCATTATCTGTTACTGACTTCATTTGAGGAAATGGTTATACTTTAGTAACGGTAACAATTGAGTAATTGAGGCAAAATAAACCACCATTTTTATATAGCCTGTGAACTTTTTGAAAACCAGGAACTAGCTTGCTTTTATCAGTGTTTTTTAAAGGTTTAAATAATTCATACTAAATTCATCTCTTGTCCTAGTAAAGCTGGATTGCTGATGTTCTACTGGAAAAGAACACAGTGGAAATCATTTGCCGTATCAATTACACATACCAACTATTCAATATTCATAGATCTTTATTACCTTAGGAATGATCTACAAAGCAAGTGTGTTCACTTAAAAATCAGGAATATGATTCGCAGCCACCTTAAAGCTATTCTGTATCTTCTAATCTAGCTCTATAGCTAGCTCTCTAAAATTTTGCTAAAATCAGTGCAAATACAACGTCATAGTTCTACAAAGCTCTCTTACACAATTAATATTGTGTGAAGCAACTTGAGGACAAATAAGAGTCTCTATGGCTCTTCATTAAATCCCTCCACTGAGAGTTGAGTTCTGCTGTCCATTGTATTGATGTAGAAACTGACCCTGGGTATATTTGGTACCTATGAATAATTTTTAAAAGATGAATTAGAAAAAAAATTAGAGATGACTAATGTTCAAAGAGGGCATTAAATCTATTCAAGAAGTTGTTTGTTGCCAATTAATTATCTACTGCTAATTAGAATAATAAATTTGAGCGCAGTTGTAAGATTTGGCATTGACTTTCACCATAGGCTTATCTGCAAGCTGTACTAAATGCTATCATTAGGATTGGTAATAAATCTGTCATAATAGGTGAAAAAGGATAAAAAGGCTAAGAAGCCTCGAAAACATAATTTGACTAAGCAGAAGTCTTTACACTTTATGAATATGACCACTGGAATTATTCACGTGAATTGATCAGCTAAGACTTCAACACAATGTTATAAAATGTGAAACTTTTGCACTTAGTGAAACTCAGTGCTAAAATGGAGGTATAAATCTTTTTCATTATAACACTTGCAATTTAAAAAAGAATTGTACATGCTGCCAGTAAAATTCTAGTAGAGACCTCCAAGCTGGAAGTTTAAAACATATTACATAGTTATTAATTCTTCACTTTTGTATTCATGAAGCACCAATGAGATAGAGAAATCCTTTAGATGTCAGTCTATCTTGTGTGTCTCAAAGATCTTGTGATTCATTAGTTAACAAACTACTTGCTAGATGACAGAAAATAGCAAAAAAGAGAAATGCTGGTAACAGAACTCTGATATGCTGCTTTTTAGAAATTTAAAATGGGAGTATTTTTTTATGAGAATCTTTCTCCAGGATGAAATTTGCCTGCAAGGTGTTATCTAGTGCAGAAACGTCTGTATGAAACATAGCCTGGGCATCTTTCAAAGCAGTATACTTTTCACATGTTGTTGCTCTAAGTCGTTCTCGGCTAGTGGCACCAAAATAACACAATTTTTAAAAGACTGTTTTTTGGCAAGCACACTAGAATTCAGAGTATTCAAATTGCTAGTTACCCAAGTTCAGTTGAATGCTCTTGAAAACTTCATCAAATATTTTATAACCCAAATTAAAATGGAATGACTTTGAAGAAATCCTGGAGACTTTCTAGTGAATTTTTATTTTGCATTGAATTATTTTTTACTATTATTTTTACATGAAATGCTGCTTTCATAGTGTAAAGTCTAGATAAATTGCTTTTTTTCAATATGCCATGGCATACTAAATTCAGAAATTCTAACTGGTGGGGAACTACTACCTATATCCATCAGGACCTCTGCCAGTTACCCAGCTACTGTTGCTCAGTTAAACAGAACTGGGGAAAATCACGCTAGTAAGGTCCCTTATGCTTGAGCCAATCTTGATTATGTATTTAACAACCTGAAAAATAGTTATGATAGCAGGAAAACACCACTGCCTGCTGATGCAAAACTGTTCAGATTAATTTAAAATAACGCGCACACAGAAGAAGTCTCACAATACTGGGTGACTGAAATGTAAAATGTCAGAAAAAAATATATGTTAATGAACATAAAGTAGTGCAAGTGAGGAGGGGAAGGGAACAGAAGAACAATCTCTTTCATCATACACCTAGAATAGTGAACTCTATGTATCATTACTCATGGAAAAGATTCTGAAGTCAAAATAAGTAGATTTTCTGGAAAGTAAAAACGAAACAGCTCTGGAAAACATGTAAGTAAAAGAGAAATGTAATTTGGGGAACTCTTGGAAAATAGGGACAGTGCAGAAAATGTAATTCAAATGTACAAATCCATAATTTACCTGAATCTTGGATATTGCGTGCTCTTGCCATCACATCTTAGAACATAGGAAAACTGGAAAGGGCTTTTTGAAAAGATGGGGACAGTAAGTGGATGATCAGAGGAGTGGAGTTGGACTTGATGATCTCAGAGGTCTACTCCAACCTAATGATTCTATGATTCTATGATCACTTCTGCATCGTGACAGACTAGATAGACTGAGTTTCTTTACCTTGGAAATGAGATAACTGAGAGAAGATAGGGTAGAGCAGGTAAAGCAATGAATTACATGAAGAGGGTGAATGCAGAACTAGCATTTCAGTATCTATTAGCATGCAAGAGCTTGTGTTAATATCTCCAGGCAGCAAGTTTAAAACAAACAATAAGAAACACTTTTTCATACGAAAAATAAACAATATGAGACGCTGCCACTAGATGTTGTAAAGGCCAAAGTTTAACTGAGTTCAAAAAGCGATTAATGGCTACTCTTGTTTCATGAATTGTAAAAACATCCTGCTCAGACACAACTTCTGGCTTAGGAAGTACCTAAACCACTAATTGCCAGAAGATGGGAAGGAGGGGTCACTCAGCTCTTGTCTTGCCTCTTATAATCTTTCCTTATGCATCTCCTAATGGCTGTGTTGGGAGCAGGATAATGGGCTAGACAGATTTTTTTGGTCTGACCCATTATGGCTGTTTTTATTTCGTAGGCGTAGATTTTATTTTTTTTTCAGTAATGGCGAGACAAAATGGAAATTTTCAACTTGTTTTTGGAGTTCAGTAAATGGTGTCTGGAATATGATTCTTAATAGCTAATTAGAAATGATCACAATTTTTGCTTTCATTATTTTTAATATATAAACAATTAGTCTACTAGGAAGATTTTCTCTAAATACAGGGAGATGTAGATGAAGGTGAATCATGTATGTATTTCACTTAAGCAGTCATGATGTATGGGTATTTTAAAGAACAATGTGTCAGAAAAGCTAACATAGTGAGCAGGGGGAGTTTTCTGTGGTGGTTCTGTCTGAAAGGAGATGAATGGTATTACTTTTGCCATTGCTGCGAGGTAGCAAACGCTAAGTTTCAATGACAGAACTTCCTAAATTCTAGGGTTGTGCGTCTGACAATTAGTAGGAACAGAGGCAAACAAGGAGAGCTTCTTTAACATCTGTACGTTGTTTTTTTTTTTGAACAACTCTATCATCCTTTTTTTTTTTTCCTCTCAGAGTGAAGATTGCCTTTTGGGGTTAAAGGAAATGTGAATGATGTTTTTGTTCTGACCTTCTATTCTAGGTTACTTCCATTTGAATTTATAATGTAGGAGTTTGTACGTATTAAACAGAGATTTAATCAATTATCATAGTGTACTTTAAAAATGAAGAATATATTATTCTATGTCAAATGAGTTTATCCTGTACTGCATGCAAACTATACACATCATTATAAATCATGGTCTCAAACTTCCAAAGTTGTTATTTTTGTTTATTAGGAAACCTTGCTACAGATCCAAAAAGGCAATAAGGAGACTATACATAGCAAGAAGAAAGTGAGCCGCAATCGATCATGAAATGCAGTTACACAACATTCTAAGCTGAGTGACATAAAGGCCTTAGACTATAAAGTTTAAAATGAAAAGTAGTTTCATTGTATATAGTGAAAAGGGGGATTGGATCAATGAAATGGATCTCTTGTATCTTGTTTGCTGTTGATTTATATGAAATTATACTTGAGGTGAGCCTCCTTTCCATATACCTGTTAATACATTTTGGTCATTTGCAGAATATTATTTCAGTGGTCTGGAAGGAGTTTTCTTGAGTTCAGCTGGTGCTCAGTGTATAAATGGAAGTACAAGAATCAAAAAGGCCTTCTGCCTGGTTATCCTTAGCTTGGCTAATGCAATTGCAGACTTTGTTCTAACAGTGTGGCTTTATAGAACAGCACAGAGGATTACTGCTGTGATGCTGAGTTGCAATAAATCAGCACCTGGCCTAAAAGAACAGGGACTATAATACAAACTTTCTTTTTGTTGTTTCTGGTATAGCATCATATAAAACTGCAGCATTTATCCAGAAGGTAGACAACAATCTACTACACTGTCAGGCTAGCTGTAGGATACCAATAGAAGTTTGGAAAAAAATAATAAAGTCCAGTCTCACTTGCTTTTGCTTAATTTAATTTCTTTTTTATCTTCCATCTTCATTTCTTTGGAATCCTTTAGTATCAATCCATCTTTCACTAGAGGAAGGGATACTAAACTTTTGAATTATGTTATGTTAAGAAGACTTGCCAAAAATTAAGACTGACTCTTCAGCTGAGGAAGACTGTTTAAAAATAGTTTATTCATTGTAGACCAGAAATCTGAAATTCTTGCTGAGTAAAGTGCCCTTTTTGGAAATGTGTTGTGTACGTGAATATTACATTTGTTGGTCATGCTTGTGTTTATAAATTCTGCAAAAACCGTTTTAAACATATAAAATTCAAAATCTGCTATGCCGTGGAGACTTGCAGTGATTCTTTGAACTCTTGGCCTCCTGCTTTGCTTTATTACCAGGGAATGATTTTGCATTGAGGGGGGATATAATGGGCCTAGAGGGGACAGATATTGATAAAGTCAGACTTTATCATTGCAACTATGATTAATTTCAGCAACCATCACTGAGAATCTTTTAAGCTTTTGCAAAAAGATGAGTAAAATTTAAGTAATTCAAAAATACATTGCAGCTTTCTTTTTCACAATAACTCTTGTATTTTTCCCTTAGCTCTGTGTAACTGTCCCTTAGATTTTATATATATATTTATATATACTTCTTATCTACTACTGATATTAATTTTTTTTAATGTATATATTTACTAGAGGAACTGATCTCTTGTGAGAACTGCAGAGGGGAAATGTAAACTGAAATAATCTGTACCTACTGTTAAATCTGAAAAAAAAATGTAGATGGATGATTTCTGTTCTGTTCTTGGTTTGGAAGCAAGGGTCAGATGGGACCCCTGGGCAAGGGCGATGCTCCTTCCTTGGGGAGCTCCCTCCTGCAAAGGGAAACAGAGGTCCAGCCTTAGGTGTGGTAGGTGAGAGTCAGAAATACAAAGCTGGGAGCCTGCATTTTATGCAGATGGTCTGAGAGACCTCAGGAGGCAGCCTTGGGCCAGGCAGCCTCAGGGAGAGGGAGCAAATTTCCAGGAAGTCAAAGGGATCAGGGTGCTGCCACTAAAGAATTCCTTGAGCTAAATGAAACGAAAACAGAAACCATAGCCTGTCTGCAAAGACAAAGTAGGTAAGGGTGAATGCAGTCATGCAAACTGGGCTCTGTCTGACCTGGTAGGTACAGTGTTAATGACACTAGTCATGTGGAATAAAACACGGCTCTGTATGTGAGTGTGGTTGGGGTGAGGATTAAGGCTTTCTCATTAGGGTGTGGGCACCTCACTATAGGGAAAAAAACCCTAGGCAACTCTACCTCAAGGCTCTGGGGAACTCAGGATCAACACAAAGATAAGCTCAACAGCTCAGTACAGCTGCCATCTCGGGTACCACGTTTTCCTAGCTGGAGGCTGCAAGGGCACAAAATGCAGGTCCATTGCCCTTGTGTGCCAGAGTATACTCATGAAGGAGTTTCCTTCAGCCCTTCTGATTCACATCATATTTGCCATAGTGCAAAAATGTGCTTTGGAAGACAGATGTGCAAATTGTAGAGAGCAGTGAGAAATAAGAGGAAAGGTAAAAGACTGGTCAGGAAGTAGAAATCCAGCTGAGGTTTGAGGGATTATGATACGGCAGAAACAGATATTGCTGGCACTATTGTTCACTGTCTTGGTTTGGCTGTGCCAATTTGGGTGGAGCGGCTTTGGAGAGATGCTGCAGGATGACACTTTTTCTGTCAAGTGTCGAATGGGCAAAGTGTCTAGAAAAATCTGAGAGTACAGTCATGTAAACAACAGGCAAATACACCCATAACTTTGTTCCTTCATCGTATTAAACTCTGAATGTACAGGAAGGAAATGTTTCCCCCCCAAAGTGTAGTGTAAACTTCTCCTGTTTACTTATCTTTAATCTCTACTGACTTTTCACAAATAAATTTATAATAAGGTATGTGGTGTAAAGGTGACTAGAAAACCAAAGCCTATGTTTGGAATAGAAAGCTAAGCATGTTGCTGTGTTACTAGAGGCAAAAGGATTGTTCAAGTAGTTCCCTTTTGTCAGTCAATTGCAACCTAAGTAGATGCAACTGTATGGTATTCATGGTGGTTATTCTAAGGTAATTTTCCTTTACCTCATTCTTCCTTCTCTTTCTCTGGCTTCTAGCATGCACTTAATTCAGGTGGATTCTGTTCAGCGATGGATGGAAGATTTGAGGTTGATGACAGACTGTGAATGTATGTGTATTCTCCAGTCCAAGCCAATCAGCATTGAGAAGGATGAACAAAATGAACTTATCCTGTCCTCACAATATAGCACATATGACAATTTGCAGCTGCTATTAAAAAGAGCTTGGATCATAAGCACAGAATTGACCAGGATTGCTCAAAAGCTGGAGAAGAATAGATGGCAGAGAGTCCACAGCATGACAGTAAGAGTCAACTGCCATGTGCGTTCAATGATAAATGAATACAGCACGTTCACCAGGAATTCTTCAGAAGAAATACAACAGGTAGGATGCCTTACCTGATGTCATGTTTGTCTTGTTTAATTGTTTTATTGTAATAATTAAAAACTTTAAACAATCTGTAAGAAATCCTTACTTACTTATAGTTGTCCCTTGTTTAAGGCTTTCTAACCCCTTTTCAGAGACGGAAACATTCTTGACTCTTTTTGGATCCTATATTACCATAGGATTGTTTCTGAACACTTGTAACGTCAACAAATTATGTTGAAAAAAGTTTCGGTTTTGAAGACTGCAGGACTAAAGTAATTAGATGCCCCATTTGTGAGTTTCTTTGCATTTATGATGTAGAAAACATTACTTTTTTGTTAACTTCAGTTTTAACACTACTCATTTTATTCAGAAAAGTAGAAAAAGGGGTGTCCATGTGAAATATTATGTTTCTGGAGGGTTTTCACCTGATTATCATAAACAAGCATTATTTATTTTTAAAAAGCAATGATGTATATGGATATTGCTTTAAAACCACTTTCTCTTTCTCTCTCTGCAGTTTGAAAAACTTTTAATAGACAAGTGTTCAGAATTTACAGCATTCACAGAAAGGTAATATAAATTTTCTAGTTTAAATATTCACTTTGCTGTTTTATTATCTTGTGGAATTTCTAATGACAAGTACAAATCTACTAACACCCTCAATTATTTGAATTAGGACCCTGCAGCTCTGAAAGGCTTTCTAAATCTGAACCTCTGGGTGAAGTGAGTTGCTTTTATCTAGACTGCATCCTAATGAAAGATGGGATCTGCTGATGCACAAAGAGCCTGGTGTAGACACAAAGCTGCATGCAAGTGGATTTTTCAGGGCTTTTAGACATCAAGGGAGAAAGTCTGGCTCTAATGATATCAGTGACAAAGTTCCCTTCAAGTTCAGTGGAGCTAGGATTTCAGCTGGTGTGAAAACTTACATTGTGAGACTGTCATATTACACGTTTCTGTATGCACATATCAATGTATTTAGTAAATCAAACTGAAATACATACACATTTCTTTAAATTGCAATTGTAGGTTTACTCAGCTCCATGCACTTCAGAATGCTGATACCAGAAAATAAGAATCTCTTTATAATTCTTCTCATGACATTTCCCCTGCCTAGCATAAGTTATCATGTTTCCTCCAGCACAGTTCAATCAGTCCTTTTCGATTTATTTTAGACACTGTTCGAGTCATTCTGCTCAGCGGATCATCAGGGAGAAAGATACCATCTAATTATCAGGAAAGATCATTTCTTGAGCACTATTGCTTTTTGCCAAACCGACACAACTCAGACTTTACTTCTGCAGCCTACTATGAGACACACCAATTTAATGAGAGCTCTGATCTCATAGTGTCTGCCCCAAATCAGCCCTCTCCCTCCTTGTCTGTTTGACAAAAAGTTGATATAGATGGGTGAAAGATAGGTAAAGCTGTGTAGGTGGAGACACTGATCAACCAAACTGTATCTTTCATTGCAGTAGCCTGCCTGGGTGGAACGTATTTTGACAATTCAAATGAGTTCATTTCTGTGAGGAAGTATCAGTTTTTTCATTTGAATGGTATAAAGTTTTCCATCTTTGTCTCATTTCTTCACTTACAGCCAAATATCGCTAGTGATAGGATGATTATACTAACTCTGTAAAGCTGCTGTACATAATCTTTCTGCATAGAAGGACTAATTTTACTTTTGAGTGTGCTGTTTAAATTTAAATGGACTCTACTCATCTGGACACACATCCATTTTGGTTTCTTATCATTAAACTATGCAAGGAAGGTAAAGAAATGAAAATTACTGAAAGCATTTCTTTGGTCATGAATGACGGATGGATATACACAGCTGCAGTTGAAATGCAGGCATCCCAGAGTGACTGTAACTATGAGCATAAGTGGAAAATATCAGTTACACTGGTACAAACACACAGCACCTGCAGCAAAATTTGGCCTGCAGTCTGTGAAGTAAATTGATCCCAAAATCATTCATTAATGTTCACTGCTGTCCTTTGATGGTATAGCCACTGTGCGTAGACAAAGCTTTGATTAATGTCATTGTGATGCTAATGGCACAAAGACAGTGCCCTTCAGAACAGTTGAACTCCTGTTATATCCCCTTTATTAACACAGAGCTCACCTGTGACAATCAGCTTGATAAAACAGTGGTTGCCTGTTGCATCTTTTTTCCTTCACCCCTTTCCTTTCTCTTTTCAGATGTGTACAAACTGAAGATGAACAGATATTGAAGTCCATGAAATCTTGTGTTAATGACACGCTCACCACTGTTGCTCAGTATTTTGGCCAGTTGATAGAGCTGGCTTTAACACATGAGGCACAGGTTAGTTTATAGTTAAAAAAAAAAAAATCTTTCAAATTGTTGAATCTTGATGGAGCGCATCCATTAAGAGGAGGATTAGAATTACAGCTCTCAATTTTCCGCAAAGTTATGATCAGTAATTCAAATGTCTTGCAAAGAAACTGAGGTGTTCGTATTATCAAATTCTTCAATAACCTCAAAGCCCAAACACAATGATCTTGTGGCTCGCTATGTTACTTACTTTTCCTGGTATGTCTCCTTCGTTGAAACGCATCTAATTTCTGGACAATGTCTTGTTAATAAGACCTTTGGACACATTTTCTTTCTTTCATACAGACGCTGCTTTTCATTAGAAATCTTGAAAAAAGTGTCTCCTGCTCTCAATGATTCTCATTAGAAACTAAACTTTTCAGAAGATGTACATATAGCAAGTATATTATTACAGCACACATTTTAACCAGAGCATGTCTTAGGCTCCAGAAAGTAGTGATAAAATAGTGTTGTGTACAGGTTATACGTGTGTGTGTAACCTTCCAGAAACAGTGCTGTATCATTGCAGGCATGATGTATAGTTTCACAGAGTTACACAGAGTAATTAAGCTGAGACTACAAACGCATTAAATTTTTTTCCATTGGACCATTCTTGAAATAGTAGCGACTTGCAAGTCTAACCAATCTCTCTTGACTTACACTGTTTCTTTCTTGAGACTTCAGTAGAAATCTCTTTGTAACTTCTAATCTTCCTCAAATAAAAAACCCAAAATGTAATTATGCTTGATTAATTCGTCCATATTTAGAGGTGACGTTAGGTTGAAATTTTGTGTTGTCCCTGCAGACAAAGAGGAAATGAAGAGGAAATAGTTAAATAGTATTCAGTATGATGCTAAAACAAAATTAATGCATGGTATTGGTTAAATTCTAACATGCCTTGATGCCTTAAGATAGCAAAAAACGTTGTGGCTCTTTCAGGAACATCCCTTATAATTTTAAATTATTATTACCAGGAGGTAAGAATCGCCAGAATACATTTGCAGAATTGCAGTCAAACTAACAAGCTACTTGCTAATGCGCTTCTGTCAGGATTTATGAGAACTGCATGAAATGCCACATATGAGTTGAAGTGTGTAAATAATTTTGCATATTGCAAATTCAGTGAGTAGGTTGTGGTTGTTTTGATGCTTACTCTTTTTAGCTGAAGAGCAGTTCTTCATTGCTAATATTTCTGTCTTTGGGCACTTTGGCGCACCTACTGATACACCTGAAATCCTAGTCCATTTTTCTTTTAAGGGATCAGAATTAAATACTCTGCGTCACCTCATGTGTATTTGTGTGGCTGAAGACTTAGATTTAGAGGCCATTTAGCAAAAAACATTTTTAAGAACAGTTTCCTAAACCATTTAGTCAAGCTGCGTGTCCACTTCTGCCATACAATGGCATTGTCTGTGGCTAGTTTACTGCTCTGGAGCAGACTCAGTGTCTGTGTGAGAGGCCAGAACTCTCATCTTAAACTGCATACTCAAGAGCTTTCTTTTCTCATCAGTGTATCAGGATTTTATTCAGGAAAGGTTCATATCAAAATTTGAACTGGTAAGTTATGTCTTCTATGGAACACCTTTCTAATGCTAAAGGTGGGACAACACAGCCTCTTAAAGGGAAGATAAATGAATTTTGTATAAAATGTGGGATATTTCCTTACAGTTCTTTCAAAGTTGCATTAAATATAAAAATGTTTATCTCTGTCCTCCTAACAAATATAATTAATTTTTCCTCTAATTATTGTATGTACTTTCAGAAAGAGGAAAATTAAATAAGCTTCATATTCTTCTGACAGATGTGTTTCTCTGAAGCTGCAATGACACACAAGCAAAAGCAAGATAACTATTTACAAAGACAAAAATAAATAACCTAATTAATACACTAGAAAAATAACCTACATTTCTCTACAAGAATTCACCGTAATGATCAATGACATTTTCTGTGTAGACTGAGAATAGTGATGAACTCAGAGCCTTAGAAAGTAGTGTTAGAAAGGGTATAGCAATACTCCTTATAAATAAGGTGGAAATCTTGTATCGCCTTGCCTTTGGAAAATTTTAGTTCAATCCCAGGCCAAACCAAATAATAATTTACTAAATAGCTGAAGAGTTCTTTATTGTATGTTCTCACACACGTACCTGTTCTCTTACTCTATTTGTATTTATTTTTAAATATCACTATTCTTAGTTACATCTATTCAAACGCAATGATAAATGTGTTAGTGTTAGCAGTCTGACTCCTGCCCATGGTTTTTTCCTTTCTCTGGGTGAGAAGTAAGACAACATGGGTTGAACTAAACTTTCTATTCCATCTCATCTTTAAATATAACACTAATGGTTTTCATTGGAAGTAAATTATGTTTATTATCTTGTGTCACACAGAACCTGCTGAGACGAATAGAGTTGTCGGACAGTATGTACATCACGGAGTCAGCAATTAGTAGTTTATTCAGCCTTACTCAGGAGGGTGCTCATCTGTGCCGTATCATAGCTAAGGTAAGGGGGGGTATGTGGATTAATCCAAAGTAAACTAGTAACACAAGTAAGTTATTTTATTTAACATAGTAGTGGTTGCAAGTTTTGAAATGTACAGTACAAGACGAAATTCTGTATTTCAGGAGACATATAGGTTAATGAACAACAAAATTTACTCAGAGAAACAATTTTTTTTCTTCTTTTGCTGCTTTTGCAAGCCTTGCCCTGCAGAGTTTATTACCACAATTATCCTATTAGGTTTTAAAATCCATAGGCCAACCCCCCCCCAATCTTTAATTTAATAAAGCTCAATGCCTGTGTAAGCAACTGCAGTAGGGATGGTAAACTTCAACAGGTTTCTGGGCATTGATTCAACTATGGTTGTCTTTTTGTGCCATCTGGGATTGGCCCTTGTTGGGCTGAAATGTCTCTCCTGACAGTATTTTTTAAGTACCAGCTGTGCAAATGGAGAGAAACTTTACAATTGGCCATGCATATGTCTGACTGCAAAGAAACAGCAAGACCTCTTCAGCTACGTGTACACAGGAGGTTAGAGGTATTATTAAAGATGTAATTTTAGAAATATTTTGCATCCATTATTCTCCTTTTACAGAGGAATGTCATTACAGTTACTTCTTGCAGCGTGTGTTCTCGTTTACTGAGAAGTTGATGCTAACATTTGGTATAAATGAATCCTTCTGTCAAGATCAATGATACTGGCAATCCACACAGTTTGCACCTTTTGAGGACACTTGGATCTTGAAAAAGTGAGAAAGGCAGGGCATCGTGTGAGGTCGAGGATAGGATAATCACAACCACAGTGTATATAGAAAGAAGAAAACCACAGCATTTAATTCATTTTACTTCTGATCTGACTTTAGATGGATGTTTGCACCATGAAAGTTACTGCTCTGTTCTGAAGGCTGTGAATGAGGTAGACTGAGAAACATGTAGTGGATCCTGGCGACAGCCCAAGAGGTTTAATTTTTTCTAAATTGGTATTTGAGCTCCACTCAGTGGTATCCAAAAACAATGTTAAAGTGTTGAGGAAGTGCAGAACTAATAAATTGAGGAAAATTGGTCTTGTGCTTTTTATCTTTATGTGAATTCCGTAATAGTTTAATTTAGCAGAAGTGAAGTCTGACCTTCCATCAATCACTGAACTAATTTATTGCTGAAACCTGTCACAGGTTTACAAGCAAGGAAATGCATCCCCTTATGTAAAGAACCCTTAAGTGGCATTTGGTTGGCAAATTACGGTGGTGATCGCATCATCTGTTCTGTGTTGGTTTTCTGTGTGCTGTGAAATACATTTGTCCCAACTCAGCATCATCCTTCACCCTCTGTATTGCCTCTGTTATCTGCATCAGTGAGCAAGGTGGCAGAGGAATTGTAACGGACCAGAATTTTCAATTCAGTCACTTGAGTAGTTAACTATGACAGTGAAAGTGCAGAATGATTTGAAAAACAAACAAACCAACCACCAAAAAATCCCAATCTGAAACTATGCCCACTCATTAAGAGGGTGAGAATGGATTAAAGTTTTGCAAAGATCTCAAAATGTCCCACAGATACAGAAGTTCCCTTGAGAGTTGTTGTAATTATCTTTGGTAAAAACTAGCCAGAGAAGTGGAATATTTGTTTACTGTGAAATTTGTTCATGTAACCATAAAGTCTTACTCTCCGTGACAATGTGTGATCTTGTGGAATGCTCCTGTTAGCTTTTTTCCTGCCCCAAGCTATAAATTGCAACTCTAAAGCACACAAAAATCTTGGACATGCAAACAAAGAACTATGAAAATATTGTGAAGCTACAATATTATAGGAACTGGTTTCGCACTTTGGTAAGGGTTTCAGTCTTCTCTCACCCTCCCTTTCCTCCCCCACCAATATTTTACCAAAATTTAAAAAAGGCTTTGAAATGCTAACCCACTATGCTGAAGTGTCACCTATAATTTTATTCCACCTGCAGGCATTCTTTGACTCTTTTTTTTTTTTTTTTTTTTTTCCATGTAACTTTGTAATCTCCTGTGAAAAAGTCATGTTGCTGACTCACTGGCAGCCAGCTAGTCATTCTCACTGGCTGTCAGAAGTATAGAGACTAAGATCTCTAACACAAATGAGTAGTAGCAAGATAAAACATGAAGGGGGAAAGCCTAAATAATAATAATTATAATAAACCGCCTTGAATTCTGAGCTAAGAGAAGAACCAATGCTGAGCTGTGTGTTTTGAACCATAATACGCAGCGTTCCTCTACAAGCAACTACACTGGTGGCAGCATAATGGAAGCTCCACCAGTTTAGATAATTTTAAAAGCAAAAAGAGAAAATGAGGAAAGGAAGAGACAAGAAGAGCATTTGTTTCAACTAGTAGGGAAAAGTTTGAGTCAGGTTTCTGTCTGCAGATCAGTTTCCTACCTTTGGAACCAAATGTCGCGAAGATACTCCTCTGTCAAGTCTTACGACACATCAGTCTGCGGTTGCATTGCAGGGATGTATTCACAAAAGTCTTATTTATTGCATCATTTCTATTAGATTTTGATCTTGGTATCTTTCATATTAAAAATTAGTCTTGGTTGTTAAAACTCTACCTTCATGTTCTGAGACCGTAAGGAGACACTAAAAACCAGAAACTACAAATTTTGAGTGGATTTGAGCAACTGTCAAAAATTAGCATTACTTGAAGTAGACGGATTCTAAATTGATTTGGCTTTGTAATAACCAGAAGAATCAGTAAAAATCAGTTCCAGAGTTGCAATAAATAAATGCTGGGATATAGAGTGATCAAGAAAAAAAGTCTTTGTAAATAAATCCGTTTCACTGATGAGAATTGGAGTCTAATACCAACTGTATTGATTTGGATGCTATAATAATGTTCTCCTAAGAGAGAAAGAGGCAAAAATGAAGATAATGAAGATAGCCATACATGCTTATCACACCCCTCTTTGCAGAACGCTTGACTGTTTGAGTTCCATATGGGTGTGCAGCAGATTACTTGCTCTGAGAAGCTTCTAATAAAGCTTGGCCTTACCTTCTTTGTACATCAGTTCCTTTTCTAGCAAGTATTTACTATGAAGATTTCTTTGGAGATCAACTTTCAAACTAATTATAAATGTTGTCGTCCTTCATGAGGAAAGGCTTGATGAGAACTCACTGCGCTTTGAGTCATTTCAGGATGAAACTGCAAAATATTACACCTCAGAGTTGGATGCCTTTTCTCTCTTGTCTTCATTCACTCAACTCACACTGCACAGTAGGGATTTTTATACTTATGATCTCCTTCACATACTTTTTGTGATTGTATTTCAGGTGATTTTGTTATCTACTCTTAGCCCTTCTGAATAGCATCTCAGGGATGTCTCCATGAAATTGAATTCCTGTTAATCCAATACAGGAGAAAAGTAGGTCATCAAGTAGTAAAGCAAATTTTCCTCTCTTTCAGACGCTGCTTCACAGAATATGTGAAGCTTGTCCCAGATGAAACTTGAATTGCAGCAAGAGCAGTATTTCATATGTTACTTGGCCAAAACCTGGAAATGCCAAAAAGTCTGCAAAGGATAAATAAAAGCATACTTAGGCATATCAAGAGCTTTTGGAAAGGTGCAAGTTAATTTTCAAACCAAGCAAAGCTCGGTGCTGTTATGTTTCTTTGTCTGAACGCTACGGTTTACCCCTTTGACCAGTTCTGTAGCTGGAATAGTTCCTTGAAAAAGGTGAATAAGCCTGAGGAACACAGAGATTCCATTGAGGGGAGTGGTTTTGATAAGCCACAGAATCAGGCTCAGTATTTCCTACCCATTCCGTATTTCACTTACAGCTCTCTAGGTTCATTACGTGTGATCAATACATCACAGCTTGGTAATGGCACACAGGACACGAAATAAAGAGCTTAGAACTCGTCCTGACAAATGCAGTGATAAATCACTTCTGTCAATCAGAGGCAAAAGCAGGGCACCCATTTGTCATAGAGAAAGCCTGAAGTGAATGTGCTGACATCACTTGAGCTTTTCTAATGTTTGTCCACAAACTTCTGCTTATCATGACTACAGCAGAGAACTAGGTCATCTCTGATTGCCCTGAACTGTGGGGACTTTCAAATTAATAATAAAATAAACCAGTTACCTTAGGTTTGTGGACAACACTGTAATAGCTTTTTTCTTATATTTTTCATAGATAATTTAATTATTTAGGTGAACTTGCTTGGGTGAAATATCAATATCCTTTTGTGGAAGGAAAAATATGGCTGAAACTTTTTTTGTTAGTATGCTGCCTCTTTTTTATTTTAAAGTCTTGGAAATGCCCTTCTGCAGTAGGCTATATATAGCAGTACTAGACTTAAAATAACCCATACAGATATGTGCGCTTCTTACAATCCCAGAAACAAATTTTACTCTTATAAAACATCAATAAACCTACTGTTTTAACTGATTTCACAGAAATTATATATACAAGTGCAAAGACATAATATAAAATTCTATCTTGAAAATATATTGTGGTGTTGATTTTGTCCAATTGTAACTTTCTTGTAAATTAGTATATCTTTTTGTTAGACTGAACAGATAGCTTTGTTTGCTCTATTATTCTCTACTCTACTCCAGCAGAACTAGTACAAAAATGTAGAATTCTGAAAATAAGTGGTCTGAATTGTAGTCTGGAGTTTTTATGTCAGTACAACCTGTTGAGCTTTCAAATAACACAAGTGGTTGAGGAGAAAAAGATTATTTCTGTGAATCTGAAAAATATTTTTGTACAGAGGCTACTGAAACAGGCTTAAAAAGAAGCGTGTATATTACACTTGGTCCATGCTTCCAACTATTTTTAATTTACTACTGTAATCTGAATACTTAGTCTGGGTTCTTTTGTCTGTCATTGACATTTTAAATGCTTTCCTCTTCATTATATATCTGCTCTTACATAATATAAGGCAACTGTAGTCTACCTGATGGCATAACATTTTGAAACGGACAATCCAAAAAAAACCCACCACATGAAGTACATATATTGTCTGTATATATTTATATGTTTCCACTTATTATGTGAACTTTGCTAACGCATATGTTTACAGGGTGTGTTGGAAATTATTAAGGATAGCTACTGTAAGGATGTATATATACTCAAATCTTTGTCTTTATTGCCTTATTTAAAGAAAAAAAGTGTAGGGATTTAAATTTTGTGTTAGAGGATGAAGATATGGATTCTATCTGTATAGAACTTGAAACCTATTTCCACCTTATTGTTAGCAGGTCTTCAACCATATGACCTTCTCTTTCATAGTTTCGCATTAAGTAGATATCATATGAAGCTCAGAAATGTAGAGGAATGGAAAATATATGCTAACAAAAATCTGGTTTAAACCAATAGCATATGGTTGAACTATCACTTAAATGTCACTCCAATGGCTGCCTATTGATAATTCTTTGTAATTTTTACAGGAATGTCGAGTTGAATTTAAATTATGCTTGTAATTGGTAAAAGTCAAGCGCTTAAGCACATTTCCCACTGAGGCTATATTACTTTTTCCATTGCTAGTGTATAAGCATTAATCAACTTGAATTCTCTGTGTGAGCTTAACATCCTCTTTGTTGGTGTTGTGATGATAGCTAATTTGGATAAATTACTAAAAGAATCTGACCCCCATCCCAATCTCAGTTAAATACCGGGGAAACAGTCAGTGCTGCTTTTCTGATTTTTGCGTTTCCCCTGCAGGAAGGAGGTGTAGTTGCTCTCTTTAAAATCTGTCGCCAGGATTGTTTCAGGTGCCTTTATCCCCAGACGCTGAGAACATTGGCATCCATTTGCTGTGTAGAGGAAGGGATGCACCAGCTGGAAAAGGTAGGCACTTCAGCATTCTCTACTGACTGTGTCATAAAACAGACAAGTCCTGTCTTTATTTTGTTCTAGGAATCGATAACTTGGTGGTGTTTGATATTGTGCTCCATACTATGCTTACTTTTCACACAGGTTCAGGCTTTACAAAATCAGTCCTTGCAATAACATTATCCTATTCTGTTGCTTGCAAAAATAAGCTTTTTAAGTGTGGATAACTATAAAAAAACAGGTTAACGCATTAGTGACTATGTCAAAAAAAATTAGGGAAACTATAATTTCTGGACCTTCTGAAGTGTTTGTTTAGAAACTGCAATATTTCAAATAACTCTTAAAATACACAAAGCTTTATACCTCTTTAAATCCTTTCCTGATGCTCAGGTAGGGCACCCACTTGTGGTACTGCAGTAACTTATGAGAGTTGTAATTGCACATAACGAACTGGGAAGGATATAGCAGCTAGCCAATAGAAAAATGTGCTGCTAATCATCAGCAGGTCTCATAAAAGCCAATTTTAACTGGGATAGCAAACATCAAAATGTTATCCAGATACAATTACAGCAGCTGTTTAGACTCCATTCCTTTCTTGCTCTCACTACATACTGCTGTGTTTTGGAAAATGATTACTTCTGGTTACTAAATCATGATCTCATCCTTTGTATTTCATAAAATGGTCATCTTCCACAGCTGAATAATAGCCTCTTCAACTTAATGATAAATGATTTCACTGCCACTTTACATTGACATATCTTGTAATTTACTGTGCAGAATTCAAGCAAACCATGACAGAACATCTGCAGCAAAAAGCAAGTCTCTGAGCTTACAGTAAATGAAGATTGCTTAAATATTTTTTGACATAATGCTGGTTCAGACTGACACCAGAATCAGTCTAAAAGGATCTTTCGTTATGTCCACTATAATAGTGGAATTAATAGAGTTAGAAATGGAAAAGATTGATCCAACTCACCTGGTCCAATTCCTGGCACTGTCAACATGCATTTAAGGTAGCCCATATCAAAGCCGACGAAACAGGAGTCCTAGAAAAAGTGATCTCTCAAGATCATGTGTCTTTGATCGACCTTAATGTTGGTCACAAGCAAAATTTCTCAGGGTAAACTTTGTTGCAATAATGATTGGAGTAGGGGTTAAAGGATTTTTAACTGAAATCCCTACCACTGCTTTCAGTAGTTCATTTTTCACCCGGGCCTTCAACTATTAAATCACGTCTTGGCAAAACCTAAGTCTGCAACGTGTGGGGCTGGACATTAATCCTGCTCACCTGACTGAACAGACAGGTTTATGACAGGACTATTTGGTTATCACTTTGTCAACTTTTTTGCCTAAAATTGTGTTGCTGAGGATCCATACGTTATGTGGGTCCAGTACATGCCTGGGTTTCTGGTGGGGGGAAATAGGATATTTCATATATCAAAAGAAACATGAATTCTCACTGCAAGGAGGTTAATGTCCCTCCAAATCCTAATGGCAGTTAAAGAATACAAGCCAGTACAATGCTATGTCCTCTGTAAATAATTTATTGGCTGGTGACAGCCCAGGTTCGTCAGTTTATAGAGCTGAGGAAGGATAGCAAATCAGATGGTTTTACTATTTTTTTTTTTTTACTGTCTTTTCACCCTTCTTGTACACCAATATAGAAGCAAGATCTTCTGATGACAGGGAATCAGTGGAAAGTTCATGGATCAGATGACCAGTATTTTGATGTGAAGAGCCCTTCAGTTTCTTGTATTGTATTCTTTAAATAAGAATGACTCTTTTTTTTTTTTTTTTTTCCACTTTCAAAATTTGAATTACTCTTGCAAAGAACAAAAAGAGGGTCAACAATACTAGCATTCCTATCACTACAGAAATTACCGTAGGACTTCTTACCTGGCAGAAAGAGTGACTTCTGTTATCCAACTAAGTACCTGGGTGGTGGTGGAGCATTTAATTTGCCCTAATGTGAATATCATCATGCCACCTAGTGCATTAAAACATAGATGCAATTTGAACTTTATTTTCAACGACAGAAACTTAACTCAAAAAAATAAGGCTTGGCCTACAAACAATTCAGATTATCTAATTCAAGATTAAAAAAAAAAAATATTAAAAAACCACACAACCCAAACACACCATACCCCCTCCACTGTTTTTCAATTAGACTTCACAACCATTAAAGTGTTTAAAGACCACTTAAAAGAAAGCAGCAAGAGCTGTTATTTCTAATGGAACATTTGTCTGGGAGGTGAACTAAAAGGGGGTGGTTACTTTCTGCAGTAATTGCAGTGCTTAATTACTAAAGATATTAGGAATTTTGTTTATTTGTCCAATGCTCATTGATCTTGCCAATTCAGTAGCAACATGAAGGCAACAAGAACATCTGTGTTAATGTAGATGGTTATTTAGAAAGTAAGCAAAGAAGTCAGTAGCTCACAGGAGGCAACACAAGTGGGGCCTATTTTAACTTTTTTCTTGGGTTTTAAGATACCTGAATATTAGGCTTCTTCATAATTAGTGTGAATTTAATGCGTATGATGGTTTAAACCCAGAATAACATTCATCTTGAGTGCATTTTTGGCTTGCAACGTGGAAATACTGCCCTTATTTACAAAGGAAAGAAACAATCCAGTGCTCATTTCTAAAGATGTAGAAAGTTGCCTATTTTAAGCAAAAATATTGTCCTCTATTTTTTAAATAACTCTTGTTCTTCCCAGTCATGCATCTCTAAATCTATATCTGCACTACCCTCTTACCAGCACACTTGAAAAAGCCGTTATTACTTTTTCATCATCTTGATAAAGAAGGTGATCTTTGCTATAATTACAATGACCAAGTAGTTGTTGCAATGACTAGCTTTTACTCTTTTAGGTGAATCTAGCTGGCTGTATGTATGATAATGCAAAATCAGTTGGTTAAATCACCACTTTTAGAATAGTTATTATTTCACTTGCAGGTACTTTACTGACTTTCGAAAAGGTACTGTCACTTCATTGCATATTGAACTACAGAGCTCCAGGAGCTCAACACTAACAAATCAGGCAATTCAAGTAGAAAGACAGTGAAGAAATAGTCTCATTTTCTGACTGATGACTGCGTGTAAATGACGTTGTTCTGTGTAACCTGTGCTCCACAAGTGGTAATTTTGGTACTTCAAGCTGCGTATGGATGTCCGGCTGTTTGGTACACTTTAACTTCATAATCCACTGTGACACCAGCAAGTTTGAGATCATTCTTTAGTCTCAGCTGCCCGACCAGTCCCACTTCAGAGAGGAGCGGAGAGCCCTGGAAAAGCAATCAGAATTTTCCTCTGCTTATTCTTGCAGCTGTCTGTCCCTGTCCCCAAGAGAGCTTTGTCATCTGTGTCTTGTGGCAGTTGAGCGTGCAAAGTTTTTAGGGGAAAACTTATGGCATCAGAAAGGATGGTTATTCTTGGCCTAGACACTGCAGAGTTAATGTAGAGACAATATATAATACAGGTAATAGATAATACAGAAAATAGGTAAAATTGCTAAAATCAGAAGAACTGAAAGGAGTTTGGGGCAGGTGAGCATGACTGGAAACTGAAGAACAATGTTAGTGTGGCACATGTAGACCTGTTTGTGTATCCAGCCCTGAGGTTTAGGACAAAAATAAAATGATGTAGTGGGAGACTGATTTTCAACATAGACATTTGTTGGGGGTTATAGAGGGAAGAATATCTGAACCTTCAAGTGTGCTTTAAAAACTTAATTCACCTCAAGGGTTCCCATGTAGAAAGTACCGTTGAAGACACAGGGTGGGACTGATTAATGTGTGCGATTCATGCAACTTAAAGTAAAAAAAAAAAAAAAAAAAAAGTTGTGATTTGATTGTTTGATAATTACACCCTGCAAATTACATTAGGAATAACTGTTCTTCAAATACCATTTTCATTGTCAAGACACTCATAAAAATCTAACAGATACTGTCTTCAACATGAAGCAGCCTTGCCTGGAAAAGGGGTTTGTATTTGGATAGAATCATCCATCTTTAGCACACTGTTAGCCTAAAGCAGTTCTTCAGTCCTTTCTCTTCCTGAGGCTGCATTAGGTCCTTTTGCAGAGCACTGACATATCCTGACATGCAGCCTCATTAAAGTCTAAAGACTGGTAGTTTCTCTGCTTCAGGTCTGCCCATACAATGCTTGTTGCTGACTGGTGCTAGAAGGCACGGCTTTCCAAGTTTTGTCCTATGCTGAAGCTCAGTTGTGTGATTTTCACTGAAGCAGACTGCAATAAAAGAACTGCAGAGTTAGTTCAGAAATAAATAGCAGATAGTGCAGTGTACTGCAGTTTTTACTGTGCGTGTGAAACATTATTGCATTAAAAAGCTGCAACTTAGCTGCCACAAAAACATGATGATTTATACAAATAGTCATTCAAGCAGCTGCCTAAATATTAACACTGTGCAGTGTATGTTTACTTACACTATTTAAACTACTCCAGAAAGCAAGACACCTGGAGTCAACTCATTAAGAGAAGATATTCCAGAGAGACTGGGGACAGCAATTGTTACTTCTATTAATAAAACCTTCTTTTTAACAAATGAAACAGCTTTCATCACTGTGTTTCAAGCAAAATTGCCTAGGTAGAGATTATAAATTGCTTTGAATCCTTCATTTAAAGCACATTAGATCAAATGACTTCTCTCTAGAAGAAGGTGAGAACAAGTACAAAGTGTACATTTTTTTGTGGTTGGGGAACTATGAATTTCACAAAGACTTCTTAAACATGAGTGACTTAAAATCTATTCACTGTGAAGCCAGTCTGCTTTTTAAGAACCGTGATCTTATGCACAATAATAATTTTGGCATGATGGGGATGTAGTCTATCAATGATACATATGAAAAACAAGCTTTTGGTGGGAATTAAGTAAAATGTTTATTACAGAACCTGCAACTACAATTTATTCGTAGCTTTTTAGGTGAATGTGAACTGACTACTTCATTCAGCTCTACCCACTTTGAACTTTCAGTTTCAAACATTAACCTCAGTAAAATGAGGGAGTAACTTCATTTCAGACAAAGTCTGTGTGTTGCCTTGAATCTTAGCTGCTAAAACCACTAAGGTTCATGTAGCTGTAGGGTGAGACAGAAGTGAGAATTATGGAGAGGGCTCTGATTATGAGAGCTTGGATGACCTGCTACGAGAGTACAGACACCACTTCTAAAATCTGAACGAAAGGTTAGCTGGTGGCCCATGGATTTCATTGTCACAGCATGTGAATGCTCCACGATCATGAGTGTTTTTATTTTTGTAATATCTGGTATATGATGGAAATAACTTTGTACCACACAAGAGATCACAAATTTGTTTGATCTGAACGAACTATATAGCTGTCTTCATATTTGAATATTCCAAATGCAAAATACTAGAGGAAGCAAAACATTAGTAATGGTCTCCTAGAAAAGGTGTGTGAGGTTGCCAGCAATAGGGAAGGAGAGACCCATAGCTTGCTACATTTAAAAGCATGTCTGCAGGTTGTTTGCTTCTTTTAGGAAGTGCAAGAGTAGGTGCAGCTTTCTGAGCAGCAGTGAAATGTTGATTTTTATTATGGCAAGCAGTGGCTATTCACAGGACTTCCAGCAATGAGAAAATCTCAGGAAGTGCAGCTTTGTGTTAAAATTTCTTTTTCTCTGGTTAATATATGACACTCTTATGGCCTATTTCAGTGGTTTTACACCAAGTTAGTTTCAGAACAAGGGATTAGATGGGCCTATAAGATGATAAAAAATAAATAGCTGATTAAACATTTACTTTTTTAAAGAAAAATATTTTTCAAAAACATGGTTATCAAAAGTTAATTTTACTTCATGGAAACTTAAACTTCATGTAATTCTGTCTCCTAAGTGAGATAGGGCAAGGGTATTAATAGCAACATACAGGAATTTCTGAAGTCACTAGAAGGTGGTAAGTTGTTAAGGGGCCCTTTTCTTGTCTCTTTCCCACAAGAACAGGTAGCATGCAAAGTTATAATCCTTACTGAGTTTTTCATAGGTCATGTTGATAAACACATTCTCAACACTGTTTTGTGAAGGGGAATATAATTCTTGTTTGTTCCCCAAAGTAGTGATTGTTTACAGGAAGAACATGTGAAGCTTCACGACTGGGAAAAGACTGGAAATGTTCTTTCTGCATGCTTAAAATCACAGAACACTGGCTTATGTGCTAAGAGCATGTGAGACGATTTAGATGGAAAGGGTTCAAATGATGTGTTCCTTTTACAACCCTTTGGCTGGAGAGTCAACTCTTCTGGTTTGCATAATGCACTTTTTTCCATCCGAGAACATTGTTTTGGCTCATCTTCCATGGCTGTAGCCAGGCTTTGAAGTCATGCTTGTGAAGTTATGATCAGTAAATAGGAATGGATAAAGAGATTTCTGTTGTTCTGAATTTTGAGAGAGGAGGATAATGTTTTAAAGACTAATCCAGGCAACTTTTGACACGCAGTGCAGAGCACACTGAAACTTGGTGTCATTGATAGCTGGAGCTGCAAACTGTGTCTCTCTGTCGTCACTGGGTAATTGAGTAGGTAACAGGACACTGAAGAGCTACAATGAGACAGAAATATAAGTCAACCTTAAGGAATAGTGTGGGGAACAACATGTTCAAAAGTTGCTTTTCTCATAGCTTTTTGATAACCAGGCAAATCTATTTCAGTAGCTGAGTTTGTGGTACAATTAGATAATGTAAAGTTCTAGGCTTGCAGCTCTTTAATTTACTGGACGCTTCTTCTCAGTAAGGCTGTTTAATTAATTGGCAGTGAAAAATGTGCTGGGTTTGGCAAATTACATTTCTGTCAAAGCCCTTGCAAGATTCATTAAATCATATCTGAGAGTGCAGGAACTGCCCTTCCTCAACTGCTGGCTTTGTATATATTAGGTGGTGTTTCAAGTTTTACCTCCTGATTACACAGCTATGTATAAATAATTAGCAAATGCAGCTGCTTTCAGTACAATCCCAGGCAACTATAGCAAGACTTCTCAGGTCACTGCAGAGTTTGGCCGTCTTCAGGTGTGACAGCCTGCAGTTCTAGGGCAAAATGTTTTGGAAGTCATGGAAGGGACACACTTCTAAAAACAGTGTGAAACATGTTTAAAACAACAACCAAACCAACCAAATATAAAAAACCCCACCCCGCCCCCTGAAAAACCCAGCAACAAAGAAAACCCCAAACCAACTGGCCACTCTCTCTGCAGTATTATTTGTTCTGTTGAAAACCTTCTGCCAGTTACAGAGCAGATTAAAATTTGTTTGCTTTATGATAGTACCCGCTTTATCATACAAAGAGAAAAGCAAGGGGGTTTTTTTTGATGGACTTATTCAAGAGACATGGAATTGAATAAAGTCAGACATGTTAGTGCAGGATCATGGGACATTGCCAGATCTCTGTAGGAAAAAAGTATACACAAAATGCTTTGGCTGAGGTCACTGCCGTTATTCCAATTCCGTTAAAATGACTAATTAAATTATAGTAGTTGTGTTGTTGTAGCCGTGATGGTCTAAGGAGATATGTATCAGTTGCTGTAATAAAAGATATTACCTCTCCTTACAAACTTTGCTTCACTCTAATTGTATTATAGATTTTAGAAAAGGGAGCAAGGAGCCAGCCAACGTAGCACTAGAGATAAACGTTTCGATAATACTGGTGAAGTAGGACAATGTGAGAGACTTAGCTAAGGAGCTGGTGAATAGCTGCCTTTGGAGGACACAGATTCTGTTGTTTATCAGTAGATCCTCATTTAAATACCAGTCCTGGCCTAGACTCTGTGAACATATACACATGCATTTAGCCTTAAGCATGTAAGTAATTTCGTTTAAAAACAAGAAAACCACTACCTGTTAAAAAGGTCAACAGAGATGCACATCTATTGGTCTGTTCATGATTGAAGTTTCAGACTGCAATAAATCTCATAGACTAAATATTCATTTGGGGATCAATGAACACTGCTGTGGAACAAAGCAAAACTTTGAGTCAGATCAAATAGGTACTAGACATTTCTGATAAACCTTGTGTGTCTTACTCTATGAATTGATATATAAATCTATCTTTAAATTGATAACAAAACCACGAGCTGTCTTCTAACCCAACAAGGAAACCTTTAAGTCTTTTGCCCTTAGTGTGAGTCTTTTCATGTCGCACACAGATTTAGGTTTTGCTTCCCTTTGTCCTGTACTTAGTGGCATACTGCTTAAGCATGTCCACGTGCAAAAATTTCGTAACAGTCAAAGCAGCCCAGTTTTATTCATGTTTTGTCACATTTCAGCAAGACCTAATGAGGACAAAGCGCTGCAGTGGCATTCAGGTATTACCAATGATGTGCTGAGAGTAAATCTTGTCACTGCCCTGTTGTATTTTTTTCATGGCTCTAGAGCAGTGTTCATGCAGAGTGAGAGCTGATAGAATTAGGTGTACATTGGCATTTTGTTCCCCTATATGATGCAGTCACTGCAGGAGGAACAACCTCTCTTCTCATTTATCCCTCAGCTCTGTCTTTTTATACACCTAAATTTTTTTAGCTGAGATGCAGAAGAAAGAGTCTTCCAAATTTTTTTCTTCTTGTTTTAAAAAGGTAAGTTTCATTGAAATAGATTTTGAAAGCTGAAAAGGAAAGTCCTCAGACTATGCCAGGATACTGAGGTGGACACTTCAATGTGCAAGATCAAATTGGAGCAGTGCCTGTAGATTGCCATTCCTTCCAGCTCCATTTTGAAAATTTGAGCCGATGCCAAGTTACCACTCTGCACTTGTTTGGCTCCCATATAATTTACACATGGTTTTTGCAGTCAGTTATGTTGGTATTTTATGCTATCTATTGATTTTATATTTCACTAAGTATTTTATTTAAAGCACTCCAAAAAGCTCTAGATTTATGTTTCAAAAGTCAGGATGTTAAGAGAATTTTATAAATGAAAAATAATTTGGAAATCACCAGATGATGATTTTTTTTGTAATGATTTAAAATATTGCCTAAAGCAATGACAATGATCAGGGCAGCAAATGATCCACGAATGACGTCTGAAGGAACAGAAGCCAACACATCAAATGACAGGTGGGTTTTCCCTACCTAATAATAATAATAATAATCGATCAAGCAAATTTAATTTTAAGATGAAAGAAGAAGCTTACTCAGCTCCTAAACTGAAGGCAGAGATTAATGAGAATCAATTGAAGCATTTAAAATAGTGCAGGGAGAGAGCTATTTTGGACCTCAAATATTCCTCTAGTCCCTGATAGAGGCAGAAAAGAGACTGGAAAGACATGGCCTTACAGAAAGACCTATATTAGATTGGGTAGCTGTATTAATTCTTCTTTTCTTCTCACTCAGCAGGATACTGTTGCATTGCATATCTGCATTTGTATCCATATGTAAACACACATACTGAATGTGCTTACGTTGTATGCAAAAAATAGCCTAGCTGTAGCCACAAGTAAGTGTGAAGAGAGATAGGGGTGAAAATACTTATTAATTCTGACACATTAGATAGCTTCCCCCTCACAAAATCTCTGCTGAAATTAGATGTGCTACTCTAACTGACCCATCCTGCTGCAGACTTCATGACTCAGTTTTGTTGATGATTTTTGTGACTCATTAGGAAAGTCCAAAGAGTTTACTGCTCAGAGCCTGCATTTCTTGTTTGGCTGACTTTGAGCTTGCCTAAAACCCCACTGATTTCAGAGGCCTCTGCAGGAAGAAAAGCATACCTACATAGATTTGGTTACACAACAGGGTTTTAAACACCTTTGGAGCCTGAGAATTCAGTATTAGCATTATTTTTCCTTCTAAGATTTCTGCCACATGTATTTTCCTGCCTGAATTAACTATGACTCATGGAGCTTTCTAGCGCTCTATATAGTTTCTTGTATATCTGTTCTTGCTTGCATAACACTGACTTTCAAAACTTTTACAGGTTTAATTTTGAAGGACTGAACTCTCACGTATGCACATTACTAAAATGCAAAAGGAGAAAATCCTTTCTTTGTTCATTTAACTGCAGCTATGGAATTCTTCACTAATATAAAACTGCACTTACAGGAAAATTTTTTATGATACCAGCTTTGATCAGTTCTACTACTGGCCACTGTTAAACTTTCTATTTTCTTGGTTTAAATGAGTGCTTAGCAGTTTAACTTTCCCACTTGAACAGCATTGTACAAACACAAAACTGTCTCAAGGTTTTCCTGTCAGTACTGGTATATTCTGACTCTGTTGCATGGGCCAAATTCTCTTACTGGAGCTGAGTTTTTTCCCAGAGCTAGGTGTAAAAATGAAACAGAGAAAATGAAACCCAGTGTAAGCTGATTGACTAATCAGCTGAACCTCAATATCCTTTCCTTGTGATGGGCATTTGAAGCCATCACTGGAGGTATTGTGTTACTCAGGTGAAGTATCCTACATGTGCTTCTAAAAAAAAAAAAAAAGGGAGCTAATTGTATAAGTTTTTTCTTACCCCATGTTTGTAATGAGCTAAGAGCTGCCGTGTAGCTTAGGTGAAGCTCACCCATGATATGCATGAGTCTCCCTGTATTTCTTAAAAAAGTGAAGGTTTAATAATTAATGGCAGGTGATGTAGAGACATGTTTGTGTGTCAGTATAGGGGTTTTTTTTTTGCTTAAGCTTGTTTGCAGGAAACCACTTAGATCTGGCACCCTGCCTGATTTGTACTAAAACTTTCATGTTTCATAAAGCGTCTTCAAAAACATTGAAAGAGCTGCTGGAAAAACAACCTCATCCGTTTAAGATAATAATCCTCTTTTTAAAAAACTAAACATCTAAAAGCATTGCACATATAGGTACTGTATCATACTTCTCTTGCTTATCATTAAGTTCCCAGACAACAGCTCTTTCAATGACTGTTCCTTACCTTGCTAGTACTGTCTAGAGCTTTTCCTTCTCAGAGGGCTTTCAGGTTTGTTCATTTGAAGTGAACAGTGATATCTTAGAGGAGGAGAAACTGTCTTACTAGTCACTATACTGCTGTCCTTAGTTACAACCAAGCGGTCTGAGGTACCGGCTGAAAGCACTGCCTCTGGCCCCAGGACTTTATACCCTTTCCTCCCACCTGTTTGTGCATCAATGTTTTGTGAGGAAACACACATCTTCTGTGTATATCCTGAATTTTCAAAGGAGCCACTTTCTGAGAGGACTGGGTGACAGTCTTGATCTGACTGAAGGCAGTGCACAACTGGATGCTTATGAGGCTAAATCTGAAGTCCTAGGCCACCAGAGACCTGTTCCCATGAAGATGTGCAACTAGAGCTGTGCAGGATCTGCATGTGATGACATCATCATGTGCATGTGATGAAAGCATTCCCTGGTCGGTCTGTTTTCTACAAATCTTCACCTATACTGAGTAATGCTGCAGTCTGCCATGCCTAGCTGAGATAAAATTGATTTAGTGTCCTTTCATTTCTGAACAGAGTCCCTGATTAACTAATGTTTATGAAATAAGGAAAAAAAAATGAAAGCTAAAAGAAAATAAAACAAATAATTCCTAACAAATAAGTAAAATGAGACAGCAATGATGAGGTTGAAGTCTTCTGGTAGCCTGACCATTGTTTGGAAGACCTCTAAAGGCAGAACAAGACCCCTTTGGAAAGTATTTCGGTGGCTGTGAACAGGTAGTTTCCCTAGCCTTTGGTGAGGTAGGAAAGAATATACTTGTTCTAGATTCCTGGAAGTGGGCCTAGGCCTTTCTCCTACTAAGACATTTTCAGGTCAGCTGTTAACAGAAAGACAGGGATTTTCCAGTTTTGTGATAGCACAAATTGATTTACAAACCTGATCTTTCCATCTGTGACGTTTCCTTTACGTCCACACATGTACGTCTAATAGCCACATATCAATTTAAAGAGCAGGTAGACAGTTGTATTATCTTGTTGCTGGTTTTAATATGATTCAATAAGTAGGCATAACAGGAGGAACTACGTGGGTGATAGTCATTCCTACAGTTTGCTATGTGTGATGAAGGGAGCCCTAGCAGGGCTGTTGTAGTAAAGTGAAATGCTGCCTCTGTCTCAGTCTTCTTTTGCAAGTACTTCCACTTCCTGCCCTGGGTGAATTTCTTGAATTTAGCAGTTTACCTTACCAAATGAATTACTGTTTCTCCTTAGCCACAAAAAGCCACTTGTGAGTTTCTCAGCAATTCAGGACTTCAGGGCATTGGGCTTGTCTGTTGCCTCCACACCTGCACCACAGATCTGTTTTGCTGCATGGTGTCAGTGATTTAGCTGGCTGTGAAAAAACTATGGATCAGATTAAGATGCAGTCTACTTGCTGTTTGCTTCTGTTGATTCCCTGGTTTGTCTTACAGTCTCTTTCTTCCTCTCTGCCTGATATATCTTCTTTGTCCTAGAGAAGCCTGTACTGCCAGACAACTGCTTACATGTTCTCCTTTTCTGACCATCTCTGTGATAACACAAACAATGTTGGCAGAGTCACATAAGCCTCTGTTTGCAGGAAAATCTGTGTCAGAATATAGCATAATTTCAAGAAAGTGTTTTGGATATCTGCTGAAAAAGGCTAAGATCTATTCAAAGATCAACGGCTATAGAAATTTCTGTACTTATCAATGACCCAACCATCTACCAGACAAGAGTGGTGAGAGGAAAGACCAGGAGTTATAAAGGTAGGCTTCATAAACGCCGAGACACTGCTTCCCTTGTCCTCAGCAACTTGAAACAATTGTGGTTATGTCAGTTCTGTCAAACTAAGAGTATGACAAATTATCCCAGCATGCAAGGATAGCATGAACTCTTCTTGTAACAGCCTTTTGCCTGTAAGAATTTTTCATGTTTATTGTAAGCTCTCAAAATTTTCCATTAGATAAGGCTGAAATTAAATCTTGATTTTATTTGTTATTATTGGAGGCCTGGGAAAAGGAAATAAACTAAAATCTGAGAGCAGGGATGCTGTGAAATAGACAGGCTAAAGGTGACCATGTTGTCTGGCCAGAACTTTTGAAAATGATTCATAACATCAAACTTCAGTATTTTTGGATTCCAGGTTAAGTCACTTGGTGTCTAGCAAGTTGTGGTTATCCACTGACTATCAAATGGAAATTACATCCATTCTATAAAACTAATACTTAATTACCATTAAATTAAAAGCTGGCTGATAATGTATTTTCAGCATTACTGTCATCCTTCTCATTACGTGAGTGTTGTTAAGGTCAGCTGTGGGTCTGTGGTAAGGTTTTAGGCTTGTGGTAGCTAAGTTGCAATCAAAGCACTTTTGACGGAGACATAGAATCATAGAATAGTTTGGGTTGGAAGGGACCTTTAAAGGTCATGTGGTGCAACCTCCCCTGCAGTGAACAGGGACATCTTCAACTAGACCAGGTTGCTCAGAGCCATGTGGTTATTGTCCCTTCAGAGCTTAGAGAAGGTAAGTCAAAATAGGGTGCTAAGTGGGTTATCAGTCAGCATGGAGGGACAGATCTACTCATGGGACTGAAAGGCTTATTCAAGTCCAAAATCAGGAATGAATCTGAGCACTCCTGCGTTTGAGCCTTTTAGCTGTAGTGATCTAGGAGGAATTAAATCCTCCTTGTATTTCTGTCTCTAAAAGGATTATGACATGGCATTTTAAGGACATAAAAAATGAGTGATAACTCTCTGAATATGATTTGGAAACTTCACGAGAGTGAAGTGCAAGTTGAAAGTAGTTTTTGCCAATGTGTTGACTTATGCAACTTAATCCATGCATTGCGTTATGCAATAGTGGCACCCAGTGGAGGCTGGAATTACAGCAAAGTCTCGATGCTGGTGGGTAAGCCTTGCCCAAATCGACTGCAGGCACTGATTCGGGAAGGTAGGTCTATGAGGACCAAAACTACACGCAACTTAAGTGTTCTCCTAAATCAAGAACTCTTTCCACTCAACCGGATTTTTAATATGAAAAGTTTAGGCTATCTGAGCATTTATCTATTTATTCACAACAAACTCTGGATAGTGTGAGGGCCTTTTTCCTACAGACTAGACCCTCTGCTTTAGCTGCATTAGTTCAAAAACCTTAAGCAACATCTAATGCAAGAGCGTCCGGGTGAGTGGAGGAGAAATGCCCTCTACTCTGCCCTGAAAGTACTGCTTAAATAGTGACAGTATCGGCCTCAAAAGCTTGGAGAGAAAGTAGAGCAGCACCTGTGCATGGGGGCAAGGGGGAACAGAAGGAAAGCATGGCTCCTGATTCAGTCACAGTCTGGGCTATAGTCTGAACAGGTGGTAACATGTGAGAGAGGAGTGAGGAGAAATGTCAGACATGTGTTAGGTAGGAAGGAAGTCTCTAGGGAACATATTTTAATGTTTCAAATTCAGGCAATGCTAACAGCAGCACCACTGAAAATAAATGGATATTAATAAGCTGTAAGCAGATCAAACACCCCGTAACATAGTGCTTGATATGTTACAATGTACATGGAACATTAGATTTCTCTAAAGAGTATATTATTTACTATGAAGCTGGTCAACACACTGCTCCATGGGGAATAAGGCTATATGTGTCATCTTCTGTTTATTGTTTTCTCAGGAGTCATATATTGCAAATAGTTGTGGTGAACAGGGATTTTAGAGTAACTGACTTGTAGTGCCAAAGAGAACTGAATTAATTAGAATAATGCCCCTGTGTACCCAGTGCTATTGAGCTCAGATTTCCAGGTTTCATGCCTACTCAACATCCAATGTTATCAGAAAAATGTGATTAATGAGGATGATGATCTGAATTACTAGAAAATTTTCATCTTTAACTGGTTTAGCACCCTCTGCCCCTCCCCCCCCCCTTTTTTTTTCTGCATTTATTTTGACATTTCATTATAAGCACTGGATACTTTGGGATTTTGGCCATGCTGAAATTGTTTTAGATCTGAAAGGAGAGGCTGGATGCAGGAGAGCATGTTCAAATAAATGTTGTTTTGCAGTCAAGAAAGGGTTTAAGAAAGGGAGAATCACAAGTTGGACCAGTTTATTTACAGACTTTGGAACAGTTTTCATAGGTGCAGAAGTGGTTAGCAGAAGAGACTGCTTATTAAGTGCATGTGTTGTTGCAGTACTATATTTTGCGAGTGATCTCATTAAGTCACCAGGACTTTCTGTTGATAAGGTTACTATTCAGTGCAAGATATACTCTCATAATTTCTGGAGAAATGACTGCTTATTTTAATGATAATAGGTAGCATCATTACAATGGCATTAATCCAAGCATGCAGCGGTAGGTACGTAGATTTTTATCTTTGTTTTATAGCACAGGTTGCAAAAGCAAAATTAAATCACTCAAGAGTAAGAAGCTGCCTCAGATGTCTGACGTGAACTTCATAGCTGATCCAAACATGATGTTGTACTGCTGTCTAGATTGAGGAAGGAATTATAATGAATAAGAAGGCAAATTAGAGCTCTTAGAATAGGTTTGCAATTTATTTTTGAGCTAGACACTTGATTTGTTCTGAGGAAAATTTTTAAATAAGATGCCTTTTTTGTTACTCACTAAAGACTGCTCCTATCTCATCCTTTATCCTGGAAGAAGAACTGGGTTACAAGTCACAGGATCTCCCCTAAAAATACTCACCAACGAAGCCATATGTCTCCTGAATTTCTGCTCCTGTAAGAGGGATTTATTGTACGTATTTAAAGGCTGTAACAAATTGGTTTTCCCTTTACTCAGAAGAGGATTTTTGAGGAATTGTGCACGAAGGAACATGGTGCTTCTGTGCCAGGTTACGTTGAGAAGCACACCCTACACCTTTACTGAACTGGCTTTGCCGTCCAAGTCATGTTGCAAGTGGTATTGATGTCACTCTGAGTAAAAATTCTGTGTGCTGTTCCCCTTCAGATCATCTTCCCTTCAAGCTCCTTTAAACGTGAAATAACACACTTGCATCTAATTTTTGGCACAGTTTTACCACTTCTGTGCTAGAAGGATTTCTGTCTTGTGTGAACTAGTCAAAATGAAGGGCTTGCCACAAAATGTATGAAGAAGGTAAGTCACCTAGGACCTAGAGCATTGGAGAAGGCATTAGGACACAGAAGGCCAATTAATCAAATGAAGACTTTCATCTCGAAGAAGGACAGGTAATTGAGACATACTCACGTAATTACAATTGATTTTTCTCACAGAAAAAAAAAGACACAAAATATGGCAATTGCTGAAAGTGGTAATGGAAAAGGAAGTAATTTTAAATAAAGATGATGCTGGCTTTTTTCTTTCCTTTTCCCTCTTAGTTTTTAAAGAAAGCTGTGAGTGCTGACTTTTAATCCTAATGAGAAGCCGGTCAGGGTAAGCCTATACCATTAAATATTATTTCAGAGTTGCAGCAAAGAGAAAATAACATAGAGAGATAGGAAATAACAATCGAAGACCCTTTCAGTAACATGGATTAAGAGTTACAATTGAATTAAGAAGGATCAGTTGTTCAAGCTCACTAAAAGATGGCTGATTAGACTTTTTTCCTCTTTTGTTTTTAAGCAGAATGGTTTGTGGCCAGCCATTCTGAACAGAAACACGACTGCTCTTTCCTTTAAAATACTTCAGGCTTTGGACTAGGTACTGCGTTGCATTTACTTTGGCCATTCATCTCAGTTTGTAATGACTTCTGCATTTTACCTCTGGTTAATCGTGCACTGCAGTAAGACAACCAAGGATCTAAGCCATAAGTGTCAATAAATTCCTGCCAGTATCTCTGTTGCAGCTGGGCAGCTGTTCCATAATGGCTAGCAATGGAGATGGCAGAGAGACAGGCTTTATGCACAAGGAGTGGGAAGCCATAGTTTTCTGCTATGGCAAGGAGTATATAGAAGGTACTTTGGATATACTTTGCTATAAAGGTACCTTTGCTCAGTGATGTGGCTAATGAATCTCCTGAGTTCACAGTGAATAGATTTTTGGACCTGAGAAGATCTGAGTGGAAATCAATGGTTAATTAGCAGGAAATATGTTGTTTCTAAAATTCCCAGGATGCATGATAAAAGATGTTTTACAAAGCAGTTTAAAAAGTGCTTTAGAAAAAGACTTAAAAAAAAACCCTCCACATTGCTCTGCTGAAGTCTGAGTGCTGTTATAAACGTACATGTTCTCTTCGGGCTCTGAATATTAAATATGAAAGTTGTATTCTCTAAGATTGTCAACCAGTCATTGTAGCTTCCAAGAATGACATAAGAGTGCCAGGAAAGAAAAGCAAGGCGGAAACTTACTTAATATGTGTATAATATTCAAGTCCGCTATCAAGTACATATGAACAGCAACCTAGCTAGTTTGGGGCTGTGAAGGCACCTCTAGTAAACGCACTGATATTTAATAGCTCTCAAGTTAAAAAAAATTCACATTGTTGTGACAAACTTTTGTCCATAGTCTTTCAGGAAGAACCATAGAAGGCATTGAGTGAAAGCATTTAATTAGAATACTCCAGCAGTGCTGCTGCTATCTTTGCTATTGGCAATATGGAAATTATTGTGATACGGAACAACATGGAAATAAATGCTATTGGTATTTGATTTCAGTATTAGGAAAAAGCAGACCAAAACCCTGTGATGTTAACTATTGTATTCACACACATAAGCACAATGTCTCTTAAAGAACTGACAATCCTATAAATATTTTGAAAACAAAAGCCCATCTGTTCAATGTAACAACTGCTGCTTAGGTTATTAGACAGAACTTTAGCACAGACACTGTGAACAGAACATCTAGGTATCTAGGCAGTCTGGGAGTATTCTAAACTGTAAAGACCTATAGTGAAATTTGGGACAATAGGGGATATGGAACAGTCCTTAGCTCAACTAGGTCTTGATCCTGTGGAAAGACTTTTATTGATGGCTCCTAACTTCACTGGGGAACGATAAGACTTCTGCTTGTCAGCTGATTAACGTGCCTGAATTGCAAGGCACACTTCACATATTTTGTGTGAAGCTAAGCCTGTAGCATACTCTTCATACATGAAAAGTGAGACAGACAGTGGCTCTTGGCACTCTAGAGACTCATAGACCAAGACAAAGTTTTGAATGATCTTTACTAGAACATCTCTTCTTCTGAGTTAGTTATATGTAGAGAGCTAAGGAAAAGGTGTAAGATTGGCCTGAACTTACTTGTTTGGAGGCTACTAATCTAGCGTTAAGCAAAAATAAAATGTATGGATTATTTTTAAAAATTATTTGCACTGATTATTCCCCCCTGCCCCCTCCAGGATCCTTGTGGCTTTGAATTTGGCACAACTTGTGTGTATTGAGTCTTGTTTTCTATAGCTTACCTTCTTCATCAGACATCAGTCAAAGTAAATTTAAAAAATACACTGAATTCACCTCTGATAAAAAGTGGGGGGAGTGATATAACATAGACTTTGCTCTGTCTTTTCCCTAGCAGTCGCTATCATTACTTACAGTGCTAGCTCAGTCTTGTTGCAGCACTCTCCCAAGGGTGAGAAGAATGTGACCAGGGAAGCTGGACACAGCTATACTGTGAGAGGTGGCTGAAAGAGCTTTCAACCCTAATATAAATAGAAACGTGTTCACAATTATGTCTTCCTTTTGTTCGTTGACAGCTGTAGAACTGAAACATTGTAAAAATATTTCTATTTCAATATATTCACAACCTGAATTATTCTAAAATAGATTTCCAAACAAATTACCTTTATACTGTTTGTTAGTGCTGTTGGCAAGGAAGAGTGCACTGCAAGGCAGTCTCCGGAGGGTACGAGGGTACCCAGTAAGCCACTATTTCATTCTAGTTTCTAGCAAGGCACTGTGCTTCAAAACGGCATTTTCTTTCTCCCAAATTCTTTGCTCTTTAACAGAATTCGAACTTTTTCTAGAAGTTTGGTATACTTTGATGTAAAATTAAGTTTTTTGGCCAGAAGGGTTCATTGGTTCTGATTTCAGTGGCATGTCTATACCCTTGTCTTGTACCTGTCACACTTTTCTAAGTATCTCTTCTAGATGTCCCATGCTGTTATTTCTGCTTCCCTCTGAAACACAACAGAATAGGTCCTAATCCTGGGAGCCTCTGTACCGTTCTGTGGAGGGCTGCTGCAGCAGCTCTTGTGTTATCTGCCGACTGGCAGGTGGCAGAATGAAGCCTGATCACATGAATTTCTAGCCCAGAGCTGGGCTGTACAGATCTGGAGGATTAAGTTGGCTTAGAATATGGAATGAGAGTTTTCACTGCTTACGTAAGCGAACCTTGAGTGTTACCGGGGAATTTTAATATTTAGTACTTGCCAGTTGTTGGGTTCCTTCTGTCATAGCATCTCCTGTGAGTATTATTCTAAGAGTGAATGAACTGGCTCATAGATTAGGGACGCTATTAGAAAAACAGGCAGTGACTGGCTGACAGAACAGTATTTGGGACTTTTCTTAATAATATGCTTATTTTCCCAGATCTATGCAGCACCTTAGCTAAAATATCACAAGTTGAGGTTTTATCTTTGCCATAACATAACACCTACACATTTTTCCAACTAAAACAACCAGACAAGATCCTGGGCTATTGAAGCTGGAATCTGCTCCCTAGGTACTAGACAGGGTTTGAGTCTGGGCTGGCCACTAACAAATGGCAGACGCTCTCTTTTAACCCCTCTCCCCTCCCAGAAGGGGAAGGGAGAGAGACTGATGGGTTGGAAAAGAAAGCTAAAACAGCTTTAATGAAGCAATAACATTAAAAGAAAAGATAATAAAAATAATTAAATATATATCAAACCAATACGAAACCAACACCAAACCCAACTCCTCCCCTCCCCAATGACGATACGTCACCACTAATACCGCAGGGCTGGCACTGGGGCAGTCCCAGGCGGGACTCTGCAGCAGACGGGAACTGGGTGCAGGAGCTGGATTCAGGAACGCACAGATCAGGATTGAAGACAGAAGAACGGACAGAGTCTTCCTTGGATGTCAGCTGTCGAAGAAAAGAGCTTGACCCTCGTGATCCTTCAGCTTTATACTGAACGTGACATGTCAGACATACTGGATGTCTACGGGATGGAATACTGAGTTGGTCACTTTTGCGTCCCCTGTCTGCTTCGCTCCTCCATGCAGGTGTGACCTTCTACATGCTTGTGACCCTTTTCACTTCTGGGACCCCAACATGGAGTACAAGAGTTAGCAGTGACCTTGGTTGCTATAGGAGCAAGTATAAGCAAGGGCCTCTCTGCATCCTATTCCTTGATAGTAACTACAAACATCAAGCGTTATCATTACTAGAAGCAGTCACTGTCTGGAAAAACGTGCTGTTGATTTTGGAAAGTGCAGGTACTTAAACTTAATTGAGAAACAAACTCACTGAACAGAATTAGCTACCTTTGCTTCCTGCAAAAATTATCTCTATTGAAAGTAACCAAATTTGTGGTTTTGTTCCTCCTCCGGTGCAGCATTCAAACACTAGCTTAACTTTAAATATGTATGTTTGTTATCCTAGATAAGAGTGCTTATTTATGCTGAGATCCGGTAAGGCAGCAAACAATTTCAGTAGCAGAAAAATCAAAATTCAGCTTATAAAAATATTCCATTTTTCTCAGCCTCTTAGCATTGCCCTTATTTCTTCTAATACAGAATCAACATAGCAACTATATTTGACCAAAGAGCAGTACTGGGAGGTGTTAATGGAGAGAAAAACCTCTGAGATCATTTTACCTGATGGCTCATAGTAGACCTCTGACTGCTCATAAAGATTCCATGCAAACGGCTGATCTTAAACTTGAGTTTCTCATGCTTAAGGCAATTTTGAAATTATTTTATTGCCACTGCAGTCATAGAAATAAATCAATGTTTGTAGGAGACCCAAGGAGATTTTCCTGTCAGGAGAAGAGTCAGGACAAAATAGCTTGAGTGTGCTGCAGCCAGTAAAGTTCCATTGATTTTCACCAGACTAAAACTGCTACTTTTTTACTTTTTCGAAATTCTTTTTTAAAAAAGGGTAGCAATTTCCTCTGTTGTTATTACAACACGAATGGACTCTTATTGAGTTGCTCACTAAAAGTTTTATAGCTAAAGTGCTGTGAGTGTTTTTGTTATAAATGGCCACCATAAAGTTCTATAACTTGCTTATAAAAATTCTCTGCCAATAGAAATCTGGCATGTACAAGCTTGGTTCTGGAGCTAATTTATTTATATTAATTTATGAAAATAATTGAACAGTCATTGTGAAGTAATGAATGTAGAAAACAATTATATTAATGCTTGGTGCCTCATAGTGCTTTTCTTAAAAAGCAACAAAAAGTTTTAGAAAGAACATCTTGGGTGAAGCATTGAGTGTTCTGGCAATTATGTGAATTTAGACAAAACCCCCATTTTTCTGAACAAGTTGCTGTATATATTTAATACATTCTATTTGATAAATATTTTACTGTTATGGTGTATTTAATTAGCATACCTGTGATTCAAACACTAGAGGCCTTGCATTTCAGAGATTCTGGATGGTTTTTAGGCTAAACTGACACCTTGGAAATGAGAAATATTTGCAGGAAAATTGTTTGAATAAGGATCTGTTTCTGATGCATTTGCAGAATCTCATGTTTAAAGTAACAGTAAAAAAAGCAACATCCTGGGCTATCTCCATTGCTCG